>NC_138961.1:209705000-210905000 GCF_055761805.1 Camellia sinensis | reverse complement strand
GTTTTGTGGGTTTTTTTGGTTATGGTGATTGGATTTTTTGTGGATGGGGAAATGGTGGCATTTCAGTGGATATAGGTGAAGGACTGTTAAAATGAGAGATACTCAAATCCCTGATTAGATTTTTGGGCATATTGGTTTGTTTCTTCCAATATCTTCCAATAGCTATTTCTGAAAAAATGAAAGCAACAGCAGGACATTAGTAATATAGTGACAAAATTGTGTAATTTTGCAGTTTTATATGCAGTTTAATATAAAGTTATATCTATTTGTTGTTAATAGTAACAAAACTATATAATTTGACAGTTTTATTTGCACTTTATAATAAGTTACCTATTTGTTTTGAATAGTGATTAAATTGTGTAATTTTGCAGTTTCATTTGCAGTTTGAATAAATTTAGATATGTTACTTGTAGAGTGATGAAACTGTCCGATGTTTTAGCTTTATAAACACTATCAACAATAAGAACAACCCATTATATTTTGCAAACAACAACAATAACAACAAGAAGATTAAGTATTCAACAAAATGTAGCAACAATACGAAGAAAAAAAGCTAATATTTAACAACAACAAGAAGAAGCAACAACAACAAGAATGAGAACAAGAAGTTGAATGTGTAAAAACAAGGATTTATATGTAAAAATAGGGGATTAGAATGTTTTAAAACAGGGGATTATATATAAAGTAGGATTTATACATTTTGAAGTATGTAAAATGTGTTTTACAAGGTTTTTTTTTATTTTTTTTATGAAAGTTTTATTGAAACGGTATGATATATACAAAATATCAAAGAATAATGTACAAATTTGAATGAAAAATAATAGGCGAAGTGAGATGTTACTTTTTTTTTTTCCATTTCTGTGAATCGGAAGTCAGGAACTATAAAATTTCTTTAGAGTCATGATGGTTCTTCGTGTTGGTGAGAGTCGCCGATTAGAGAAGATAGACGGCTTCGTATTGTGTTGGTGAGAGTCGACGATTGAAGAAGATGAACGAGTTCGTTTTGTGGTTAGGGTAGGGTTTCAGAGGTATTGGAGTTGAACAGTGGAGAGATGGAGGATTGAGAATGCAGAGTCGAGCGGCGGAGATGTGACAGTGTACTGATCAAATTGGTGTGAGATGATCATGGGTGAAGGTTGTGCGCGTGTAAACTGGATGATATGTGTCGGTGTTTTCGTCTGATTGATAATTTGGGGCTAAATGGGGCATAATATGTTGGGCTTGGACCTTTGGGTTAGTCCCTTAAAATGAAATATGTTCATCTCTCTATGCAATATAGATCATATGGTGCCATAACTTTGGTAAGATCAAGATTAATACTCATCTTAAAATATTAATTCCTTATTCAATTTTTCATTATTTCAAAATATTAGTCATTTTTCAAAAATCAAAAACTAAAATAATATGAATTTTTTATTTTGCTCTTCTTTTAAATTCATTTACAATATAAAAAGTACAATTATGACAATTGATTTTCCTAAGAAAAATACTATCAACGGATAATTTTGAAAAATTAATATTTTTAAAATACAATAATTGTATTACCAAAAAAATTTAAATTCTCTAAAATAGACTATTATTTTGACATGAATGGAGTAACTTTTTTTGCATTCATTTGTGATATCTTTTAGGTGAGCATTGTTTGAGATAAATTAAAAAAAGTAAAAAAGTTACTAAAAAATTAAAAAAAATCTATACTATTCAAGGGTAATTTGTGGGGGAAGCCATAATTTTACCCTTTAAATTCAATTATTCAAAAGTCAAAAGGATAAAATAGCCATTTTGATTTTACTATAATATTTTATTACATATCTTTTTATAAAAAGTAAAAAAATTATCCTAAACATATATCTTTTTTCTCTATATTTTTAACTAAAAAAAAATCAAAAAATACATTTATATAATACATCCCAAACATCTAATAATAATTTCTTTCTTTAAAAGTTTAACTAGTTGCCACAATATGCATCAAATTTATACCCAACAATAAAAAATTCATATTAATTAATTAGTGACGTGTTACAACATCACGCATCAAATTCATTCAACAATAATGAAAAGCCCAATGGTTTAGCCATCATATGTATCTCATCTCATTATGCTTAGGGCACTTGTTTCTGTAAAATCCAGCACAACTCAAACAAAGTCCTTCAAATTTATTTATTTAAGGGTAATATTAAAGATCTTAATTTTTTTATTAAATAAATCATTAAATATTTTACATGTGAGTCCACACTTTTATAAATCACACCCAAAAAAATATTTGATCATTTATTTATTAAAAAAATTAAAATTTATAATATTTTCTTTTATTTAATAAAAAATTGTAAATTGTACCAAATTATGAAGTTGCCTGCACACCATAATCCACAAACCATAAGAAAAGACTGATAGAGCGAGAGAGAGAGAGAGAGAGCCATAAAATGCTACTGCAGCACCATCTCTACTCTTTACAATCTCCCCACGGGCTACCGGGTCACACACCACAACCCGGACCCGATCATTGTACCACTTCTTATTACCCCTCTCTTCCTCCTCCAACTGCAAGAACAATAACAACAACAAGAACAAGAAGGACCCATACCCCCACCAGACCCAGTAGTGTGTTTCCCTATAAATGGCACTTGTCTCCGCCGATCTCTTTCGTCTTCCTCGAAAATACACATGCCCGAACCAGCACCGGAGCAGGAGGGAGAAGAAAGAGAAGCATAGAGAGAGAGAGCGAGTCTCCTTCTTCTGGGTTCCGCCATTGTTGGCTAACCAATTCGAACATCAAGATGGCGCTGATAATGGTGGACAATTACATCATCGGGACTTTCTTTGCTTCTCTGCTAGGGTTTGTTCTTCTCTACATTTTACGCCGCAACGCCACGACGAAGGGTAACAAGAGACGCAGAGCGGGCAGTGGATTATTTGATGATGAGATCCCAAATGATTGTGTTCGGAGCTCCGCCAACGGAGAGGCCCGACCCGAAGGAGGACCCGATGTTGACGTCATCATTGTCGGAGCAGGCGTCGCCGGTGCTGCCCTCGCTCACACCCTCGGCAAGGTGAGATCTTCTCGTTTCTGTTTGTTTCCTGGGAAAAGGAAAAAAAATGTCATGCATTTTTTTTTTACCACGGAACAAGATTTTGCAGGGAATAGTTTGTTTTCACGGAAAGAAGTCATTGGATGCATTTGATAGTTAGCAGACCGTATAGTAATTGTTTGTTGCTCACATACGTCTGTCTTGATTAGTAGATTAATTAACATAGTTTTGGACTTTTTAGCTGAGAGTTGTTAACATATAAAATGAATTCTAGGCAGTAAAATGGCTCGTCTCTTGTTGAAATTTCACAAAATGTACTTACAAGTAATTGGCCCATAGATCCTCGATCTATCTATATGAAGAAGACATCATGTAACAAGGGGATTTTTATTTGTACAAATGGCACTTCGAATTTGGAACAAGCATGAAGAAATTAACGATACTTCTTTATCTTTTGAGTTGTTCTGCGGATCAGTCACTCAAGATCTTTGGTCTCTACCCGGACCCGATGAAAAAAATGGGATCACTTCTTATGGACTCGTGCAGACAGTTGAGGTCTTTGACCAATAAGAGTTATTAAACGGAACACTCTTATTGGAAGAGTATTTGAAAAAATTCAACTGAGCCATATTTTCATAAACTCTTACCTGTAAGAGTCTTTTATTTAATATTTCTTATCTATCAGAGACCTCAATTGTTGGGTTCAGTTCAACTTTCAACCGGAGACAAGTCGAATCTTAGCTTAATCACTAGTATAAAGCAAGCAGGATTAGTTCACTTTTGTTTCACTGGTATAGAGATCTGTGAGCACTCAATCAACTTCAGTATTATGTGCCTATATATGCTACATTTCTATTTTAGCTAATCACTTTTTAACACACGCTTCAACAAGCCTCTCCGCTTTAGCTATCTTTGTTTAAAATATTATTTCTTTCATTCTTTTATTTTTTTCAAATACAATTATATTAGGTATGACGGTGATACTACATGGCAGTTTCACTACCGAATGGGAGCACAAATATTACGGTAGTGGAACTACATAGTCAGGTTAGCAAGAAATAAAAATTGTCCACCAAATTTCATTTATAATATTTTATTAAATATTTATTTATTTTAAAAGTGTTGTTACAAGTATATAATGAAAATAATTTAATATTACCTGTTGAGTCTGCAGTGATTTGCTAGGAGTAGCAAGATACTGTGGCATTTTTCTGAAATGACCAGCTTTGCTCGAGGCTACTGGAGCAGCGTTTTTGGTACTTTGGCTCTGTAAAATAGCAAACTGTAATTGATGAGGTTGCTGCAGATGCTCTTGCCATGATCAAATCATTATTTCTTTTTTCCAATTTTTGCCTGCAGCTCTCTCTCTCTCTCTCTCTCTCTCTCTCTCTCTCCTGCTAAGCACACAATAATATTCAAGACGGGAGAGACTTGCGTGTAATTTTTGTTTTTTGTGCTGCAAAATCCTTCAACTGCAAACTTGTTATGCTATTTGTTGCAGGATGGAAGGCGAGTTCATGTAATTGAAAGAGATTTGACAGAGCCTAACAGAATTGTTGGTGAACTGTTGCAGCCGGGAGGATACCTAAAACTAGTCGAATTGGGCATTGAGGGTACGCATGCATGATATGATTAGCATTTTGTAATAG
Organism: Camellia sinensis; assembly: GCF_055761805.1. NCBI lineage: Eukaryota > Viridiplantae > Streptophyta > Magnoliopsida > Ericales > Theaceae > Camellia > Camellia sinensis. The sequence goes on along the minus strand of NC_138961.1, from coordinate 210,900,322 downwards.
CCTTCTATGAGTCGATGACATTTAGGTTCATTGACGAGCCTTACTTTGGTACAAACTCTTTGTCTGATCAAAACTACTTGGCAGCTTTGTTCATGCATGGTTTGTTTTTGTTGTGAAAGCTAAAATATATGCACTTTGGACTGCAGATTGTGTGGAGGAAATTGATGCCCAGAGGGTGCTTGGATATGCTCTTTTCAAAGATGGGAGAAATACTAAATTGTCATATCCATTGGAAAAGTTTCATTTGGATGTGGCTGGGAGAAGCTTCCACAATGGGCGGTTCGTACAGAGGATGAGACAAAAAGCTGTTACTCTTCCGAAGTATACTCTCTTGTCCATTGTTGTCTATTTGGTTAACTAATTGATTTTGAACTCTGTAATTGCTTTATTGTAAAATCGGCTAGATAAAACCAGAGGAACTGCTGTTGCTTTCTTTGAGTTTGGTTTTATATCCTTATTTTCCTATTTGAATTTTGGGAGTCAACTTAATTTTGTTGTGAAATTGTGCACGCCAGTAATTAATATTTGTTACAATTAATCTTCCTAATCTTCTTTCCTAAGAGCAATGCTTCAGAGGCTTGTTACCTATAGTCCATACTACCCAACATGGCCATATATAGACATATATTCCCTCTTATTTCAAACAAAATGAGCAAGCTTCATCACATTAAATTAATTAATGTTCATCACATTAAATTAATTAATGTTCAAAGTACCCTGTCCACATCAACTTGTTTTCTCTTAGAAAGTATTAGTGACAAATCACATTCTTTCCTGAATGTTATTTCTGATTTTGTGCTCCAATGCAAGTTTCTCTTTTTTTTTTTTTTTTTTTTTTTTTTGGGGGGGGGGGGGGGGGGGGGTGTGGAATTATTTGTATCCAATGTCCAAACTTTGGCTTTCCTTAAATTTTCTATAATTTCTTCCAAACAATCATTGACCATTTTTAATTTTATTAATTTTTTAGATTTTCCAGAATTTCAAGCATAAAATATTAGTTTTCGATATTTATTCCTTGATAATTGCGTGTGCCTAGTCTGTTGCACAGTAATTTAATTTTTTACATTTGTTGTGTGTAGTGATTACTGATTGGTAAATTTTAAACAATCCAGTGGATGCATTTAGTGGTATTTCTTTACTTGGTTATGATTCCATCCCCCCATTTTGTTTTTGATTTGTCATCCAGTGTACAACTAGACCAAGGAACTGTAACATCACTACTTGAAGAAAACGGAATTATTAAGGGGGTTCAGTACAAAACTAAAAATGGTCAAGGACTTAAAGCATTTGCTCCTCTTACAATTGTTTGTGATGGATGCTTCTCAAATTTGCGCCGCTCTCTATGCAACCCTATGGTAAATTTCTGCAATTTTTTACCTGGTTCATTATTATGCTCCTTCTGATTGACTAATTTACTGAACATCCACTTATATTCCTGTAGTCAATCAAATTCTATATTCCTTAGGCTTTGATTATGTTTACCCACAAGTCAAATACTTCTTGCTTTACACATTGGGGGATAATATTGTGTCATTCTTATCTTACAGGTAGATGTGCCCTCTTGCTTTGTAGGCTTGGTCTTGGAGAACTGTGAGCTTCCATTTCCAAATTATGGGCATGTTATTTTAGCGGACCCCTCACCCATCTTATTTTATCCAGTAAGTAGTACAGAGATTCGTTGTTTGGTTGATATACCTGGTCAAAAGATCCCTTCCATTGCTAATGGTGAATTGGCAAACTATTTGAAAACTGTGGTGGCTCCCCAGGTACCTAAAGCTTTTGTTATATGATTCCGATATTTGACATATTAATATAACTGCACTGTTGCTGAGAGTAGTTACTTCCCAGCTTTTTGCTTCTCATTTCACTCTCACAAGCAGATTTTAACAAGAACATGTTTTGTATGCTTCCAACAATTACCTTGGATCAATCAATGCAATGTTTCAGGTTCCACCTGAGCTGCATGATTCATTTATAGCTGCAATTGATAAGGGAAGTATTAGAACAATGCCCAATAGAAGTATGCCAGCTGCTCCTTACCCTACTCCTGGAGCACTATTAATAGGTGATGCTTTCAACATGCGTCATCCTTTAACTGGTGGAGGAATGACTGTGGCACTCTCTGATATTGTCGTTCTAAGGGATCTCCTTAAGCCTCTGCGTGACCTGAACAATTCGGCTTCATTGTGCAGATATCTTGAATCCTTTTACACCTTACGAAAAGTAAGCTAGGCTCAAATCCTTGCATTTGGTGTCATTCACATTAAAGATTAGAAGGCTTGGATATGAACTGCTTTATTTCAGTTGTTTGATGTAAACCTGATTTAGTGAAAAGAACAAATCGTAATCATAAAATTCTTTAACTGCTTAATTCAAGGTTACAAAATTTTAAATAACAAAGTTTGTGTACGCCATGAAGAATTCCTAAAGCTAATAAAAAAAGATAAAAAAATCTGTAAAATGATTTCAGTAGTCGTGTGCATGCCATGACCCCCTCCCAAAATATAAGTTTAGATAAAATAAATGAATGAAACAAAAATCCAATCACAATTTGTGGGGGAAAAGAATTTGGAAATCTTAAATTGCTTTTATTATGATATTACGTTCTACGTGTTCAATCTAACTATTGAAGTTCTAAGGTACTAATGTTCTTTTTCGCTCTTTGTTGACTATGGTGTATGATGTGCTCTGCTTTGGTTTTTTGGCAGCCTGTGGCATCTACAATAAATACTTTGGCTGGAGCCCTGTATAAGGTGTTTTGTGCATCTCCTGATCAAGCAAGGAAGGAAATGCGTGAAGCATGTTTTGATTATTTGAGCCTTGGAGGTGTGTGTTCAACAGGACCAGTGGCTTTACTCTCTGGTCTAAATCCTAGCCCATTGAGCTTGGTACTCCATTTCTTTGCTATAGCCATATATGGTGTTGGCCGTCTCTTGCTACCATTTCCTTCCCCTAAGCGCCTGTGGATAGCAGCTAGATTATTTTTGGTACGTTGTGCTATCTTCCAATTATAGGATGCATATTATGCAGTACGAGTGTTGGGTGCCATGTGTCTAAATGTTAGATTCGTCTAATTCTTGTCCAAGGACTTAGGGCACGGTTAGATTTCATATTTGGTAACTAATTATTTTATTTTTTTAGGGTAAAATGGTGTTCACAAACTAACATAAAGTATTTTATGCCCAAAAAAAAAAAAAAAAAAGAAGAATTTTAATAGGTGTGTGAGGTTTTACTTATTAATGATTGCTTGTCCAGCTAGACATGCTGGACATATATCCCATAGTCTATAGCTGTCAATATTATTTGGTTAGTATTTTAAAGTTAGATTTCTTTCATTTTGGAGCAAGTATCTCCAAAATCCTAACCAAAAACAATTCTAAAAAATGCAAGAAAAAAATTGTAAAGGAAAAAACTCTCTGTATATCGAGTATAACTTTCATGAACAATTCTTCAGTGGAGAAGTAAGAGGGGAAAAAAGGCTTTCTATGCATTGAAAATAACTTATATTGACAAATCTTTTCCAGGGTGCATCGGCTATCATTTTTCCCATCATAAAGGCTGAAGGAGTCAGGCAAATGTTCTTCCCTGCAACTGTCCCGGCATATCATAGAGCTCCTCCTGTTGAATGAAGTATTAATAGAATTCAGTGAGACAAAAGTCAAGGTAGCTTTATGTCACGTATCGACTCATTGGGGATTTGAGTTCTAAACCAAGTACCTTGCAAGCACATTAGTTTGTGAGCGGCAAGGCAGGCAGGGTAGATCTCTATCGCGTCACTTGAGTTAGTCTTTGGGCATAATGCACGGAAGTACACAATACCATTCATGGAGCCGGCTTCTCGGGAGGATCTCAAGCACCCAATCCATGACAAGTGGTATCAGAGCCAGCCTAGGGGCCTTGTGAGGGGATGGTATGTAGGACTTACACAAAGCACCTTCATTGTGGGGTCCGCACCAAGGGTGGTGTCCGCACGGGGCGGGTTCCCATGGGTAGGGGAACGAACAAGTTTGAGGCAGGCAGGGTAATGTCCCTTGACAAGGGCGTTAGGGATTGACGGTGGTAGCATGTCACGTATCGACTCATTGGGGATCCGAGTTCTACACCAAGCACCTTGTAAGAGCATTAGTTTGTGAGCGGCAAGGCAGGTTCCTATCGCATCACCAGGGTTGGTCCTTGGGCATAATGCATGGGGTACACAATACCACTTGTGGAGCCGGCTTCTCGGGAGGATGGCAAGCGCCCAGTCCGTGACATTTAGCTTGAAGGCATTCTGGCTTTTACCTTTAACTACCTTCCTTGTTGAAGTTGATGGAAAAGATGTCTGCTTATTGGCCATATTCTTTGATTTTTGAGACTACTCGAAACTGAAGTTGAAATCTAGGAATGAAAATTTCAACTGCAAAAATGTATTTGTGCCAACTCCTCTATGTATCTCTTAAATGAAATAAATCTCATTTCTTTATGTTAGTAATATTAATAATGGTCTATTTTCATTCAGATCCATGTCAAGAATTATGCCTGTCATTGCTCTTGTGAGTGCTCACTCATGAATGCCTTGAGATAGTTAAATTAAAATCAATAACATCCAGATATGTGAGAATGTTATGCTTGGTTGGAACCGTGTTCTTTCCCTGCAGCCAAACTTGCATGCATCAAGAAACTGCTGCTCCTTCAAATTTTATTTGCATTTTCATCCAAATGAAATTATTATCATTCAAACATGTGTTGCTGTCATATTTACTTAGAATTATGCTTTTTCTTAGTAGCCAAACGTGTATAGATCAAGAAATCTGAAAATGCAAATAAATTTAAAATCATATTATCATTACAAAAAGAGAGAAAAAAAAAAAAAAAAAGAGGCAAATCTTAAAATGATATGCCCTCCTATAAACTGTAAATTGTTCTGAGCCTTGTACTTTTCCTTGGAAGGTTATGAACAGTATCAGTATAAATTCGGTATTCTATGTATTCAACTTGTTATCAACTATCTTCCTCTGTAATAAATAGTCTATCCATCACTGAAGTAGTAATTTCTAAATCAGAATCAAGTAGGCTTACTAATGATCTGTCTCATCATAAATTTCCTCCTGCAAAAGAGAAACCAAAACACAACGGAAGCATAATTTTTTTTTTGAGAAAATAAAAGTTGATCATGAAACGCTAATAAAATTAGTCCTCATACTTTTAAGAGCTCCTCGATGACATCTTCCATAGTTATTATGCCAATGACTTCTCCATCTTTAGTGGGCGTTGAGAGCGAATTGTCATTTATCTGCCGGACCTCCAGGTGATAATGATCTGACCACCTCCTACTACTTGAGTTCACTCTGTTTGAGTTTCCTGGCTGGTTCTTCAGATTTTTAAGCGATCTCTTGGTTTTCAATATTTTCTTGTGATAAAACCTATCACTGTGAATATCTACTCTCACTTCCCTCATTGAATCTGTATGTGGCTCAAACAATGAAATTATATACCAAAGAAATAATCAAAATTAAAGAAACCACAAAAAGAGTACACAAAGCCATTTTACCAACAGAACTCAGTACTCACCATTGGCTGTGTGTCTGCTAGCTCGTTGCTCCACTGTGTTACTGTCTTGTTTCACAACAGCAGCCATATGGCTGACACCTTTCTGAAACTTGTTCAGTATGTCGTACAAGGGCATTGTCTCTGAAACCCTTGTAGAAGGTCCATCAACAAACATATTGGTTCTTAGATTGCATAACATGCTTTTTAGTGGCTAGTTGTTGGATGGAACAGACAAAAGAAATAATAGAGTTTACCTAAATCACTTATGGTTCCAAATTTATAGTCTAGTTTTGTCTTCTCATCCCCAAAAATTAAAACAGATACTCAAGAAAACAAAATCATAGAGCAAAAAAGAACACCATTGTTTCTTGTAAGCAACAAAAAAAATAAAAATAAATACAAAATCAGATATTTAAGAACCAATTCAACTGTCAAGATTGTTTATTGGATTGATGCTCTTATTTTGGTAATGTTGGTAGCATTGAAGTCATAATTACCTTGGAATCGGGCGAACAATGATATTCTTCACAGGTACGTCATTTGCTGGGTTGTAGGTCAATAAATTCTTCACCTGCAATTTACAAGTAAAATACTAGAGAAATGAGTAACAAATATATATGGGTAAAATGATATATAAATCATAAAGAAAAGATAGAAGTACATAACTAGGAAATGAAGAACTATCGAGCTCGTATAAATCAACAAGGAATTACCAGAATAAGTCCAATGATGTTACTTGGCTGCTCATAATATACCGGCACTCTGCTATGTCCCTTCTCGATGATCAAATGTATCAAATCCCTGTGTGCTTACCAATATGTGGTGCCTGTCATTAACTCAGTGAGATCAAAAAACAAAAAAAATATGTTATTCTTTGAGACGATACACCATACCTGTCAAGTTTGGCGTTGATATCAATTGCGAAAGTTTCAGATAAAGGAGTCATTGCATCCCTAGCTGTTTTCTCAGTGAGCTCGAGAGCTCCTGCGATGATTGTCGTCTCTTCAATTGACAAATCTCCACCTCTTCCAGCCTGTGTTACAAATCGACATGAAGAGAATGATTCATTTAGATGCATATAAAGTAAAATGTATGAAAACGAAAAGATTAAATGATTCCCAGGAGGAACAATATATGTGAGTTTTAGGATCACAGAAATGCATACCTCAGCACTGTGAAAGTCAACTAGTGTTTTCAACTCAGCTCGGCGGTAAAGAGGTTCATGCCCATTTCCCAACAAAAAATCTAGGAGCTGGTAAGACAAACCAATAATTAAGAATTTGATTTTGTGAAAATGGTAGAAGTGTGTATAGTATACTATATTGCTAAAGAACTAAGAAAATAAGATGATATTGATCCTAGAAGTATCACCTTGCTTATGGGATATGCCACGGGAAAGCAAATCCAAACAAGTACACGAACCATTGGAGCCACGGATGCACCAATCACCAAACCGTATCGGGTACAAATAGACTGTGGTATGATCTGTATGGAAAATAAGTGAAGTTAACAATTTGTTTTGGTTACAGTGCGGCCAAAACCAAAGTACCAACAAATACCCCATGAAGGAATGATACTTACCTCACCAAACAGAAGTATCAATGTCACTGAAATGAGAATAACACCCAAATCTGGGACCAAACTATCAAGAAGAACAGGGAGGGCCTGGAAAACGACACACTTCATGTTAGATACTTGGTTATGCCTATTTGCCACCAGAGCTGTTTGCATGTTCCTAATAATAGTGTTTACCTCCATAGCAGCCGCGTTGGAGATTAAAAGGGTGCAAAGCAATAAATGTTGTCTCTTCACAACTGGCAAGATCTTTGCTGTTTTGAGAAGGAAAATCTGTAAATATTCACATTGTGTGCAACTAATAGTGCTCTAATAAGCGAGTAAGTAAAAATTCACATGCATTGCAACATAACGATGAGATGCCCTGATCTTACCCATTGACATGACCTGAAAATCAATCATGTCCAAATCCAAATTACATCTACTTATGCCCCTTAATTGGTGGTGGGTGTTGTACATTAATGTATGTTGGTATGCAACATTATGGAGGATCAAGTCTTTCATAAAACCTTGTGACACTTAATTAGGAATACATAGTTATCCAATTTTGTAGAGTCAAGCTCATTTTGAAGTTCTGCTCTGCTATTATCATAGCGAAACTAATATCAGTCAAGATTCAAAGATGCAAACTCAGCTACCTATATTCATATCAGCATTCCCAGATTATTTTCATATATATATGATTCATAAATTCAAGAACATCAGTAAACAACAGTGAAATAAGGTCTCAATGGTTGGATTTGCTTTCAAACGACCCATAAATCAGCAAAGCAACTCACAAACAAACAGACATGGACACATTCAGGGACGATTCTAAAGGCAAAAGCCATATAATTTGAAAATATTCTTGACTAATACCGATAACAAGGATGATGGAAATTACAAGCATGGAGACGATCCTTGGGGGTTCCAGACTTGGCAAGAACTTCAAGATCGACGACGCTCATTGACATGAGACCCAAGGTGAGTCCAGACATCAACCCAGCAAACAAAACCAACAATGTGATCAGTACAATATAAATGAAAAACTGTGACTCGCAGCATTTGAAGTATTTTTTTGTAGGGTAAGTGTCCGTGTGATTGCCTCCTCCAGCCATGAGCAATCAAATCTCCTTTCTTCTTCTTCTTTATTTGCACCTTGAAGTGATGTTTTGTAGTATATAGACAAACTGTCTCTGGGTATATAGGAAAAAGCCAAAGAAGTAAAATAGTAACAAGAATTGGAAGAAGTGTGGCGACAAACTCCACGTAACATTGAAGCACCGGAATAGAATTTCATTGTTTGGCAAGCGGGGAATATAATGGGATTCGATTTGTCATTGTGGGTCAGTTTCAAATTTGTTATAGAATTGTGTCGAATATTGTCTTCTTTTATTTTCTCATTTCTTAACTCAGTTATTCTTATTATATATGAGGGAAAGAAGAGAGTTGCGAGAAATCTGTTGGGAGACTTTCAAGTTGAAAGTGAAGGGGTTGAAAGAGAAAGGTCGGTTGGGGATGGAGAGTCCGTGGTAGAATAACGGTTACAATGATGAACAAATGTGTCACATTGGGCTCGACATGGCCCCTTCCGTATCTATTCCCTTCATATTTTAAGCTCATTATAAATTATTCATAAAAAAAAATTCACATTTTTTTTTAATGATCATAATCATTTTTATCTTTATCTTTAGGCAGTGGCTTTGGTCTAGTCCAAGATCGGATTGGACCGTGCTGTTGGGCCCATGGGGGCCCACCACAGGTCCCGTTTTGATAATTCGAACCGTTCAATGTGTAGAACTTGTCAAGTACTATATGCCTGTAAAAAATCACCTTGATCGGATATCGATAGCTATGTGAACAAAATAATTTTTTATCAACCGTTAATTGTTTCACCGTCCATTTTTTTTTTATACAAAACTGATTTGATCACATAACTATTGATATCCGATCAACATGATTTTTTACAGGCATGTAGTACTCGACGAGTTCTACACATTAACAGTTCGAATTATCAAAACAGGCCCAAAAAATGAGCCCCATGGGCCGAACTGGACGGGTCCAGTCTTGATCTCAACTTGAGACAAGCTGGACCCTTATCTTTATCTTTATCTTTAAAACAATCGACGAAATGTGCAAGTCTGGATACAAATTATTTATTTATTTTTAACATTGAGTTAATAAAATCATCTCTCTATGAATATTGGATTAATTGATTATATATATAATTTATAAATTAAATAACTTATAAAATGAATAGATTATTGAAATAGAATCCGTACTCGCCCAATGGGCTATAGACTAGATGGCTCAATTTTCTTACAAACTGACTGTAGAGATTAATGAAATTTATATGAGATTATACAACAATGGTCAAGATATATCATATCATGTAATAAACAAAATATCTATATTATCTATAAAACACACGGCACATAAATCTCTCTATTTATTTACTTTAAAAAAAAAAGGAGAAGTTATATAGCAAAGTGCATGAGATTCGAAATTCAAACTTTATATCTAGAAAAGAAAGTTCTTATTACTTAAGCAATATCTATTGTAATGTTAATTTTTTTATTATTTATTTTTAGAAAAATGCCTAAGACCCCTAGTGGGGGTCATTGGGGTCGTGTGTGTAGACCCATGATTGGCCCAAAAAAAAAAATTGTTTTTTTGTTTTTTGTTTTTTTTTTTTCAGCGAATGGCAGCGCGCCACGTCACTGGGGGTCGACCCCCACTGGGGGTCTGAAGCAAAGCCCTTATTTTTATTTGTGTTTATTTAAATTACATGAGCATTACGTGTGCTAATCACTAATAATATAAAAAAAAATACATGACACTAGTAATAAGAATAATTCAGTAGTCTCAAAATACTGTACTATTGTTGACATTGTACTCTTGAGAGAGGCCGTTGTTGGCATCAAAACCGATAAATTTTCCAAAATATCTATAGTGATTCCGATTTTAACCCGACCTATCTTGTATTCTGGACTCGGGTTTTATGATTTATGAATGTTGTTCATACTTTTCCCCCCTTATTCTTGCTTGAGTTTGGCTATTGGGTTGTAGTAGTTGTGTTTAGAACATGTTGATTGCTTGGTTTCAAACCTTATGTTGTCCAGATTTTTGCTCTTCCGCTCGAGCGGCACTTCTTGTGCTCAAGTAGACTTTGTAAACTCTCAATACTTTTGCAGGTCTGCAAAACTACTGGGAGGATGTATTCTACGCTCGAGCGGCGTTTCCTACGCTTGAGTGGATGGATGCTTGAGCGGCATTTCATGCGCTCGAGTGTTGGTCTATTGTCTGCAAAACTACTGGATATGTGTATTCTGTGCTCAAGCATCACTTCTTGAACTCAAGCGATAATGCCCTTTTGTTTTGTGTCTTGGCACTTGAGCCTTCACTTTTTGCGCTCAAGCAGAACAACTTATTGTGTCTGACGCTCGAGCGTCAAGTCTTGCGCTCGAGCGGACTGTGCATATGTTAGTTCATGAAAATGACTTTTTACATCACTTTTCCTAATCTATTTCTTTCCATGCCCTAAAGTTGAGACCCTCTATCTCTAAAACCTACCATCTCTCTACTTTTCATTTAGATCTAGTGATCTCTTCACTCTTGTACCCTTATTAAAAGGGTAGAGCACGCTATGAGCTCTCTTTTCATCTGAACAAAAGTGGGTTTCGGTGCCTTTGAAGTTTTCCTTTTGCTTTGCTTGTCTTCTCACTTTGAGGTAGAGACTTTTTACACTTTTCTATGAGTTTTAACTTGGTTATTTGTTGATGGGTAAGAAATGTTGAGACTTGTTGTGAATTTGAACAAACATAGGGTTTGGGTTAAAATTAAAAGAGGGATTTTTGAATTAATGTAATGGAAATGGTTATCGGAGTAGATATGAGCTTGTATTGTGTTGAAATGGTTGATTTTTGTGTTTGGCATGAGATTGGGAAAAATGGGATTTGGCCTTAAAATGTCTTAAATAATTATGTTGTATAAATAATGAAATTGGATGGGTGTTTATATAAAATGTGGAATTAGATATGTAGGTTGCGTTTGGTAGAGCTTTCTAACTATGATTTGAGAGTATGAGTTGTATTTTGAGTTTGTGAGTTTTGGAATTATGATTTGAGTGTGGAAAATTTGTTTGGTGAAAGAGTTTTGAAAAGAGTTTTGAATTGAGTGGAAAATTTTTGATATGACATTTGATATTTGATACAAAAACTTACAACTCATAACTAAACATACAACTCAAAATTCTATTAAAGCATATAAATTTTTTTTAAAAATTCGGAAAATATTTTTTTCGAATATATTAAAATCAACATATCAATTGCAAAAAAATAAAAAAAATAAAAATTGCATTGTTCCGGTCAACCGACCGAACAACCGGTGGGACGACCGGTTAGGCCAAATTTCAAAAAAAAAAAAAAAAAATCAAAAATCGTGCTTTATAAAGAGTTTTCTGTAGAGTTTTGTGTTTGTTGTGGAAAACTAGTTCCAAAACTCTATCCAAACATGATGTCCCAATGTGGGGGTAGAATCAGGATTTGAAAATCCTTCCAAATAAAGCCATATAATCTCGTATCTATGGCAATTTGGACAATTTACCTGTTATAAAAATTGTATATCTGTTTAGAAATATCTGTTTTGGGCCATCGATGGAGGATAGCCAGGATTGTTGTAGAAATTGCAAGTGGATTAGGCAAATTGAAACAAATCTCTTAGCCATTATCATTGAATATGATTATGATTTATATATATTGTATATATATGATGTATAGGAGGAGAAATGAGATGTACTCCGTGTTTGGGAGAAGAAAGGAGATGGACTCCATTAAACTAAGTTGGCTTGTGTGTCCAGGGTGAAAGTCCCGAAAACCGCGTGTACACATTGGTGTCGATTCCCGCGGGACGAAATTTCCATAAAATAGCAAGTGAATGTACTTTGTATGATAATTATGTTGGTTGGAGGCCTGTAGGGTGTATCATCTGTTTGGTTGACTAAATGAAGTGGGAATAAATAATGGATGGAGATGTAAGTTTGCTATAACATGGTATTAGAAAAGGTTGTAAAAGATCTGTCATTTGGGAATTAAACATGTGCATCATACTTATACCTTTGTTAATATTCATATATTGTGTTAGATTGTTTGTAGTAGGCTTTGGCTCACCCTACTTGGGAAACCATTTTTAGGTGCTGATGACATGTCTTCTCCAAAGACTTAGCTTGGGAGGACCTGGAAGTTGAAGGCTTTGTTTTGTCATTTTGTATTTAATATTTGTGCAAGCCTAGGACTTTATATGTATAGAGCTTAAGACTCTCTCTTTTGTTACAACCAAGCATAATTTTGGAAAGATGTAAACCTACAGGGCATTTATTTTGTTAATCTTTAAGTTGGTATCACATGCTATAGATTCAGGATAGAACTTATGAATGTATATCGCATGTGTCACTTTTTTTGTAAATTAACTATGATTAATAAAAAATTACTACTTTATTTATGTCATTGTGTATATGTTGTTGGGGGGCGACTTATTGCATTTATTTCAAGGCGTTACAAGCCTAGTGGACAAACTTTTGATGAAGTGCTGAATATATTATTAAAAAAAAGAAAAGAACAAATGCTCATCGTACAAGCGCCTTTTTTAGCAAAATAAAAGATACACTCTCAATGAATAAAATGAATATCAAGAAAAATGTCTTAATACATAAAATAAATAATAAAAACACGACTAGGCTCATAATACACTTTGATTTGATTTATACTGGTGTCGCAATTACTTCAAACTACAATATGGCATAACAAAACACCACTAAATCATAACCAAAGATCACTAAAGATATAATCAAGTGTATATTAGAATTCTCCACAACAACATTTCAAATAGATTTATGTATAAAAATTCCATGTATAAATTATTTTCTTAATTTTTGGAAGGAAAATTTATTAGAAAATCATCTTTCAAGTGCTTGTATTTTAATTAGTCCATAAAATATTTTTATATTCTAATAAGTCTTATTATTTTAGACATTTGATCCACTAAATCTTAATTCTCATATTTAAGATATTTTTATGAATAATTTTACCTTTACAAATATTTTTTGAACCCTTAGCAATTTGTTAATGTGAACGTTCACATTAAATAAATTTGATAGTGTGAATGTTTACATCATGGAACGTTCACATTGTCAATGTGCACTTTACCTTATTATTATTAGGGGTATTTTAGTAATTATATCACTCATGTGATTTATTGAAATATAAAAAAATACTTAAAATAAGTGGAATATAAGCAGGTAGAGAGAAATTTATGAATAAATACCCATTTTTTAAAATTATTTTTATTTTATAAATTGTAAACAAAAAGTATACCAAACATTAATTCACTAATACTTTCAAAAGTAAATAAATGAGCATCCTTAGACCATCTCCAACGCTTCAGCAAACCTGATATCAAATTCAAAATTTGATGAAAAAGTCACTTTTTTGAGCTCCAACGGTTTCACCAAATCGATATCAAATCCAGAATTCAGCAAATCTTGTACCAAAATGAGAACAGGCGAAGCATTTTACCAAATCACTGTTCCTAACCGTTGGGAGAGACCAACCGGTCAACCAGCCGGTTGCCCGGCCGGTTGACCGCCTAAAGGTTCAAACGGTTCGAAGAAAAAGGTTCAAACAGTAAAAAAAAAAAAAAAAAAAAAATTTTTTGCCTAACCGGTCGACCAGCCGGTCGACCACTAAAAGGTTCAAAAAGTTCAAAAAAAAAAAAAAAAAAAAATTCGCTTAACCGGTCGACCAACCGGTTGACCCTGGCACAAATTTGATGAAAGTGTACCGTTGGAGCGAGTGGTATCAAATTGGTAAAATGAGTCATTTTTTACTCAAATTTAGTAAAAAATCTGAGTAACCGTTGGAGATGCTCTTATAAAGCCTATAGAATTGTTTGATAAAGGTTTGCCTTTGCCAACACAACTTTCAAGTGTTGCTCTCCTTAATTGTTTGACAACTGCTGATCAACACAAAAAAACAGTGATGCATTTTTGTCTTCAAGTCGTATATATTCTTTTATTATTATTATTTTGAAATTATTTAAGTAGTAAGAAAGTCCAAAAATTAGCAGGCAGCTGTTGAGTTGATTACTTAAAAGAGGTGGGCAATTTAGACATGAAAGTGCACACTCCTGAGCATAGAATGAGACTTTTACTCAAATTTTATGGCACATAAAGTTAGCTTTATGGTAAAGCTAATTGGCAACAAGCAAGCATCTGATCTTTCCAATCTGCTCTCACTAGTGGCAAGATGGGAACATACTTGCGAGAATGAGGGATGATTTAACTGTTTTTTGTTTATTTTATTTTATTTTAAATTTGAAATAAAAGATATATTCATATGGATCTTTCAAATTTATGAATAAAAAAATAAACTTTTTTATTTTATTATCTAATAGAGAGGATCTGATTCACAACCAAAAATGCTTTCAGATTCAAAAGTATAGTGAGTAACTAAAAGAAATGAAAAATAAATTAAGGGACCCTTCGGATGTGTTTGATTTGTGTTTTGAGATAAATTTTCAAAATAAATTTTGGAAAGAGAGTTTAGCATTTTTTTTTATTTGTTTGGTTGTATATTTTGAAAATAGTTTTGGAGTTTGGAATGATTTTATATTTTGTTATAGTTGAGTAGATAGAGAAAAAATGATTGAGAATGAGAAATGAGAGAGAAAAAATGATTGATTGATGTGTAATATAGAGAAATAATTTTAAAATTTTTTTGTGAAAATTTGTAACCAAACATGTTTTTAGAAATTTTCTTCCAAAAACATATTTCAAAACACAAACCAAACACACCCTTCATTTTATACTGGTATGTTTGGTTTGGTTTTGGGAGATAAATTTCCAAATAAAATTTTGGAGAAAGAGTTTAGGGCTTTGTTTGGTTTAACTCTCAAAACACAATTTTTGAAAAAAAAAAATCAAAATTTTGTTTGGTTTTCCAAAATCACTTTATCTCTTATACACATCAATCAATCACTGTTTTTCTCTCATCTTTCCTTCTCAATCACTTTTATCTTACACACATCTATTCAACTACAACAAAATATCAAATCATCCCAAACTTCCATACTCTAAAAGTATTTCCAAAATATACAACCAAACAAATCAAAAAAAATTCTAGGATGTGTTTGGTTTGGTTTTGGGTGATAAATTTTCAAAAAAATTTTTGAGAAGAGAGTTTAATTTTTTTTTTAGTTTTTTTAGTTGTACATTTTGGAAATAATTTTAAAGTATGAGAGTTTGAGTTGATTTGATGTTTTGTTATAATTAAATAGATGTATGTGAGAGAAAAAATGATTGAGAATAGAGATGACAATTGGAACCCGGCCCGACGGGGACCCGATCCCCCGATCCCGAATTGAGTGGTGATTCCCCGAAAAATACCCCCGACGGGCCGGGGATGGTATTAAAAATTAAATCCTCGATGATATACGGGCCGGGGACGGGGATACATGTTTCAGCCCCGGCCCGGCCCCGACCCCGGCCCCGATCCCCGCCCCGATCCCCGCCCCGTTTTCCCAGATGTAAAATTACTGTTTTGCCCTTATATATATATATAAATAACATATATAGGGTTTGGCAAACAGCAGCCTCTTCTCCTCCCTTTAATCTTCGACTCTCTCTCTCCCCTCTCTCTCTCTCTCTTCTACTCTCACTCTCGCACCTCTCTGTGACGCCGATTGCCTCCTCCGTCGTCCTCCTTCGCCGTTCTTCCTCCTCCGACGCCGATCGTCCTCCTCTGTCGTCTTCCTCCGCCGATCGTCCTCCTTCGTCGTGCTCCTCCGCCGATCGTCCTCATCCGCCGATCGTCCTCATCCGTCCTCCTCCTCCCCCGATCGTCCTCCACCGACACAGACAGATCTTGTTTTGAAACAAATTTTGTGTAGAGGGTTTGTATAAAATAATAATAGATTTGTTTTGTTATTTTGTGTAGAGGGTTTGGGTTTGTGTATGTATACAATTTTTTTTTTTAATTTTTTTTGAACAAATAGAGATCTGTTTGTGTATGTATTTTTTTTTTTTTTGGAATGAATACAGATCTCTGTAACAGATCTGTGTGAATTTTTTTATTTTTTTTGAACGAATTTTTTTTGTGTAGAGGGTTTGTATGAAATACCATAACAAAACAAATCTGTTATTATTATTTTTTTAATCTGTTATTGATTTTTTGATCTGGTGGTGGTGATGTTGTTTTTTGATCCGTTAATGAGGATCGGGGAATTTCGGGGTCGGGGAAACCCGATCCCCGTTGGGGACAGGGATGGGGACTGTGATTGGTTCCCCGTCGGGGATCGGGGCCGGGGACGGGGAAGTTTTGGCCATCGGGGATCGGGGACGGGGAGGGTGATCCCCGGCCCCGCCCCGCCCCGTTGCCATTCCTAATTGAGAAGAGAGGAGAGAGAAAAAATGATTAATTGATATGTAAGAGAGAGAGTAATTTTGAATTTTTTTTTTCTAAAATCACTAAATCAAACAAAATTTAATTTTTTTTTTCTTCTAAACTTTATTTCTCAAAAGCAAGCCAGAAATGGTCCTAAAATCGTTTCTCACCCAAGATCTCGGCTCCGCTTTGTTAAATTGAATATCTTGCATGAGATTAAAAATTTGCGCCAACATTAACGACTAAAGCACGCAACTCCCAGGTTTAAAAAAAAATTATGGGTATGCTTAGTTTGTCTTTGCAGAGTGATTTTAGAATTTTTTTTAAAAAAATCTTATTTGGTTTGTAATTTTTTTAAAATAATTTTTAAAATAAATTTTTTTTTTATACATCAATCGATTACTTTTTCTCTGTCTTCTCTCTTTCTCAATCACTTCTTCTCTCACACACATCTACTCAATTATAACAAAATATCAAATTATTTCAAACTCCTAAACTCGAAAATTATTTTCAAAATACACAACTAAACAAATCAAAAAAATTTCTAAACTCTCTTTCCAAAATATTTTTTAAAAACTACCTTGTCAAAATCAAACCAAACTAGGGGTGAACAGCGGATATACCGATCCGCCAAAACCGATCGAACTGAATCGAACCGCCGCATTTTGGATGGATGCGTGATGACGAGTGGATGATTGCGGATTGATTTTTTCCAATCCGACAATTTAGCGGACGGATGGCGGGTTTGAGATTGCTTTGGCCGCAACCGAACCACCAAACCACGAGCACCCTTAATAATTTATAAGACTTTATGCTTTCAATTTATTTAAATATTTTGTTTGTGTTTTCAATTAAAAAAGAGTTTAAATATTCTGTTGAAAAAAAGTTTTCAACTTGAATATATTTTTTGAATTGAAAAAAATAAACGTATTATTTATCTATATTTTTTTTATTTTTAAATTTAACTCTAAAAATAATAAATAGAAAATATGATATATGATGGTTGATTTTTGTTTTCAAAAACATATATAGATGTAACAATACAAAGACATACAATCTCTACTACTGCCTTATTCATAGTTTTGGTGGTTTGAATTGTTATTATATTTTAAGAACCACGTAATACTTTGTGTGGATGAATCATGCTGTGATTGTAATATGTAGATAAGCCATGCAGTGATTGTGATATTTTAAAGTTTCAAACTTTCATTTTTTAGATGAGATATACAGTGATTATAATAATTTTTTAAGTCATTGACTGTAGTACTTTATTTTTTTTGAGAAAGTGCAAATGTTGAATTATGTTAAAAATTTATAAAATCTGAAACCGCCAAACCGATTCGCATCCATCCATCAAACCGTCAATTCGTTGAATCTACATCTGTCAAATTGGCGGACAAATACGAATTAATTTTTTCTAATCCGTCAATCTAACAGACAAATGACGAATTAAAAATTTCATAGCCGCAACTGACCCGCGCCCATCCCTAAACCAAACATATATTTTTAGTGAGAGTGGGTGCTTGCGGAAGCATAACCATAATAAAAGAACAATTTAAACCGCACCTCACCTTACTCTACGCTTAAAACGTCTATTTATGTACAATCTGAATCGGATTGGACGACCTTATGCCGAGCCCAATTGAATCTTTGCAGGGCACGGGTCTGGTTTGTTAGGTAAGAAGAGGTATTCGCAAAGCAATACAAACACAGTTGATGAGAGTGAGTTGAGAGCGAGTTCACTGCCAACTCAAATGTTGAGAACCATCTCAGCTCACATTCGAGCTCCTCTCAGATCTCTCCCTCAAACCCTAACCTACTTGCCCCAACCCTCCTTCTCTTCAACCCCATTTACAACTCACTCACCATTCAAACTTCCCATCGACCCATCACACTCATCATCATCAACAACCCCTTCATTCCCCTCAATTTCAACTCTCTCTCTCTCTCTTCGCCATTCTCGCATTCACCTCTGCTACAGAGGCATGAAGTTTCGCGCGCCGACGACTGCAACAACAGAGACCCCACTAGCCCTCCGAGGCTGTTCGTGGTCCAGCCGCGTCTTCGGCCTCAACCCATCTTGCAGGCCAAGCTCGACGAAGCTCTTAGCCTCGCCAATTCGCTCGAAGAACAGCGCGATGGGTTCTTCGATACCGAACTTTGGGACAAAGAGTTGCCTCCGCATGTTGTTGTTCAAAACCCTGCTGCCCGATCGCGTCATTCAGGTTGGTTGGTCTTTTGTATTTGTCGGTTTGTGATTTGATTGGTTTTCTGGGTTTCGGTCATTGGAGATAGAAGAACTTGATTTCTTCTGTTTTGGATGTTGGTATGTTTAGGCAATCATGATCATGTTCATGGCTTGAACTTGAATTGAGAGCTATAATATTATTATATGTTTTTTGAATAGTCATTAGTTTGCTTATAGTTTTTGACTTGATTAAATATGAAATGCAATCTTGAAGTTGTATGGCTTTATTTATGACATATAGTTTTATTTATTTTACTTGAAGAACTAAAATGCTGGAGAGATTGCTTTTAGTTTGTACAAGTTTCTGAATAATGAAAGGCAAATAAAAGCCAAATGGAGAGGGAAGTTAAAGGGGGAGGGGAAGGGGGGGGGGGTGCGGAAAGGAGAAAAAAGCGACTTTTGGAGACTTGAAATACATTAAATGGGGTGCTACTAATTGGCTCTTTTTTCTCACTTGGTAATCTGAATTTATTCATAGTTGTTTCATGTTATATACGTATTATGTTAACTTATCTGTGTTTTTGTAATTTGGCAGACACATATTTTGGACCAGGGACAGTGGAAACGGTTAAGTGTCATCTAAATGCTGTGGAATCAAAGGCAAGGATCCATGTATTTATTCCATATAATTGGTTGTTTTCTGTTTAGATTACACCATTTGTAGCCTGTTATTGTAGTCATTTAATCGTGAGCACATACTTTTAGCAGGGTGAAGTTGATGCTGTATTATTTGTGAATGCCATTCTTACTGGGATTCAACAACGGAATTTGGAGGCAAGTTGCACCTGTGCAATCTCTTGCAGAAAGCTTTACTGCTTTGTTATCTTTCTTAAGATATGATCTGATCTGATCATTGTTTTGATATTCCAACATTCGTTCTAACTGACAGCGGAAATGGGGAAAACCTGTTTTGGATCGTGTGGGCCTCATAATAGAAATTTTTAATGCGCATGCCTATACAAAGGAAGGAAAGCTGCAGGTATTCTTCTGATTTTATTGAATATCTTGAATTTCTGTTTGTCTTGGTGTGACAATTTGATTCTGAAACTGTGGGTGCTTCTTTATTCCTTCTTCAATTTACAGGCTGAGTTAGCTGCTTTAATGTATAAGAGGACTAGGCTAGTCCGTGTACGTGGTCCTGATGGGCGCTATACTTTTGGTTCCGTTGGAGAAGCTGAAGTTGTTAGTGCCCGAGGGTGGGTTTCTTTTTTCTTCTTTAATTTCTAACTACAATAATAATTTAATTGAAATAACAATTAAAGTGCTTAACCATACTTCCTTGGAGAATACTAGAAGAGAAATGGGAAAGATGTTTCAATGATTTTTAGAATACACATGTCGAGCAAACAGTCACTCATGAATCCCTTACTCTTTCTGGTGGGATTTAGATAACTTGAATCCATGAATTACTGATCCAAGGTTTGTGGGATAGCACGATTATGTCTATTTGATTACACATGCTTGAAATTGTTACACTAAATAAAGTTTAGCATCTAGAGATAATTTTATATCTTCATTGATGTCCAAATACTTGTGCTTCATGCATGCTGCTAATTCACAGACTTTAGCTTTTTTATATAGACTATGATGGAGGTGGATACAAGCCATTTGAAAAATGCCGTATTTCATATACTAATTGCATTAAATGCAGGTTACAATAGCTTGATTACGTTATTGATGTGCGCATTCCATCTCTTCAACTTGTCCAGCGGCATTTGATGTTTTTTAAATTTTAATAAAAATATATTTTTAAGGGATAGGCATTATTGTCATGCACATAATGGTTTCTTGCATTCAACTTCTTACTCGACAAGTTGCTTGCAACCATATTGGCAACTATAGGTCTTTTCTTTGCAATGCAGCTTGGAGTCAGCCTTCAAATTTGCTTGTTTTATTCAAAATCTAAATGCAACTCCATCTAATCTTGTAGTGGCAAATTGGAAATAATTTACTCCGACATGCAAAAATAACATAGAAGAATCTGGCATGGCCAGAATAAGTGTCCCTGATTTTGAATCTGCTATCAAGTCTAGATGCATGCGGCATGACTGGTGGCTTAGTCCCCCGTTTTCTCCAATGTATTTTTTTTAAATGTGTTTTACTTCTGAACGAATTGACCAAGCCAGATAAAATATTCTTGCCCAAGATCTGGTCTGACTATGCAAATAGCTGTAGTGCCCTCCCTTGAACAATCCAAAGGTGGAGCATACCACTTTTTTTTTTTTCCTTCTATATTTTCATGTCAATAGGGACATTGGAAAGTTCTATTATGCCTAGAAGTTGCTTTTTTTGGGTGAGGAATTTTTAGTTTCCAGTTGCTATTGTTTGGATATGAGTTATGTTGGCTACTTGGGTACATGCACCATTTCTCCTAAAAGATGAACTAAGATTGTCACATTCAGGATTATGTCGATGTAGATCTAGCCTCACATAAGCACCCTCCCCCACTTCTTTTTTCTTATAATATAGAGTTGTGGTGCATGTCTATGGGTGGGAGTTACTTGTGTATGCAAATGCATGTGCTTAAGTTAATTCAGCATCAGTTTCACTGGAACAATTTTGATGTACATAGCTATCATTTGCAGGAGAGGAAGTGGAGGACGCGGTTTCATTAGTGGTGCTGGTGAAACTGAACTTCAGCTACAACGACGAAGGTTTGCTCCTTGACACGTGCTTAAAAGATTATACAACTGATGCTTCAGTTATTATTGGCTCATTTGCTTACAGAATGATGTTTTATGTATCTATTTATTATTCTATGAATGATTGTATCGTGGCACCAGAAGACAACTCTACAAACTATTACAAATGTTTTACAGCTTTTTCCTAATTGAATTTCATGTCATTGGTACTTTGATATGGTTGACCCTAGATGCCATTACTTATGATCAAATGATAACATAACAAAGGCTCATCATGCTTGATGAAATTTTAGGTTCAATTTAAGTAAAAGTAATTGCAAGGGATTTGGTTCTTGTCAATTTAAATTTTATGTCATCAAAATTTGAATAACTTACCCATTAGAATAAAATGGAAGTTCTATAGAACAGCTATTAGATCAGCGATGTTGTATGGGGTAGAATGTTGGGCAACTAAGAGATAGCATGTAGATAAGATGAGTGTTGCTGAGATGAAGATGCTAAGGTGGATGTGTGACAAGATTAGAAAAGAAAGAGTTAGGAATGAGTATATTCGAGAATGGGTAGGAGCATTATTGATAGAAGATAAGTTGAGAGAGAATAGATTGAGATGGTTTGGTCATATACAACGGAGATCAACAGAGGCAGTAGTGAAGAGATGCGATACAGTGACGGTAGATGATAGTGTTAGGGGAAGGGGTAGACCTAAATTGGCGTGGATTAATGTAGTAAATAGAGATATGAATCTTCTTAATTTGACTAACGAAATGGCCTTGGATAGAGTCGAGTGGAGAAGAAGAATTCATGCAGCTGACCTCATTTCTTGGGACTTAAGACTTGATTTGGTTTGGTTTGGTTTAAAATTTCAGTAACTCAAATCATCATATAAGTTCTTGTTGGAATCCAATTGGAAAAAAGGAGACAGAGAACATTATCCAAGCTTGGATCTCGTTGAGTGTTTTCGGAGGTGTAAGATTGAATACAAACATAACCTTTCCATTACTTTTATGAAGTGTCTGGTCTCGTTCTCGTGCTTGGCTTTTTTGTAAATGCCAATGATGAAACGGATCAATTCAAGATCAATCAGTTAAATTTCAAATCTGAATTAAAATATCTGATCCTTTTTGGATCAAAATGAAGGCCATGTAGATTCTTTCCAGCTACAGGCCTTTCACATAGTAGGTTTAGTCATGCCACACATTTTTAATGTGGTTAATTTGGTCTTTTTATAGGATATGTAAAATATGTTGTGTTTCAAAATATAAGTTCTACAGATACAGATACAATATCTGCCCCAGATTCGGATTTAATTACATTTTAAATGTGAAGTTGGATTTGGATTTGGATTTGGATTTGGACTTGGTTATCATCACTACATGTAATCAGGTCTGCATGAAGTTTAACCTGTTTCAATTTCAATCACAAATACATGCATTATTGTGTGATGTATGTTATTCTAAGGCTAAAAGGCGCTTTCTTCTCTTGACTTGAGCGACATAATTGTCCACCCATCGTGTGTGAAGAAATGTATATTTACCGTTTCATTTTGTACCAAAAGAGGTTCTATCCCAGAATTATCTTTTATGAAGTGTGTTGTGAACACATTTGAGACTGAAAGTTGACTTTTCCCAAAGAGAATGCCTTTAAAAATGCATATATATTTTTTAGGGAGCTGCTATTCCCACTCTACTTTGCTCCAAATACACGCCCTTTTTTGTCCTTATTATACATAGTTACATTAATACCTTTTTACACTAAGTACACTCCCAGGAAAAACCAAAATTATAAGGGTATTAATATAACTATGTATAATAAGAACAAAGAAGGAAGTGTATGTTTAGCAAAGTGGAGTGGAAATAGCGACTCTTTTTTATTTTTATTTTTTTTATTAAAAAGAAAGAAGAATTTCAAGTATGCATATTTCTGTGATTAATGTATTCCCAATCTTCTTTACATGTGCTTGGGTATCATTGTATATTTGCACACATGGCATATAAGTTCTGTATCACACTGCCATTTCATACTGTTTTAATAAGTTGTGAAAAATTAGCTACACATTCATATTCTGTTTATGAGTTACAGTTTGACTTCCATGCATGCATGCTTGCTTTAATAACATTACAACTTCAGAATTTTAGAACGGCGAAAACAGTTATTATCTGAAATACAAGAGGTCCGCCGTACCCGAGCTTTGCAACGTGCTGCTCGCAAGAGGCATGGAGGTGACAATGGTCAAGACATGGTTACAGTTGCTGTCGTTGGGTACACAAATGCTGTAGGTGGTTAAAAATCAAATAAATTACTTTTTTATTATCTACCATACAAGTGGCCTAATGTATTTTGTATGTATACCTATATTGTCCTTTTGCTTTCTTTTTCAGGGGAAATCAACGTTAGTTAGTACACTCTCAAACAGCGATTTGTATAGTGATGATCGGTATGTCACAATAGTTATCCACACTAGTCCTCTCTCTCCCTCTCTAAATGCTTGATTGGTTCAAATCTAGCACATTTATTTATTTCTGGCTAATTGTTGTGTTGCCATGGAATTTCTACTTTGCAGATTGTTTGCTACAGTTGATCCAAAATTAAGAAGTGTCATTCTTCCATCGGGGTAATATGATCAGTATTGATGTTTAGTTTTGTTGTATTTGAAATCTGAAGAAATGATTTCCTGTTTAACTATATATATAATATGATGATAACCCTCAAGGGGTTGGCCTGGTGGCAAGGCCTTGGGTCTTAGTTGTGTGTTCCCTCCAAAGTTCAGGGATTGAAACCTCTTAGGTGCTAATAATTTCTTAGGGCCATCGGACTGAGAAAAAATCTTTGAATTAACCATGGTACACTTGCGGGAAACTCTTTGCTGAGGGCTTGTGCACCCTTAGAGATTAGTTGGGCTTTGATCCAGATACAAAAAACACTATATAATATGATGAAGATGACTGGTGAGTAAAACCTTCCCCCAGTTGTCTCATTAAAATTCTTAATTTTTTCAGGAGAAAAGTGCTTTTTAGTGATACAGTGGGGTTTATTTCAGATTTGCCTGTGCAGGTAACTAAAAAGTTTATGCTGCTACTTGGTTCTTTCGGTAATCATTGTTACTATTCTTTTTAATGTGCATTAGTATTTTATTTTTGTAGTTGGTGGAAGCATTTCATGCGACCTTGGAAGAAGTGGTGGAAGCTGACCTCCTTGTGGTATGAATTGATTATACGATTTCCTGTCTTTTTCTGGCTGTTGGTATTAAAGATTTTGCCTGTTGGGAAAAAATGGCTGAAATATTGTCAGATAAGATCAGTTGCAATTCATATGATATTTTGCTGTGTCTGTCGTTCACATCAATTCATGTCATGCTGTCACGGTCATCTTTGGAATATGTATATCAGTTGGCAACCAAACAGGTTTCATTGTAAGCTATGATAGCTTTATTCCTTACATTTGCAGCATGTATTGGACTCCAGTGCACCTAATCTTGATGAGCATCGGGAAACTGTATTGCAAGTTCTTAAGCAGATTGGAGTATCTGACGAGAAACTTAAGAATATGATTGAAGTTTGGAATAAGGTACCATTCTTGACTCTCTCTCTCTCTCTCTCTCACACACACACACACACACACACAGAAATAAAAAAAACCCAAAAAAAAAAATGAAAAGAAATAAATTGCAACATCTTCTAAATTGTGACACTCAAATCAGATAGATCTCCAAGAAGAGATGGGTGCTGATGATGATGAAATCAGCAGTTTCTCTGGTGCAGAAGAAGTCAATGATGTAGAAGAATATAAGCTATCGTCTGGAGAACCCATTGATGATTGTGATGACAATAGCGAAGAGATTGTATCTGAGTTGTCATTAGGAGATCATGAGGAGAGCATTGATGACCAACAAAGCGATTACTCTGATGGCTGGCTCTTATCAGGAGATGAGAGAGAGACTTCAAATGAGAAGATGGGATGGGAAAGAACTCCCAATGACCAACATACTATGTTGTGTGAAGACTGGCGGAAGACTGAACAAAATTCGCATTCTCAATCACAATCTGGTCAACATGTCAAAGTATCTGCTGTAATGGGAGTTGGGTTGCAAGAGTTGCTAGAGCTCATTGATGCAAAGCTAAAGTCTCAGAATGTAGTGGAGAAGAATATAGTTGATCGCAAATGGAGGCCTCCTCGTACAGAGGACGTAGGCATAGCAGTTGAACAGTAGTTTTACTTCTATTCTCTTTCATGCACTGGTTTGTATAGCGTGTTTGAAGGCATAGTGCGAAAATAATCAACAATGTAAAGCAGCTCTCTGCCTCGGTCTCAACTTTGTTGCCAGGTAGTGCCTGCCCTGGAAGTTGGAAAGTAGAAAGTTTCTTGAAGGAGCATAAAAACTTGTAGTCTCAGAAGTGAGCATATCAATTTTCTCATTTGTTGATTCAGTATTCACAGAATTTTTGTTTCGAAGAGGAAATGAATAGTGAATAATGAACATCATCTAGAAACAGAATTTTAATGTCGCATACAAACAGAATTTTAATATTTTAATGATTGAGAGAGAGAATTAGAATTTTATAGTGTCAGGTCAGCATACTAAAATATTGGTATAATACGCAATGCCAGAGAGAAGTGACTGGGAAGAGTGTCCCCTTATCATTTTCTTTTGTTCAGCAGTGTGCCATTTATCATTATGTTTGACTCGGTTCTAAAGTTAAACCAAAATCCAAATTTGTTTTTACTGTTTTATTGATTTTTTTAAACACCCTTATTTATTATTTATTGCAAGTCATGTATGTTTGTTGCAACATATTTTAAATTAAAATTTAAATTTATAATCAAAATTTTGAAGGGATAGGTTATTACGTGACTTTCTATACAAAAAAATATAATTTTTATCATTAAATGTATAATTTTGGGTAAATTATACTTTGCATCTCTATATTTTGTATCAAATCTCATTTTAGTCAATACACATGGAATTATGATAGTCAACTCCTTACACTTCTGGTCAAATTCTATTTTGGTCTCAGCACATAAAATTGTGACAATCAACCTCTGCATATTTGGTCAAATTTTACATTGGTCTCTATATAAGTGTCAATATCTCTTTTCTGTTATTTAATTTTTTAAATATTTAACAGAATCTAGTCATATAATAAGAATGTGACTACGACAAGAGGTCATAAAGAAAAATCATCTATATTTTTCAACAATACACACTTTATTTCAAAATTCACATCAAAATATGACTGTATTAGGCCAAAACAAAATGCAGATTGCAAACAATTAAGAAGA
Organism: Camellia sinensis; assembly: GCF_055761805.1. Taxonomy (NCBI): domain Eukaryota; kingdom Viridiplantae; phylum Streptophyta; class Magnoliopsida; order Ericales; family Theaceae; genus Camellia; species Camellia sinensis. Next base: position 210,873,635 of record NC_138961.1, on the reverse strand, counting down.
TGAATTACGGTTTAGCATAAATTGAAATCACAAAACTTTGTTTTTACGGTATATAGTCTTCTAATATCTTTCTTTCTCTTTGATTTTTTTGTCGCATTTTTTTTATTATTTCAAAAGTTTTACTTTCTTACATTTTCGTCCCAATTTTTACAACCACACACACACACACACACACACATATATATATATATTGTATTATATAACTCTCATGTGCTTATTATGTAGAACAAAGAGTATTGGTGGAAAACATGGCTGATTTTTTTCTTTTACCTTCATTTTGTAGTCACATTTTTATCACATGACTGAATTTTGTTAAAGATTTAAAAATGAAATAACAGAAAAGAGACATAGACACTTGTGCAGGGATTAAAGTGAGATTTGAGTAAAAATACAGGGGTGACTATCATGATTTCATGTGTAGGGATTAAAGTGAGATTTGATTAGAAATACAATAGGTTGATTGACATGATTTCATGTGTAGAGGCCAAAATGAAATTTAGTGCAAAATGCAGAAATGCAAAGTGTAATTTACCCTAAAATTTTTTACTCCTCACAAATAATATAATCATAATTTTTTCATTCATAACTTTAAAGAAAAATCATTATTATTTTTTTGATGTATTTTTTTTTCAATTTTGAAAGTACCCATTCGTAAATCTTTTAAATAATTAACATTTTTTTAGCTTGTTTATGAATAACTATTTTTAATTTATTAAATTATTTAAAAATCATAATAAGTTCAATAAATCACTCCCAAAAATAACTTTCCATAGACTATAAATCACTCCCAAAAATAACATTCCATATACACCCTTAAAAGCTGCGGCACTACTCAGTTTTAATTTTAACTAACTATTAGTATATATATTAGGAAAATGTCTCGTAATTCAAATTTTGTGGTTTAAAAGTGGTTCAAATGGTCAAAACGACGTCGTTTTGACCATTTTTATGTTGTTCTGTATTCAAAACAACATCGTTTTAACTATTTAAATCACTTTTAAACTACAAAATTTGAGATACCTAGCATTATCGCATATATTATTAGCAGTTGTTAATAACTTGGGCACTGCAAAGCGCGTAAAGCGCTGCCTGATAGTATAATCACAAATAATCACAATTTATAAGACAGCTCTCTCTTCTCTCTTCAACTGTGCAGGAACAGAACAAACAAACACCATTCCATCCATAGCAGATCTCAGATCCAGAGTCCCAACTCATTCCAGATCTCCGAATGTTGGTTCGTTGCTCTCAAGGTTACTCTCTCTCTCTCTCTCTCTCTCTCACCCATTATTCATTCTCACTCAATCATAATTCCCTTGTTTTGTTTTTGGTTGAATTTTTCTGGATTGGTTTTCGTAATTAGCCACATTGATTGCGTTTTATGTTTTTTTTTGGCTTGTTCTTTAATCTTTCTTTAATCTTACGCATTTGCTCATATGCCAACAATCTGTGGAAGGCTTTTTCAGATCTGGGTTCGATTCATTGTATATGTTCCCACATTTTCCTGACTTTTTGTTGTCAGAAGATTTCCTATAGATGCTTGTTTCAAATTCTATGATTGTGGATGTATCTGCGTTGATACTGTTGACCCACCAGCTTAAATATGACTAAAAATTGAATCTTTATCACTTCAACATTCTGTAACCAAGCTCCCCTGTTTTCACTGTGTTTTCACTATGTTTTCATTGTAGTTCATTGCTACCATTCAATGCTTTCTATTTCATTGTTTGTTTGTCTTCCAAGGTGTTGTCTTTCAATTCCCCACCAATGGAAACTCCGCATTTTCATGTGAACTGTAAAAATATCTTTTTGGTGATTTATTGATGACTTGTTAGTTGTTTGTAACTTAAAAGACTATTTTTGTTTCACAATTGAGTTTTTAATCAGAAAAATCATTGAGCTTCTCTATCCATATAGGCTTTTGTCAGCGGCAGCTAATCTTACAATGATTTTATTTTCTTTTGTACCAGTGTAAAAAGATCTTGTAGATACACTGTTCTTTACACTAATAGTTATGTCAAGGAGGCAAACAAATCCATCGCGGCGCTTAGCAGGCAGTGGTCCATTTGGGGGTATTTTTCATCCCAAATCACGCGTTTCTCCTTTGTTATCTGTTGTCCTCATCATAGTGGTACTTTTCATATTCACTGATCATCTTCCTTATTACTTACTTTTATTTTTGGCTTTGTATTTTATAAGGACTTCTTGTTTTGTCAATAGTTATAATTATCTGAGACCAGCAATGCGCCCCCTTTGTTACATATCTCATAGACTTCCCAGTTTCTAAAGACCACACAACATGCTGCAAGTTTCGTGTCAAGGTTATAACTGTTTTTTTTCCTTTCTGAAACTTGCAGGGCGTAGTGCTCTTAATAGGCCTTTTTCGCGGAGGCTCAGGTACCTGTTGGATTTGCCTTAAAACCTTTTCTTCTTCCTCTTATTTTTTCTTGGAATGTTGAAAACCTCTTTATTATTACTTATTACCTTCTTATATTTGGGTTTGTTTGCTGATGTCTCAATTCTTGGCATACTTGCTTTCTAATTTCAAGGCATTTAGCATTTTTTCTTCTCATGCATCAACTGAACTGTTGTTTCTCATAATCTAGGTATATTTGCAGGCAACAAAGAAGCAATTAGTAAGGTTGAAGGTAAACATCTCAGTTGTTTCTTATTTACTTTTTTATTTTTATTTTTTATGGCTTAAGTTTTATTACATGAACAAAAGGTCATAGTTTAGCAGTTATGCAACATTGGAGGGCGATTACAACTAACTACATGTACTTTAAGGTGGGATTTGGAAAGGGAAAGAGAATAGCTGAGGACAATGTGAATGGCATAGAAGCTAAATTTTGTCTCCAATTCCCTTTTCAAATCTCTATCCAAATTCATGATCCAAACACAGTGTAAGTGAATCTCTTATTTAATTAACATCATTTGGCCATCGTTGTTCCCGTCTGGTTTCCTGAGTCTAGTCTTCAAAGCCTTGCGTTCATTCTTAGCCCTTCAAATATTATTGCACTTACAAAGATGACAAGCCTTATTGAACTTCTTATCAATATTTGTTTATAACACTCTAATTGTTCTGTGTCTATATTTACAATGACTTAAAAAAACCATGGAAGGAACATAATGTAACTATTCTCACCCTTGGGCATGGTTTGAAGAAAGATTACAAAGAATGCTATTAATGGAACTTCAAATTGTTATTCATGATCACTTTCTGTACCATCATGTGCTCGACAAGGTATCGTTATTGAGTTACCCCAAAAAGTTAGGTGGACAGAATTTTTTTCAACCCCGTACTTGTGAGGATCAATGCTTTTAATCTCAACATGTTTTAGAAAACATGAGATATATTTCAATTTTGAGCCATTTTTAGATTTTGATCAATTCCTTTAAAAATAATATTTCCTTACTGGAGAAATATTAACTCTGTAGCTGAAATGGGATGTTTGTTCCGTTTCCATTAAAAAATCATTATTGAAGTAATGGCCAAAACTGAGGTGTAAATTTCTAGAAATAAAGTGCCAGTAAATGCAGTTTCATTTCAATAATTTGGCGCAGTTTATCCTGACTAATGGCTTAATTAATCACTATATCTAGGTGACTATTCTTGTACATTAGAAGTTCACAGGGCAATACCTATTTTAAAGAAAGCATATGGTGACAACATGCGCAAAGTCCTTCATGTGGGCCCCGATACTTGTTCTGTGGTCTCTAAATTGTTAAGAGAGGAGGAAACTGAAGCATGGGGCGTCGAACCATATGAAATAGAGGATGCTGGGAGCTGCAAATCTCTTGTACACAAAGGCATTGTACGTGAGGCTGACATCAAGTTTCCTCTTCAGTATAGGCCAAAGTCATTTTCTCTTGTTATTGTGTCCGATGCATTGGAGTACCTCTCACCAAAGTACCTAAACAAGACCCTTCCAGATTTGGCAAGAGTGTCTGCTGATGGGCTTGTTATTTTCACAGGTAATTTACTTGTTGCAATTGTTTGTTAATTCATTAATACATATTGTTGTATCAGGTTGGTAATGGTCTTTTATTTGATTGGTAAGATGTATCTAGAAATTAGGTATCTTTATGGAAGAGGATTATGATTTGCTACAAAAAGAATTTAGTGGAAGAGGATTAGCTATTGTGCAATGCTAGGGACCTAGAAAAATACGCAGAAGAAGTATTGTGTGGTTGTGATTCATTTCAAGTGTGGGTCTCACTGTACAAAAATTGATTCTGGACCACACATCACTTTTCTGGGTAAATTTTTGACAAATTTTCTGGGTTCCTATCGTTTCTGTTAGCTATTATCTTCCCCTTCATTCTCCCCTCCATTCTTCCCCGCAAAGACACACATCAGCTTGGTCTGCAATTTGAGCTGAGGCAAATAAAGTGGCTGATAAATTTCTGTTGGAATTGCCCTTGGAATTTTCAATAATAGATTCTAGGTTGAGGAATCATGGTATTTGCTCATGCTGTTATGCATATAGGTGTATGATGTGTCTCTTCCAGGTTCTGTTAGTCCAGGACCATCTCAATAATGCTCTGGCTCAATTTTATCTGTAGTTTTCTAGTGCTACAATTTGATTGAAAAATTCACTGCTTTCCAATTTCATCTTTAGGTTATCCTGGTAAACAGAGAGCTAAAGTTGCAGAGTTACCCAAATTTGGACGTCCGGTAAGTGAATATCTGCTAGTACTTCATCTTTTACAAACATAACCTGGATCTGAAATAGACCATGATTTAATGAATACTACATCCATATTTCTCATTTTCTCGGGTTTCAATACGTCCATGTTTCTCAAGACATACTAATGGATCAATATAATTTACTAAAAAATAGTTTAGATGCTACCTAATCAGTTTGCTGCTGAATTATATATATCCTAACTTGAAAACTCTCTCATTTGTTTTTCAAAATATACATCAAATTATTATTATTATTTGGATCTATCTATAAATGATGGTGCCGTGTACAACAATTTTTAGTAAAAGAAATTGACAGCTTTTAATGCTTCACTTTTGAAGGCCAAAATGAGGAGCTCGTCTTGGTGGATACGTTTCTTTGGCCAAATCAGCCTAGAAGTGAATGAAGCTGCTGCTAAGAAGTTTGAACAAGCTGCAATCAAGCTGTCATACAAGCCGAGCTGCCAAGTGTTCCATCTCCGTTCATATCATTGATATCTTATATAGTTTGATGATATCTTCATAATTTTGTAAGCTTCTGAAGCATCAAATTTTCAGAAAGTGTTTTTTTCAATTTTCATATGAAATGTGCTCTACATGGGGATAATCCAATATGGTAGAAGGGATGTTGATCATACACCATTGCATGTTTTGTCCTTCAGCATTATACAGTCAATTTACTAAAAAAATTTTCAGCCTGAACTGTTATCATTTTTCGTTATTTTTTCATCACTTATAATATGATTAAAGAGTGTCCAAATGAAACTCTGATGTGGATCGAATGGATACAATATTGGCAGAAAAGAACTGCATGGAATTGCTGGTAAAGAACTAAAATTATCAAAGCACAAGGTCTCAATTGATATTTTCTTGAGAATTGGCTTTACATTCTGATGAATAACAAGGAAAAAATTTCTCAGTACAAAGATATTTGAACTTCCCAAATTAGGGCCCAATTTTTTTCAACAATTCCCTATAAGCCAATATAGCTTCAATTCTGATTCTCAAAAAGATTAAGCAAATTAATACAAGAACATTTTTAACCCAATCTGCTAACACCAATCTAGCGTCAACTGAGTTTTCCAGTTGATGTCATGGCCTAATAAATTTAGGTTTGCTTGATTTATCACCAATAATCCCCACAAGAACAGTGTCCATCCTTGAAGCAATGAAACCTGTGGGCATCTCTCACAGTGATCTCTCTCCCTGTGATTGCAGATATAAATTTAATTGCATTGTGACAATCCCCACATATCCTGAGATTCTTCACCACTAGTATAGGCTCCCCATCTTTAGTCGAGATCAGCCCAAACGCAACCGCTAGTTTCTCACTATGATGTCCCAGCCTTAACTCCTTTTCACGTGCCCTAGTTCCATCATCCCTAACCAAAACCCATCTCACATCAGGCACATACCCTGCTAGTGTCATCTTCTTTGACATCTCCTGCAAGAAGTCATAAATTTCCTTTATCAGCGGGTGTGAACTATCCTCAGCCACAAACACGTGTATCCTCTTGTTCACCTCAATCCAGCTACAACCGGGTTTCTTTTTCACTCCCTTGTCTCGCATTAGTTTTCTCACTGTCGCTACCTCTTCCCATCTGCCTGCACTGGCATACATATTTGCAAGTATGACATACGGAGCAGCATTTGAAGGTTCAAGTCGAAGACATTCGTTGGCTGCTTTAATTGCTAGCTCTATGTTTCCATGTATTCTACAAGCACCAAGAAATGCCGCCCAACCAATGGAGCCGGGATTGTATGGCATTGACTTAATGAGCCTCTCTGCTTCCTCAAGTTTACCTGCTCGACCCAAAAGGTCAATCATGCACGAGTAGTGTTCCGCTTCTGGTTCAATCCCGAATTTCTCATTCATCATATTGAAATATTTTTGCCCTTCTTCAACTTTTCCGGTGTGTGCACATGCAGAAAGGACAGAGATAAAGGTTATACTGGTAGGGGTAGTATCTATTTCTAGCATACGCTCAAAGAGGACTATTGACTCAGTCCCTCTACCATGTTGTGCATAACCTGCAATCATTGAATTTAAAGAAACCGTGTTATGCTCTGGCATCCTATCAAATAACCTTCTGGCGTCGTGAAGATTCCCACATTTTGAGTACATTGCAACGAGGGCATTATTCACAGAAATTTGATTTGATGGAATATCAGATTTAAGCGCCAAAGAGTGAATCTGTTTTCCTTGCGATGGAGATGACAAATTAGAGCACGCACTTATCACACACACAAAGCTTCCATCATCAGGACAGTGACCAGCGCGCTGCATCTGCCGGAAACAACCAAGTGCCTCTTCGGACAACTCCATATTTTGAGAGTACCCAGAAATCATTGTGTTCCAGAGAACCAAGTCTGGCTCTGGAATTTCTTCAAACACTTTCTTACAACCTAACATACCACCTCGATGACATTTTGAATACAAATCAACCAAACCACTGCCAACATGAGGGTTCTGATGGAACCCTGTTTTAATCAAATGAGCATGAAATTGATGCCCGCCTGACAAATCCTCCAAGCACGTAAACGCAGTCAAAACGCTAGCCAAAGTGAACATGTCGATTCTCAAATCCCTATGTACCATTTCCTGATACAAAACCAGTGCTTTAGATCCTTCATGGTGCTGCCCATAAGCCACTATCATAGAATTCCACGTAACCTCATCTCTAATCTCATCAATCCCGTAAAAAATTCTCTTCGCCTCATCTAAATACCCATTCTTGCTATAATACGTGATAAGGGTATTGTTGACCGAAACATAAGAATCAAACCCACCCACCAAAACCAACGAATGCAATTGTCTAATCAACGCAACATCATTGCAAGAAGCAGTGATGACCCCAGAAAAAGTAAACCCATCCATGTCAATACCCATCCGTCTCATCCCCATAAACAACCCAACAGCAGGGGCAGTATCGCCGTGGTCGGCGTAGGCAGAAATGAGGGTGTTGTAAGAGACGAGGTCTGGTTGGGGAATTTGGTCGAACAGTTGGTGGGCAATGTGGGGCAGAGATTCTTTGGCATAGGCGGAGATGATGGCGTTGAAGGAGAAGACATTGGGGAAGGGGGTGGCGGAGAAGGCGTTGCGAGCGGCGGAGAGCCGGCGGCACTTGGAGTAGAGGAGGATGAAGTGGTTGGAGAGGTAGGTGGAGGGTGGGATGAGAGATTTGATGTATAGGGTTTGGATTGATTTGCCTGTTAAGAGGTCTCTCTCTGCTATGCATGTTTTCAAAATTTGGCGCAAGTGTTGGAAGCTGGACCATGAGATTTGGCTCATCTAATAATAACCCACTAAAACCATACTATTCTATGTCGTCTTATCTTATCCGATACTCACACGACTTGTGGAGTTATTTAGATTTGGCTGACTTGAATTGATTCACTTCCTATGTATCACAACTTCTCTTACCAAATACTCAAAACTAAAATCATGGAGAAAAGGGTAACTCCTTTAAAAATTCTCTTAAAAAAAATCAAATCAAAAATAATTACGAGTTCAAAAATCAAACAAGATAAATGATATATTATGTACTTTTTTAGTAAAAAGTTACTATCAACTTAGTAAAAAGTTACGATTATAGCTTATTTGCTAAAAAAGTTAGGTTAACTTTTTTAGTAAAGAGTCATTTAGCAAGTTACATATAAAATTACAATTATGTCATTTATGTTTTTTTTTTATATTTATATGATAGAAAATATAAATTTTTTACATTGGGTAGGAGTAGTTTAGTCATTTTATTGTGATGTGACATTATAAATAAATATTAATAAAAAAAGCTAAAGCAACTTTTTACTAACTTTCTAAATCAATTTTTTAAAAAAAGTCAAAAGTTAACTTTTAATCATCTTTCCAAAACAACCCTATATATTTAAAAAAACATAAAAATAGAGACACAAACTAAATTATCAACTCTTTTTTTAGTACATGGAAAACAACAAGAGAACAAAGAATAAAAGATAGAAGAGAAGATGGAGAGGATAGGATATAGTATCTTCTATCAGTCTCTAAGATATTCTTGCCCCACCATATCCGTCGCCACTCGGCTGCAAGTTTCATTTGGGGCTCCTCCATAACTACCAAAACCTCATCTTGATCTGCACCTATCTTGGCCAATCTATCAACACTTTTATTGTCTTTTCTCAGAACATGTTGTATCGTGTAGCTACATCTCCGCATGAGAAATTTTGAATCCTTTACCAAGCTATGCAATAGGAATACTATCTCAGTTCCCTCCTTCAACATGTCTATAGCCGATGTAGAGTTTGTCTCAATTATAAAATCTTTTTAACCTTTTTCAAAAATAATTGTCAATTATCAAATACTAATCAATTTTTTGGTTAAAAGCGACTTATAAACAGTTTTTTTATGAGAGAGAAAATGAGTTATAATTTAAAAAGTGAATTATAACCAACTTTTTAAAATGGGCAAATTGTGATTAGTAAAATAGTTGAGAGTTTAGTTTTGCAATGATGTGGTCTGACCAAACAGGTCCAGAACGACGATGGGCCGACTAATAGATAAAACAAGGGCTCGTAGTCCTGTGTTAGTTTTCTTTTCCTTGGATTTTTATTTATTTTTTCAAAATGTTGAAAACGAAGATTAACATAGGAAAATAGGCCCAAAGAGAATTCTAAGAAAATCTTTATGGGGAAAGGTTGGCAAGGCCCATCACAGTTTTCAGAAATCCCCAATACAGGTCAGTAATGTTCCACACTTGAAGCTCATTGAAATTCCACACCACAACAAAACTATAAAAGAATATTTAAAATCCATACCCAGACTCCAAAAATAAAAAACAAAGCAATTCTTGAAAAAAAAAAAAAAATCAAATAAAACTAAAATTCCAGATATTTGCCAGACCAATTCCCCTACCACACCCACCCAAAAAAGTAAAAATGGTTGGAAAAAATAATTTTATGGTGACTTTAATATAAAATTAAAGGATTCTAATCACCGGTTGAGACGATATCAAATGGATTTAAATTCTTTGTAACAAGATTTTTACACTACAAAAATAATGATAAAAAATATTAAGAATTGAATGATAAATTATCTTATAAAATTGGTTTTATGAATGAAGTATTAAGAAGTATGTATAACTACTAATCACACATTGATTGTAGAGGAAAGTTTTGATGGGTATTTAAATTTTAAGATTTTGATAAGGATATTAGCCCTTTGGGACATCCAAATTTTCCGAAAGAAGGGAGCTATGAATGCTGTGAGGATGGACTTGGGTCAAAACTATAGTTCAAATTGATTATGCAAAAATTGTCACGCGTGCATGCGCCGCCTGCCCAGATTGGACCGGATTAGTCCAGGTCCGTAGATCTTGAGGCTTGAGGAATAGGTTAGGTTTGGGCTGGGTTGGGCCGGATTGGTGGTCCAACTAAATTTTTCGATAAAAGAAAGTTATGGATGTTTAAAGGATGGGTTGGGGCCAAAACTAAAGTCCAAGTTGGTTATGCAAAAATTGCTACGTGTGCATGCACCACCCGTCCGAACAAGACCAGTCCAGGTCTGTAGATCTTGAGGCTTGAGAAATGGGTTTGGGCTGGGTTGGGCTGGGTTGGGCCGGGCCGGATTGGTGGCTTATCAACCTAATTTTTTTGGGCTAGGTCTGTTATATGTATATAGAGTGGTAACTCACACACTTATTCCCCATCCTTTTTTCTGTATTACTTCTTCAGTTTTACAGAAATTGAATTCTACATTTGTTGTAGAAAAACTCCTCCTCTCTCTCCCATTGTATATAAAAGGAGACCTCCTCTTTGGTCTTAGACATAGAATTTTTGACTTCCATATACAGGTAGTCTGCTCCTATATTCTTCTTCCTGTGTAAGAAAATGTTGCCATTTATCGGTTTGTCGGAGCTAAACAAAAAGTAGTTTTGCGTTAGCGGGTTTATACCGTCATATCTTAGGAGATAGACGCCGATATACCTCAAGCACTCATAGTGAGGCTGCAAATTTGTTTAAGGAGACTGTAGTATCACACAAGTTTTGGTTTGCTTTCTTTTACCATTTTATTTTGTTGAGTATTTTTGTTCATCAAGTTATATATTTTAGTCCTATGATTTCATGTTCTGTAATTTAATTTATTAAATATGAATCTGTTTGTTTTATTTAGTTACGCAATTTGTACAATAAAAGCACACTTCCATATTAGAAAAAGAAATCCTAAAAAATTGTAGGTGGCATTTGGGGGTTGAAATCATATTTAGTAAACATTTATAGTTTCTTTTCTTATTTAAATTCTGGTGATGACAATGTGATTACGAAGACGTTTTTAATAAAAAGCAGTGCTAACAATTTTTTTTTTTTGGGGTGTAATTCGACTATTAACAGATTTCTACTAGATAGGATGAGCGTAGTCATGTCATAGCTACAGCTTGTATAGCGAGAACCACTAAAAAGACGCTTTGTGGGGTATCATAACATTTGGGGGTTTTGATTTCGGCATAATAGATTGTCGGTCAGATTTAACCCAATTCAGAGGAAGGGAACCATCACCGAGGCACCCAATAGATCTCATCACGCGCCACAAAAGAGGCCAAGTTTCGATCGAAGTACAACACAAAGTCTCCGAAGAAAGAACGTGCTCCTCAGGATTCGAATCTGACTTACCCCTGTGGAAGAGCAATGCGTTGTCCACGAGACCATTACCCCCCCCCCATTGGTTACAGCTTGTGTAGCTTAATTAGATAAATTAGTACCATTTAATTTAATTTAATTTATTTTTTTCAGGAATGCCTCCTGAGGTGAAGCCTAGAGGATGTCCTGTGTTTTGGGGTCTGGGTTTCACTAGCAATCTTAGGGCACATGGATGACATATATATATGTTTCCATTTCAGACCCATCAAGCTTGGCATTGCCCAAACATCATCAAGTCTAATCACACAATTGCAGGCCCAAAACAAGATGTTATGTACCTAGGACACAAGGTTGGCAAATATTGCTTAAATAATGGCATATCCTTTCCTCCACTAATTTCTTCTGGTCTGTTTCTGATGCATATAGAAAACCGTATATCATAACTTTTATGCACAAGTATTGTACACATAAACATATACACCAGTGGCTAAAATTGTCATGCGTGAATAGTTGAGTCATAATTAAGGCGCCGTTTGTTTTGAGAGATAGAGATAAAGATATGAATGAGATTGAGATGGAGGTGAGATCTTTGGAGAGATAGAGAGGGGATTCATAATCTCATAGGATTAAGATGGGCTTTGGTGTTGGGATTGAAATGGAGGAGATGGAGGTGGTATTAGGAAATTAGTCCTCTGGCTTCTTTTTTTTTTTTTTTTTTTTTTTTTTTTTTTTTTTTTTTTTTTTTTTTTTTAACATGGTGGGCATTTTTTTTAACATTAATGTTTAATGTTTTTGTATTTTTTGTTAAGTAAAAATCATAGTTTTATTTGTTTTAATATTTTATATTTCTTTTATAGGGTAATAATTTAATAATCCCCACACTAACAACTATTATTGAAACAAACACAATTTTATTTAATCCCCCCACTATCAATCCCCTTACTAACAATTTCCTTGTTATCAATTCCTTACATTTTACCTCTGAAAACAAACGAGGCTTAAAATTGAAGAATGTGATTATTCAAAATTCAGTAATGATACAAACCTGGGCTCAAAATTTTTTTACAAAAAACATTTAGAATATTGCAATGTGCGCAATGACAATAATGTATGTGTCTTGGTAAAATGTGGGTCTCATCCGAATGAATTCAATGCCGCCAACCTAACATTTTGAACACTTTTCTTATTTTTTTAAAATATTCGATTAGATATTTGGAGGGTAAGAATTTCCAAGTTGATGTTTTTCTTTTTATAAGCTAAAAAAAGTTTCATTGTTGCATCAAACTATGACAACACAGCGAGAAGAGATAAATAATAAATGGGGCTTCCCTCGAATGGTCATTCGAATAACTCTTATGAGTAAATCATCAATGCAAAATATTAAATTAATTAAATATCAATAATTACATATTTAGATTGGCAAATATGATTTGGGGAATTAATAGATCATTTTTTTTTTTTAAAGACAAATCTAATCCAAACATGTGATTACTGATACCTAATTAACCTATTTTTTGTATGAATGATTTACTTAGAAGACATTAAAAATTAAACGGTTTAGTTGACCGAATTAGACCTGAGATGGGCCACAAATCCCACAGCTGCTTATTTCAACGATGAAGTGATTAAAATTCAACAATTGAGCTGAACTGGACAAACTGAAAGCATTGACATGCATCCCACCTAAGAAAAAATGAAAAATCACTATCAAGCTTGGCTGGATGAGTCCCCATTAATGTTGCAACAAGCTAGGCAAAATGACCAAAAAATGGCTTGGTAGAGGACTTTGTGACTTGGACTGCACATAAAAATTATTGGAAACAGGCCCATTAGCTGGATGGTTGACATGTGAATGTGCTACACTCCATGCTTGACTGTTACCATGGGCAGCCTATATATACACTTGGTCATATGCTGACAAAATTTATCTGAATTGAAAGAAACATGCAGGACTATGACTAGCTTGTATGGGTCCTCTTATTATAAATGATAGTGTGTCATTTATTAATAAGTTGAAACTTTGATGTTATTTTCTTCCATTGTCTATGCTGAAATGTATGTTCTCATTTGATTAAAAGATTTCATAGAGAGGTCCTGACTCGTTTGGAGTTAAAGACGTGCCAATCAAAAATATGAAATCATTTCGAATGATGGTATATGATTCTTTTGTTTTAAATGAATTGTATACCATTTATTTGAAGATAAATGGTAACTATTGTTTAATGAGTAGTGGTTAATATTAATATATGTGTAAAATTATATCAAAATATATGAAAATTATAAGAAATATATAAAATGTAAAAGAAAATGTAAAACCTGACTATTATTAGCAGAAACCTTACTTGAAATAGAAAATTTACAATTTTACATTCGTAAATGATAACTATTAAAAATGAATACATTACACAGCTGGTCTCTCTAATTTGAGTGAAGTTTCATTTTATTTTCATAATTTTAATTTCATTAATTTAAATCTCACACTTTCAATAACATCTCAATGTGATTCCTTTCTCAGTATTTTGAATGAAAAAATGCCATATGTACCTTACATGGAAATTTTAGCAAATTTCTTACACAAGAATAACAAAAATGAATAATTTACTTGTAGTCCTTACAGTTTATTTTGAATTTTATTTTGGTCTCTAATTTTATCTATATTGTTTTTCATCCAAAATATTAAATATGACTAATGAAGGGACCACATTGAAATGAAATTGAAAAAATCAGAATTTAAATTGATTAAATCAAAATCATTGAGGTCAAAGTGAAATTTTGCTCAAATTAAAATATAAGTTATTTGAAAAATTAAATAGTAATTAAGAAGAAGAAGATGACAAATGATTGCATGAGGGCATGCATGCTGTGGCGTGAGCAACACGAGTTCGAAGGAAGTGCGTTTGCAAGGAGAAAAATGTGAGGTGGCTTAAATGTTTTATTAATATTTTTATTAAATATATTATATGAATGTAGGAGTTATGTTATGCGGAATTTATTACGGCAATGATAGAGACCACTAAAAGTGGTGTTCTAAAGCAATTCTTAATGATGTGGCATCCACTTTTTTTAATAAAAAAAAAATAGTGGGTGAGACCTACTACTACATCATTAGTAGTGGCACTAATTAGTGCTCTTACTCATTTTTCAATTTATTATATCCATATGAGATATTTGATAGAAATATTGATAAAATATTTTGGATCCCTAATATTACTCTTCCAAGGAAATGCATAACTTTCCATGTATATGATGGAAAATAGGTGGTGTTTCCAAAATAGTAATTATTGATCTAAATTATGCGATTCATTACTTTTGTGTTAGAGTTACAGGAGACAATTGATTAAGGGTGTGTTTGGTTTGCTTTTGAGAGAATGATTTTCAAAAAAAAAAAATTGGAGAGAGTTTAGAAATATTCTTGGTTTGTTTGGTTGTATATTTTGAAAATAGTTTGGAGTTTGGGATAATTTAATATTTTGTTATAATTGAATAGATGTATGTGAGAGAAAAAGTGATTGAGAATGAAAGATGAGAGAAAAAAAAAAGTGATTGATTGATGTGTAAGAGAGAGAGTGATTTTGAAATTTTTTTGAGAAAAATCACAAACCAAACAAAATTTTGGAATTTTTTTTCAAAACAACTCTCCTAAAAGCAAACCAAACAAGGCCTAAGTGTCTAACCTGTGCATCGAATGGAGCAATGCTTCGTGAACATTAACGCTATATTTGATTGAGGGATTTAGAAGGATTTGGGGAGAAATTTAAAAAGAAAAAAGGAAAAGATGTATGAAATTAGGTGATATATAAGTATATTTAATTTATATTTCACGTACATTTTCTCTTTCTCTTCAAATCTCTCAACCAAATACATCGTATATGAGACGCAATAAAAAATAGTCCAAAAAAATGTACATAACAAAATAATGAAATCTGGTCGGATTTATCTATAATCTTAGCCTTGTATTCCATGAAAAAACCAGTACATACAGTAACGAAATGCATATCTGACTGAACTGTACGAAGTTGCAAAACTGTTGATTACAGCAAATTACCACACAGCACTTCAAAGCTTGGAGTAAATTAAAGAACCCAATTCATTACGCAGACTTTCATTCAAGTCAAAGGCTTATCACGAGGAATAACGCAATTTTTTTTTTCATTTTTTCATAATTTTTCTTTTAATGGAAGACGAAGAAGACTTGTGATTCACTCTTGACTCTCTTGCATTTACTTGTTGTTTTGTTTCAATCAATGTAGTTGGTATATCAAATTGCCGTTGACCTTCTTGTGTTTGGTTTGCATACATTCTTCACAGAGAGAGAGAGAGAGAGAAGTTGAATGGAGGAGAGGGGGGCCTACGATAGTGAAGAGAGGAAGCAGATGGTCCATGGGAGTGTCTCCTAGAAATGGACTAACGTGAGCATCATGTTAGTTGTCACCGTGGGATTGGTCTAGTATGGTCACTCATCTCTTCTCATCTGCATATGTATGTGCTTGATGGAAGGGGGTGGTGGTGGTGGGGTGCTTTAAGCAAGGGGTTTCACATGCCCTAATGACCCCTTCATTCTACTACAAATCACGTGGCCTCCTCAATCATTCATTCAAAATGTTGAATCCCTAATCACTATCCCAACCAAAAGTTTCAATTGTTACAAGTATTATGATTTACATTTTTAATATGTTCATCCTTAGTTAATTTGAACACATAATCTATTGTGTTAAAATTAACTACGCATGATGAAAACATCATCCCCATTAACGTTAATAACTTTTGTATCTTCTATTGTCAAGAAACTGAATCGATTAATATGTCCATTAATTAAATTAAGTTTGTAGGGAGATGAAATCGGCATCATTCATTTCCTTTTACACGAATTCATAAGTCATGAAGAACACCATGTGCCTATGTCGTCATCTCGAACTACTAAATAATTTTCATTTCAATTACCTATCATAAGCTCAAAATAATACAAAAGCATGGTACATTATATATGTCCCCATCATGCAGCCAAGCAGGACACAAACACATTTAAGTTAGGATCATGCACAAATTGTAGACTATCAAATGAAAATAAATAAAAGAGTTGATATTTACAGTAGGGGAGTACAATTACAAAAATTCCCATTATAGTGATTTCAATTCCATGCATGTCCGCACTTCTCGTTAAGTGCTTCTTCTCACTACAGCCAAAAAGCAAGAAGAAAAAAAAAAATCAGGTGTTGCATCAATCAAATAAGCCTACCTATTTGCGAGACCCATTTTGTTGCTTGGTTGGGAAGATTTAGGACACCATAATAATAGAAGGGTCCATCTTTTTCATTTTCATTAATTGATTAAATTAAGTTTGTAGTATTTGACTAATTGAGGTTTGGGTTGGACACCCTCATCTTGAAAAAGAAACCTAGTTTTTCCTATTTAATCATTGGCCAATTCGAAAGGACCATGGGAGCCCAGTGGTCGGGTTCTCACAAGCCCACCTTGATTGTGAGGTTTCATCCCTGTCAGCCCTATCCTCCTCCCTCCCCTTTAGGGCTAGCTACAATATGATGTTTTTATTTTGTACCAAAATAAAATAGGTAAATTCTATCAAGTGTTCTTAAACATTGTTTAACATTGGAATTAAGGTGAAATATCTTTAAAATAGTTTAAAAAATTAGAAGTATATTTGTAGCAATCTGATTTTTCGTAAGTCATTATTGATTATTATTACTTTATTTTATTTTTGGCTTTATTAATTGCGTGATTACATAAGAATTTAATGTGTTATTTAGTTAATTTAATGTGTTAGTTAATTATATATAATTAATTTGAATATTTATATATATATATATATATTTAAAAAGGAAAAGTAATTATTGATATAGATTTTATATAAAATATTTATATTTATATATATATTATATTTGTGATTTATTTGTATAATATTTTATAATAGTCAATTAGGTTAAATCATAAGAGGCTTAGGAAAGAAAGAAAAAAAAGACGGAAAGAGTGCTCTGTCGGAGAGACAGCCGCGAGAGAGAGAGAGAGAGTCATCAAGATCAGAGAGTGTAACTGTGAAGTCAAGAGGGACGACGGGAAAGAGGAGTGGAGAAGAAATGTTTAGGGTTTCAGTTTTGGTGGTTTTATTAATTTTTTAAGTTATTCTTTGACCTTTAAAAAAAATATTGTGAGTACAAAATTTATTTCTTTTGATTTATATTTAATTTGTTATTTTTATTTATTTATTTGATGTTAGTTTGATTTTGTATTTACATGAAGATGATAGATTGATTTTAATTATTTTGATTAGTTGTGTATATCAAGTTTAAGATTTTTATATATATTTATTTTACGGTTGTTATCACACTCATTTTTATATGAAATTAAAATAAACTTGGAACCCATAAATAATTTCCTTATACTACACCATGACTATATGGATTGTTGTTTTATTTGAGTGATTGTGAGAAAGAGTGTATACGAAAAAAATGTGAGGATTATGAGATTTATTTTAATGCCTTAGGCTTGGCAGTGTTATGTTTGTTTTCATGAGTAGATGAGAGATTGTGTATATATATTGTTGTCTCGTTCTCATGAGTAGACGAGTGCTTTGATTTAGACGCGTACGTATATGCTAACCATCTGAGGAGTGTGGGTCAAACTTGGGACGATATCCCCGTACAAGTTTGGCTTCGGAGCAGTGTTAGATATACGGGAGGCACATGAGACATATGTGTAGGCTGGAAGTGAAGGGCCAAAGTGGCGGAGTTAAGGTAAAAAGAATTTAAATATGAATTTATTGGTATTGTGTGAATTGTATTGATTTGTACATCTTGAAAAACAGTAAATGACCTTGATAAATTATGAAATTTGGGCAGAGGCATGTATATGTAATTCTAGGCAACTTTTGTATTTTAACTTTGTACTAAAAAGATCGATTAGAATTTACAATCGGATGATATCATTGTGGTTATAGTAGTTTTTATTCATTTTAGCAATACAGATTTTAGAGGCTGTTTTAACCCACGAAACGAGCTCATTTTTATGGATTTCACGTAAATTGAAGTAAAATATTATTTTGAGCATTTTTTGTGTTTTGAACTTTTCTAGAAAAAATCAGCTTATAGAAGTTTCTTTTCGTTTTTAATTTCAGATTTTTCAATCGAATTTCGTTTAGGATTTTCTATTAAGTTTTTTTCTTAACCTGTTCAGTTTCTACTAAATTCGTTTGCGCCACCTTTTATAAATTTTGATTCTGTACAACTTTTGTTTTTTGAGCTTTGGTCAATTCGAATTATTTAAGCATGAAACAGTGTATTTTTATACTTTTTCAGCAAGTTACTTATGATTGAATTATACTAACTTTATTTTTTTTTGTAGAATGGTGGGTCTTACTAATTTTTTATGCAGGGCTGACCCACCATATTTTTATTTTGTCTATTTTATACTCAATTTATATTTAGTTGTGTACGGATAAGAAACTAAATGTCATCGTATCGCGGGAGACTACCCCTTCGCCTCGGTGCGTATGAAACTACTTGTCTTATCCCGTAACAAGAATTAAATGTGTTTTTATTTGTGTTTGGTGGACATGTGGGTGTCAAATAATTGTACTTATACCAGTATACTTGTATACTAACTCGATTTGTCTCTTGGTATCTCGGGTGCGTTCTGTTTGAGTGCAGCCGAGTTTCCTTTGCAGGATTAGTTGGGACTATGGTAGTGAAGAGAAATAACTATAGTTGTTGGACATGTCTTTTGGATTTCTTTTATTTTCTTGAGTTTAGGGTTGATATTAGTTTATGTATTTATTATTTTTTGTTATGACCTTAGTATTTTGACAATTTGACATGGTTTGTAACTTTACATTATTTAAGTTATTTTGATTATTTGTTGTTACTTTAATGTTGGAAGTATTGGATAGTTATGAAATTATGATGGATGGTTTGGTTGACGTTTTGTTAACCTTTTTTTTTATTATTATTGATAATCTTTTGAGTATGGAAATTTACTTAAATCTTTTTGAGACAAGAAGTTTAGATTTTGTTTCACCCTTAAGATTTGGATGATAAAATATTAAATAAAATTTAATTCTAATTTAATATTTAATTGTCTAAATTTTGAGACATAACAATATTGATTTCAATAAAAAGTGTACCTAATTAAAGAATACAACCACTTTGAACTTAGGAAAAATGGAAAAACAAATTATAAGGCCGAGTTTTAATTGTTGCTCACAATAGTGCTTTAATTGTTTCAAATGTAGGTATAATGGAGTAGAATCATCAATTTTATTTTTATTTAGTTGCATTATCGGGACCAAAAAAATAAAAAAAATAATGAAAATTTACGGTCTTTGAAATTTTACCATGCAAATAAATAAACAAAGTCAAAACTTTGAGGTATTAAGGCCTCGTTTGGGAACAAGGTAATTTAGTAATTTTTTGGCTATTTGGCTAAAATATGAGCTAAAAAAAGTTAGTATGTTTGGGATGATTTTTTAACTTTTTACGAAAAGATGTGCAAAAAGTAGAAAGAAAAGAGAATCTTTGACTTTTTAGTATGAGTTATTGACTTTTTGACTAATTTAATAACCTTTTGACTTTTTAACTAAAAAGTTCAGTTGCCAAACAAGACCTAAGTCTACAAAGTAGGAACAAGAGTTTGGTCCACCCCTTCCTTCCTTCTTCCTCTACTTTCAATGATCTATAAGGATCCTATATTTTAGTCCACCCTTTCTTCTTCCTCTTTTTTCAATGCTATGATAAGGATTTGTAGACTTAAAATCCATGAGATCATCACTACTCAAAGAGTCCATCTAGTAATTAATTTGTATTTTGACAAGTCAAAGGCCCATTAACACGTTTACGGGGGAGCGGAGGGAGCAAAGGAGCAATGTTTTATGTTGTTTATTAAAAATCAATCATATTATATACATCAATTAGTATATAAATTAATATATCAATATTAATTATAATATTATTATTGATTCCATTCATTATACGAATTACAAATATTAAAAACCTCTTAAATTATATCATATCATCAATTGATATACTAATTAATATATTAATTGATACATATAACATTATTAATTAAAAATTGATACTATTTAAATGATAACTATTGAATTGAATTATTGAATAATTTATCTTTACTTCTAAAGAAAAAAGAAAAAAGAAAAAAAAGAAAAAGAAAAAGATTTTGGGCACTTGTTAAGTAGTAATTAATAGTATTTTAACACATTCAATGAATGTGTCTTGGAATTTCTAAAGTCTTAAATAATAATAATATTTATGCATAAAAATATTAAAGTGTGGGAGCTGAAAAGAGAGTATACCTAAAACGGCAAATAGAGCATCCAAGCCTATCTAAGATAGGCTGAATGAAGTCAAAGTTCACTGAATTGAAAGTCATTGCTGAATAGACATGAAAGACATTAAAGAAGAATGCCGAGTTAAGGGTACTTGTGCCGTACGTTAGAGCCGAGTATGTCAGGCAAATCGGTACGGTCCCATTAAATAGGACTAGACTATCCCTTTCGAAAAAGTATAGTAAGGAGATGGGCCTTGACAGAGTGATGATGGAGGGCTAAGCTGCATGAAGAAAATATTAAGGAGAGTGACTTTATAAAAGGGGAAGGGAGGCTGAAAGGGTAGGGATGTGCTAAAAACCTTGGACCTCAAGAAACCAAAAAACATCAATCATTCTACAAAAATTAACTCTCCCGTCAAAGTGCTAATTCTGACACCATTGACTGGAGTTTTATTTTTGTTTAAGGTAACAATTGGGAAAATCCAACAAGAGCTTGCTTGGTTTGAAGGAGTGTTCCAAAATCATATCCTTACAATTGGCGTCGTCTGTAGGAATACTCAACCTTATCCATGGTAAACCCAAACCAAGATCATCCAGTCACCGGAGTTGATAGTGCTACAGTAGGAGTAACTTTAGGTCCAGAAGAAACCCCTGCGATGAGGTCTTTGAATTTTGACCCACTGACTCCATTTCAACCTTCAGCATCCACAGAGGATGCCATGCAAACATTGATGAGTCAGATGCAACGTAATGAATAGCGTCTCAAAGACATGGCAGCAAAGAACGAGTGCCTGCATCAAGAGTTAGCAAAGTCTCAACAATTACCACCTCCCAGCGAGTGTGGTCAGTCGCCAGGAGTGCAGAAGAGGCGACAACGTCAGTCTCGGGGGCACGATAGTAGCACGTCAGATTCTTCTTGGGAAAAACCCAGAAAGTGAGTTCTAGTAGACGTGTATAGCTCATAAGATGGTGGAAGTCCCCTGCAAGTGCAATGTAGATGTAAAAAGAGAGACGATGATTCAGATTTAGAGGACAAACATTATCCTTTTATACGACATATTGCAAGGTTGTCTTGCCTAAGAACTTTAAAGGACTATCGTTCACTCTTTACGATGGAAAGTCGGACCCCATAGATTACGTTCATTATTACAAGCAAGCAATGACACTACATACAGACAACGAGACACTCATGTACCAAATATTCCCTAGCAATTTGGGACTGCTCGCCGTCAGATGGTATTTCAAACTTGAGTCGGCTTCGATTGAGAGTTTCCATCAACTCTAAAAATCCTTTAGGGCTAGATTCATTACTAATGAGACCCAACCAAAACAAGAAGGCTCTTTGTGGGTAATGAAAATCAAGCCAAACGAGAGTTTGCGCCAGTACTTGGCGTGATATTGGGAGCGCTTTAATTTAGTGGATGACGATTGTAATGACTCCATGGTAATCACTACCTTCAAGATGGGATTGCATTTAGATAGCCCATTCAGGAGTTCGTTGACTCGAAGGCCCCCCAAGATAGTTTGGGCCCTGATGAAGAAGGTCGAAGAATATTGCAAAGTAGAAAATGATGCAATCCGAGTTAAAGCCAAGCTGCGGGTTCGGTAGCACCTATCCTAGTGCAGCTATTGATTACTACACTACCGAATGAAAACCAAAGAGCCCTAAGCCAAAAGGCCGATTAGGAAGGAAGAACCACCAAGATTCACATTGACAGAATGAACAATATCAGGTGAAAAATAGGTGCTCTAGGCGGTCAAGTAAGAAATACATGGAACTGTTTGAGCCGATTAGTAAGTTTTTACCAAAAATCCAATATATGGCTTCCTTTAAATGGCCGACAAAAATGTCTAGGCTCCTAGATATGAGATGGAGAGACCTTAGATGCGAGTACTACAAAGACCATGGTCATGAGATCGACAAATGTTATGTCTTGAAGGATTAGTTGGAAGACCTAGTCCAGTTTGGCTGATTAATGGAATACCTTCTAAAAAGGGTTGACCCACTAAGTGTACATGCCGTATGCCGCGATTCACCTCCACTCGGTGCAATTCACATGATATACAGCTTATCCTGGCCAAACATGGTTATTATAATCCAGATGCAATAATCATCCCAATCCAATTCTGAGCTCAGTATATAAGCCAAACGACTGCGATTGTTGAATGAAATTAGTTTCATTGATGGCGATCTTCAACGGTCACCGTGCCTCATGACGATGCCCTCGTGATAGAGTTGTAAGTAAATAAGTTTGCCGTTAGGCGTATCTTGGTTGACCAAGGGAGCACTTTTGAGATAATATACTACAAAATGTTTATCAACCTCTGAAATAATGTACTACAAAACGTTTCTCAAGAGCGTAGCAATGCAAAATGGCATGAATCCCTAATTTAAGTTGGAGTCGACGATTTAACTCTACTACACCCATTATTATTCAGTAGAAATTCACGTTGGGTTGTGAAGGAACAAGGCCCCAATAATAAAGAACAGTTCTAAGTAAGGAGGTGGAGATGGAAACAAACTTAACCATCGACAATTGCCAGTAAAAAGAAGATGATGGTATTGACAATAGCCCTTTCTATGTCAACCTCTGCATCTCTGATGAGGGTCAGGTGAACATCGACAGGGGATCGAGAAGTGGCGACGGAAGGCGATGACTCTATCCTCAGATAGGAGGGCTTTAAGGTGATTAGCCATAAGAATGAAACAAAACGCAAAAAAGTAGAAGTAGCAGAATGACAGACCAAAATTCTGAAAATGAAATAAAGAGTGAGGCCAAAAGGACTTACAAGTTGAAGTGAAGGATTCTCGAACGATAGAGAGAGCAGAGTAGTCACAGACGATGGCTTGAAGGTGGAGAGTTGTGAGGATGCAAGGATAAAGTCTTTTCCGAAACGGAAGGGATGAGGGTTTTCAAATTGCATTAAATGAATACAAATCACGAAGAAATGGAAAATTGCAATCATTTCACATCGTGTCCCATCTGATGTGTCAGCAATGGAATATTGTGTCTATCATGCACCTGAATTTCTAGGCATGAAGTACAATTAGTTTTGAAGTTTGTAAATATGGCCCAGCCTGAGCCAATCACGCAACCCACTTGGTATATGAGTTAACCCGGTGCTCAAGGGGCAATTGTGGAAACTAAAAAAAGGGTACACTTCAAATGGCAAACAAAGTATCCAAGCCCATCTAAGATGGGTTGAATGAAGCCAAAGTCCACTGGACTAAAAGTCATTGCTGAATAGATATGAAAGACAATAAAGAAGAATGCCGAGTTAAGGGTACTTATGTCGTACGTCAGAGCCGAGTATGTCAAACAAATCGGCATGGTCCTATTAGGTGGGACCAAACTGTCCCATTCGAGAAAGTATAGTAAAGATATGGGTTCTAACAAAGTAATGATGAAGTGTTAAGCTGCATGGAGAAAATATCAAGGAGAGTGACTCTATAAAAGAGGGAGCAGGGACGTGTTAAAAACCTTGGACTTTAAGAAATCAAAAAATACCAATCTTTCTACAGAAACTAACTCTCAAGTCGGAGTGCTAATTTTGGCACCATCGATTGGAATTTTATTTCTGTTTCAGGTGACAGTTAGGAAGATCCAATAAGAGCTTGTTTAGATTGAAGGAGCATTCCAAAACCACCTCCTCATAAAAAGTATTAATTATTAATAAATTTATATAAACTCAAAAGTTATTGAAATTTTCAAATAATAATTATGTTCAATTTAATAAATTTTTAAAATTAAAAAACTTACCAAAATTTAGAGAAAATTAAATACACCCTAAGGCCATGTTTGTTTGGATGAACTGGATAAGAGAAATTATAATTTATCGGACTATTAATCTTGGGATATATAATCCCTGGATTATTTGGTTGAAAGTGATATGTATCCATGTTTGTTTTCTCCTGAGATTAGATATTTGAAAACGACTATCCCATTGAATCCAATGTTTGATTGGAATATTTTGAAGAAAGATTAATGATCAATAGATTATTTTATCATTTTCAATTGTTTATTAAGTAATAGCAATACCAAATTTGTCTTTAATTTTTTTGGCTAGATTAATTGAAAATTTATTTTGTTTTATTTTTATGAATTAAATAAATAAAATATCAATAAAAATTAATGTTATTCTTAAAATAAAATTTTAAATAAATTTATTTAAAAAAATGAATAAAAATTAAATAATGAAATTTAATAAAATATCAACAAAAATTTAAAATAAAACATCTACAAAAATTTATTTACAAAATTAAAATAAATAAACATCAATAAAAACTTTGGCAAGTCCAAAATAATAAAAAAAGTCAAAAAGTTACACAAAAAGCAAAAAAGTCATTATTATTCACAAATAAAAAGTATTAAAAAAATATTTTATATATTTTTATAGTACAAAAGTTTGGTCAACGTGATAGCTGTACTTGTGAAGTAGAAAGACCATTATACACTTTTTGGGGCAAAAAAAAAAAAATACATATGTAAAGTCACAAAGTTTGATAGTAATGTTAGGCCCTTGGGGGCCCACTAAGAGTTCCGTTTTGATAATCCAAACCGTTCAATATGTAGAACTCGTCGAGTAATATATTATTATAAAAAATCACGTTGATTGGATATCGTTAACTATATGATCAAATCAGTTTTGTATAAACAAAACGGATGGCGTGTTAGTTAACTGTTGAAAATAACTAATCCGATCATATAACTATCGATATCCGATCAACGTGATTTTTTACAAGCATATAATACTCGACGAGTTGTACATATTGACGGTTCAGATTATTAAAATGTGACCCATGGTGGCTCCCACGGACCGACCATCACTGTCCAAACACTTTGCCCCGAAGGAAGCAATTATTTTCTGTGTAAGATATGCTGGGGTTGCAGTGCAGTCGTACAACCACTCAACTATCTTCCACTATACACTTTATTTATAAAATTTTTTATTACACATTTTTTCGTAAAAAGGCAAAAAGTTAACCAAAATATTTATTTTTTTTCCCTCAACTTTTTAGTTTAAAAAAATAAAAAGTGCACTTATTTAGGACACCCCAAATAACCTCTAAATAAATTTATTTTATTTTATTTTTTAATTGAGATTTTTATATTCTATTTTATTTTACTAAATACAGTACATAATGAAATCAAACACTTTAAGGACAAATATGTCATTTTATATTTTAATCCCATGGGATTTCAATACAATACACAATAGTTCAACATATATGAATTTACAATTTGGTGAAATGCCTAATTTAATCTATAAATTCTGAATCAAATAATAAGATGTGGTTTGGGATGATCTAAATAAGTGTATTTTTTATTTTTTTATGAAATATGAATTGAATTTGAAGTGATATAGTAAAAATGTAATATAATTTAAATTAAATGATGTGATTTAAATAAAAAAGTGATTTTTTATCTTTATAATTTTTTTAAATTATAACAAACAAAATCTAAACAACAATGATTCATCCCACTAAAAACATCACCACTAATAGCACTAATGCATTAAAAAAATAAAAAAAAATTACAACTCCAAAACTAAAATATCACATCATTCATGACGAAACTCACTGTCACCTAATTAGTAGGAGCACTAATTAATGCTCCCAATCAATTTTCAAATCTAAATTTCAACATATGATAAAGTAGATATTAGAGTCTAGTCACCCCTCCAATCTTTTCAAACAAACACATGTAAGGATACTAGTCAAAAAAAGAAAGATACGGTATCATTCAAGCGTGGTTACATAATCTGATGCACACCTGCGCGAATATTGACTCTTTCTAATATTAGACTCGAACTTCATTGATATACGTGATTCACAAGTATAATTACGTGTAAGTTGACTCAGAGTAGGTGATTCAGGCCAAGTTTGGCATGAGACGAAAAAAATAAAAAGTCAAAAAGTCACTATCCTATTTAAGTCATATCATTTTATTTAAGTCACATCACTTCTCTGTCACATCACCTCTCTAACACATCACTTCAAACCCAATCCAAATCCAACCCATATTTCATAAAAAATCAAAAAATGCACTTATTTAGTCTTCTTAAACTAGGCCTCAATGTGATCCGCAAAGGTCTAAGGTAAAAAAAAAAGAAAAAGAAAAGAAAAGAAAAGAAAAGTTCAGGCCTACTTCATCGTAGCTTCAACAATTAAAGAGGCAAGCACAAAATGGCTGTTCCTCACTAATGATCAAGATCAAGAATCAAACACATAATAATTACCTAATAATAATAAGGGGCACAAAAAGATATTATGCAGAAGGAAGGAGAAAGGAAAGGCCTCCAAATCTGGGAGCGGTCCGACACTACCACCTCTTTTTTGTACCACAATCAACATTGTGTGGGATTGGATCTTCTCGTTTTTTTAAAAAGTGTTTGTACCATTTGTCTTAGGCTCGTTTGAAAAGAATTTTTTTAGTTTAACTTTTCAGTTTTTTATTTTATTTTATTTTATTTTATTTTATTTTTTGATTAATTTAATTTGGTTAAATTAATTTTGTTTAGAAAGAATTTTTTGATTTTTTTATTTCTTTGTTTTGTTGTGAGAAAAAAAGTGAAATGATTATGATTATGATTTGATGTGATAATTTATTTTATTAACTTATTTAATCTATTTTATGCTTTTGTACTTTTTTTAGTCCCAACCAACTTCTCAAACTGAGTGTCTTTTTTCTCATTTGTTTATTTGTGATTTTTCTTTTTTATTTTATTTTGAGAGTTTTTTTTTAATTTTTTTATTGTGTTAATTATATGTTGTATTTGATTTTTATTCACCTTGTTTGGTTCTAATTTTCTAAAAATTATTATTTTTTTATTTTTTATTAATTTTTTTTTTGTTTTAAATGAATTTTTTAAATATTTTAAGTAATTTTTTTACTTTTTAGATACACTTAATATAAATATAATTAAATTCACTAAATATCAAAAATAAAAAATATATATATATATATATATTCAGTTCATTTTTGTATTCTTGTGTATTTATTGATTTTTGTAAATGTTTTTTTTTAATAATGTTTTACTTTTTAGGCACATCTAGGTTAGGTGCATCTAAAAAATAAAAAACTTGCTTACAATATTAAGAAAATTCACTAAAAACAAAAAAAACTCAATTTTTAAAAAATTGAATTAAGAAAATTGAAACAAAAAAGTTGGATTATGTATCTTTGATCAATTCTAAATCTTATGTTTAAATATCTATTATTTGGAGAATTATTTAGCGTAGAATACAGAATGAAAGATTAAGGTAGTTTAATGTTGAAATTAATAATGAGTTATATGAATACATGGCCTAAAAAATAAGGAAAAGATGGACAAATTATAATTAACAATTTGGCTTTTCCTCCGGCCTATGATCGGATTGAGGGTGTTGTTGGGTTTGTGAGAGCCCACCATGAGTCCCGTTTTGATAATTCGAACCATTCAATATGTAAAACTCGTTAAGTACTATATGCTTGAAAAAAATCACATTCATCGGATATCGATAGGTACGTGATCAAATCAGCTTTGTAAAATAAAAAATAAATAAACGGTGAAAAAATAAACAGTTGACAAAAATTTAATTTGATGAACTAGCTATCAGTATCTGATTAACGTGATTTTTAATAAACATATAGTACTCGACGAGTTTTACATATTGAGTGATTAGATTATTAAAACGAGACCCGTAGTGGGGCCCCACAAGCCTCACAAGTCCAACAACATCGGACTGGAGGGATGCCCCGCCCAAAATTATCATTGTATGAATACACCACATGGACACATAGTGCTCCAAACACATTAGATAATTTTTTTGCCAGACTAGGGGCTAAAAAAGAAAAGGGAAATGCTATGAATTATTTGGGATTTTTAACATAACTCAAAGCAAAATTCTCTCTAACCATGTGTAGTTACAAGTCCATCAAACAGAGAATAGTACGGATATTTATGAACTTATTTGATTAGGTTTTATTGTAAACCAAAAATCAAATTGGTTCCTACTGTTTCAGATTTTAATAATATAAGAAGTGCAAAAATTATATATAGTGAAAAAAAAAATATATCCACATATTTTTATATAATGAGAAAATAATTTGTTAATATGATGAATGGAGAGACCTTATCGACATCAGAATAAGATCAAAGTTCGAAGAAACTAATGAGAAAAAAAGAAACAAAAAAAGAATAAAACTAACAAGCATCTTGTAGAACACCCTATAAATTTTAAATTTAATGAAAACATTCAACGATTCGGTTCATTTTATTTTATTCTTTCAAGCCCTAATATGTGAATTAAACCATAATCAACGATTCTTTAATTACAAAAAACCGAAATCAAACTGTACTCAATAATTTGAACTGATTCAGATCAATTT
Organism: Camellia sinensis; assembly: GCF_055761805.1. Classification (NCBI taxonomy): domain Eukaryota; kingdom Viridiplantae; phylum Streptophyta; class Magnoliopsida; order Ericales; family Theaceae; genus Camellia; species Camellia sinensis. The sequence goes on along the minus strand of NC_138961.1, from coordinate 210,844,676 downwards.
CTCAATATAATTGTAGAGAGAGAAAAACAGGACAAGAGATAATCACAACTAGTATTACCCAAAAGGGTATATGATAATGAAATCAAAGTGAAATTTGAAATTACTTTAATTTTACCAAGTGAGATGATTTAGACCTAACCACCTCAACAGATTGACTAGGACACTTCCAAATCAGGTAGCCGAAACTAAGGGCGGTCGATTGGTTCTCTCTCTCACATAAGGCATTTAAAAGTTTCCGTACTCCATGGTTTCTCTGCAGATGCTGGTAAATTTCTCATTAAGCATTGCTAAACGAAGATTTGGTGTAACTAAAATATCTCACTATGATGTCTATATTTATATATACTAACAAAATCACTTCCACCGCCCATCTGCTACCCACATATATCACTGTCAAAGTTAGTTATGGGAACAAAAATTGAAATGTAAAAAAAATGCCAAATTTTATTTCTCGAAAATCCAGCTGTTGGGGCACGGCAGGGAATAAACTTTTTTTTTTGTACGGGAATATTTGGATGGGTGATTTTGATTCACATTTACAAACACATTTGCCTGCATCATCCACAAAGATCATGATTTCATTTTAATGGTGATCTTAAGAAAAATGAGTAATGTTAGGATTTCAAAGGTTTTATTAAAATTTTTATTAAACACTCACATGTGTAGCTGGTTTGGTATAAATTTTAGTAAAATATTTAGAACCTCAAGCATTTTTGAAGAAAAATTATTCAGTGCCCTCGGCACATCATGTCACAAACCAATCACAATACATTATGTTGTCTTACTGTTCCCTTGTTATCTAACACAAAATTGTAAATCTCACTTCTTTCATCAAATTACAAAAGCTATAGTAACTGCTCTAGTCACAAATAACACATCGACTGTGTCATTAACTACTCATGATCTGTCAGATAAAAAAAATAAAAAATTGTAAGGCATGAACTTATTGTAAGAATATGCGGATGGTTGATTCACATCTGCGAACACACATTTGCGCAGGTGGCCAATGTTTTTTTCTTCTTCAAATCTCTTTATTCTCTCGTCGAAATATTTACATATATTGAACTGTTAAATAATTTCAAGGTATAGTAATTTCAGAGCATAATTCAATAAATATGAATGTTTTGAGACAAAAAATAAAAAGATTTGAAAATATATGATCTTATGAGTTAGACACAAAATTCGAAGATTATTTTTTATTATCTTAAATATCATATCAATTTTGATCCCAACTAATTAAGATGGATCGTATGAAAAATACTAAAAATTTGAGATCCCACTTGATTAAAACCAATATCTCTAAAATGATAAAAAGATAGAGCTCTCAATTTTTTTATTTTTTCTTCTGATTTTACATGCTATAATTGTTGGGAACCAAATCTAACGTCGTAGCCTGTACCACTAAGCAATTTTCTCCAAATCATTCCTTAAAACGTATTCCTACACAGTTTAACTAGAAATGAAAAGGTGGTTGGTTGGCATGTTAGCATGATGGAATTAGGAGAAGATTATGAAGGGCCATGGTCTTCTGTGAAAAATATTATTTATCATAACACTTTAAAAATATATATATCATTTTATGCATAAAATGACTCCCTAATATAAGAACATGTATATCTTATTATTCTCTTATCTTACTTTCTTTTTCTATTTTGTACTAAAAAAAATTTCTTTATCCTATTAGAAATTACTTCTATAATATTTAATTTTTTTTATATATATATAATTTATATATCATATTATACACATATATATATATTGATATATTTAGTGATTTTTTTTTTTGTCTGATCCCCTAATAATAAAATCCTAATTTCGTCCCTGCATGTTAGCATCTTGAACCAATGTTAGCATCTTGAACCAAGTTCAGTAGGAATAAAGCCTAGAGTTAATGGGAGAGGTGAGAGAGAGAGAGAGAGAGAGAGAGAGAGAGAGAGGGGAGAGAGTGGCCGACACTGGAGTTCAGTGATGGGCCATAGGGCAGGAAGCAAATAGACCAGCCCACGGTCAGTAGTCCAATTTTACAAGGGCTGTGTGGGGTCTACCTAGCCATTTTGTCCAAGATTTGCTGTCGGTAAGCCTTTCTCACCAACTTCCACATCTCCTTTTCTACTTTCTATACTTTTATTTATTTATTTTATTTGTCTCTGTATGTTGTTTTACCATTATCTATATGGAAAATGCTTTACAATTAAACTAACAAATTTTATATATATATAAAAAATACTAATTGATATGTCATTTAATAAAAAAAATTAAAAATTAAATAAGATCCACTTTATGACATAATATTAATAGATGTTATATTAATAAATAATTTTTTTTTTATAAAATTTATTAATTTGTATAATATTATCTATACCCTATACTGACATAGGCCATGAACCCACACGGATTGGTTCTTGGTGGATGACACTGCCTAATCAAATGGTTATTTGAAGAATACTACAGGGACAGAGCGCGCATAGAATTAGACGATACTACTAGTAACAAACACTAATGTTGGTACTCTTTGTTGAACAAACACTAATGTTGGTACCCTTTGTTGCAATTTTAAATGGGTTAGTTTATATTTTATTATTATTTTTGAATTAATTGCAGAAAAAAAATTTCAACATAAAATAATTAATGCATAAATTATTTATACTTTCATCATTTTATAATTATATTTTTACTTTTCACTTTTTTTTGATATTCTCCCCTTTTGATTTATGTACTCTAATAATAATAACTTAAATAAATAAAATTATTTATCTTAAAACTGTGAGAGGAATATTTTCAAATTTTGGTTATAATTTATTAACTTTCAACTTAAAAAAAATTGCACCGAATCCATTCCATATCCCAAAAAAAAAAAAAAAAAAATTTAAAATTAAAATGCATGGACAAATTATTCTGGTTATGATGCACAATACATTAATTTAAATTAGTATTCTATACTATACTTTCTCTAAAAAAATTAATTATTTTTTAAATGTGACATTATTTATGTATTTTTTTTCTTTTTGGGTCAATGAAAAATCTCAATATGCACTAAATAAATCATTAAATCGTTTCTAATTGGCCAACAAAGTGGATTGATATTATGGAGTTTTCTTAAGTGTGCAAGTGCACACCATGTGCCACTTATACAAAAAGTGTAAGTGTAAGGTGTAAGTATAAGTATAAGTATAAGGTGTAAGTGTAAGGTGTAAGTGTAAGGTGTAAGGTGTAAGTGGGTTGCACATGGTGTGCAACCTCAAAAAAGGTGTAAGTGTAAGGTTTAATTTTTTACAAAAGGTGTAAGTGTAAGGTGTAAGTGTAAGGTATAAGGTGTAAGGTGTAAGTTGCACACCATAACCAAACCATGATATTATTTCACCTATAACAATTTTCAGCACACCATTGATTTAAAGTACGACGTGAATAATGACACATAACACTTTCAAATTATATTTTTATATGCATTAAAATCAAATTACAAAATGGAATACATCTCACGTGAAGGAAAATTATACAATAGTTTCGGAATATCACGTGATTGTACTCCCTCATCAATTACCATTTATTATGCTTTATCATGTGTTTTAATCACCCAACACAATATCCCACTTTTCTACCTTCTTCACCAATTACAATACCAAAGAGTTCCACGTGTTCATACTCTGAGACAACTGAATAATCATCCTCATGTGAATGAGACGTGCTCCATAATTAAAAAGTATAAAAGAATATAATAAATAATAATTGATAAAAGAATATGATTTCGTGCTACTCCGAAATTATTGTATAATTTTTCCCCACCTAGTTAGCATTTTTGGTATCTAAAAAAACGGAATGTAGCCAACCTGACGTGTCATTCCTTTAGGGTTACAACTCCTATATATATACCAATTCCCAGCATTAGCAACATGATACATCCTCACTACAAGCAAACTGTCGTTACAATACTTCATCTCTCTCTAGATATCTCCTTTGCTAATTCTTTCGTTTATATTCACTTCAAGGTGGGAGTGTTTTTTATTTTTTAACTTCTAGCTTTCGCATCTAATCAATCAAACCAGAAGAACAAAAAATGAAGCTGCTATCAAGGAAAGCTACGCGCAACTCTCACGGCCAAGACTCCTCGTACTTCCTGGGATGGCAGGAGTACGAGAAGAACCCATACCATGAAACTCATAATCCAAACGGAATCATTCAGATGGGCCTCGCAGAAAATCAGGTTATTAGATAGCTCTACACTACAGTAATCGTTATTATTTCAATATATTCATTTATTTTTGTAATGTTTTTAGTTAGCTCAATTTTAACATTGCTGTGCAGCTCTCTTTCGATCTTCTAGAATCGTGGCTCGCAAACAACCCCGATGCAGCCGGGTTCAAGAGAGACGGACAATCCATTTTCAGAGAGCTGGCTCTCTTTCAAGATTATCATGGCCTTCCTGCTTTCAAGAAGGTAAGCATTGGTTACAAATCAATGCAATCATTTAAAAGACCCTATTCATATCCATGGTAAAACATACAAAAATTTATATCTAACCTTAGTATGTATATCATATGCAGGCATTGGTAGAGTTCATGTCAGAAATTAGAGGCAACCAAGTAACCTTTGATCCAAAGAAGCTAGTTCTCACAGCTGGTGCTACTTCCTCTAATGAGACCCTTATGTTTTGCCTTGCCGAACCCGGCGAAGCTTTCCTCCTCCCCACGCCATACTATCCTGGGTATGTACATGTCATTCCATAGTTAACGATCTCCTGTCTCCAAATCATTTTATTCATTGAATCATATAAAAATCTCGAAGCACGGAGAATTTTAAATCATGGTGTGTTGTACACTGTAAAGGTATTGACCTCATTATTATGTTTTTTTTTTTTTGCTAATAATATTCCATATTTCATGCAGATTTGATAGAGATCTCAAGTGGAGAACTGAAGTCGAGATCGTACCAATAGAGTGTACGAGCGCAAATGACTTCCGAATTACTGAATCAGCACTCGAAGAAGCTTATGAAGCTGCCCACAAACGTAACCTTAAAGTTAAGGGCGTGTTAGTCACGAACCCCTCCAATCCACTCGGCACGACACTGACCCGACACGAGGTCGACCTTTTGCTCGGTTTCGTCATCGCAAAGTCGATCCATCTCATCAGCGATGAAATATATTCTGGTACCGTTTTTAGCTCTCCGCGCTTCATCAGCGTCATGGAGGTTCTCAAGGACACCAAGTACCGCATGAACGCCGAAGTCTGGAACAGAGTTCACATTGTGTATAGCCTTTCTAAAGACCTGGGTCTTCCTGGTTTTCGAGTTGGTGCGATTTATTCCAACGATGAGGATGTGGTGGCGGCCGCAACAAAGATGTCGAGTTTTGGTTTAGTTTCTTCACAAACTCAGTATCTTCTCTCGGCAATGCTTTCGGACAAGAAGTTCACCAGAAACTACATTTCCGAGAATCAAAAGAGGCTCAAGGAGAGACAAGAAATGCTAATTTTAGGCCTTGGAAGCGCCGGAATTAGCTGCCTGAATAGCAACTCCGGGTTGTTCTGTTGGGTCGATATGAGACACCTTTTGAGGTCCAAAACATTCGAAGCAGAAATGGAGCTTTGGAAGAAGATTGTTTACGATGTTGGCATGAATATCTCTCCCGGTTCATCGTGTCACTGCAACGAACCGGGTTGGTTTCGCGTTTGCTTCGCCAACATGTCAGCCGAAACGTTGAATCTCGCAATAGAACGAATCAAAAGGTTCGTTCAGTTGATCGAAATCAACAACAATAGTAAGAAGAATCACCAATCAACCAAGAACTCAAGGAGAAGATCACTCACTAAGTGGGTTTTTCGATTATCGTTCGATGGGCGCGAGTCTGATGAACGATAATTGCCTGTAATTAATTAATTAATTTACCAGAAGAGAGTCGATACGAAGAGTCATGAGCAAAACAGTACTGTGTGAACATATTATTCCTTCAATTTTTTTTTCTCAATATTGAAATGTTGAGTTAATTATTGTTATTATTATTTGTAATTTTCTTTGTCAATTTTTAATATATTTGGGAGTACTATAGAGAGTGCACTCTGTCCATGTGGATTAGAAGTGGCTTTCGAGTTCTTCCACGAGATCATGTATCTTCTTGAATTTTTCAAACTAGTATAAATGCATCATATGATTATGATTTGTTCATTTTTTGAAATTTGCAAAGTTCTAACATGTAATAATGTGTCTCATGAATTTATACAAATAGTATCATGGCCTCTAATAACGGCAGCGGCGGGAATAGCGGCTAGAGACGGTCACGTGACGCATAATGCCGACGTTGGCCGTTTTGTTATAATTAATTGAATCGTCAACCGAACGGACGTTTTTATATAAGTAGGATAGGATTAGGATATCTTTTAACTAAAGTCAGACTCATCAAAGGAGTCAAAAAGCCATTTTTGTGTTTTTAACCCTAACTCGAGACTTCTAACATTTTTTTAGATTAGAATATAGATCAAAGAAAGAGTATAAATCAAGAAAGAGTGATGTTGTGATGATTAAATTTTTTTAAGAGTACTATATAAATGAATTAGTGTTACCAGTTGATATAGCATGTAATATTGAAATTTAAGAATACGAAAATGTTTTTAAGATTTATTATTAGGTGAATTATACTAACGGTCTCTATAGTTTAGACCTTGTGTTACTTTGGTCTTTAATTTTTTAATTGTGACACATTTAAGTCTGAATTTTGAATCTTGTTCAAAATAAGACAATTGAAGATACTATTGCTTAATTTTAAGGATAAAATCATTAATTTGATAAAATATAAACTAATTTGACAAAAATAAATATCAAAAAAATATTTTTAAATTTTTAAAAATTATTTCTACCTACTAAAGATAAACTTATGTAAAATTGATGATTTTTTTAGACATTTATTTATTTATGTTTTATCAAATTAATTTTTATTACGTGTTTGGATGATGATCATGTAATGGGTGATTATTTTTATTTTCATTAAATTAGTTTTTATTTTTTCAAAAAGTCAAATATGACGACAATTTTGATATCATTATTAAACTAATCCATTAAATCAAAAATCTAAAACTAAAAATATTACATATATTAAATATATCGATTACACATTAAAAGCCTAACAACCACCCATTACATGATCATCATCCAAACACAATAAAAATTAATTTAGTATAAAAAATAAAAAAATAAATGTCTAAATGATTTATCAATTTTAAATAAATTTTATCTTTGGTGGGTATAAATTATTTTAAAAAATTCAAAAATACTTTTTTAATATTTTTTTAATCAAATTTGTTAATATTTTATGAAGTTGACGACTTTGCTCTTGAAATTGAACAACAATATCTTTAATTATCCTTATTTAGAACAAGATTCAAAATTCAGAGTTAAATGTGTCATAATTGAAAAGTCATGGATCAAAGTAACACAAGTCTGAAATTATAAGGATTGTTAGTGTAATTCACCTTTTATTATTTTGTACAATATTTCTTAAGTTTCATACCAAATTCAATTACAAAATTATGAAAACTTAATCTAGCATTGCCTCATCCAAAATTTAAAAAAAAAAAAAAAAATGGTAAAAACAAGTTGTGTGAAATTGAAAAACGTCACTCACTACGCAAGTGGTAGAGTTTCTGGCAAGTTATCTTGAAGTTCAACGCTTTGAACTTTATTCACTTTCTCTAAAATATTTTTATTTTTTGTTTTGTTGTCTTATAAAGGGTTAACGCGGTTTCAATGCCAAATGCCAATTAATTACAAGATTGCACTCTGAAGGAGTCAAGTAGTGAGTTTAGTTTTGAGGGAACATGGTTACCCAAAAGTATTATTTGATTAATGGGCTTTGAACCAATTTTAAATTAAGCATGTTTCCTTACGTCAATGTTCTTGTGTTCATACTTATTAATAACCCCCAACCGCCCCATAAGGTTACAAAAAAATTTCAACAATGTATATTCTTTAAAAACAAGTTATAATATAATTACATCTACACAATTTTGTCTCCTCATAATCCTCCTAATAAGGTAGCAAAACAAAATGTATGTACGGAGAGTTTTGAAGAAATATTTACAGCAGTGATTTAGACCCCCTCAAACTTCAACCCCCATCACCCCACACACACGTGGCGGGTGGTGATTGGAGGAGAAGAAAAAAAAGAAAAAGAAAAAGAAAAAGTGATCAATCAAAAAAGAAAGGGGGTCAAAGGGGGTGGGGGGAAAGGAGGTCCCAATCTTTATTCAAATATTTAAATGTGAGTCAATTTTTCAAATTTTGTTTGCCACATTATTTGGGGGTTTGGGGGAACGAAATTGTGTGAATGAATTATTTTTCTATAATTTACGCAAGCAACTCCTCTCTAGTCTACTAGAAGGTGCTATTTGAGCCAGTTCTATCACGGGTCTCACTTTAATGTTCTAAGTTTTTTTTTTTTTGTTTTGCTTTAGACTACAACATATTGATCGTCCATGAAAAAAATAGGTCAATTTAATAATCATAGACACATTAGTTTATTGCATTTATCTTCCAATATATAAATAGTCTAATTTTTAAATAATATTTGTCGTTTATTTTTTTTACAACTAAATACCATAAACTTTAATAGCTACGATTATCGAATACCTGCTTTTCTATATGAATAATTTATATGTTGTGGTTTAAAAATAAAAAATTTAAATTATCAAAGTAGAACCATAATGAACCTTAAGAGCTTAAACAATAGCATATAATTCACAAAGTGAACTAGAGATAAGTTGCTTCTTCTATTTAAATAGAGGACTTCTAGGCAAGAAGAGCATGCCAGAGATTAGATCATGGTAACGGAAGAATGGTCAGCGCTGTGATCAAAAAAACAAAAAGAAATATTGGTCAGTGCCGTGTAGACTGACAGGAGGCAGATTCTAAGTAAGTGTTTGGCATGCATTAAAAAAGCATATTTTTTTATATATTTATATTTATTTAGGTCACATCAATCAACATTTATCAATATCTGATCTCTACTATTCTATCCATTTTCTCTACTTTTTCATACATTTTTTTTATTATAAAAAGTCAACAACTGTACTTATTTAGAATTTCTTAAATCACCCCTAACTAGAGTGAAAATGTCAAACATATGCTAAATTTTTCTACTAGCAATATTTTGAGTACCATTTCACAGATTCTACTTTATGCTAATGACATTATTTAGTTGAATCAAGGTTTTAGTTTGACAAGTTTATGTGAACGGAACTTTTATTTTATTTTTATTTTTCATTTTTTATGTGTATTATATAGTTGAATACAATCCTCACGAGATCCATACATTTGGTGAAATCTACACACGTGAAAAGATTATATTTAATTTTGTGACCAGAAATTGTGCACTTCAATTTTTTTAAGGCAAGTAATCACACTCCATTTATGCTGATCATATAGCTCGCTCGCCCTTACTGTTGTATCTGTAAATCTTTGTTGTATATGATCAAATTATCTTAGCATATTCTCTCTCAACTTATCTTCATATGTGCTACTTCTACTGTTTATAAATATATTTATTTCTAACTCTATCTTTCCTAATCTTATTACTCATTTATCTAAATATTTTCATTTTGATTACACTCATTTTAAGCACATATTAATTTTTAGTTACCCCATTCGTCTGTAATGTAGAACATTGCTATAATTGTTCACCATGAACAAATAATAAATTATGCCAATGACCTAGTACATACATCTTTTATAAAAGTTTGAATGCACATTGGGGAGCCCTAAAGGTTACAATGTGAAAAAAATCAGTTGGAGTCGGAGAAGGATAATCGGGGCCCAACTATTACAATTAATTTATCATATCCTAAATTCTGCTCAAAGTAGACTCTCAATTGAACATGTATCTTATTTTATATGTATCTGTACATATATATTTGAGATCAGAGAAGTTGGAAAGATCATTAAATAATCTTTCTTTTCCTCAATATATATATATATATATATATTATTAATGATAATAAAACATTACAAAAAAAAGAGGGAAAAAAAAAAAACACAGATGGGCAATGTTCAATCCTAAAAAACACTCCTTTGTGAAAAGAAAAGAAAAGAAAAATTGTTACATATATATATATGGATTGGGAAAAATCTTAAGATTATACAAATTTGAAATTTTTCTTTCAATTAACTTTTGCATTGTCACCATGATGTGCGGCTAATAGGTGTTGAATTTTGTCCTAATAATAGCATGTGAGGAGTAGTTTGATAGCTCTTATATTAGTAGAAAAGAATAAATTAGTTGTGAAATAAAATAATTAATTGTGGAACTGGGAATTTTGGTCTATTCCCATGTTCTTCTTGACTACATACATGTGCTCTGCAATGCATATTTGATATCACTCACTCTAGTTGAACCTTGCAGATTCTAGGTGTGTAATATGATTAAGGCGAACACATTGATCTTCATTTATTTGTTTTCTGCTAATATATATATATATATATATAAACATGTACATTATTTAAATCACTTTTTTATTATTTTTTTTTGATCAGTACATTATTTAAATCACTTGTCAACATAGTTTTGTTTATTATGTTATTACCTCAATGTATCTGCGATTCTGGTCGGTTGATTATATTTATAACAAATTTTGGAATCCTCAAATTTATTTATTTATGCAATTACTTAACATGAATAAATGTTTATTACATTAGGCAGTTGCTGAATTGGTATATAAACAATGATTAATGATTCATTCACACAATTTGTTTTGCCTGAATGCAGACAATTGAGACTCTGACCGGTAAGAGTTTCAATTGTGTACATTTAGGTAGAACAAATTGTGTGGATGTAACAGTGCTGATAAAAAATGTATAATTTTTTTTTTCCCTTTACTAAAATAATAAATCAGAAATATTTTATACTCAAAAAAATTATTTAAAAAAATTTCTTAGACTTTGAATTTATGTAAATTTAAAATTTTATTACAGTGTTGGTCACATTCAAAATGAATTTAGTTTATATATTTCAACTAATGGATATTTTTGTGGTACAGCTTGGGTTGTACAAGTAATTTCGCTATTTGAGCTTTGCTTATATTTGGAAGGGCATTTTAAATCAACTCCTTATGTAAATAAATTAAGTAAAATAATATACAAATCTATTTTTTAGATCCACTTTCTATACTCAATGATATGTAAGAGAGGCGATTAACTAATAATTAGAGAACATACCAGAGAGAATGATGTCTTAAATATTCTAATTGATTGCCACATGGTTGGGTCTAACTTCTGGACTTAGAATAGTAATACTCATCAATCAAACTTAAGTATTCTTTAAGGAAAAATGATATATAAGCCCATTTTTTTAAATCCACTTTTTATATCCAATGATGTGTAAATGAGATAATTGAGTGCTACTTAAAGAAGATATGAGAGAGAAATAACATATGAGAGTGATTGATTGATTGATCATTGGACTTGAAAAATTAATCTAATTTTTTGGTTTGAATAGCATTACTGATATTTTAAAATTCATTGGGCAAAATGTAATATTTTATGATGATAATAAAAAAATACAAAAAATAATATTTTCAACAGTCATGCTTATTGAACAACCCATTACTTAACTCGATAAACTTATATGTACTATAAAAAATTAAATTACTTAAACTTAGCTCTTGATCAATTCGGTTAAAATTTGTTTCACATTTGCTTGAAAGATAGATAAGTCAAATTTATCTTTCAAATTTGACTTATTTTTGGGATTGGGTTGCTATACTATGATACTTTTTGTAACAACTCCGATCTATGATTAGCCGATAGACCATGATTAATACAGTTTTTTTTTTCTTTCCCCCATCTATTTTCTATCTAAAACAGACAGGCGAGAGGAAGAGAGATGAGTGAGGAAGAGAGAAGAAAGAGAGAGGAAGTATATTTCAACACTCACAATTTCAAGCAATCAATGAACAAATCCAGAAAATATCAAGCAATCAAAGAACAACCCATAAACCATTGGTTGAGTTTCAACACATTTCAACACCTACAGAATATTTCAACACTCACAATTTCAAGCAATCAATAAACAAACCTAGAAAATTTCAAGCAATCAATGAACAACCCATGAACCATTGGTTGAGTTTCAACACAACCCACGAAGCAAAAATAGTCAATGAATCTGTGTATACACAGATCCTCACAAAGTATACCCAAAACCCCACAAACCCTTACACAGTACAATCAATTTGTGTATACATAGATCTATATATATATATATATATGAAAGAGCCACTCATCGGCAGAGAGAGAGAGAGAGAGAGCCACCCATCGACACCGATTACCGTTTTCTCTGTGTATTTACACAGATCTGTCTTGGATCTGTTCTTCCTCATCCTCCACTCATTTTCTTCTTTTTCTCTTTCTTTTCTCCTCATTTTCTCTCCTCTTTCTTTTCTCTTCATTTTCTTTTTCTTTTCATTTTCATTTTCTTCTTCTGTCTGTTTCACAGACAAAATAGAGGCGAAAAAAAAAACTGCCCAAAACGACGTCGTTTTGGCCAGTAGAGCCATTCGGGCCCAATGCAATTCAAGCTACGAGACATTATTCCTAAATTAAGTGCAAGTGTGTTGCATTATTTGTGTTTCTATCTGTTTTCCATAGAAATATTTGTTTGTGTTTCTGTTTTGTTCTGCGAATTGAAGGTCTCATCGGCATCCGATTACGAAATTGACTTGAATTATGTGCTAGTTGGAATTTTTAGAATGTTATGATAGGTTTAATTGAAATTTGATTCGGAACGAAATTATTAGAATAATTAATGCTCAATTAAGCCTAATTGATGAATTCCTTAGTACAAGCCCATATAAGGCATTATTGAACCCTTGTATACACTTTAAACTCTTATTTCTTCCTTCTTGAGGCATTAAACGTGAGTGAGAGAGTGAGAGAGATCAAGTGTTGAGTTGGAACTGAGGAGAGGAAGAAAAACCATAGAGAATTCAAGGTGTTGAACTAAATGACTTGACCATTTAGACATCTAGGACATAATTAAGCTTCTAAGGCAAAAATTTCTATCTCCTAATTTATAATTTAGTTGGTTGCCACATGAAATCAAGTCTGATAGGTGAATTAACATGAGAATTGAGCTTAAATAGATGAATTCCATACATGCATGCATATATCATAGCATTTTGAGTTTGAACTTTACATAAGTCTCGCATGCATGTGTCTATTTTGACATTGTTTTGAGAATTCATCACATTTCTTACCATTTGACCTTAACAGATCATGTTTTGGAAAGCTTAAATTCATGACAATTCATGCATGTCATGTTCACATCATATTCGTAAGCTTTAAGTTGAATTTTGAGCAATTGGCAAGCTTTTGGGCCTTGATTTGGCAAAATGGTTTTAAATTCATGATGTTTGACAAGTTAAGACATGTTTTCTTAAGCTTTTGGCCCAAATGAACATGATTTGTGGCTTTGAATTTGAGTTTTGGTACTTGGGAGTGAATCTGAAAATTCCAGAATTTTACTCCTTCGCTCGAGCGACAGAACCTGCGCTCGAGCAACCACTCTGTATTTTGCACTCTCGCTCGAGTGACCAAAAGTTGGCTCAAGCATAAAATGCGTGCTCCTAGAAGTTTACAATTTTTGCAGACCGCTCGAGCGACAAGAGTTGCGCTCGAGCGAAGATCTCAGTCACACGCTCGAGTGACTGTCGAGTGGTTGTCGAACGGAGAATTCACACAACCAGTACTTTTGCTGAGCTTATAAACCGCTCGAGTGTTGTGCTTGAGCGAAGATCTCAGTCACACGCTTGAGCGACTGTCGAGTGGTTGTCGAGCGGAGAATTCACACAACCAGTACTTTTACTGAGTTTACAGATTGCTCGAGCAAAAGAAATTTCGCTCGAGCGACCACTCAAACTTTTTAAATGTCTGCTCGAGCGAGACCCCTATTTCCAGCATATTTGACTAAGTGTTTTCAAGTGTATTTTAGCATCCTCATTGCATCCTAGGCATTCCTAAGCCAAGATTAAGACATAATAATGAGGATAAGACTTAGAAATACACTAAGAACGAGACGCAATGAGTTAAGTATATTTTGAATGTGTGTTTCAATGTGTATCTGCTACGTGTTTGTGTAGGTCACACGCCATAGACTATCTGAATCGATGCTTCCTCTATTTTTCTATTGAAGCCATCTATGAGTAGTAATTCTGTAAAGTTATGTTTAACCTTAAATATGTTCTGATGATACGAAATGATCAGTTTTCTAAAATGCTATGTTTTATATGAAAGAATGATTGTCCAAGTTTATGAAATGTATTCGTGGCATCCTTATTATCATATGATACATGTCCCTTTATAGGTCATCGAAATGCCTTTGTGGCCGTTCCTTTATGGGTCATCAGAAACGTCTATGTGCACATAAGTCATCAGAATGCCTTATAGCTGTCCCTTTATGGGTTATTGGAATGCTTTCACAGCCATCCTTCCATGGGTCATCGGATTTGCTAACGCTAATGGATGTACCACGTACTATCATGTGAAATGTATGAACCGTGAAGGCGAATAAGATTATGTATATGAATCTAATTCTGATGTGAACTGTGAAGACGAATATGATTATGTATACGAATCTGATTCTGATGTGAAGTCTGTTTTTTGAATCTTGTGGGACAGTATTCAGTTAAACCCTTTATTTTGTTATTATTCACTAGGTTTCTACTCATTATTTATATTATGTATGTAGGTGAGCAGACGCGTGACTAGGCCTAAGTTGTCGCTTGGAGAGTTTGGGTCAGCTAGCCACTGTGCCTCTCGAGGAGGTTCCCTTTTGAGATCCGATCAAGTTTATGAGTAACAAGTCTTTGGGACTTTTGTACTTTCTTATGTTATGTCCAAACATGTTTTGTAAGTTTTGTATATATGGGTTTGGTGACGTATGACATATGGCGTCACTCTTATGTATCTAAGTTTTAAATTTCTGTTCCATGCATGTCTGCACAACTCTATGGACTGTGTACATTTCTATATTTGCTTCCGCAGTCCCTTATTATGTGATATTCAGATCAGAGGCCTTTGGTAATTCAAAGATTACTGGCCGGTTACGATGTTAAACATATAGGGGCAGGTTTTGGTCAAGACAAAATGGTATCAGAGCACGAGTTATACCGTACATACGAGTCCATATGAGCTATAAGATGTCCTAAAAAAGAATTAGAGACATTGCATCTGCATGTGGGAGTGTGTGTATTAATTTTGTACATGAGAAAACTGAATCTGGATATAAACACATGAAATTGAAATGGATGAACTGGGGCTGAATGTTCCAAACACTGTGAGAAGAACTATTTGTCTATGTTTATTATTGTTTTGTTTACCTATAGCGATGGAAAATGCAAGAAGTGATGATCCAATAGGATCTTTTAAGGTTCACATGAGTCGATAGAAAAAATGCTTGCAGCCTTAATGGAATCTCTAAGGCAACAATCCATGCCTCTTCCGTCTCCACCAGTACAAAATGAACTAAATAACAATGACATAATCAATTTGACCCAGAAGATTATGAAGATGAAACCGCCAATGTTCTTGGGTGGGATTCAACCATTGAAGGCTGAGACATGGTTACTCGAAATGGAAAAACTATATGAAGTATTTCCCTATTCTGAGATTCAGAAGGTGCTCTTGGCTACCTATACTCTAAAGAATGAAGCTCGAAGGTGGTGATTGTTAATCCGAAACGATAATGGGAACATGACATGGACTCAATTCAAAGAAATCTTCTACGACAAGTATTTCCCTCAATGTTTTTGAGACCGAAAAGTTTCTGAATTTCAAGAACGCAAGCAAGGCAACATGTCAATCGCTGAATATGATGCTAAGTTCACTGAATTGGCCCGGTTTTCCCCACACACGGTGGATACTAATTATAAAAAGGCATGGAAATTTGAGGGAGGCTTGACTTTGGAAGTGTTCGACCTGGTTGGTGTCTTAAAATTGCCTACCTATGTAGAAGTATTAGACAGAGCATTGATGGCGGAAGCTACCTTAGCAGCTATGAAGCAAAGCAAGGCCCCAACAATAATAGAATGGAGAAGTAAGAGGTCAGGGAACAAGTTTAGAAAAGGCAACTCCTTTGGAAGTAAGAGGCAAAACATGGGATCCTCCAGTAGCTTTAGTCAGAGTAGTAGGTCTATACCAGTTTGTTCAGATTGTGGAAGGAAACTTAAGGGTGTCTGTTATCGAGCAACGAGTGCCTGTTTTAGATGTGGTAAAACCGACCACATGATAAGAGATTGTCCAATCCGGTTCGAGAATACCAATCGTCCCGCAGCAAGTTCAGTCAGATCTGTTTTCGTAACAAGGGCAAATGCTAGAACTAATGCCAAGGGTAACACTGAGAATGAAACGCTAAGACAAGGGAGAGTGTTCGCACTAGTGCCTAGGGATGTACAGAATACTGAATTAGTGGTGTCAAGTATAATCTCTATCTATGCTCAGAATGCCTATGTGTTGATAGAATTTGGTTCCATACACTCATTTGTATCGCATGATTTTTCTCAGAAATTAATTAGACCTTCGGAACCTATGAACTATTTACTATCTGTGTCTACACCATCTGGAGGTTCTATGATATGTGCTTATGTTTATCCGACATGTGATATTATGATTGGTGATATGACATTGTATGTTGATTTGCTGCTTTTGAGCATTAACCATTTTGACTGCATATTAGGCATGAATTGGTTGACAAAGTATTGTGTAACTATTGATTGTGTGAATAAAATTGTTGTGTTTTGACCACTTGGTATGCCTAAGTTTATATTTGTTTTGAATGGGGTAATTCCTCTATCATATTTGATTTCTTTTGTGAAAGTCAGGAAGCTATTACAAAAAGGGTGTTGGGGTTACTTATGTTGTGTATTGACTGTGTCTTCTGATAGTTCTACTGTATTCTACTGTAGAGAACATTGTTGTAGTAAATGAATTTTCTGATGTATTTTCAAATGAATTGTCGGGAGATTTAATTGATAGGGGAATTGAGTTTACTATTGATGTTGTACCCGAAACACAACCAATTTCCAAAACTCCATATAAATGTCGACTTCTGAACTGAAAGAATTGAAAACTCAACTTCAGGAATTGTTAGACAAGAAGTTTATTCGCCCGAGCACTTCACCCTGGAGTGCTCCAGTTTGGTTTGTTAAAAAGAAAGACGGGTCTTTGAGACTATATATAGATTATAGAGAATTGAACAAGGTAACCGTGAAGAACAAATATCCACTGCCCCGAATAGATGATTTGTTCGACCAACTCCAGGGAGCCCAAGTATTTTCAAAAATTGACCTTAGATCTGGATATCACCAATTGAAAGTTAAAGCAGTAGACATAGAGAAAGCTGTCGTTCGGACTAGATATGGGCACTATGAGTTTCTGGTGATGCCATTTGGGATAACTAATGCACCTGCAACTTTTACGGACCTAATGAATAAGGTGTTCAAACAATTTTTTGATGAGTTTGTTGTTGTGTTTATTGATGATATTTTGATTTATTCCAAAAGCAGGAAAACATGAAAATCATCTAAGAATTGTGTTACAGACCCTGAGAGAAAAGAAGTTATACGCAAAATTTTCCAAATGTGAATTCTGGCTTGACAGCGTAGTATTTCTAGGACATGTGATCAACAAGGATGGCATATCAGTTGACCCGCAGAAAATTGAGGCTATTGTGAACTGGCCAAGACCAACAAATGTGTTAGAAGTTAGAAGCTTTCTGGGGCTTGCAAGTTACTATCGCAGATTTGTGAAAGACTTTTCCAAACTTACTATGTGTAACAAGCCCGCGGGGGACCTCGCTACAGCTCGGACTCGACTTTGTCAGTCACGGTTCTAAGTCTGAACCAAAGAGTCCAAATCCGGCAAATCGTTTTGAGAAAAACAGATTTTTTTGAAAGAAGTGCCAAACATGGACTGCTTTGCCAGATACAGAGTCGCCACCTAAATATTTTATTTTTGGGAAATTTAGGAAACCCTGACTCGGTGCCAAAAGGCCACGTGTCCGTCATCACCAAAGTTGCCTCGGCTCGAGAACTTGGGTACGATTAGGGAAGGTCACTTCGTGAGCACCCCCGCTCGCCCGGGCCTAGACCGGCCTCTACTAACCATGATATCAATTTTTGAAAACATTGTATGTTCTTATTCCGGTTATTAGCCTAGGTTACTATGTGATGCGCACAGCATACAAGTATAGACTGAGTCGTCTGAATTGGAACAAAACATTTCATGTTTGCTTTTGAAAATGGTTTGCTACCCGCAGGTAGGCTTGAAACATTTGATGATTTATTCCAATTCAGATAACCCAGCCTTCACCCACAGGCATTCAGGCAGTTATATCATATAAGCACATAGCCTCATGGTAAGCATGCTATTCATGGCAGTCACTCACACGCATGCAAAGATGCTAAAGCATAAAGCTTACCGGGTACTCCAAACCAAAATAGAAACTTATTAGAAATCATGCATGAAACCTAAGTATACAGAAATGCCTAATGCAACACATGCAAAAATGCAAACTATAGTAGGCTCGGCTATTCTAAACATGGCATATGGAATGCTACAGCTATCATGTATTCAACTTGAAAATTGAAAGTACAATGCAGTTAGTATGATGCGCCGAGCCCGGTGCATGCAAAACAGATGAATGAATGCAAACATGCCATCATACTGTATGCTAATTGAAATATGCCCTAATCTAACCATCATAAGCGGATAATTAAAAGGGAGAAAGACGTGGGGTTGGAAGACATACAACACACACACACACACTTATTACAGTTGTGCCCTCGCGCAGAGGGTCCGAATAAATAATACAGTCCCAAATGAAAGAATATTACAGTCCAAATATTACAGCCCAAATAATGTACAAATTTCTAATTAATTAATGAATTAACTAAGAAAGCGGTAAAACTGGCATGCAAGCCAGGGACTGCCTTGCTTCTGATGGATGATGCATGTCCGGGTTGTCTTGCGCGGAAATCCACCGGGATGCCCCAATTAGCCTCTGTTTAGCATTGTTCTTGGAAAGCGTGCCAGACTCTGAAAAGTTGTTGATTCTTCATTTTGCTGCAACAGAGAGCAGGAAAGGGGCATAGCAATGTATTTCACAAATGTATGCATACCTCGATCCACGTGCCACCAATCACGCATACCAAGGCATGATGGCCGAGGAATCGAAATGCACATTTCAAATATAGGATGAATGCACATGAAAACACAACAAGACCTAACTCCATCATGGGTAATCCGGAGTGTCGGTGACTGGGGAATTGAGACACATTCCGTCACTCGGAGTACGAAATGTACCTCGTTTCCCGTGCCCGGGCTAACTCCTATTCCGGACACGATGCAATATGCATGATATGCATGAAATGTAACTAAGATACAATCCTAACATACACAATGCTATGGAATGACATGCCTCGAAATGCGTGCACACAGGCACGCAAACTGAGAAATTGACAGAATGTGATCTAAGATACAACCTAGTATGCACTATGCTGTGAAAATGATATGCCTCGAAATGCGTGCACATGGACGCGCAAACCGAGGCGACGGTATATGCAATGCAAGTGTCTAAAATGGCATGAAAAGGGTAACATGGACTTATACTAACATGAGGGAGCATCAGCCACACTCACATAAGAAGCCGGTTGATGAAAATGAAGTGCCTCGAAATACGTGCACACGGACACGCAAACCGAGGCAATGGCATACGCAATGCAAATGACATGAAAACATGATATGGGCTTATACCAACATGAGTGAGCCTCAGCCACACTCACATAGGATGCCGGCGGATGAAAAATGAAGTGCCTCGAAATGCGTGCACACGGGCACGCAAACCGAGGCGATGGCAAAATGCGATGTAATGACATGAAATGGATAACAATCATTCTAATGGAATTTCAGCACTAAAATATGGGGGAAAACAGTCCCGAAACGAGGCGAAATGACACGAAATGCATGGAATTGTCCCGAAATGCAAATTTAGGCACCCGAAATGGCCTATAGCTATGCCAAACATGCACAATATGGACATGCAATGCAAAGACAGAAGCTAGAAAGTCCCAAAAAAGGCATTTTCACAGTTATAAACATGGCCAAACAGCAAGCATAAGTAGGGCAAAAATGGCATGCAAGAATAGGGGCCAAGAGAGGGGTAGTGAAGCAAGTGGTATAAGCAAAATCCAAACTGAAAAACTTCCTTCTACAACATTGAAGAGGGACCAAAAATATGAATGTTTACAGTATATGGCAAGCCTCGAATCAATATACAAACATGCTAAAAAAAGGCACAAGATTGAGGCTCAAAAGGTACTATAACATGAAGTATACAAAATAATCACCAAACAGAAAAAAAATGTTAATGAAACATGAAGTATAGGCCAAAATAAGACTATTTCCAGAACTGTAAAATGGCCAAAAACAAAAACATGATAGGCTAACTAAACATGCAAGAATGGGGAATAAAAGAGAGATATAACATGAAGTGGCATATGGGGGTCCCAAACCATGAAAGGACCTAAATGAAACATGAAGAATGGACCAAAATAAGCACTTTTTGAGAACTGTAAAATGGCAAAAAACAAAAGCATGGTAGGCTGCCATTGCATGCAAAAAAAAGGACCAAAAGGGGAGTATAAAGGTAAGTACAACATGGAAGTCCCAAATGGTGTTGAGCCTGAAGAAGGGGCTCAAAATAAGCCTAATATCAGTTTACAACATGCTCAAAAACAGATTACTCATGGGCCAAAAATAGCATGCAAGATTATGACATATATGAGGATCAATGAAGCAAGTGCATCATGGAGGGCTCAAACAGGGTTGAGCCCTTAATGAAAAGTGAAGATGAGCTCAAAAGAGGGCCCCTTTCAGTTAGGGCCGGAGCTTGAAACAAAAAGCATATGGGGCTTACAAATGGATCAAGAAAAAGGGTCAAAAGAGGAGAAGTGTTACTCACCCTTGAAGACTAAAGCTTTTGTTGCTTCTTGGATCAATTTGCAGCTTCTTTAGCCTTTGAGAAGCCTTCCTTGTTGCTGGAAATAAAGTGGTGATGGTAGAGCTTGGTGGTGTAGAAGAAATGGTGATTAGGGACTTGGAAATTTTCAAGGAAATGAGAGGGATAGAGAGGGATTTGTGTATGGAAGCTTGAAGAACAAATTTTCTAACCCTTGAATGTGATATAGCTTGCTTGTTATAAGGGCCAAAAAGGGGGTGTAAAGGTGGGGGAAAAGGAGGGCAACTTTCCCCCACAAAATATCCCCCGGATATTGATATTTTCTGGGGGATAAAGCTCCACAGCTGTAAAGTGAACAGTGCAAGGAACACGGCCGGCCAGTTACTTTTGCTGCAGGTGGCCGGCCGGCCACACCCCCTAGCCGGCCGGCTAGGGGTCAAAAGGGTCAAGCAGATTTAGTGGCCGGCCACCACATGATGGTGTCCTCCCATGTGTGTACATCACAAATATGTGGTTCAAAGTTCAAGAATGTGGGTCCAAGGGGTTCAACATTAGCTCGGAAAGAGGGGTTCAAAAGGGTCAAATTGAATTACTGGCCGGCCACCATTTTTTAGGATCCTCCCATGTGTGTACATCACAAATATGTGGTTTGGGTTTGAAGAAAATGGTCCCAAGCTGTTCAACATTAGCCCGGAAGGAGGGGTTCAAAAGGGTCAAGTTGAATTAATGGCCGGCCACCACTTTTTAGGATCCTCCCAAGTGTGTACATCACAAATATGTGGTTCAAACTTCAAGAATGTGACCCCAAGGTGTTCAACATTAGCCCGGAAGTGTGAAAAACGGGCGCCGGAGGGCGTCGGAGGATGTATAACTGGTTGTTGCAACAATTTCTGGCCTCCCACCCTTCAGTGACCTTCCTAGTGATAAAACAGAGGTACCTGCCAAAAATGAACAAAAACCGTTGCAAAACGAAAGCTCGGGGACCAAAACGCGCAGTTCGAGGTCCCGAAAATGGGCTGTTAAGCACCGAAAGTGGCATTCGGCCACGAAGTGGGTTTCTCAGACCCCAGTGTCCCTCAAAAGGGAGAAAATAGAAAGTATGCCAAAAACCGGAGCAATAGGAGATGGTTAAGCGGTCCCGAACCGAGGCACACGGCCTGACGGCTCCGAAAACCGGAAACCAGACTCCGAAATGGGAAAAATGGCCTACGGCCACCAAATGTAGCCTACGGACATTGAGAGATGGTCTACGGGACCTCTCACTTCCCTCAGGAAAAGAAACAAAGAAAACCGAGCCTGGTTTGCAAACCGAGGCAAAGTACAAAAGAGGGTTCGGAAGTCCGGAGGCAGGGCTCACGGCCGCAACTCTGAAACTTCTGAACGAGCACATTATGCAACATCACCAAGCGCTCAATCAGTGACATCTGAGTCTTAAGGTCGGTCAAAAATTGGGTGTCTACACTATGCCATTGACATAATTGACTCAGAAAAATGTACATTTTGATTGGACTGATCAGCGGGAATCAGCCTTCCAAGAATTGAAAACGAGACTAGTACTTGCACCAATGCTAACATTGCCCAACGGAATCGATAGGTTCCAGATTTATAATGATGTTTCTTATAAAGGCTTGGTGCGTGTGCTAAAACAAAAAGGTAATTGTGTATGCTTCTCGACAACTCTGCCCTCATGAAAAGAACTATCTAACTCATGACCTTAAACTAGCAGCTGTGGTGTTTGCCTTGAAAATTTGGTGACACTATTTGTATGGTGTGACTTGTGATGTGTACACAGACCATAAAAGCCTCAAATATTTCTTCACCCAAAAGGAATTGAATATGAGGCAACGGAGATGGTTAGAGCAGATTAAAGACTATGACTTACAGATTTTGTACCATCTTGGAAAAGCAAACACAGTTGCGGATGCTTTGAGCCAAAAATCCATGGACAATTTGTCACGTTTACTCACCGGACAACAGGACTTGATACGTGACCTAGAAAGAAATGAAACTGAAATTGTGCTACGGGAACATGATGGAATTCTAGCCGCTATTTCTGCCTAGCCTACAATAATTGTAGAGGTGAAAGAGAAATAGCTAGAAGATGAGTTTTTGCGGAAGATTGTCAATGAAATAGATTCAAGACCGAGGCCTGGGTTTGTATTTGAGAACAATGTGTTGAAATTTCAGAATCGAATGTGTGCTGGACTATCTAGACTTGAGAAAATGAGTTATGGTCGAAGCTCGCAATTCAAAATTTGTTTTGCATCTGGGCAATACAGAAATGTACAAAGATTTGAAGCAAAACTTCTAGTGGCCTGGAATGAAAAAAAATATTGCTGACTCTGTGGAAATGCTTGCATTGCCAACAAGTAAAAGCCGAATATCAATGACCTGCTGGATTGCTAGAGTTGCTTCCAATACCGGAATGGAAATGAGAGCACATTACTATGGACTTCATTGTGGGATTGCCTTGCTCCTCCCGAGGTATGGATTCTATTTGTGTCATTGTAGATCGTTTAACTAAATCTGCTCACTTTTTACCTATCAAATCTTTGTATAATGCGGATAAATTGGCTAACATCTATGTGAATGAGATAGTAAGATTGCACGGTGTGCCAGTATCTAGTGTGTCTGACAGAGATCCTAAGTTCACTTCAAGATTCTGGCAGAGTCCACAGCGAGCTTTAGGAACCGAGTTAAGATTGAGCAGTGTAGACTACCCACAGACAGACGGTCAGTCAGAAAGGACGATACAAACGTTGGAGGATATGCTTAAAATGTGTGCCCTACATTTTCAAGGGAATTGGGAAACCTACTTACCATTAGTCGAGTTTGTGTACAACAACAATTATCATTCAAGTATCGGTATGGCTCCTTATGAAGCGTTATACGGTAGGAAATGCTGATCTCCGATTTGCTAGACCGAAGTAGGTGATCGACCTTTGTTAGGACCGAAACATGTGCAAGAAACCACTGAAAATGTGAAATTGATTCAACAACAATTAAAAACTACACAAAGTCACCAAAAGATTTATACGAATGTCCAAAGAAGAGACAGGGAATACGACGTTAAGGATTATGTATTTATTAAAGTAACTCCTATGAAAAGACAAACTCAATTTTGTGTAAAGGGAAAGTTAGCACCGAGATATGTTAGGCCATACGAAATTTTAGAGAAAATCAACACAGTGACGTATCGGGTAGCCTTACTGCCGGTCATGGAACATATGCACAATATTTTTCACGTCTCAATGTTGTGAGGATATTTGAGAGATTCGTTCCACGTGATCGAACCAACCCATGTGCTCTTGAAAGATGACTGTACGTACGAAGAGATGCCAATTTAGATAGTGAACTGCCGAATCAAAAGATTGAGGAACAAAGAAATACCGTTGGTAAAAGTGGATTGGCAAAACCATGTAGGGACTTATGCAACTTGGGAGACTAAAGAAGATATTAAGAAAAGATACCCTGACTTGTTTCCTTTGGACCCGATGTTCTTCCAAAATGAAGGTAATTCGAGTTTGGGGGACCAAACTACCTAAGGGGGAAAGGCTGTAATAACCCCGATCTATGATTAGTCAATAGACCATGATTAATTATGCCTAATGAGTAATTACGATGACATTCTGAATTAATTGCATGTGTGTTGCACTATTTGTGTTTCTATCTATTTGCCGTAAAAATATCTGTTTGTGTTTCTGTTTTGTTTTGCGAATTGAAGGCCTCATCGACATCCGATCACGAAATTGACTTGAATTATGTGTTAGTTGGAATTTTTAGAACATTACGGTAAGTTTAATTGAAATTTGATACGGAATGAAATAATTAGAATAATTAATGCTCAATTAAGCCTAATTGATGAATTCCTTAGTCCAAGCCTATATAAGGCACTAGTGGACCCTTGTATACACTTTACACTCTTATTTCTTCCATCTTGAGGCATCAAACATGAGTGAGAGAGTGAGAGAGATCAAGTGTTGAGTTGGAACTAAGGAAAGGAAGAAAAATTATGGAGAATTCATGGTGTTGAACTAAATGACTTGACCATTTGGACATCCAGGACACAATTAAGCTTCTAAGGTAAGAATTTCTATCTCCTAGTTTGTAATTTAGTTGGTTTCCACATGAAATCAAGTGTGATAGGTGAATTAACATGAGAATTGAGCTTAAATAGATGAATTCCATATATGCATGCATATGTCATAGCATTTTGAGTTTGAACTTCACATAAGTCTCACATGTATGTGTATAGCGATTCCGGTTTTGACCTGAACTTTGTTATATTTCGGACTCGGGTTCCGTAGTTTAATATTGTTATCAATGTCTTGTTCTCCTTCTTTTGTCTTTGAATTTGAGTGTTGGGAGTGTTTTGGGCTTGTTTGAAACAGGTTGGTTGCTAGTTAATCAAATGTTTGTTGTTTAGAAATTTGCCTCTTCGCTCGAGTGAGCGTTGAGTGTTCCGAGTATTTTTTTCTCCAGACTTGCAAAATTTTTGGGAAGGTAATGTTCTTCACTCAAGCGAGGTTTTTTTACGCTCGAGCGATGGTGTGCGTTTGTAAAAATTTTGAACGTATGTATTCTGCGCTCGAGTGAGGTCACTTATTGTGTCTGGTCGCTCGAGTGACAACTCCTTCGCTTGAGCAAGCCTCGCGTGTATCAGTTCGCAGCAGAGCAGTTTTACTTCACTTTTTGATTTTCTTTTCACTCAAAACCCTAGATCGGCTTATTCTCTCTCTAAAATACTCTCTCTCTCTCTACAAATACACTTAAATTTAGAGAATCTTTCAACCTTATTTCCTTTGTTAAAAAGATAGAGCATTTTGTGGGCTTCTATTTGATCCGAACAAAGTTGAGTTTGGGCATTCTTGAAGTTCTTCCTTTTCTTCTTTGGGTCTTGAGGTTCGGATATTCTACACCTTAATATGATTTTTAACCTAGATATTTGTTGTTATGTATAAATGATGAGATTTGGGAGTGATTTTGGGTAAACTTGGGTTTGGGACTCAAATTAAAAGAGAGGTTTTCCATGTTGGGTTACAAAATGAATATGAGACTTTGAATATGAAGCTCTCTTGTGATTAAATAGTGAAATTTAGTTTTGGATTGATATTTGGAAAAGGGAAAATTTTGCCCTAATATGTGTTAAAAAATTATTTTGTATAAATATTGAAATTGATATAAGGAATGTGGAATTGGGAGGATGTATAAATGAATGGTGTAGTTGAATTTGTTTAATCACTCACCTATGAAAATTTGATAAACTATCTATTACAAAGATTGTATATTTGTTTAGAAATATCTGTATTGGGCTATCGGTGGAGCATAGCTATGATTGTTTTAGAAATTGCATGAGGATTAAGAGAATTGAAACTAATCATTTAACTATGTTATTGAATATGATGGTTTGTTGAGATATTGAATATGTGTAACTAAATGTCATTGAATATGATGGTGTCTTTAAATACATTGTATATGTATAATGTTTTGAGAGGAGAAAGGGGATGTACTCCATGTTTTAGGAGGAGATAGGGGATGGACTCCATTGAAATTAAGTTGGCCAGAGTGTCCAAGGTGAAAGTCCCGAAATCTTATGTATACATAGGTGCCGATCCCGCGGATGAAATTTTCGTAAAATGGTAAGATTGAAGTGCTTATATGTTTGTTGTGTTGATTGAAAACCATTGAGTTGTAGTCTCAGTTGGGTTATTCGGAGAATTATAAGCTTGGCCTATGAGTTGAAATGAGATGAACTAATATGAAATGAATAAATGGGAATGGATCTAGTTGTGAATGTTGGTATCATGTAGTCATGTGAAGTAGATGTGTTTTGGTTATAAGTGTTGAACATATATACTTGATACTCATATCTTAGTTAAACCTCATGTATTGTGATAGACTGTTTCTACTGGGCTTTGGCTCACCCTACTTGGGAAACTATTTTTAGGTACTGATGATATATATGCAGGAAGGACGTAGCTTGGAAGAACCTAAGGGCTGAAGGCTCTATTTTGTTATTTTTCGTGTTTAAATGTTTATTCAAGCCAAGAGCTTTATATGTACAGAGCCTATGACTCTCCCTTCGTTGTAACCAAGTTATATCTTGGAAAGATGTAAGCCCGTAGAGCATTCATTTTGTTGTTTTTAACTAGTGTTACATGCTATAGTTTCAGAATGAACACTTATGAAAGTATAATGCATGTAATATCTTTTGTAATACGAACTCTGATGTATGGAAGTATACCAATTCTCTTATGTTCATTTCTCTTATGAGTTGGTTTATTTGTATTATTTTGGGGGCATTACAATGTGTCTATCTTGACCTTGTTTTGAGAATTCATCACATTTCTTACCATTTGACCTTAATTGATAATGTTTTGGAAAGCTTAAATTCATGACAATTCATGCATGTCACATTCACATCATATTTGTAAGCTTTAAGTTGAATTTTGAGCAATTGGCAAGCTTTTGGGCCTTGATTTGGCGAAATGGTTTTGAATTCATGTTGTTTGACAAGTTTAGACATGTTTTCTTAAGCTTTTGGCCCAAAGGAACATGATTTGTGGCTTTGAATTTGAGTTTTGGTGCTTGGGAGTGAATTTGGAAATTCCAGAATTTTGTTTTTCCGCTCGAGCGACCACTCTGTATTTTGCACTCTCGCTCGAGCAACCAAAAGTTGGCTCGAGCGTAAAATGCATGCTCCCAAAAGTTTATAATTTTTGTAGACCGCTCGAGGAATAAGAGTTGCGTTTGAGCGAAGATCTCAGTCACACGCTCGAGCGACCGTCGAGCGGTCATCGAACGGAGAATTCACACAACTAGTACTTTTGTTGAGTTTACAGACTGCTCTAGCGAAGGAAGTTGTGCTCAAGTGACCATTCAAACTTTTTGAACGTCCGCTTGAGCGAAGGAAGTTGTGCTCGATCGAGACCCTTGTTTCCAGCATATTTGACTAAGTGTTTTCAAGTGTATTTTCGCATCCTCATTGCATCCTAGGCATTCCTAAGCCAAGATTAAGACATAATAATGAGGATAAAACCTAGAAACACATCTAACAACAAAACGTAATGAGTTAAGTATATTCTAAACGTGTGTTTCAATGTGTATCTGCTATATGTTTGTGTAGGTCATGCGCCATAAACTATCTGAATCTCCGCTTCCTCTATTTTGCTATTGAAGCCATTTGTGAGTAATAACTCTATAAAGTTATGTTTAACATTACATATGTTCTGATGATATGAAATGATTAGTTTTCTAAAATGCTATTGTAACGATCTGAAATTTTTTCCCTTCGCTCAAACGGGGGAGTTGATGCTCTAGCGGACTTGAGAGGTTCCCAACATTTTTGCAGACAGTCCGAAATTCTGAGAGTTGTGAATTCCCGCTCGAGCGTAGGAGTGGTCGCTCGAGCGGACAACTTTGTTGGTCTGCGTGCGCTCGAGCGTGGAAAGTGAGATTGCCTTGACTTTTTATTAGTGTATTTGGAACCTCCTTATTTTATTTTTGGGTATTGATTGAAGTGGCAACATAATGGTAAAGTAAGAGTGAACCAAGAATTTAATTCAGATAATTTTTCCTACGAACAGCCGTTACTCTTTTGCCCTTTTCTTTTTCCACACTTTGAATTTGGATGTGAGGCTGGAACCATTGGAAAGCTTGTTTCCGGGCTTCAATTTGGACACAAGAACGACCTAGAACGGAGTCCGGATGAGAGAGTTATACTTGTTTGAAGTTTTGAAATCTGTGCTGGAAGCAAGTACGCTCGAGCGGGAAAGCTATGCTCGAGCGGACCGTACGAATTCAGCAAGTTTAAAATCACTTTTCTAGATCATTTTTCACACTTTCATCTCCCCTCTTCATTCCTCTCACCCTAGGTCTGAAAACCCTAGGTTTTTGATCCCAAATACTCTCCATTCTTTTAAGTTTTGGGCAAGATCTCTTACAAGAAAGTGAAGAGGCTTGAAGATCAACATTTTCTACCGATTGGAATTTCTGATTTGTGAAGGAATCTCATCAAAGCTTGCTCTTTTGCTCGATTCTTGAGGTAGGTGTCCTAGTTCTTCTTCAATGCTTCCATAAATAGATAGATTTGTGGTATTTTGATTATATACATATAAAACCCACATTTTTGAGCATATAGTGTACAACATGAGATTTGGGGGTTTAGGGTTTGATGTGTTGGGGGCTTAATTGTTGGGTTAAAATGATGGATTATGAACCTTAGGTGTTTAATCAATGGGAAGATTGGAAAAAAAAAAAGTAATGGTTTGAGAAGTTTGAATTTATTTTGAAATTCTTGATTTCTCTTGAAACCCTAAGTTGATTCATGATGATAAATAATGATTTTGCCCAAATTGAAAGTAGAATCATGAAATTGGTAGGTTGAATTATATATGGACAAGTTTAATTGGATTTTGGAGATATTTCAAAATTATGTTAAAAATTAGCGATTGAACTCTTATTACGAACATTGTAAATCATGCTATAATATGTAATAAAATTTGGGAAAAGATGTGCTAATGATACGGATGACATAAACTTGTTTATGGAATGTTGAAATGGGATTCAAAAATTTATCTTAAATTATGTTGAATTGCAAATAGTGTTGTTGAATTAAGTTGCGTTGAATAATGTTGAATTGAATTGTGTTGAACTATGATGAATTGTGTTTGAATCATGTTGAGTTGAGTTGGGTGATGTTGTGTTGGTGCCCGCGCCGGGGAGTTGAAAAATGGTTTCCGGTGCCCACGACCGTCCGTATTATAGCCGGCAAATGTGGGGGATAGTTTTAAAAAGTTAAAAAATGGTTTTTGGAGAAATATGATTTTTGGAAGACAATGACTTTTGAGAAAATGGTTTTGGGAGTTCACTTTCTGTCGTATAGTAGGCGGCGAAAGGTGAAAAGTGTTATGAATTGAGTGCCGGCTATTCCGCCGTAGTAAGTCGGCAAAAGGTGGATCGTGTTTTTAGATATGTGTTGAGAAGTGTGTTGAGTTGATGATGTTAATTGTGACTTGTGATGAATCTGTGAAATTGCAAATTGATGTGTAAGTTGGTATAAAGAGAATTAAACAAGTTAAGAACGAAATAAATTATATTGTGATCTGATTTCTATATGTATTATGAATTGTGTAGGGTCAGCTACAAGGGCGAACCAGGTATCTGAATACTGTGAGTAGTAACTTTGTAAAGCTATGTTCAGTTTTAAGTATTTTCTGAATGATATAAGATGATCTATTTCTGAAATATTAGTTTCTGTATAAATGAATAGTTGTCCAATGTTTCTGAAATATATGCGTGGCATTCTTAACTTCAAATGACATTTGTTATCTATTCTGTTACGTCCCAGTTATGGGCCAACTGTACGTCTCATGAGCCAACTGTTATGGATCCTTATGTATACGTCCCATTTATGGGCCAACTGAATGTCTCATGAGTCAACTGTATCGTCTTCGTGCATGTGAGTCAACTGTATGCCTTTATGACCGTCCCTTTATGGGTCAATTGTATGCCTTTATGGCCGTCTCTTTATGGGCCAACTGTTTCTACTAGTGCTAATGAATGTACCACGTATGATTAACTGCAAATTTTGATTATGAATATGATTCTGAATCTGTATCTGTTATGAACTATGACTGCTAAACATGATTATGAATCCATTTCTGATAACTACTGAATTATGTTTTCTGTAAGTGTTCTGGACAACATTCATTAAAACCCTTTACTTTGTTATTATTTACTAGGCTCCAACTCACTGTATTTTTTATGTATGTAGGTGATCAGGCGTGTGACTAGTCCTAGAGCCGCTACCTGGATTCTTTGTTTGTCAGCCAACCTATGTGCCTTCCGTGGAGGTTCCGGATATGTCTAGTGGTTATGGCTAAGTGCATAAAGTTTAAGTTTTGTTTTCTTGTTTGGTTTAACAAGTTTTCATTTATTTTGTAAATAAGGCTAAGTCCCTTTTTGTCTAGTTTGTATGTATATGATGACGTAATGATGATGTGTAGATATGTATATAAAAGTTTAAATTTTTTTTGTCTCATATAAGTCTGCACAGCTCAATGGATGTTGTATATTTGTTATTGCTTCCGCTAGCCCCTATTATTATATTAATCTGTCTCAGAGGCCTTCGGTAATCTCAAGATTACTGGCTGGTTACGATGCTAAACCCATAGGGGCGAGTTGGGTCGTGACTGCTATGTTTTATATAAATGAATGATTGTCCAAGTTTATGAAATGTATTCGTGGCATCCTTAGCATCATATGATATACGTCCCTTTATAGGTCATCGGAATGCCTTTGTGGCTATCCCTTTATGGGTCATCGAAAGCGTCTCTGTGCATATCAGTCATCAGAATGCCTTATGGCTGTCCCTTTATGGGCCATCAGAATGCCTTCACGACCATCCTTTGATGGGTCATCGAATTTGTTAACGGTAATGGATGTCCTACGTACTATTATGTGAAATGTATGAACTGTGAAGATGAATAAGATTATGTATACGAATCTGATTTTGATGTGAAGTCTGTTTTTTGAATCTTGTGGGATAACAATCAGTATGGCCTTTGATAGGGCCACGTGGAAAAGAAGGATTCATGTAGCCGACCCCATTTGATGGGACTTAAGGCTTGGTTTGGGTTGGTTTGGTTTAGGTGAGTAGACGCGTAACCAGGCCTAAGCTGTTGCCTACAGAGTTTGGGTCAGTCAGCTACTGTGCCTCCCAAGGAGGTTCCCTTTTAAGATCCGATCAAGTTTATGAGTAACAAGTCTTTGGGACTTTTGTACTTTCTTATGTTATGTCCGAACATGTTTTGTAAGTTCTATATATGTGGGTTTGGTGACGTATGACTAATGTGTATATATATGTATATATATATGACGCCACTCTTATGTATCTAAGTTTTAAATTTATATTCCATGTATATCTGCACAGCTCTATGGACTATGTACATTTCTATATTTGCTTCCTCAATCCCTTATTATGTGATATTTAGATCAAAGGCCTTTAGTAGTCCAAGGATTACTGGACGGTTACGATGCTAAACCTATAGAGGCGGGTTTGGGTCGTGACACTTTTTGCACCTTCTCCCTCTTTATTGATGTAATTTTCATATGTTGTATGCTTATTTCATCAATAAAGTAAATTTAAAGTCAAATTGAAGTTTGTTAATTTCAAATCAATTTAAGATAATTTATTGTTTGACTCAACTTGATTAATTGAGGCTCAGTTTGTTTAGAATGAAATAGGTAGAAAGTGAAAGAAAAAAAAAAAGAGAAAAGAATTTAGGTAGTGTTTGGTAGAATTTTAGAATTATGATTTGAAAAAGAGTTGTATTTTGAGTTTGTGAGTTTTGAAATTATGATTTAAGTATGAAAAATTTGTTTGATTATAAGTTTTGAATTGAGTTTTGGAGGGAGTTTTGAGTTTTTGAAATTAGAAAAGTTATTTAATTCAAAAACTTAAAACTCATAACCAAACACACAACTCAAAATTATATTCAGAGCTCATATAAAAGTTAAAAAATTTCTAAAAATATTTTTTATTTACAATATAAAAATAACAGGTGCCCAAAAAAAAAAATAAAATTGAACACTATTTCGATCAACCGTTTAGCCAAATTTTCCCGCCTAGAAAGGAGTTTTCAAACGTAAGTATGAAATTATAATTTGAAAGCTCAAAGCAAACACCACACTCAAATTAGTGGTTGGAAATGTGTTTGGAACACCTTTCCAAACATAGTCTTAACTTTTATGAGTTTGTTTAATTTGAAAGTGATAGAAAGTATAAAAATGCTAATTTTCTTGTACAATCCACATTAGCATTGTAACTAATTTTTTTATTTCTTGCAAAAAGCATAAGAAAAATTAAATATGTGAGTTATTTATATCTAAATTTTTAAAATTTTCTATCTTTTTCTTACAATTTTTTTTTTTGTCTTAATCATGTGCTTGCAAGAAAATATATTTTCTTTTTTATTTCTTTTATTTCACTTCATTTTCTTTATTTGCACTTTCTATTAATTTTTTTTCCTAGTCAAACGGAGCCTTAGAGTGAAATGCAACAAGGAAATGTAGGAAGAGAGAAAGAAATGCAAGAAACGAAATTTCCAAAACATTAGCGTTTTCATCAACTTTACAATTTTTTTATTTTTTATTTGGGCAAATTACATATACCTCCCTCAAGGTTTAGCTAAATTATAGATACCCATGAGGTTTCGAAAATTACAGATACCCCCCTGAGATTAATATTTTCATAACAAATTACCCCCTGAGGTTTATATTTTCATAACAATTTGTCCCATAATTTGTTATGCAAATAGTACCTTCAGGGGGATATCTGTAATTTTTCAAACCTCAAGAGAGTATTTATAATTTTACTAAATCTCGAAAGGTATATGTAATTTGTCCTTTTTATTTTTTATTTTTTATTTTTTTGTGCAGGAAAGAAGAGGCATAAGACAATTTACGAAAGGACAGTTAAGGTCAACTAACAGCTAATCAATTGGCTTTGCATGGAGACAAGGAATACAAATGTAGACACGAGTACCATGATTTTTAGAATTGTTTCTTGACAAATCCCAAACATCAACATCAAAAACAGACAGTAAACACTTTACTATCTTAACTTAACAAACCATAAAGGGACAATGAAAAGAAAGGCAGAGAAAATGTATCATTTGATGAACTACTAATAATCAACGTTGTTAAAACATTTAACTTAAAATTAATTGGTTATAAGTGATAAGACTCTTATATTATATTAATCAAGTTTGTATGATTTAAATTGGTAATGTGAATTTAAGTCTATCAATCCAAGGGGTTGTGGCATTGTGGTAAGGTCTTGGGGTTTAAGCCGCAAGGTCACAAGTTCAATTCTCCCCTTGGGCCAATCTTCTGGGCGAAGCACTGTTGGTTAGGAGGTTGGACCTCAAGGATGCCTAGTCAGCTACTTGGTGTGGGTTTAATGCTCCCCTGCTGTGCGAGAAAAAAAAAAGAAAGAAGAAGAAGTCTATCACTCCCTCACATGTTCTAAGCAAGTTTGAATGGCTTAAATTGGCAATGTGAATTTAAGTGTAACACTTTCTCTCATGTGCTGCCCGATAGCACTTGGCGGTAACTGGGAAGTCTAATTGAGAGATGGACCATTTGTATGATGTAAGAGGCCACTTAAAACTTAACTCTGATACCATGTTCAAGCATCCAACTCAAAACCAATTAGTTATGAGTGTAGAGGTTCTTGCATTATATTAATCAAGTTTGAGTAGCTTAAATTGCGATGTGGGCTTAAATCTAACAAACATAATTACCTATTTAAAAAATTTTAATCTAAAACAAAGGTAGGAATTTTTTGTTCGGATCTCTATTGTCTATCTACCCCCACGGAAAATTACAAAGTAGTTCCGAAGTATCACATGATCATACTCCTTACCAATTACTATTCATTATGTCCTCTCATATTTTTCAATCACTCAATATAAATAATCAATATTTCACCTTCTATACCAATTATACTTCCATGAAATACCATGTGAACGTACTGCCAAACTATCAAATAATCATCCCATCCCAAAGCCTTTCTCCACCCCATGATTAGGCCAAGTAGTTTGGACAAAAAAAGGAGGTGAACCCAGATAAATAATTGTACCTTGTTGAGAATGTAAATCATAAAGTTACTCGTCATTATAACGGTTTAAACTTTTAGATAAATTGGTGAGTTGACAATTTAATAAAACAACATAACAAACAATTAATCCTGTGGTTGAACCTCATTGTCCAGCCAAAAAGACAAATAATAAAGTTATTTTTCTCTCTAACAACTCTTGTATTCTTTTTGCTTGATAAGAAAAATACATATATCATCAAAGTAACTCAAATTTGTACAAAATGCGATGCGGTTGGAAAATATTTTTCAGGAAAATCAGTTTAATGTAAATAAAACAGTAAATAAAATAATATGACAAATTTATTATAGAAATTTTGCAAAACTTAGAACATATTGTGACCGAGAGCAGTCTTTGATCACTAAGACATAAATTCACTCTCGACTCTGAACACTTAAAATTACTGAAAAATAAGAGATGGTACAGGAATTCAAGATTTGGATGGCGTGGAACGGGTTCATGTGGGCTTCACATGAATGCAACAATGGTAGCACATGCTAGGGGGAACATAGAACACCTGCACAATCTCTTGAAAGCGCGTGAACGGGTCGGGTTTTACGGTTTTCACTCGTGCTTCCATGAAGGAGCAACCTGGTATGCCCTCACTTAGGTGATGCTCACACTGGTGAGGACAGGGATGGCCAAATGAACATGGCGCCTTGTCTCTCAATATGTCTCACATTAAAAATCCTGGACCTACTTCCCATACCCAAGAAATTTTAGTATCTTGATATGGGTCCCATGAGGAATCAAAATTTGATTGGTGTTATTGTTTTAGGGTTTTCCATGTGAATGGTTGAGCAAAGCAAACCTTTTTTCTTTCTTTTTGTTTACTTTCATGGACGTCTATGACGGAGAAAGGCATCTACTTGGTTTTCTCTACTAACTTTCCGGCTTTTGGATGACATGAATTAAAGTGGAAGAAAGAAAATCATATCACCAGGTTTTATTTATTTATTTTAATGTTCAGTGTAGATGCAATCCAAGGGTTTTATTTTGTTAGGAATGCCATATAATTTTTAATTGGACTCTTCTCAAGTCCATGATAGTGGAGGATGCTCTTTGGGTCTATTAGGCTCACCACTAGTTCTTTTTTGAAAAAATTGGTTATAAATCACTCCTAACTTTCTTTTTTGTTTAAAAGGAGAAAAAAAAAAAAAAAAAAAATTTAATGTATTTAGTTTGAGTTTTTTGGATTAAATTTTTTGAAAATTGAATTTTTTGGTTTTTCCTTCTAATTATAAAGTCCTGTTTGAAGGACAAAATTTGTAATTTAAATATTAAATTTGTTATTTAAATATTTTATTTGACCATTATACCCTCTCTGTCTTCTCTTTCTTTCACAGCACTCTCTTTCTCTGTTCACCAACTCGATGTTGTTCATCGTCTCTACCATCTTCATCGTCTATCGGCATCGCTCATCCTCACCGTTGGCCAGCAACCACCATTTTTACCGTCAAACCATTATCATCTCAGATTTGATATCTACGAACTCATATTTGATATAAAAAATACTTAAATTTGACTGAAAAATGAGAAATTGAGATATTACAATGAAGAATTAGAGTTTTTTTTTTTTTGTTTGTTTGTTCATAGATCTAAAAGTAAAATTTGACTCTGGTTCATTCATTTAATATGTACTTTGTTTTTATAACAGTAAAATTTTACTTTGGTTAACAACATGCTGATCTGTTTAATGATGGTAAAATTTTACTTGAATCATAATAAATTTTACTTTGATTCAGAGTAAAATTTTACTTTTTTCTTTTTCTTTTTTTTTTAATTACAGAGTAAAATTTTACTCTGAAACAACTGTGAGGATAGTTTTATAGGAGAGTTTTGTGTCATGAACCAAAGTAAAATTTTACTGTTGGAAGAATAAAGCATCATGAGAAGAAGAAAGAGAGATAGAGAGATAGAGTTTGAAAACAAAAAGTCAAAAGAAGGAGGAGAAGAAGAAGAAGAAGAAGAAGATGATGATGAGAGAGCGAGAGAGAGAAGGATTTCAAATTTGAGGTTTTGCAAATTGTCATTTTCCGGCAACGACGATTGTGAATGATCTCAAATATGAAGACGGTGGTGATGAAGATGGTAGAGAAAGAGTTCCATGGTAAATGGCGGTGGCACCTGGTGGAGAGCGGCGATGGTGCCGATGAAGAACAATAGTGATAAGAGTAAGACAAAGAGAAGAGAGATTGAGATGAGAAAGAGTGATTGCAATCTGATACACACACGTACATACATACATACATATGTATATATATATGAGGGTATTATAGTAAAAGAAATAAATTTTAAAATATTAAGGGGTTTTAAAAGGATCTATATAATTCTTGTCTTTTTGAAGGATAAGTTAAACACTGAGGGATCTATCACAAAATCTCTCTTATTTTTTTTATAATTTAAATAATTCATTTTGTAAATGATATACAAAAAGAGTTCAACAAAATAAGTAGTTTGAATTATTAAAAAGGGACTTATAATAGCTCCATGAACTCAGATAGTACCCTGCAGTCGAGATTATAGACTAGAGGGGTTCAAGTCCTTTTTAATATTATATGGACCCATCTACTTGCCTTATTATTAAATAAGCCACATTGTTTTAGGAATGTAAAATTTCAATGGGAATGTAAGAATGGGATTTCTTTGTGTGGTATTCTCATTTTGTATTGGCAATACAAAACCAAGCTAAGAATTACATTCATATTCTTGGACGCTCGAACTATAAATAAAATAAATTTTGAATGAAATTCACATTCTGACTCTCTATTCCTTCCTGCCATCCAAACAAAACATGGCCTTACATTTGACATTTACATGTGCAAAATTTATAGGCTAACATGATCTAAGCCGAATGAAATAATTGATGATGAGCATGGCACCTCTCTGTCAAATCTTGACTTACTGCAGGTCCTCTAGAGATTCTGCTGGGATCAAAGATCCTCAACACCTACATATTTTAGTGGTTTTCCAATATATATGGAAAGCAAATGTTATCTCCGGACTCTATTTTGAAAATGGTGGTTTGAAGATCAAACAGCCCACACTACAACATTTAAGAATTTTAAAAATCAATTGTTTTGATATTTAAAAGTGAACGGTGGCTGGTTGGTGGCTGGTTCGTAGCTTCTCCATCCTCTGCTGGTAGCTGCTGCAAGAATAATGGTGTACTGGGCTTATGGTTTGAATTGTTGTGTTGATCTATGGGATGTCCTGCTGCTGATCTACTTGCCTGACTAATGGTCTGCTTCTTGCCAGTGTGTGTGGTCTGCTGTCTGGATGCTCCAGCAGAGGGCTTTATTGCTGTCTTTGTTTTGTTTTTTGGCTGGTTTTTAGTATTTCTATCT
The DNA here is from genome assembly GCF_055761805.1 of Camellia sinensis. Taxonomy (NCBI): domain Eukaryota; kingdom Viridiplantae; phylum Streptophyta; class Magnoliopsida; order Ericales; family Theaceae; genus Camellia; species Camellia sinensis. Next base: position 210,806,679 of record NC_138961.1, on the reverse strand, counting down.
GTTGGCTTTGGCATGTTTTAGATTTCGGTTGTATTTTTGGTTTGGGTTTGGGTTTGTTGATTGTGGTTGTTTACTCACCAACTCACCATCTCTAGGTGGTGTGCTAGCATATGATTGGGCGATTTTAACCGTGCCAACCTAATTGGGATTGTTTTGTTTCGCTATGATGCTCTTTGTACTCCCTTTCCCCTTACCCTTTCCCTTCTTCTTTATTGATGTATTTCTTTATTCGGTCTTCATCAATAAAGTTCCCTTTTCTTCGCTGATCAAAAAAAAAAAAAAGTGAAAATTTTATTGCAAAAGATATTTAGAGACCAATTTCTATCGTCATGAGGATAGTCGCTATAATGCCGTCCGAAAAGTCAAAAAAAGGTTTTTAGCGATAAAATTTTGAAAATGTTACTAATAAATAGACTTTTAGGGACAAAATAATTTGGTCTCAAAATGATTTATTTTTTAAGACAAAAAATTTGGTCCCAAAAGGATAATAATTTATTACTAATGTCTAATTTTTGTTGCTAAAAATATAATAATGACATTTTTTGAAACAAAAATATATGGTCTCTAAAAAATAATTGTCCCTAATTTTTGGTCTCTAAAACCTTAATTTTTTTATAATGCCTCCATAAATCGCTACTAAATTAGATGTCTTTGAATAGATAACCATAATAATATATATATTTTTTTATCAGCAAAATAAAAATATTTTGATGAATTAAATCGTACAAACAATATAATGAAATTACATTGATAAAAAAAGAATAGGATATGAGTATCATAATAAGCAGCTAATGATGATTTTTTTTCCCCCTCTCTCTCTCTCTCCCCGATGTAATAAGAGTAAAAAACGAATAGATACAGGAAAGCGATGCAAGAAAGGTGACACCTCTTTCATTATTCTAACCCTTGATCTTCATGACAATGGTTCTTATTAAAAAGACATAATTGATAATTTGGTCTGGGTGAAGTATCCTTGAAAATACTTGCCTCGTTTGGTGTGTTAAATATTAACTCAGTCTCATTGATAAGAAATAATGTCCGCAAAGAGATATAAAATTAATGGGTACTATTATTATAGTCTAAAAATTATATTTATTTTCAAATTTAGTGATATCACAATCAATTAAAATATTTAAAATAATTTTTTTCTTATATCTTTTCTAATTATTAGTCAATTATCTATCTTACAGATTACTAAATTTAAAAAATAAGTCTACAAAGTGGACTTATATATATATTTTTAAAATTATTTAATGATTTTGAAATATACTCGTCAAAGAGGCAAAGGCAAAAAAGATCAACCAGATGTGTCTTGTTTTTTCACCCAACTAAGGTGGGTCATGTCTTGTTTTTCTGTCTCCAAGTTTCAAGTCACTCAAAATTATACCTTTATTTTACATGATTCAATAACTATAAGAAAATTGAAATTGAGAGACAGAGAAACTTTACGACAAAAGATCTTTTGGTTGACTCTATATATTCTGTGACTATTACATTTATTGATCCAAGAATGCTAAATGCTTCTTGGGATTGTTTTCACACTCAAAAGCTTTGACTTGTCCTCAAAAACACACTTTGAAATGTTTGAAAGGAATTTTTAACTGGGGTTTAACTCGTGAAAGTTCAGGATTTACACGTAAACCATAATCTTCAAAAGTCATGTTCAATATGAATATCACAAAGCACAGTTTCACAATTCTTCACGATGTTGATTTCTTTCTCGTGGCTCAGGCTCAGCCTCTGCAAGATACATGTTGCTTGACCATCATGGACACACTAGTGTGGTTGGTTTGTGTCATTATCGATAATTCAATTTTGACTGCGACCCCAAGAAATAATAATAATAATAATTTATTTTGACGATGACAACAATTAATTAAATGTATGTTAGCTGCAGAATGTTGTAGATGTCACTGATGTGTCTGTTTCGATGCCAATGAGGCAAAGCAAAACCAACTACTTGTAGTAACTATTTTGGATGGGGTTTATAAGTTGAATTTTTTTTTATTTATTAAGAAAAAATGCGTTAAATGTGATAAAAATAAGTCAATACACCAATAAACAACTCATTTTTTGAAGCTCTAAATTTTAACTGTACATAATGTGTTTCGAAGTCAACTGTCTCAAGCAAATTGTGCAACTTGAAATTGGCCATTTGTAGTACCATTTTTACGTTAGCTATTGGTCATATTGAACAATAAATAAGGCAAACTGATAAATGAGATTTTCTTATTTTTTCTCCTCTCAGGTGAATTTATATAACAAACGATGTTTTTTGATCAGCAAAAAAGAAAGATTTTATTGATGAACAAGACAGTAATACAACAATAAAAACAAGGAATAGATGCAAAAAATATCATAGCGAAACAAATCGATCCCAATTAGGTTGGCACCGATAAGACTGCCCAATCATATACTAGCACAACATCAAGAGTTGGTGAGAAACCAACCACAAACAAAAAAGAAAATAAACACCAGGAGACAAACAACAATCCTTACAAACAGCAATCCTCCATGAATCTCCTCTAATCTTCACAAACATCAATCCTCCATGAATCTCCTCTGCTCAAAGAAAACAAACAGCATAAAACATCAGCAAAGTAATTAATCCATCAAATGCACCTTCTAATTTGGTTCAAATTGGATACAAAGTCATGGATGGAGTAGGAATTCCCAATTGAATGGCACTTCAACCAGATTGCAACTTTAATCTTGATGAGCACACAGAGCTCCATGAAGTTAGGAGGAGCACTATTGAATAAACAATCATTCCTAAGCTTCCAAATTGACCACATAGCAGCAAGTGGGATGGCATTCCATGTTTGGAGTTCTTTCTTCCTGATTTTAGTGCCAGACCACCAAACAAATAAGTCCACCACAGAGCTTGGGCATACCCAACAAAAACCCCAGCAATCTATGATGTTTGATCAAATTTTCCAAGTAAAGGGACAATGAAACAATACATGATTACTGGTTTCAGGATCTGCTTTACAAAAAATACATTGAGTGGCAACCTTCCCTCTAAGAATACCAATTTTATGAAGGAATACAGATGTTTTGATTATGCCTTTCCAAGCCAACTAAGAAAAAAATTGTACTTATGGTGGTGTGATGTTATTCCAAATGAATTTAGATAGAGACAAATCTGAACCTCTGTTGGACTGCAGCCAACAGAATAATTCACTAGATTTGAAGACACTCTGACTAGAACCTTTCCACCTCATGCTATCCTCCACCCCAGACTGTAACAGTGGCCCATTACCTAATGAGATTTGCAGGTTTTGGACTTTATCTACTTCCCATGCCCATAGGGGCCTCATAAAGGTTAAATTCCAATTGGAATAGCTAATTTTCCTTTCCAAAATGTCTTTAAGAGAACCATCTTTATTAGAAGAAAGACTAAATAATTTAGGAAAATGAGATTGAAGACATTCACCCCCTAGCCAACTATCCTTCCAGAAAGAGATACTAGCCTCATTACCAATAACAAATTCTGAGTTAGCTAAGAAATAATTTAATAAAGCAGGATTACTTGAAGCTAAACCCATAATTCCCTTCCAGATCCAGGAGTAATTAGTAATAGTACCATGGAAGTGGAACCAACTACTAGATCTAGTGTTGTATTTACTGCATATCAATCTTCACCATAGGGCTTGATTTTCAATACAGAACCTCCACCACCATTTAGCAAGCAAACACTCATTAACTTGACCCAAACTTCTAATGCCTAACCCTCCTTGATTTTTTGTCATTGTGACATCCTTCCAACTGACCAGATGAACCTTTCTTTTGACATCTTAGTCTCCCCATAGAAAGGAAGCTTGAATTTTATCCACCTCTTTGATTACACACTTTGGCATTTTGAATAGAGAAAGAAGATTGAGAGGCTTGATAAAACCGACTTGGTAAGGGTGAGTCTTCCAGCGAACAATAATAGTCTCTTGTTCCATCCGGAAAGTTCACCTTTAAATTTATCCAGAACATGTTTCCAAGTTGTTTTCTTTTTAGGATTAGCACCAAGTGGAAGTCCAAGATACTTTAATTGCAGCTTTTGAGTGAGGCAGATATGTAAATATGTAAGACCCATATTCATAAATAAAGGAATGGTCTAATCATTTTTTTGTTGAGTAATGTTATATAAATTAATATTTTTTTATACAAATTAATAAATTTAAGTAGTGCTATCTACCCAAACAAAAAAATCTATGACTTTAAAATTTCCTTTCAAACCTTGGATTTATGAGGACTTGTCAAAATTTTGAAGGTTTTCACATCTAATGAGTTACGACTCATTGAATCATTGGAGTTACAATATACACTATAGGAAATCGCACATTTACTGACTACAAATTTAATTGGCAAAAGTCCATTTTTAGTTGGCAAAAGTTATCCACAACTAATTTTTATATTCGCCACTTTGGTAGCCAATTGAGGATCGGCAAAAGTAATTAGCGACTAAATTTTTTTTTAGTTTGGAAAAAATTCTATTTGCCGACTAAATTTTTGGTCGCTAAATATATAATTACCGCGACTAATCCATTTTGTAGCTAAAACACTTTAGTCGCCAAAAGTGATATTTTCCTGACTAAATATCTTAGTCACCAATTGTCACATTCCCCAATCAAAAATGTTATTGCCAAAAGCAATGTTTGCGCGACAAAAACTTTAGTCAGCAATAAACCTATTCGCGACCAACACTTTGGTTGCCAAAATTAATAATTTTACTGACTAATTAATTAGTCGCCAAATGTACCCTTTTGCCTACCAATATTTTGGTCACCAAATGTGAATAGTGAAACACCGACTAATCACTTGGTCGCCAAAAGAGGAAAAACCAAACCAAATTTTGGTCGCCAATTCAATTCTTTTTGTCTATCAAAATAGAAATAAAATATAAAAAGAATTCCATTTGACCTATATGATAAATAATAATCTATCAAAACCATTCAATATAACTTGTAATTTGCAAGAATCATACAAACCGCCAAAATCAAGTGGATCATGAACATCCAATAAAATATATAAATCAGCAAATACTTAATCTGTTTAATTAAAATCATCAACTATTATAAGTTTTCATCCACAAGTTATTCCAAACTACATAATTGTCCAATTAAAATGGTCATGTAATCTATATAATTATTCAATTCACATCCATCTAGTATAAAAATTTAAAACATAACAAATAGTTCTTATTATGTTTTAAATTTTAATCCAAATGCATCTATCCAAAAATATAACTAGTAGTCTTTCCAAATACTTTCCATACACATGTATCCAAAAATATATAATCCTTCAAAAAATGTAACAAGTGCCAACTAGCCTTGTGCAATTTAGCTTCTGTAACATGCTCGGGGAGTACTCGCGCGGGTTAAACAGTTCGGACCCTCGATTTTTTTGATCTAGTCTCACGAGTGCAATGTGAAACATAAACGATTGTCTAGATTTGGAAACTTTATAGAAAATCCATTTTATTACAAAATTATTTGCCAGAAATGGACTGCGTCATCAGATCTCAGAGTCGCCACCTAATATTTTGAAAAATTAGGAAACCCATGACTCGTGCCAAGGCCACTGTTCATCATAACTAAAGTTGTCTCAGTTCGGAACCTTAGGTATGAGATGGGAATGTCATTAATTGAGTACCCTTGCTTACCCGATCAAAAGATCGGCCTTTAATAAACCACGATATGAATTTTATTTACTTTATATGTTCATATTCTGATTATTTAATAAATCCTAAAAATTACTATGTGAAGCATACAAGTATAGATTATGTCATTTATTTTGAAATAATTTGATTTCATGTATTTTGAAAGAGTTTTGAAGATGTACAACTCAAATAAATTGAGTTTACAAACATGAAAAATCAATATTATTTCCAATTAAGTGACACAACCTCCATCCATTGGCATTCATACAGTTATATCACATAAACAAATAGCTTCATGGTAGAATGTTAAACATAGTAAGAAAAACACACACAAACGAGATACTAAAGTACAAAAACTTACATGTTTGACGTTCCGTGAACAAGCTACAAAACAAAGTTAGTAAAACATGCATGATCTTATATACAAAATCTTAATGCAATTCACTCATGAGATGCAATTAAAGATTCGACTTCCAAGATATGACATGTGAATCATCTTAAAAACATGAGGTAGCGTACATAATCACATATGAATTGATTAAATCCACAAATGCAAAATTAGCCGAATCAAAATGCATGAAACATGGTTGCAAAGCATGGATATAATGAAAGACAAAATATGATGCATATTCACAGATAAAGAAAGCAAGTAAAAGAACGAGATAGAAAGAAACGGAGCGGAGAATTATTACAACATTTTGAATAAATTATTACAAACCAAATAAGAGAGAGAGAAGAGAACATTACAACAAAATAAAAACCTCACAACTCTCTCAAACTAAAAAAAGAAAGCAAAAGCTTCATGTGCCTCGGAGACCACCATAAACTATTCTACTCGACGCACTAAAAAAAACTCAATTTTGCAGAGCACTATTCATCCCGGGGGCATTATTCATTGCCGAAAGTACTATTTACCGTGGCAGTTACTGTTCTCCTTCTTGGTCGTTATTCATCTTACTGGGCATTTTTCGTCCGCGGTTACTATTCATCGCCGGAGGTACTATTCATCGTCGGGGTTACTATTCATCGCCGAAAGTACTATTCATTGTCGGGGTTACTATTCACCTCCAGTGGTTACTATTCATCGCCGATCACTATTCATTTGGTGGGGTCACATCTTTAACAAATTAGGTGGTTCGACCAACCATTTAAAATGGTAAAATTATAACAATTTATAAGTAGTAAACTACAACATTTTATTTAAAGCAATAAATTACAAACAGTTTATATACACCAGTATATTATAGCAGATATGTGGGTGATACAACCTTCCCGTTAAAGCAATAAAATGATTATATAAACAAAATAGACAGATATGTGGGTGGTGCAGCCTTTCTGTTAAAGCAATAAAATAATTATAAAAAGATATAAATGAAGTATTTAAACAAGTTATATCATATTTTAAAATTAAATGAAAGTTTGCAAAAACTCACCTTTCGGGGAAATAATGAATTTTCTGAATCACAAACATTCTTTTGATTACCCTCAAGGTTGTGGAATGTGTTCTCAATTTTCAGTCCAAAATTTGGAATTTCCACTTTAGTGGTTGGTTTTTTGAATGGTGTATTGATGAAATGGAAATAAAAGTTTGGTTTAGAAAAATAAAATATCTAAGAAAATATTTTTCTTTTTCCCTCTCTCAAAAACTAATTTTTCTTTTTTTCTTCTCTCTGATTTTTTTTCTCTCTCTTAATCCTCTCTTTCTAATTGTTTCCCTTAATCCTTCTCCAGCACCAATTCTTTCTCTCTTTTTGATTCTCTCCCAAAAAAAAAAGGCCCTCTCTTTTCTTCATCCACCTGCCTCTTTTATAGGCAATAAAAACACACAAACAAACAAAATATTAAACGGTGGAGGAGAGAAAATTTTCAAAAGGTGCATAGTAACTTTATAATATAATAATATATAAAATGTATAATTAACATAAATATATGTACAAATACCCAAAAAAATATGTAAAAACACACAAAAAATAACAAAATAAATGGACTGATAAAATAAATTTTAGTAGTCCAAATATGTAACATAATTTGACCAAAGCGGGTCTAAAGTAAAAGAAAACAAAAAAGCAAACGGTAGAATGTTGGGGAATTTCAAAGAAGGGATAATAACTTTATATAATATAATAATATATAAAATATTTAATATTTAATATACATATATACAAAAGTATGGTGCGTGGGTGCAACCATGACACTGAATAAATAAAATATTATATAATATTACATATAAAAAAAAAGTAAAAGAAAATAGAGAATGGATCTAAAATAATTTGGCAAAAAAAAAAAAAGGAGTGTAAGATTGAGATTAAAGTTTACATTCTATCTTTTCACTAAGAATTTTGTGAGATAGCATATTCTTATTTCCATCATCAGGTAATTAAAAGAAAGCGCCCAAGTCTTAGGGCTAGTCAAAATGGGGTGTCTACAGTTGCCTCTCTTTGACAGAGCTCGAAGTCATGTCATGACGTGAGTGAATGTCAAAGCATGAAGATGACCATTTTAACAAGGCCGTAAGACTTGGGCAAACAAACAAGGTGCAGATGCCATTGGTTAAACCAGAAGGTTGTCTACGTTTCCTTTTATAAGGAATCAAACCAGCGTAGTTCAGGAGCAGAATGCAAATGACATGCAATTGAAAATTAAACCCTTTTTTTTTGTGTCTTTTTTGAAAAGTGCATGACTAATGCAATACAACAAGTAATATGAAGTATAACAAGGGATACAAACTGAATTCACCCATGTAAGAGAACAAAATGTAACCGATGGTTCTAAAACGAGGAAGGTATTAACCAAGAGATAGTCTTAACCAACAACCCAAGAAAATGAAGGTATTAATAAATAATGGTTTGGACTACCAACCCGAGAAATGGATAGTTTCGTCATCCCGAAAAAGAGTCAGTACAAACGAGTGTTTTTCATAACCTCAAAGGTGGGAGCCAGCATAAACTGTGTCACATGGTGATGTGAATAGATTGTAATGCAACATGTAACTATCCAAATGATATGCTAATGTAAACGAGAGTCGATTTTTTCCTTTTTCTTCTTTTATTTGGAAACGCATGATGGGTACAATGCAAGATGTAATATATAGTGAGGCAAGCCTCATGCAAATGATACGAAATAAAAGAGGGTGCATCGCATACAAATGTGCATACTGTAAAAATGAAAGAAGGGGGTGCATCGCATACAAATGTGCATACCGCACAAATGAAAGAAGGGAGTGCATTGCATATTATAGACAACCCATTTTTGACAGTCCTCAAGACACGGGCGTCATCACTTGTGCACTCGATGATGATGATTGCATGTGTCCATTTTGAGTGCTCGAAGTCCTCGGCAGAGTGCCCCTGTCTTTGAGCCTTGAAGCCTTATCTGTCTTGTGCCTTCTTTTTGACTAAAACCTTGTTGTCTCTTGCCTGGAGCTTTTGGTGACCTGTTGGCCACCACCATAGGCTGTCGGTTATGGATAATGGTTGTCGGGCGGGGGTGTGGCCAGTCAGCTACCAATGGTGGCCGATGGCCACCAATGCTTTTTTTTTTTCCAGATATTTGTTGACAGCTGTGCCAACTGTTAGCACAATGAGCTGCATCTCCCTACACATGTATGGTTAGACGTTTCTAAGCTCAAAGAGTGTTTTTCTATAAATATGGGGGTTTCTCCCCCATTTTGTGAGGTTAGTAATTTTGGAACAAAATTCTCCCTCTCTCTTTAGATTTCTCTCTCTCTCTCTTGCAATTTTGTATACATTTGCTCATAAGTCCTTACATTTGCCCACCTATTTGAATTGTTTTTGGCCTGGCTTTGAACCAAAAGAAGCTCTGTTTTTGTGACTTAAAAGTGGTGGTTTGAGCCATTTTTTTCAGCTAGGGGTGGTTCACCCTTCTTGCTTGTTAGCTTGTATAGCTTTTGTGTCTTTATTCATCGCTTTCAAACCAACTTTTTTGGGCTTTTTAACCACTGTCGCTTTCAAACCAACTTTTTTGGGCTTTTTAACCACTGAATTTTAGAGTATTTTCAGTGGCCAAAAACTTAATTTGAAGTCCAAAATTGGACGGGTTAGTCTCCCCTCCTCATGTCTTGTTTGCATGTTTAGTTAGGTTCACATGTTAGCATGTTTTTCTAGCCTAACTTAGCTTGAGTCCAGCATGTTTTACACTCTATTGTAACCTGTTTTAGCTCTGTTTTGGGCTGATTAGTTTGTTTGAGTCTTGTTTTGCATAGTTATAGTGTTAATTCTTTCACTAGTTAAGTGTTTTAAGACTTTAACCATCATTGGTGTGAGTTGGTTACACGTTTTTAGTGCTTTTATCACTCAATTTCAGCACATACAATCCCTGTAATCTCCCTCATTTCCTTACTTTTTCATTTTTTTTAGGGTTGTTTAAGCTTGAGATTGGGGCTCATGCTTAATGGTTTAATCCTCCTTTAAGGGTTCATTACCAACGACATGAAGCTTCTCTCATGCCTTAAACTACCCCTTGGTTGACACTTCTTTCACTTTAGAAGACACTCACCAATGGACAAATTGATTAATGAATGGTTTGGTAATTAAAATGAGTAAACAAAATTGGCAAGTAAAAGTGTGCAAGATAAGCGTTCTTTGTGTTGCATTACATGTGTTCAAATTGGACGTTAATTTGAACACAAGGAAAATGGAACATTTCATACTCAAAGTGATGAAATGTGTCATTTTCTTAGGTCACCATTGCCCTTAATCATGCATGATAGGGTGGTGGCCATTTTGGTCTTGTTTATGCATTTATTGAACTTGTACAAACTTGGTCCCTTAGCCATCATGCATGGAAATTGCTTGATTGATGGTTTGAGGGCTAAGAGTTTCTCTCATTTGAGTTTGTGTGATGATAAGGAGGGTAAACAATACAAACAACCTGTGAGAATACACTGTTTTGCTCTATGTTGCAGCATGGAAGTGTGAACCAGCAGTGGCCGACAGCCACCACCAGTGGCCGACCGGCCACCAACGGTAGCTAACCGGCCACCATTGGTAGCCGACTGGCCCCTTGTCCCTCTTGTCGGCCATCAGTGATTTTTGCACAATGTGATGGTAAGGTGAAGCAGATGTGTTCTGGAAGTTAGCAGAATTTTCAGTGATCAAATGTGCAAACAGAGGCTTGCAGCAGCGAGGCAGTGGCTTTTCGGGTGAAGGATCGAGCATGCATGCATCCCTCACTTCCCGGGGCTAAGTAGTTCATTACTTAGTTTACTTGCGGTTGGCTTGCAATCCATTAATTAACTAAGTAGTTAATTAGGTGTGATGTAATTATTTAATTAGTTAGCTAGAATAGTTAATTAGTTTTCGGTTTGTAATAATTAGTTAGCTTAATTAGCGTAGCTAGCTAGTTAGCTTTTATTCATTCGGACCCTTCTTCGCGAGGTGTAATGTTGTAATAAGTGTGCGTGCGTGTATGTATGTCTTCCAAACCCCACGTCTTTCACTCTTTTATTTAATCGCTTTGGATGGTTAGATTAGGGACATGTTTTAATTAGCATATCGCATGCTTTCATCCATTCATCTTGTATTGCATGCACTGAGGCTTGGCACATCATTTAAACTGCATTATTATTTCAAGATCTTCTTTGAATACGTGTTTAATCGCATGTTGTTCAAATCGATTCATATGCCATATTAGTAGCCGACCCTATTAATTGCATATTGCATGTGTTGTATTAGACACTTAGCATTGTTAGGATCATGCATCTTTCTAATTAATTTCTGTTTTGACTTGGAGTACTCGGTAAGTTTTACACTTTAGCATACTTGCATGAGTATGATTGCCATGAGGCTATGTGCTTAAATGCTAAACTGTTTGAATGGCGGTGGATGAAGGCTTGTTGTTTGGATTGGAACGATTCAACAAAACGTATGTTTTAAGCCCACTTTTGTTAAGTGGCAAATCACTTTTAAGCCCACTTTATTTGGTAGCAAATCCGCATCTTTAAGCCCACTTGAGGTGGCAAATTCAAACCATTTTCGCAAACAAACATGAGTTGAATTGTTCCAAATTGAGCAAACTAGTCTATACTTGCTTGTGCGTATCACATAGCAAATCTAGCTTAATAACTGGAATAAGAACACATAATGTTTATAAAAAATCATATCATGATTAGTAGAGGCCGATCTTTTGATCGGGCGAGCGGGGGTGCTCAATTCATGACCTTCCCCTCTCCTACCTAAGTTCCCGAGGTAAGGCAACTTTGGTGATGACGGACACATGGCCTTCGGCACGAGTCAGGGTTTCTTAAATTTTTTAAAAAATAAAACATTTAGGTGGAGACTCTATATCTGACAAAGTAGTCCAGTTTTGGCATTATTTAATTTAAAATTGATTTTTCAAAAGGTTTGCCAGATTTGGACTCTTTGGTGTTTATCAATTTCACATTGCACTTGTGAGACTAGATTCGGAACCGCGGGATTCCAAACTGTGTGGCCTTCTTTTCAAACATTTTCGAAAGTCGGGGCGTGGAAAAAGGCAAGTCCATAGTTTTTGGTGACTCCGCTGGGGATTTAGAGAACTTGACTCGAACTCATGATACGTTGTTTTATTTACACTTACGTGTTTCTTTGCATTTGCATTTGCATTTGCATCGGTGCGCCTAAGTGACAGTTTTTGCCAACTGCTATTCCTGAACGGTTTGCTAGAGGCTTGCTTGGAAAAGCTTGCCAAAAGGCTAAGCGGTTGCGGGTTCTGCCACGATGGGAACACAATCCTTGGATCTGGACTACCGCTGTACCGTTTGATCCTCCTTTCACTTCTCGGTGTTAGGTGTGAGAGGTATATTAGGTAGTCTAGCTGAGGTACCCTTTTTGACCAATCGACCTAGTAGCATATCGAAAGCCATAGAGACTGTTTCAAACTAGGACAGGTTGCTCACCCGAATGCAGGAATTGTATGAAACCACTTGTTTTGCGTAGTGAATCCCTTGCTCTTGACGAAATTAGGACAGGGTAACCCTACCCTATCATAGGGGTGTTTCAGCTCTTACTTGCTTGATATATGCTTTTAGAGTGAAACTCTGTAGGAATGTATGTATCAGTTATAAGTCTAGGTATTAGTTTTGAGGCAGAAATCAGTGTTGAGTACAGTTCTCCAGCTTATGATTGTAACTGCGTGTTGCTTCTGTCTGAGACGAGGCGGTGTGCGGTTTCTGATTTTTGTTTCTTTTTGCTTTATTTTCTTTTTGCAAGGTAGTTTTTCACCATTGCTTCAGATGATTTTGTTACCTCTCAAGCACTCTGGACCCAGGTTAGAAGGATTTACAGATCTGGGGATCTAGTCAGGGGACAACCAGTGCTTGTTTCACTCCCACTGGTTACCAGACGGAGAAGGATTAGGCAGAATTCACCAATTTAGCAGTCACCTTTTGCTTCGCTTGTGCCTAGTCAGGCCCAATCTTCTACTTCTACTCCACATAGAGAGTATTCGCTAGTTTTAGTAACTCAAAGTCCCTCATACAGTATGGAAGACATGCTTTGCCAACTCCAGCAGACCATTGAGACTATGCAACTAGATGTTGCTCGCCAAGCTGAGACCATAGCCTGCCAAGCAGAAGTGATAGAAAGGCTTTAATAACAGCAGCCACAACCGGCAGTAGCCTCAGTATCTCATGCACCCCCAGTAGGAATTCTGGCACCAGGGGTCACAATTACTGTCTAGAAAAATACGGGCATTCAGGTAGATCCCATCCCACCTCAGACCTCTAAGGCACCAGTTTATCAAATGGAGGCACCATTTGAATTTGAGGTTGATCCTACTACATTGAAGGTCAACAAGCTAGAAAAGCTCTTCAAACGGGCTCAGGGCATGAATTCAATCCCTGACATTGAGTATGGATACGCTGACTCGGCAATAACTCTGCCGGATAGATTCAAGATGCCGCACATAGACCGGTTTGATGGCTCCGATGTTCCCATGGTCCATCTGCAGCTATTTTCAGACATCCTACAACCAATGGATCTCACTAGATTACAGAAGTTGTCACTCTTTGGCCGGACCCTGTCGGGTATAATGGCCATTTGGTATGCCAAGCTTGAAGACTCCATGAAGAGAAATTGGGAGGAAATGGCTGAGGCCTTCATCACCCAGTACTCCTAGAACACCCAGATCGAGGTCACTACTTGTGATCTTGAAGCGACCCGTCAGGAGCCAAAGGAGGGTTTCTCAGATTTTGTGACTCGGTGGAGGGCTAAGGCCTCTATGATGACTATTCGGCCATCTGAGAAGGACTAGATCAGAATGGTGGTCTGTAACTTGTAAGGAAGACTATTACAGAAAATAATAGTCTTGCCTTTATTTACATTTGCAGAGCTCCATAAAATAGGGGTGCAAATTGAGGATGCGATGAAGCAGGGTCTGATAGACTATGAGAAGGAACAGCCCAAAAGATCCTTTACACGCAGCTCCAATGCAGCCACGACTGGGGGCACCTCTGTACGGCCTTCGAGTGTGAGCATGGTCACCACCACACCCAAGACTGCCAACCCGTTTGCTGGTACATCCAACACAACTTCATAAACCTCAAGCCATCAGGCCTGAGGCCAGAGGGTCTTCACCTCGCTTTACATGTCCTTATCTAAAGCCCTAGGGGTCCTAATAAAAAAGGGGCATCTTAAGTTGTTGGAACAACGCCCACTGCTCGATCTTCTCCCTCTAAAACACAACCCATCCAAATACTGTGCTTTCCACCAACATCATGGTCATGATACTGATCAATGCTTCAGATTGCGTTATGAGATTCAAGATCTCATTGATAATAAGGTGATAACACCTCCTGAAAAACCCAACGTCACTACAAATCCTCTCCCACCATATAACCAAGCCCCTCAACCCCGGCAAATAAATCTCATCCAAACACTGGCCATCCCTTACGACCCCAGTACATATATCACCCCTTTCCACCTATCTAAGCCGGCGTTGTTCATTCCTGAGAGCACAGACTTGTGCATGATGAGTATGTCTTCTCTTCAACTCGAACCCGTGGTGGTGACAGTGGAAGATGAAGGGAAGTTAGCCTTGGTGGAGAATGCCAGTCAGTTGCCCTAGGGCTTTGAGGATTTATCTGGAGGGACATACGACCCGAGATGTTATGTTGTGCCAATCAATCAAGCTAAGTCGGAAGTGGTGTTGCCGACTGTGATGGAGGTCAGTGTAGTCCGAGAAGATGAACCAAGTCTGGGATTAGATAATCTGGCTGACCTGGAGGAGGATATGGACAATTTATGGTTCTTTGATGAACAAGATCAAGGAGACGTGCACATTAACTGGTTTGATCTGAACAGGTCAACAAACAATTCCGGGTGGCTAAGTGATGAGCCCGATATAGATGAGGGAATTGAATCAAAGATGGAGGAACAGAAAGCGGGAATCGCTGCAATAGCCGGAACGACCGATAGGAAAATGAAACTACTGGAAAGGACTGGTAAAGAACAATTGGCTCAGGAATTGGGCATTGTTAGCATTGTATATACAGAACAAGAAGTCGCGCTAGAGCGGTTTGGGCAAGAAATGAGTAAAAGTGATTAGAAAACTGGAATAACTCAACGCCCCGCAGAGAATGTTACTGTTGGGGGAACACTTTGGCCGAAACTGGACAATTGTTTGTCGGTTACCGGAGGTATGTGGTGGGAAGATGATGATCTGCATCTTGCCCACACTGATGAAGATTAGGGTGAAGGCCTTCCTGACAATACTTGGTATGTGGAGGAAGTCGACCATATGACAAGAAGTGGCTGATATTTTAAACCATCGCATCTGGACCAACCCGAGGCATCTGGAAAGGACAAAGAGGTAAAGAAACAGAAGGAAAAACAGTTAGAGGAAGAGGCTGTTCTGAAATAATTAAAGAAAATTGAAGCTGACATATCTATCTGGGGGCTGCTTATGGCTTCGCGAGTGCACAGACAAGCTGTACTGACAGCGATGGATAAAGTGAAGTTGTCCATCGACACCACCCCGGAACAACTGGTAGGGTTAGTCTTCCCAGGAGGCGCTGCGCCAACTTTGACCTTTTTCGACAAGGAGTTACCACCAGAAGGCTCTTCACACAAAAAGCCTTTATACATATCCGTAGAGTGCCAGGAAAAGTGGGTGCCAGTCGTACTCGTCGACACCGGGTCAGCAATCAATGTCTGTCCATGCCGCACGGTTTATGCTATTGGCCAAAAATCGACCGATTTTGTGCCTATAGCCCAGGTGATCCGGGCATATAATAATACAAGTAGAGAGGTGATGGGAACAGTGCAGATCAGAGTACAGGTTGGACCTGCGCAACAGGATATTGAATTTCACGTCCTAGATGTTCCAGCCACTTTCAACCTACTACTTGGGCGACCCTAGCTACACCAAGTAAGAGTTGTCTCTTCCACCCTCCACCAAATACTGAAGTACCCCATGGAAAAGGGGTGGCCATAGTCTTCGGGAATTCATCTATACATCCTCCGCTAGAGGTCACTATGCTTGCTCTAGATTTACCTTGGCCGAGGCTCGGGTAGTACAAACCATCCTGGCATCAGATGAGGGCTTATATGTTAGTGCCCAATCTGTATATCTCATGAACAAGTTACAGCACATGCCCAGAATGAGATTAGGCAGACGTGGCCGGAAGGGTATTACTGTTTTGGTCGATGTGCCACATAACCCTCATGTCTTTGGTCTTGGCTATACGCCTACCAAAGAGGACTGGGTGAGGAAAGGAAAAGAAATGGTCGGAAGAGCCAGAGCAAAGCAAAGCGGGAAGCACTATGAGCTTGTGCACCGACCAATCCGGGGAACCCTAAATGACTATTTTGTTCAGGAGGGGGAAGACTTTCCATTATGTGGTTTCCCCGAACCTTCGTTCAACTTTGAGAAGCAGCAGGCTCCCGGCTTTGAGATTTTCTTCGACTTACAGTTGCAAGAGAGTGACATAAAGAAACAGACTGAACTAACTGCTGAGGCTGCAAAGAGCACATAAAGTGATTCCGACAGCAGTGAACTTGAGGTAGGAGTAGCATTGACATGTCTCCTTTCAGATCCTCAGATCAACCCGGAGAGCTTGGGGGATAACCTAACTGTTTCCATGATCAGAGACCAATCAGGTGTGGACTTTTCCGGTGGTATCTTCAATGCATCTGATGCACCGTCCCTCACTTGGCAACTAGAGGAGGGCTTCCTGTCCAGTAGCTTTGAGTTAGGTAGTGAACCAGAATCTGATTCCACAGGGTCTGTGGAGTCAGAATCATATTCCAGTTCGTCTGAGTCGAGGTCCGGTATTCCTGAGATTGATAACCTGGATGCCGAGGTTTTGTCCAGGTCGTCTTTTTCCTTTTCTTTTGAGTCGGTTGTAACCAAGGAACTGGATGAACTGGACTTTGTGAATAAGAATGCCACTGCAGGTTTTGAGTACTTCTCTGTGCCACTTGTATATTGCATTGATCACGATTTTCAAAATTTTGATAAAAACGACAATGAAGGAATTCCTTTGGTTTTGAAACATTTGATTGATCAAGAGGAGGAGAGGATTATAAAACCCCTTGTTAATGAAATCATTCCAATTAATGTGGGTACTAAGAAGGATTTGCATCTAGTCCAGATCGGGTCCACATTGTCTTCAAAGGAACGCGAGCGTTTAGTCACTTTATTAAAAGATTTCAAAGATGTTTTCGTGTGGTTCTACGAAGACATACCTGGAATTGATTTTGAGATTGTATAACATCGGATCCCTTTTGACCCTAAGGCCTGACCCGTCAAACAGAAGTTACGGAGAATATACCCGGATTGGGCTTTGAAGATTAAGGAAGAGGTCACCAAGCAGATAGACGTAGGGCTTTTGCTAGTATTTGAGTATCCGACTTGGTTGGCTAACATTGTTTCGGTGCCAAAGAAAGATGGCAGAATTCGAGTGTGTGGATTTCAGAGATCTAAACAAAGCTAGTCCAAAGGACGACTTTTCTCTATCGCACATCTATGAACTGGTGGACTTCACCGCAGGCCATGCGTTGTTCTCCTTTATGGATGGATTTTCCGGGTATAGCCAGATTTTGATGGCACCCGAGGATAAAGAGAAAACCACTTTCACCATGCCGTGGGGAACCTACTGCTACAAGGTGATGTCATTTGGGTTGAAGAATGTCGGGGCTACCTATCAACGGGCTGCAACCACAATTTTACATGATATGATCCATAAAAAGGTCGAAGTATATGTGGACAACATGATTGTCAAGTCCAAGGAAAGAGAGGGCCACCACACTGCCTTGAAGAAATTCTTTCAATGGATTAGAGAATATCAGTTGAGGTTGAATCCACAGAAGTGCACTTTTGGCGTAACAGCAGGGAAAATGCTGGGTTTCTTGACCACACAGAGGGGCATCGAGGTAGATCCTTCCAAAATCAAAGCCATCCTAGAAATGCCACCACCAAGGACTGAAAAAGAGGTGCGAGGCTTTCTAGGTAAGTGCAATTCATTAGACGATTTATTTCAAAATTAACCTTGACTTGTGAGACACTATTTGGTTTCCTGAAGAAAGGAAAGAAATTTCAATGGGATGACCGATGTTAGTTTGCTTTCGAGCAGATCAAGTAGTACCTTCAGAACCCACTCACGTTGTCGCAGCCAGAGTCAGGGAAGCCGTTGATTCTGTACTTGTTAGTAACGGACACAACAATGGGATGCATGCTTGCTCAGGAATCTGAGGATAGAGTGGAGAAAGCCATCTATTACCTGAGTAAGAAGATGTTGGATTATGAGACCTGTTACACTCCACTAGAGAAGGCTTGCTTAGCCTTGGTATAGGCTACCAGGAAGTTGAGGCACTACCTGTTAGCTCACTCCGTAATTCTGGTTTCGATATTAGATCCTATCAAATATCTTTTCAAGAAACCAGCTCTTATGGGTAGGCTAGTCCGTTAGTTGCTTCTTCTCTCCGAATTTGATCTAAAATATGTCACTCGCAAGTATGTTAAGGGGAGAGCGGTAGCTGAGTTCCTGGAAAATCACTCAGTAGAAGGGAATGAAGCGGTAGAATACCTATTCCCGAATGAAGCTATTCTGCAGGTTGAGGAAGATATTGGACAATGTACTTTGACAGAGCGCCTAACCAGTACGGTTATGGGATAGGGGTGTTGCTGATAGCACTCGATAATTCCCACATGCCTTTAGCTTTCAAACTCCGGTTATAAGTATCCAACAATGAAGTAGAATACAAAACGTGTATCGCTGGTTTGGAAGCTGCCCTGGAACTAGGGGCAAAAAGGTTGGACGTCATTTGGGACTCGAACCTGGTTGTGTCTCAAGCAAAAGGAGATTAGAAGGTCAAAGAAGAAAAGATGAAGATCTATCACCAGACTTTGGACGTTCTGGTTCTTAAGTTTGAGAAGTTAACCTTCACTCATCTACTAAGAGAAAACAACAGGTTTATTGACGCTTTATCTGCTCTATCTTCCATGATAGACATCCCGTTTGGAGTCCGGATGCGTCCGATCATTATTGAAGAGAGATATATGCCGGCCTACGAGTTGATCACCGCAATAGATGAAGTGCAAGATTAAAACCCTTGGCATTATGATATTTAGAACTTCTTGGAAAATGAGGTTTATCTACTAGGGGCAAATGCCAAAGATAAAAGGGTAATATGGCAGATAGTCGTTCAATTTATCATCTGCGAGGGTAAGTTGTATAAGAGGGGTCATCTGGGAATGCACAGGCTGTGTGTTGATGCAAAAGAGTCGAAGCGGCTAATGGAGGCTATCCATGGGGGAGAGTGTGGAGTACACATGAGCAGAGTAATGTTAGCTCGAAAAATTCTCAGGCAAGGTTATTACTGGTCTACCATGGATGAGGACTATATTGGTTTTGTTCGGCGATGCCACAAATGCCAAATTCATGCAAATCACATAAATATCCCGTCGTCGAAGCTGTACAACATGATTTTACCATGGCCTTTCTGAGTCTGGGGAATTGACGTCATTGGGGCAGTTACACCGAAAGGGTTAAATGGGCATGAGTACATTCTGGTGGCAATTGAATATTTCACGAAGTGGGTGGAAGCTCAATCTTATGCAGTGTTGAAAGTAGCGCATGTGGCTAAGTTCATCTACAACAACATTATTTACCATTGTGGAGTCCCGAACGAGATCATTTCAGACAATGGCTCCCATTTTAAGAAAGAAGTGATCGACTTGTTGGAGAAATACAACGTGACTTTTCATAAGTCATCTACATATCGGTCGCAAACCAACGGAGCTGTTGAGGTCACCAACAAGAATATCAAGCACATTTTGCAGAAAATGGTTGAGACCTACAGGGACTGGCCAAACAAATTTCCATTTGCTCTCTGGGGCTACAGAGCTTCAATTTGGACATCTACTGGAGCAACTTTGTACTCTCTTGTATATGGGATAGAAACTGTTCTGCCGATTGAAATAGAAATTCCGTCGTTGCAGGTTATGGCTGAGTGCCAGATAGCAGAAGCGGATTGGCAGCAGATCAGGTTCGAAGAACTAATGTTGTTTGATGAGAGGAGGCTGAAAGCACTGTACCATGTTCAAGGGTATCAACGCAAGATTGCCAAGGCTTTCAACAAGAAAGTTAAGTCTCGAAATCTTAAGGAAGGGGATTTGGTGCTAAAAAACAACTGAGCTCCCATCGATGACCCTAGGGACAAGTTTAGACTTGATTGGACTAGTCTTTACATTATCAAAACCATTTGGTCTGGTGGAGCTGTTATTTTTATGGACCTGGATGGCCTAAAATTTTCCCAACCGATCAACATGGACAAGTTGAAAAATTATTATCCCTAAGAGGCTCGTTACGTCGAAAACCCGGGAGGGTGACCCAGGCAAAAGTTAGAGCACAAAAAAATTAGAAAAAAGAAAAATTGAGCTCGCAAGGTTGAAAACTCAGAAAGGACGGCCTTGGCAAAAGTTAGAGCGCAAAAGGAGAGCGTTAATAGCCGAGCGAACTTAAACCGAACTACGTAAGGCCTGATTCCCATCTTGGGATATGTAGGCAACTTCTTTCTGAAGTCCAGCTATAAACACCTCAAAATCAACTATGTCCATATGTTTGATCAAGGCATCCTTGTCTATTTGTTATTTGAAAGATCAGTTGTGATCCTTACCCTGAGAGAAGAGCTGATTATAGTGCTGA
Source organism: Camellia sinensis (assembly GCF_055761805.1). Taxonomy (NCBI): domain Eukaryota; kingdom Viridiplantae; phylum Streptophyta; class Magnoliopsida; order Ericales; family Theaceae; genus Camellia; species Camellia sinensis. The sequence goes on along the minus strand of NC_138961.1, from coordinate 210,785,881 downwards.
GCAGAGCTATTCAGTCTAGGGGCAATTTTTCATTTCTGGATTCGGGTTTATATATCTCGAGGATAGATTCTATGTGTGTCAAGTTGTGATCCTGATTGAAAATGGTTTTGAAAAGTTTTGATAAAAGTTGATTTTGTTCAAATTAATCTTTTTACAACTTAGCCCATTTTTTGACCAAAAGGAAAATTTTTAGTGCCCACAACTTCAATTTCATTAATTTTAATACAAAGTTCTCCAACTCTCGATACAAATCAAAGTTTCTTTTATTACATTCAAAAGGAAAACTTGAAAAGTTAGATCAAAGCAATAAACTTGGGGCATAGATGAGTTAGGTGTTTCTGCATCCCCTCCCTGCGCTTGTGGAAGCTTCCAATGCTAAAATAGGCCTGGTCCGTGCTTCTCCTTCAAGCCAAGCCAAACATTCACCATAAAGGGTGCAACTGAAATTGGGAGCAGGAGCCAAAAGTTCTCTTGTTCTCCAAGCATTGGAGTATCGAGCCAAATGTGAACCTCGGAGTGGGTATGAAGCCGGGTACTCTACTCCCTCTTCTGGACAAGTCTGGTCATGTCCGAACTGACGTCTGAACTGGAACGGAAAGTAGAATACGCAGTGTGTCAAGCCAATCAATTGAATGTTGGGTTACCGAGCCATGCTTCATCTCGGGCAAATCAAACCAAGGACAACGCCAAACAATGTCAATAATAGACCTGTTGCATATCCAATGGCACCATCATCCCTTGTTCGGGAAATCCACTAACTGTTGGCGAAACAAATAGCCTCGTGCTGAATATACAAGGCAAGAATCCACTATCTTTAGCTTGTCTATGGGCCATATCTGGGGAAGGATGAAAGAAAAGAGAGATTAAAGAATAGAGAGGTGTATGTTGACAGAAAAAGTGAGAAATGGGCTTTGAGAGAAAAACAAAGCATGAATGCCGAGTGATGTGAGAAACATATATTAGAAATGGTGGGAAACAATACTGAAGAAGTAATGGACTTCCTGCGAATTTGGTTGTCACTTGCCGATGAATGGCGTCTAAGCCCATCAAAGTCTTGGCCAACGCCAAACCAATGCAACTTTTGCCCTCTTTCAAACCTTGGGCTACTTCAACTAGTCGGATGCTAGACCTGTCGAAACTAGGGGCAAGCAGAAAGTGTGCTAGCATGCACAAACAAAGAGCATATTGCTGAAAACCCCGACAAAGAAGATCGCCTCAGTCACCGGCGTCAGAAAACCGATGAATCAAACTAGAGATATCCAGCTCTCCGTTCTGAACTGAGGATTGGGCATCGTGTAAAGTGAGCCCACACATCCTTTCCAAAGCTTGGATGTGACCAAAATGGGGCTGAGAGAAGATTTTCTTATTGCGTCGAGACTCCATTAGCATTTGAAATTCTTCGATTGTCGGGCATATCTCTTGTCCCCCGAAGCTAAAGATATATGTAATTGGATTCTAAAATCTAGCTGTAGTATGTAGGAACGGAAAACAAAGCGGAGAACGACTCAGCGGGAATAGTGCATTTATGCCGAAACCCCAAAAATTTATCTTTTCCGAGCCATCTAAAGTTATAATCCAATTTGAGAGTTTTTCGGTGAAGAATGGCTCCATTTGTGAAGAGTTTGTAGCTGAAATGAAGAAAACACGAAGTCTAAACCTTTTGTAGAAGATAAGATAGTGAGTGGAAGCCAAGTGTAAACATTCTGGAAGTTCCTCACATTGGTGACCGACCGGCCACTAGTGATGGCCGACAGACCACCTTGGTAGCCGACCGGCCACCACTGGTGGCCGACAGAATCCATTCAGGGTCGACACCCCTTTTTGCAGACGTGCTATCCACCTTTGTGTTGAGAGTGCTGAGAACCTTTGTTTTGTTCTGCTCTTTGTATATGTTAAAGTCCTATTTTGAGTCCTTTTAGTTTTAACAAGTTTGTTGTGTTGTATTTAGGTTGTTTATCGAGCTGTTTTGTTCATCAAGTTATTTATCAAGTCGTTTTGTTGTATATCGAATTGTTCTGTTTTGTCGAGTTGTTAATTTGATTATCGAGTTGTATTACTTTGTTTATTTCAGTTGTTGGTCGGTTCGTTACCTGATTCAGACTGTTGTGACAATACAAGTATTCAGTTTTCAATGTCAAATTCAATCTCATTTTCATTCAATGCAGTGCTCATGATGTAAAATATAACACTTTTTCAAAGAAAAACTGGTTTTCATTCTAATCATGGTAGTTCTTTGTACAAAAGTACAATACAAGTCTTTTTCAAAAAATAAAATAAAACTCATCTGAAGCTGTAAAAAGTGCTAACACTACTAACAAAAGAAACTAAGCAAAAATACAGATAGATCATTGCCACCTATCTCAGTTTCGAGAGGCCCTCTTCGTCCTCTTCCTAGGCGAGGACTCAAAGCTATCTCCATCTGTGCCGCTGTTTGAACCGGATGCTGAACCGAAACCGGAGTCATCGCTGCTCTCTACCTCAGAACTTGGCTCAGTAGCATCGCCACTAGCAGAACCTGAGTCAGCGTTATCGTCTCCACTCTGGGATGACTCAGCATGTTGACTCGCTGCCTCCTCAGCCTCGTTGGTCACAGTATCATCCTTGCTCAGAATAGGCTTTAAAGGTCCACTCTCAGCTCGGGCACTCCTAGCTCGGCCTCGACTGCGTGCTGGAGCTTGTCTCTCTCTCCTTGCTGCCGGAAGAGATACTGATGGTCCCGGTGCTACTGCCGCTGGTGCTGTCGGTATAGGTAGGACCTGAAAAGGTAGTTGTCATATGTCAGCCACAGTATGTGTATAAGATGCAAGTATGGTGTGCAGAATGAGTATATGCAGAAGTTAGGTACAGTGTACGAATTCAGATGCAATGTATTAGTGCAGTGTGGGGAAATTTTTAGTTGAAATGACAGTTTCAGTATGTCAGTGGAAATTTGATGACTGGAATGTAAAAAAAATTGAAGAAATAACTTGAATGCCATGGAAGCCGAGCAGTGCCTCCCTCCTCAAGATTATGCCCTCGAATGAGGTTAACAGCTCTAGCAGATCCTCGATGTATCCAGGAGGTGCCTATAAATGCATTGAAAATGATCAATGTCCAGAAGGAACAAATATCATAAAGAAATGAGAAAACTAAAGAATAGGGTACAAATCGGGGGCACATCAGGAGCACTAACATATCTATGTCCTGCTGTGGCAGGCTCAATCGGGATTTGACATACCTCCCCAGTATACCGCCAGCATGTGAGTGCAGTAGGCAGCTCTGGCTAGCCGGTCCTCTGCCTCGTCTGGGTGTCCCTCTACCACGCGCCATGGTCGCCTTGGGTACTCTGGCTCTCTCTCTCATAGCTGGAGCTCTCATCCCCTCACCTCCACGAATACCAGTCAATGGAGGAATAAGGTGTGTCTCGATGAATGTCACATAATCACCCTCTCCCAAGAAGTAATTGGCGTCTAAGCCTCTGGTAAACTGGATCATCTCCTAGGAGGTGAGTTGTTCTGTAGCTCTCATAGATGGTTGGGGCGCCATGGGAACTATCGGCTGTAATAAACCCAAAGTCTGGTGTATGAAACGCTCACCTAGAAACCAGGCTCAGCAAACCAGTCGAATAGAAGCCGGAAACGGGTGGCCCCCCGAGCTCCAGCAAACTGGTCCCCGACTCCCTCAAGCATCGTCGTCCAAGGTCGCCACGTGGTCTGTAAACATAGAATGCACAGCTTGTTAGCTGCCAAAATATTACAATATGAATCAAAGCTAAAGTAGAATGAAAATAATTGTGAATTTTGAGTCACCTCTGCTACAGTCACAGTGTCGAAGTACCGGCGGAAGAATGAAAAAGTCTCTCGGGTCCTCTATAGGCATCTCCCGTTATACTTGTGAGAGTACGGCATGACAGAAGGCATCTCCACCTCTGGCTCTGAGGCAAGGGTTGGGAAGTAGGCACATACCCAAAGCTGCAAAAAGAAAAGGGCCATATTGAGTGTATAGTAAAACATAGGGAATGCAAAAAAAAATATGTATAATGTCTAGAGAATGAAGAGTACAGGGAATGCAGAAAGCAGGAAATGTAGAATACAGAATACAGAAAGCAGAATGTGTGTGCAGTGTACAGAAAGTACATGAGTGAGTGTAGAGAGCAGAATATGTGTGAAATGTACAGAAAGTACAAGTGTGAGTGCAGAAAGCAGAATGTGTAGTACAAAAAGTACAAGTGCAAAGTAGAAAGCACGACAGGAAATGCAAAATGAAAAAGGTAAAGCATACCTCTTAGGCTCTCCAGTAGCCACCTACCATGTTCTCGCTCATGTGGGTTGTCGAGCTCATAGATCCATATAATGTGGCAAGCCAAGCACCACCCTAGTCATAAACACGGACCTGAGACAAGTCCACCAGTGCACTTAGGAGATATAACCCGACAGTGTTCGCTCTGTCTGCGAACAAAGTGGTGCCGAAGAGGAACATCAAGAAGCCTCGAGCGTAATGCTCGGTCTCCTCTAGGGTCTCTGGCTCTCTCCCCCAAAATTGCTCTGCAAACTAACTGTACCATACATCCCTAATCAGAAGAGAGATGGGTGTGCTCCTAGCAGGTAGATCCATGCTGCCTCCACTCACCCATGTCTGTATCATAAGGGATCGGACGACTCCCTATCTCTATGCCGGTGAGCATAGAGAAATCATAAGGAGTCATCGTCATCTTTCCCGCGATAGAGAAGTGGAAAGAGTTGGTGGTTTCCCACCACCTCTCTACCATTGCTCCAAGTAGAGGTCGACTCACTATGAGGCGTGATAGCCCCATGCAGAACAAGCCGAAGCTGGCCTCATCAACAATGTGGCGGACACTATCGGGGAGCTCCATATACCACTCTCTCGCGGATGTGGCTTCATAGCCTCTAATAGACCGGGAGTCCTGCTATGATTAGAATGAGTAAGTGGAAGAAATACAGTGCAAAAATGTATGTGGAATGAACAGGTGAAAAGTAGTGTGAGAAATACAGTGCAAGAGTGTGGTTTAGGCAAGAAATGCAAGGTACAGTAAAGAAAGCATAAGAATACAATGTATACCTCGGTGGCGTCGTAAGATAAATGGGAGGCTGGCTCTCATAGCAAGAGGTCATCTGGTGCACCTCGCTCATACCCTCTAAAATGCCAGACGCTCTCAGGTGGTAGCACATACGCCTGAGGATCATATGTCGTCAGGTTGAAGGGTCAAACCCTGGGTGGTAGTAGCACAGGCTCGGACCCTGCCTCTATCTTTGGGGAAAACTGGGGTGGAATCTCTAGAGAAGCTCCGTCATGAGGAACGTCGTCCGCCATCTGGAAAGAAGATGAGAAAGTGGTTGAAAATGAGCAAGATAGGTGAAAAATGCCAAAAGTCAACTCAAGTCAACCCTAGGAGAGAGAAAAGGGAAGAAAAAGCCAAAGCCCGGGAAAAGGCGCAGAACCCAAGGAGAACTTAAGGGAAACAAGCCTCAAGTGGTGAAACTCCAAGAAAAAGTACTGAAATCGAATTTCAATTGGTTAAAAACGGAGTATACAAAGAGGATTTAATGAATCAAACGTCCGTGGGGCGTTGGAAAACACGTATAAAGCTCGGATCTAGAAGGGAAAACTATCTAGAGAGAGAGAGAGGGGGGGGTTTTGAGTTTGGAGAAGTGTGGAAATGAAGTTTGGGTGTGTATATTTACAGACCCGTGGTGAAAAGACCCAATTGGCCTCGATCGGTGGCTGATCGGCCACCACTGGTGGCTGACAGGCCCCATTGGTGGCCGACAATGTTCAAGGGTGGTCAACAAGTGGCTGACACCCTCCTCTGGTGGCCTTTCATTACCCAGTGCTCCTCCTTTGAGTCTTGGTGCTGTTTTGTATCTTCATTTCTCAAGAAGTGCAAGGAAAGTTCACTTTTAAGTTCGAATTGCCTCTGTGGAAGCCCCAAATCGTGTCTTCAGTACATGATGTTCATTACTAGCCAACACGAACGAGGTGTATCCTTTTAAAACATGTTGCAACTCTTCCGAGATGTAAATCGGAAGTTACAACTGAGTTGGTTTTATCAAATACGCTTTTGTCATTACATAGAACGTGCATCTCTTTGTCATTGCATGGAATGTGCATTTCACATATACTGTTGCATAGAATATGCATTCTGTTACATAGAACATGCTGTTAATCTTGCATAGAACATGTGTTTTGTATTATTGATCGTGCACAGAACATGCATTTTGTACTGTTGGATTGAACATGCATTCCAATGTGGCATAGAACATGCTCCGGCTCTCGTCACATAGAATGTGCTCTTGTTTTGTTTCTCGCATGTTTTGCATAAGACATGCTGTTAACATTGTATCTTGGTTATTCGCCTTGCAATAGAACATGCATTCTTACTATATTGCACCTGTTAAGTTTCTTCCTTATGCAGGCACGATATTGTACGTACGGTTCATTCAAAGCTGGTGCAACCAGACGATATTGTATGTACGGTTTATTCAGAGGAGTTCCAAGTAGAATCACTTGTACCCCTCGAATCACCTTTTCTCCTCTCGTGTACGGCACGTTAGGACCCTTCGGTTAAAAACATTTGTGTGCGTCTTGATGTTTATCACCTGCCTTCGGTCACCGCCCTCCGGTTAAAAACATTTGTGTGCGTCCTGATGTTTATACCCTTTTTCGGTCATGCCCTCCGGTTAAAAACATTTGTGTGCGTCCTGATGTTTATACCCTCTTTTAGTTACCGTTCTTCAGTTAAAACATTTGTGTGTGTCCTGATGTTTATATCCTCTTTCAGTTACCGCCCTCTGGTTAAAAAACATTTGGGTGTGCCTCAGTGTACACACCCCCCTTTTTCTTTCCGTGTGCAACACATTAGGATCTTGGTTGAGACCTTGGGTGTGCCCGATGGTCGCTTTTCGCCTTTCCTGCGCGTCGCATAGTTAGGCTTGCATAATTTTCTTACATCTTTTCTGCATGAAATGTGGTTTGGTTAGTAATTCCCATGCGTGGCATGTTTTCTTACTTCTTTTCATATTTGAGATTGTTGTACCCTATTCTGGTTTGCTTGCATTACATTTGTATTCAAATGTTTCGTTACAGCCTCATTGCACGATCATAAGTTATGTTCCTACATCGTGCATATCATTTGCATCTTGCCCCAGAACTACGTTGGCTTGATTCCTTGCAAAAGGATACGAAGGCTACCTGCGGGCGCAACCATTTGTTTTGCCTTGCTTATTTGTTTGTCAAGTCTTCGGCTTTGTCAAAAATGGGTCGTCTTTGGGCTTTGACATTCACTCCCGTCATTTCATGACTTTCGAGTTCTATCAAAGAGGGACAACTGTAGACACCCCATTTTTGACCGTTCTCAAGACTCGAACGTCATCACTTGTGCACTCGATGATGACGATTGCATGTGTTCGTTTTGAGTGCTCGAAGTCCTTGGTAGAGTGCCTTGTCTTTGAGCCTTGAAATCTTATCTGTCTTGTGCCACGTTTTGGACCAAAACCTTGTTGTCTCTTGCCTGGAGCTTTTGGTGACCTGTCGGCCACTACCATAGGCTGTCGGCCATGGATAATGGTTGTCGGCCAGGGGTGTGGCCGGTCGGCTACTAGTGGTGGTCGACAGCCACCAATGCCTTTTTCCAGATATTTATTGACAGATGTGCTAGATGTTAGCATAATGAGTTGCATCTCCCTACACGTATATGGTGGGATGTTTCTAAGCTTAAAGAGTGTTTTTCTATAAATATAGGGGTTCCTCTCCCATTTTGTGAGGTTAGCAATTTTGGAACAAAATTCTCTCTCTCTCTTTAGATTTCTCTCTCTCTCTCTCTTGCAATTTTGTATACATTTGCTCACAAGTCCTTAGCTTTAGTCTATACCTCCTATTCCAAATCTCCTTACCTTTGAGCTGAGTTTCTTTGGGACTCTCTTTGAACTCTAGCAAGTGGTTTTAGCTTGGTTTGGTGCCTAAAATTGAGTTTTGCTTTAAAGGTATAAAGCTTGTCATGTTTGCTTTGTTTCAAGATACTTGTTTTGCCATCTATTTGAATTGTTTTTGGCCTGGTTTTGAACCATAAGAAGCTCTGTTTTTGTGACTTAAAAGTGGTGGTTTGAGCCATTTTTTTTAGTTAGGGGTGGTTCACCTTTCTTGCTTGTTAGCTTGTATAGCTTTTGTGTCTTTATTCATCACTTTCAAACCAACTTTTTTGGGCCTTTTAACCACTGAATTTTAGAGTATTTTCAATGGCCAAAAAACTTATTTTGAAGTCCAAAATTGGAGGGGTTAGCCTTCCCTCCTCATGTCTTGTTTGCATGTCTAGTTAGCTTTACATGTTAGCATAGCCTAACTTAGCTTGAGTCCAGTATGTTTACTCTATTTTAACCTGTTTTAGCACTGTTTTGGGCTGGTTAGTTTGTTTGAGTCTTGTTTTGCATAGTTATATTGTTAATTTCTTCACTAGTTAAGTGTTGTAAGGCTTTAACCATCATTGGTGTGAGTTGGTTGCATGTTTTTAGTGCTTTTATCACTCAATTTCAGTACATACAATCCCTGTAAGCTCCCTCATTTCCTTACTTTTTCATTTGTTTTGAGGGTTGTTTCAACCTTAGGGTTGTTTAAGCTTGAGGTTGAGGCTCATGCTTAATGGTTTAATCCTCCTTTGAGGGTTCATTACCAACGACATGAAGCTTCTCTCATGCCTTAAACTACCCCTTGGTTGACACTTCTTTCACTTTAGATGACACTCACCAATGGACAAATTGATTAATGAATGGTTTGGTAATTAAAATGAGTAAACAAAATTGGCAAGTAAAAGTGTGCAAGATAAGCATTCTTTGTGTTGTATTGCATGTGTTCAAATTGGACGTTAATTTGAACACAAGGAAAATGGAACATTTCATACTCAAAGTGATGAAATGTGTCATTTTCCTAGGTTACCATTGCCCTTGATCATGCATGATAGGGTGGTGGTCTATTTGGTCTTGTTTGTGCATTTATTGAACTTGTACAAACTTAGTCCCTTAGCCATCATGCATGGAAATTGCTTGATTGATGGTTTGAGGGCTAAGAGTTTCTCTCATTTGAGCTTGTGTAATGATAAGGAGGGTAAACAGTACAAACAACCTGTGAGAATATACTGTTTTGCTCTCTGTTGCAGCATGGAAGTGTGAACTAGCAGTGGTCGACAGCTACCACCAGTGGCCGACCGGCCACCATTGGTAGCCGACTGGCCCCTTGTCCCTCTTGTCGGCCATCAGTGATTTTTGCACAATGTGATGGTAAGGTGAAGCAGAGGTGTTCTGGAAGTTGGCAGAATTTTCAGTGACAAATGTGCAAACAGAGGCTTACAGCAGCAAGGCAGTGGCTTTTTGGGTGAAGGATCGAGCATGCATGCATCCCTCACTTCCCGGGGCTAAGTAGTTGATTACTTAGTTTACTTGTGGTTGGCTTGCAATCCATTAATTAGCTAAGTAGTTAATTAGGCGTGATATAATTATTTAATTAGTTAGCTAGAATAGTTAATTAGTTTTCGGTTTGTAATAATTAGTTAGCTTAATTAGCGTAGCTAGCTAGTTAGCTTTTATTCATTTGGAGCCTCCTTCGCGAGGTGTAATGTTGTAATAAGTGTGCGTGCTTGTGTGTATGTCTTCCAAACCCCACGTTTTTCTCCCTTTTATTTAATCGCTTTGGATGGTTAGATTAGGGACATGTTTTAATTAGCATATCGCATGCTTGCATCCATTCATCCTGTATTGCAAGCATTGAGGCTCGGCGCATCATTCAAACTGTATTGTTATTTCAAGATTTTTTTGAATACGTGTTTAATCGCATGTTTTTCAAATCGATTCATATGTCATATTAGTAGCCGAGCCTATTAATTGCATATTGCATGTGTTGCATTAGACACTTAGCATAGTTAGGATCATGTATCTTTCTAACTAGTATCTGTTTTGGCTTGGAGTACTCGGTGAGTTTTACGCTTTAGCATGCTTGTATGAGTGTGATTGCCATGTTGCCATCTTTAGCATGCTTGCCATGAGGCTATGTGCTTAAATGCTAAATTGTTTGAATGCCAGTAGATGAAGGCTTGTTGTTTGAATTGGAATGATTCAACAAAATGTATGTTTTAAGCACGCTTTGTTAAGTGGCAAATCAATTTTAAGCCCACTTTGTTTGGTGGCAAATCCACATCGTTAAGCCCACTTGAGATGGCAAATTTAAACCATTTTCGCAAACAAACATGAGTTGAATTGTTTCAAATTTAGCAAACTAGTATATACCTGCTTGTATGCATCACATAGTAAAGCTAGTTTAATAACTAGAATAAGAACACATAATGTTTATAAAAAATTATATCATGATTAGTAGATGCTGGTCTTTTGATCGGGCGAGCGGGGGTGCTTAATTCATGACCTTCCTCTCTCGTACGTAAGTTCCTGAGCCGAGATAACTTTGGTGATGACGAACACATGGCCTTCAACATGAGTCAGGGTTTCCTAAATTTTCCCGAAAATAAAACATTTAGGTGGCGACTCTATAGCTGGCAAAGCAGTCCAATTTTGGTATTATTTGATTTAAAATCGATTTTTTAAAAGGTTTGCCGGATTTGGACTCTTTGGTATTTATCAGTTTCACATTGCACTTTTAAGACTAGATTCAGAACCACGGGAGTCCGAACTGTGAGGCCTTCTTTTCAAACCTTTTTGAAAGGTGGGCGCGCGAAAAAATGCGAGTCCACAGTTTCTGGCGACTCTGCTGGGGATTTAGAGAACTTGACTCAAACTCATGATATATTGTTTTATTTACACTTACGTGTTATTTTTCATTTGCATTTGCATTTGCATCGGTGCGCCTAAGTCACAGTATTTGCCATCTGCTATTTACATTTACATGTTTTTTTTTTTTTTTGGTCTCTGTAATTGGGGATTTCATCCCCTGACTTCAATAAAAAACAGTTTCATTTTTGCACATCAATGGTGTGACTGACATATCACTTTGAGCTTGAAAATAATTTGTTTGATTGAATTTTGAACTCTGAATTGGACACTGATTCGATACTGACCAGAATCAAAGAATGACTTAACAAAAGAAAAACGAAGCAAAACGATACAAACACACTTATATACACTAACTGGTATGAAAGGAATGTAAAAACGTGACTCTGAAACACAACCATTGAGCCTAAGCGATTCTGTAGTTTGTCATGATGGGTTGAAATTGAAATTGGTGGGCCAACCAAAAAGTTGGCCGACAAACTGATGAACTGGCCAAAGAGTTGTCTTGTTGGTCAAAAAGTTGGTTGACGAACTGATGAACTGGCTAAAGAGTTGTCGTGCCAGCTGAAAGATAAAGCAACACGCTTGGAATTGAACCCTACTGGATGAATAGTAACTTCCGGCGGTGAATCGTTGACTCGAGCGGGGAGATGACAGAATCTCTGACTCGACTATGCCTCTAGTTCATTGCCTTAACTTTTTTCTCTTGATTTTTTGTAAAAATATTTTGATCAACATGAGAGGTAGATTAGCATACTTGTTCTATTTTCTGTTTTGAAATCATGTAAGTCAAGCTGTGAGCACTGAAAATTTTTCCCTTTTTTAAGTCCAAAGAATGGTCTGGTTTTGCAAAAAATGGAATAATTTTCCAGAAAAATTAGTCAGCTTCATTCAAAATAATAAAAACCTATTTTCGCAAATGGCCACTACCCGACCAATATGGAATCAACCATTGGGGTGCATAATCCCATGCTAGATAATCTCGATTGGTTCTGTTGTAGCAATGGTGATAATCGAATCGAACCGATCCGAACCAAACGAAGCCGAGCAGAACTGGGGGAATCGAAGTAAATCGTCCTGAACTGAACCGAATGAAGCCAAGTTGAATTGAACCGAACTGAACTGAGCGGAACGGAGACGAGCCATGCAAGCGCGGATAAGGCAACGAAGTCGACTAAAGATACATCATACAATGTGGAGGAGATGAGTGAGTTGAAAATGGCTATGCTCGAACTTCAGGATGAAGCTGCCTATGTATTCCAAAGATAGGAATCAAGCCTTATATAGTTCCGACTAAGGTTCACTCGGGTATTAAAACTCTCCTTTTGTGCTCTAACTTTTGCCAAAGTCGCCCTTCCGGATTTTCAACCTTGCGAGCCTTTTCATTTTTTTTTTTGTTTTATTTTCTTGTTCTTTTTTTTTCAATTTTTTTTTTCATTTTCTATTTTTTTGTTTTTCTGCTCTAACTTTTTCCTGAGTCGCCCTTCCAGGTTTTCAGCCAAGAGAGCCTCTCAAGGGTGGTATTTTCGTTTCAGTTTGTCTATGTTGATTGGTTGTGAGATCTCTAGGCCATCTAAATCTATAATAATGACTGTTACACTAGACCAGATAGACATGATGATGTAAGTACTAGGCTAATTGGGTTTGAATTTGTCCCTAGTGTAGTGGATAGGAACTTGATTATCCTTCAGTAATAAAACTCATTCTCTTATATTCTGGGATTGGAATTTTTTTTCCAGTCTTCATTAGCTTGAGAAACAATCCAGTTTGAATATTTGTCACATATGACCTTATTGTCCCTAATTCAAGGGCTGTTTCCAATCTGAATCACATCTTACCTTATTGCTCCTAGTTCAAGGGCTACCTCCATTCCGGCTATGCACGCCTTATACTTTGGTTGATTACTGAACATTCTGAATCAAGGTTTGAAAGCTAAGGAGGTCGGACCTCAAGTCGAGAGAGATCATATGCTGTACAATCTCAAGATCAATTCTAGGCATGTCTTTATAGGACCACGCAAAAACGTTTTTTGAAATCTTTTCACAAAGTGGCTAATCGCTTGTGCTCTTACGAAGACAACATGGAACCAATCTGGACCAAGCCAGGATCTCTTTCAGTACCCACATTAATAGAAATAATCTCATTCGTCAAGGGCTTAGCATACCTCTCTTCCTCTCAGTCGATCAAAATTTATAAATCCCAAGGAATTTCTTCCTCTTCATTTTTATCAAAGTTTTGTAATTTTTGGTCAATGCAATGAATTAAAGGCATAGAGAAGTAGGCAAAATCTATGAAACTTTTATTGAAAAGAAACTATGACTTAGCGATGACAATAGACTCAAAAAGAAAATGACAAAGAAGACCTAGACAAAACAGAGATGTCTGGGTTAGCATTCCCGAAATCAATAGATTTAGACTTGCTAGAATGACTCGAGATCCCAAATCTACAGACTAGGTGGAATCAAACTCAAACTTAACACTCAATTCAGAAAGTAAAATGAAATCATTCTCAAATTGCTAAAACAGTGCGTGTTATTTACCATGTCTGGAACGAAATGTATGCAATTAGCAGGTGGTTCATCTCCCGACATAGAGCTAGTCACATTATCCCCTAAGTTTATTGATCTATCATCGATAGATTTGTGGCTTTTTCGGGTGGGGTGATGACCATGGGTCTTTGGGGTTGAGGCAAAGCTATGGCTTTACTGTTGATGAGATCTTGAATCTCATGGCGTAAGCGAAAACAATGATCAGTCACATGACCATGTTGTTGGTGAAATGCGCAGTATTTATTGGGGTCATGTCTGGTTGGTAGAATATCAGGGAGAAGTCGGGGATCGAGGAGCTTAAGGTGCCCCTTTTCTATGAGGATTTCCATGGCACGAGTTAGGGACATGTGGAGTGGATGAAAGGGTTTATTTGGAGGTCGGGTTGACTCAACTATTTGTGGGCTAGTATCGCCAAAGGGATTGGCAATGGTGGTAGTGGTGGCAACAACTGTGTTGATTTTTGAAGAGTTGGCATTAGCAGGTGGAGGTGGATCGGGATCGGGATGAGTCACCAGAAGTGGTTGGACAGTGGACATCCTAGATTAGTGTTGCAATTTAGCGAGAGCATCACTGTAAGTGGCAACCTTATTGGCGATAGCATCTATGCTTCTTTGGAGGGATAAAAACATGTTTGCTATATTCTCTGGAATTTGAGCCATCACTGATTCTAAGAAGGTGATTGGGGATGATGCAATTGGCGGAGGAAGGGTACTTTGAATAGTCAACCAGTGCGAATCTTACAGAACTTGGGCGATAATAGACTATTTTGAAGCTATAGTGCTGCAACCACCTTGTAAAAACAAAATAGGACTTCCAATCAGAATTCTGGCAACATTTCGGTCTAATTCACATAACTGACCACTGTATACATCACTGAAAAACTAAATTCAACCTTACAAACTGAAATGCTTGAACCACCCATTCAAATTTGAGAACCCTTATATAGATCCAATACATTGCACATAACACATAGCAAGAAAGAGAACAAACACCCCTATGGGGGGTAGGGGTATCCTGTCCTAGCTTTTGAAATGATCTAGGGTTCACTATTCAAATAAGCGGCATCATACATCCTAGAAATGGGAGAGTATCCTGTCCTAATTTTGAAAGGTACTATAGCTCACTATATGCATAAGGTTGGCTCTACTCTAGGGGTTAAAGTCAAGGTGACGTTACCAAAGAGTCCTTTGGGTCATAACCAATAAAGATTCCAGGAAATTAGAAGAGTCAATATAACCTCTCTTCAAAGCTTGAGAACCTTAGAGATCTTAAAAGGTTACAACACAAGGCCTCTAAAGTATCGTAAAGATAGGTGTAGTGCCAGAAAAAGTATGCATGTGCTCCCACCAGTATCTGGGCTCCACAGGGACTTTAAGTGCACCAATCCATCCAATGCAATAAACATATAATTGAAAACAAAAGTCATATCATGGAGTTCGAGTCAAGGTTTCATAAAATCCCCAGTGGAGTCGCCAGAAACTATAGCATGCCTAGGGAGTACTCGCACACGTTAAATAGTTTAGACCCTCGATTTCTTTGATCTAGTCTCACGAGTGCAATGTGAAACACAGACGAGAGTCCAGATTTGGCAACTTTATAGAAAATCCATTTTATTACAAAATTATTTGCCAGAAATGGACTGCGTCATTAGATCTCAGAGTCGCCACCTAATATTTTGGGAAATTAAGAAACCCATGACTCATGCCAAGGCCACTGTTCGTTATAACTAAACTTGTCTCGGTTCGGAACCTTGGGTATAAGAGGAGAAGGTCATTAATTGAGTACCCCCGCTCACCTGATCAAAAGATCAGCCTTTACTAAACCATGATATGAATTTTATTTACTTTATATGTTCATATTCCGATTATCTAATAAATCCTAAAAATTACTATGTGAAGCATACAAGTATAGATTATGTCATTTATTTTGGAATAATTTGATTTCATGTATTTTGAAAGCGTGTTGAAGATGTACAACCTAAATAAATTGAGTTTACAAATATAAAAAATCAACATTATTCCAAATTAAGTCACACAACCTCCATCCACTGGCATTCATACAACTATATCACATAAGCAAATAGTTTCATGGTAGAATGCTAAACATAATAAGAAAAACACACACAAACGGGATACTAAAGCATAAAAACTTACATGTTTGATGTCTTGCAAACAAGTTACAAAACAAAGTTAGTAAAACATGCATGATCTTATATACAAAATCCTAATGCAATTCACTCATGAGACGTAACTAAAGATTCGGCTTCTAAGATATGACATGTGAATCATCTCAAGAACATGAGGTAGCGCATATAATCACATAGGAATTGATTAAATCCACAAATGCAAAATTAGCCGAATCAAGATGCATGAAACATAGATGCAAAGCATTGATATAATGAAAGATAAAATATGATGCATATTCACAGATAAATAAAGCAAGTAAAAGAACGGGATAGCAAGAAGTGGGGCAGAAATTATTACAACACTTTGAATAAATTATTACAAACTAAATAAGAGAGAAAGAAGGAAATATTACAACAAAATAAAAACCTCACAACTCTCTCAAACTAAAAAAAGAAAACAAAAGCTTCATGTGCCTCAGAGACTACTGGAAACTGTTTTGGTCGACGCAGGGAGATTGCTCAATTTTGCTAAAAAAAACTCAATTTTGCGGCGCACAATTCATCCCGGGGGCACTATTCATTGCCGAAAGTACTATTCACCGCTGCAGTTACTATGCTCCCTCTTGGTCGTTATTCATCTTACTGGGCATTTTTCGTCCGCGGTTACTATTCATCGTCGGAGGTACTATTCATCATCGAGGTTACTATTTATTGCCTGAAGTACTATTCATCGTCCGGGTTACTATTCATTGCCGATCACTATTCATCTGGTGGGGTCACATCTTTAACAAATTAGGTGGTTTGACCGACCATTTAAAGTGATAAAATTATAACAATTTATAAGTAGTAAACTACAACATTTTATTTAAAGCAATAAATTACAAACAGTTTATATACAAAGGTAAATTATAGCAGATATGTGGATGATGCAGCCTTCCCGTTAAAGCAATAAAATAATTATATAAACAAAATAGATAGATATGTGGGTGGTGCAGCATTCCCATTAAAGCAATAAAATAATTATAAAAAGATATAAATGAAGTATTTAAACAAGTTATATCATATTTTAAAATTAAATGAAAGTTTGCGAAAACTCACCATTCAGGGAAATGATGAATTTTCTGATTCACAAACTTTCTTTTGATTGCCCTAAAGGTTATAGAATGTGTTCTCAATTCTCAGTCCAAAATTTAGAATTTCAGCTTTAGTGGTTGGTTTTTTGAATGGTGTATTGATGAAATGGAAATAAAAGTTTGGTTTAGAAAAATAAAATATCTAAGAAAATATTTTTCTTTTTCCCTCTCTCAAAAACTAATTTTCCTTCTTTTCTTTTCTCTCTGATTCTTTTTTTTCCTCTCAATCCTCTCTTTCTGATTCTTTCCCTCAATCCTCCCTCTGCACCAATTCTTTCTCTCCTCCAAAAAGGCCCTCTATTTTCTTCATCCACCTGACTCTTTTATAGGCAATAAAAACACACAAACAAACAAAACATTAAACGGTGGAGGAGAGAAAATTTTCAAAAGGTGCATAGTAACTTTATAATATAATAATATATAAAATGTATCATTAGCATAAATATATGTACAAATATCCGAAAAAATATGTAAAAACACAAAAAAAAAATAAAAAATAAATGGACTGATAAAATAAATTTTAGTAGGCCAAATATGTAACATAATTTGACCAAAGCGAATCTAAAGCAAAAGAAAATAAAAAAGCAAACGGTGGAATGTTGGGGAATTTCAAAATAAGAATAGTAACTTTATATAATATAATAATATATAAAATATAAAATATTTAATATATATATACAAAAGTATGGTGTGTGGGTGCAACCATGACATCGAATAAATAAAATATTATATAATATTACATATAAAAAAATGTAAAAGAAAATAGAGAATGGATTTAAAATAATTTGGCAAAAAAAAAAATTAATAAACGAGTGTAAGGTTGAGATTAAAGTTTACATTCCATCTTTTCCCTGAGAATTTTATAAGATAGCAAATTCTTATTTTCATCATCGGGTAATCAAAAGAAAGTGCCCAAGTCTTAGGGCTGGTCAAATGGGGACAGCTCCGTGCACGAGTTCATCCATCTGTACAAAAGAAAAAAAAAATAATATCAGGTGATTTTTTATGAAAATATTTGCACATCACTCGGATTGTAAAATTAGACAAAAATTGAAAAAGATCAATGGAAAGTAAAGATAACATGAACAAATTAAAGGAATATCAATACTATTTTATAAATAAAATAACATTCATGTATGCATCCAATCAACTTTAAAATTCTATCAATATCAATGCACCACTCAAAAACACAAGAATTAACTTCATAACAATGTGAAATTTTAGAAACATAAGTCTGATTAATTTATTAATCCTGCTCCTAACAATGAATTAGCATATTTGTATCCTCACCCTCAGTCTAATCATATTCAAGTGCTTCAAGAGATTAAAAGCCGCAAGTTGGAATAAAAATTCTTATAGTACCCAAAAGAAACAAGGGGTAGAAACCGACACATCTTCACACCAGCAATAAATTTAGGAACACAACAAATTGATAACGCAAAATTGTTGAAAATTATAGTAAAAATGTCAAATGACTGAGAATGGTGGAAACACGAGAAAATTATTACAATTTAGCTTCATACTGACTTACTTTTATATCAGAAGAGAAGTTCGCGATTGTTTTCTTGTAGCCAGATTTTTTCAGTTGAAAATTCATCCACCTAAGCAAAATCTTCTCTGGTGGTAAACTCATCAGCTTTTCATCCTAATAGATTCAAATATAAAACAAGCATATGCGTCAGATAAATTGCTAAGTGAGATTAGGACGCCAAAGCTTCTAATGAAATATTTTTTCTTCACCTGACTATCATCAATCAACTTGTGCGTTGTTGGAGTTCTATGAATTTACAGAAATCAAGGAGTTCCTAGTGCTTTATATATATATATATATATATTTTGCGTGTGAGTATGAAGAAAACCTGACCTAGATCATTTTTCACAATGGTCCTTAGTTTTCTACGGGCATTTTTGTGTGTGATAAAGCTTGGTAAACATTGATGGAGGTTAGCCGTTCTTGATCATGGATGGAAGCAGACCATATAGGCCTACCTATGTTATATTTCTTCTCGCAATAGCTGCACTCTTGAGGAACAATGAGGGTGAACTCGGGTAATTACCGTACATTGTTATTCTTGAAAAGGAGAAAAAAACGAAAGAATCAAAATGTTGCTAACAGTTTAGCACAAAATAAATTAAAAACACAAAATCATTGATCCATATTACAAACCTATAAGTTATGTCCTTCAGAATACTAATTTAACAATAGTAAATTCAACAAATAAGGTAAAACTTGTGTCTGAATTGTCATATCTGATAGACTGAGTCTGATACATATCATCTATGCCTAGATAAGCAGCTGATATAAAGGCTACATCACATGTACACGAAGTAGATAAATACCTTTGACACAGTCCTTCCAAGATGCTGAATGTAACAATCCCGACCTGTGATTAATTGCTAAACCATGATTAAGGATGCATAATAAGTAATTAAGATGAAATTCCAAATTAATTGCATGCGTGTTGCATTATTAGTGTTTCTATCTGTTTATTGTAGAAACATTTGTCTATGTGTTTGTTCTGTTCTACGAATTGAAGGCCTTATCGGCATTTGATCAAGAAATTGACTTGGTTTACGTGTTATTTGAGATTTTTAGAAAATTATGGTAGGATAAATTGAAATTTGATTCGGAACAAATAATTAGAATAATTAATGATCATTTGATTGGTGGTAAGCCTAAGTAATTAAATTCCCTAATCAAGCCTATATAAGGCCATTGATTCTAGAACACATACACACTACACTTTCATTTCTCATGTTCTTGAGGCCCAAACGCGTGAGAGAGAGAGAGAGAGAGAGAGAGAGAGAGAGAGAGAGAGAGAGAGAGAGATAGAGACAGAGAGATAGAGACAGAGACATAGACTAAGAGAGAATTTAGATCGACAAGGAAATTGTTAGAATTTAGAAGGATTTGACTTGGAATCTTAGTGAATTCATCACCTAGAGCTTAATTGAGAAGTTGAGGTAAGGATTCAACCCTTAGATTATATAATTATGATATCTAGGACTAGAATTCTAGAGGATTAAGTTGAATTGTGCAAGAATTGAGCTAATGAGTTAGTAACGAAGATCATATCATGTATGCATGTTCATTTCACCACAATTTGAGTTTGATTTCAAAGAATTCTCACATGCATGTGCTCCTCTTGCCTTTGTTTTAAGAATTCAACATGTTTTTGTGCTTGACACCTCATTTCAACAAGTTTTGAAAGCTTTGAAACCAAGATATTTCATACATGTTATGTTTGTGATATACCAAGTTTAATTTTTATACAATTGGCATGCCTTTGGGTCTTGATTTGGCGAAATGGTTTTGAATTCATAATGTTTGACAAGTTTACACATGTTTTCTCAAGCTTTTGGCCCAAAAGAACATGATTTGTGGCTTTGAATTTGAGTTTTGAGCTTGGGAGCAAATTTGGAAATTTCAGAATTCTACTTCTCCGCTCAAATGACAGATCCTGCGCTCGAGCAACCACTCTTTATTTGGCACTCCAGCTCGAGCAACCAAAAGTTGGCTTGAGGGTAAATTGCATACTTCCAGAAGTTTACAAGTTTTGCAGATCGCTTGAGCAACTAGAGTTACACTTGAGTGAAGACCTCAGTCTTACGTTCGAGCGTGCGTCAAGCGGAAAAAGCAAGCAACTAGTACTTTTGCAAAATTTAGTTGCCCAGGGGTAACAATACCCATGGCATCCTTAGCACAAGGCCCTTGCCCAGGGGTAACAATACCATGGTCTATGAGCACAAGGCCCTCGACCGGGGGTAACAATACCATAGCTTAAGTATGTTATATGTTCTCGGTATCGGAGGTTCCTTTATGGAACAGGTCATGTATGACCCTTAATGCTCTGTATCTAATCTGTTAGCGTTAATGGGTGTAACACGTATGATCTTACGCAAAATCTGAATATGAATATGAATATGAACACGTATATGAATCTGTTTCTAATTTGAAAATCTAAACATGCATAAGACTCTGTTTCTGATAAGAATCTGTTCCTGATATAAACTCTAATTTCTGAATCTGATATGAGACATCATTCATTAAACCCTTTACTCTGTTATTATTCATTGGGCTTTCGCTCATTATTTATATTATGTATGTAGGTGAGTAGGTGCATGACCAGGCCTAAGCTGCTGTCTAGAGCGTTTTTGGGTCAGCCAGCCACCGTGCCTCCCGGGAAGGTTCCCGTTTGAGAAGTCAAGTTTTGTGAATGATGTTAAGCATGTTTTTGTTTTAGTTTTGTTCATCTATACACTGGGCTCAATCCCTTTTGATGATACCTATACAATGTTGCATGACTTATGAACTTTTGACGTTATAAATATGTATAAAGTTTTAAATTATCAGTCTCATGTATGTCTGCATAGCTCAATAGGCGTTGTATTTTGTATATTTGCTTCCGCAGCCCCTCTATTTATATGATTTTCATATCAAAGGCCTTCGGTAATCCTAGGATTACTGGCCGGTTATGACGCTAAACCTATAGGGGCGAGTTTGGGTCATGACACTGAAGATGAAAAGAATCACAACCAGTGCACTGATAAACATAAGAGAGCTTAAGAGGAGTGTTCTTCATTGCACTTGCAGAGCTGTAATCAATTTCAAGTCAAATATAACTAAGCAAGGGACCAATTGGATAATAGCATGAAGAGAAATGATCATTATTGTAGTAATTAGGCAAATCTAACCTACTAGCTAGTTTGAAGCAAAACCAATAATATAGGAGACTCATGTAAATACGTGAACAAAAACCCAAACGTAAAAGTCCATCTGAACTGATAGCACTGAAACAATGTATCGCTTGTGCCGATTTGCATGGCTCTGCATTTAGGAAAAGAAAATACTTCCACTAAATTAAAAGAAAAGGATGGCACAAAATCTTATAATAAAAGATGTTTACAACACAAAGGAGTAGATGGGATGACTAGGAACCTGTTGCAAGAAGCACAAGTCCTAAGTTTGAGTTATCCTCCTTGGGGTCACCCCCAGGGATTTATAGCATTAATAGACTCAAGCATGTGGGACAAAGGGACAGCATGCCTAGAGACTGGTTTGATGCTCTGGATACCTAGTTAGTGGAGTGAAATAAATGATGCTTTATGACTTTAGGAAAAGTAGAATTAAGTTTGTTATTGATAAATAGAAACTATGATAATTTTTGGTTTTAAAAAATATAAATAAACATTAACATAAAATTATATAAGTAGAACTAAAAATTATCTCTATGACACCTAGATCAAAGAAGTCTAGGTTCTATTCTATATAAGTCATGGGCCTCAAATTTTCTTTCAGTCCCTTTAGCCTTAACTCTTAAAGGAATATTAACTTAATCCAGTTCAAACTTCAAAGAAAATATCTGTTGGAAGAAGAGAAAAATAATTTCCAAGTTCTTGAAAAATTTTGCTCCTTACACACACCAAGTCATTTGTTTATTATTTAGCTAACACTCCGCCATGCCTTTCATATAGCTGTGCAAGATTTCAAAATAGGAAAATAAACAATACCCATATAGCCTTTCAATAAGAATGACGAGACAATTATGTGTTAATGGAGAAATCCCAGAACTCAAACATATGACTTCAAAAGCTACAAAAAGTCTGAATTAACAAATTTGAGAGGTCCAGGTCCATAAAGATGTCAAACGCGCATTCAATGAATTGGTGACAGAAAAATATACCTTACAACAAACAAAACGACCAAAAAAAATAGAAAACACAAGTACACACAAAAAATTGAAAATAAGGATCACTGAAAGAAACTACCACATTCAAGGAAAACAATAAATAATAAATGCAATTATGATCCTCAAAACATTTATTTTCTATTTCAAATGTCAGAGATAGCAGCTTTATCATGAAAATAAAAGTATCTCAATGCAGGCAAATAGGATCCTCAATGCCATTTCATGGCAATATTTCCCACTCAAAGAATAGGAGCCATATCTAATTCCACAAGCAGGATTAAACACGCCCAGTAATCCAAAGCTATTGAGTTATGAAGGGAGGAAGGGGGAGGAGGAGCAGAAAACCTTACTTGGAATAGCACAGCTCTCCATTACCCTCTACATAGTACTGCCATATCAGTTGCAGTGCACATCAATATGCCTCCATCGATAACTGACTGAGCATCAGAATCTAGGAACAAAAAGGTGAACCATAAGGATCAAGATCAACCTAAAACATCAACACATACTATAAGTATGAATGTTAGCTCATTTTAATAGCTACAAGTAAACATTTCCACAAAAGACCGTCTTTCCAAGATCAAAACTACAGGACAAATGTGTGATATGCACTAATTGAAACCAATTCCATCAATTCTTGCTCATACAGTACAACTAAAAAATTTATGCCTTCTTTTTCGACAAGTAACCAAAAAAAATGCCATTCAATTTCATATGAAATTGAAAGAAAAATAACTGCTCATCTTGAGCAACTATCTCTACATATTTTATTATACATGAAAAAAAAGGGGTTTGCATCTAAGATCAGCCTGAACATACCGTCACATCTGAAAAGCCAACAAAACTATCGAGCCCAAAATGAGCCTGAACAGGTGCCTTTACATGTGCAGGATTTGCAAGCTCTGATAAAGGAACTCCATAGAATGTTACAACGGCATCAACCTCAGGGACTAAAACAGAGCTAGCAATAGAGAGAGCACCAAAGTATCTGTTACAAAAAATGCATAGTAAAACTCCATAGTAAAACTTATTGTCAATGTTTGTTAAAAAATGAAGCCAGAGTCTGTTAAGAAAAAAATGCAACCAGAGTATCTGTTACCAAAAAAAAAATGTAGCCAAAGTATTGAAAAAATTGTGTCAAATTGAGGTACATATCTACCCCTTCATGGAACATGGATAGTCAATAAAAAGAATATTGTGTAATTGTTGGAAAATTTTCTAAAATTAAAGTCGTAGTTTTTGGGTATTTTCAAAATATTCCTTGTTTACATTTGGATAGTTTGGGAGCTTGTCCCACAATGGAAAGAGAGGAAAAGTTGAAGCATGAAATAAAGTGCTACGTGGAATATTCTTCTGAATAAGGAATTGTAGAGACCATAAGGATAGTGCATCGCACCCACTACAAGAAATAACACTTTTAGCAACCAACGTTTTGGTTGCAGAAAGCTCATATCTGGTCACTAATAGCTTTTAGCGACCAAAAAAAGTTGGTCACAATTTAGTCGCCAAAAGCCCATCACATAAGGTTTTTGGCTACCAGAAGTTAAGTTGGTCACGGAAAGTTCTAATTTGCGACGACATATTTTGGTTGCGGAAAGGATTTTAATTTGTCAAAAGTTAATCATTTTGAGACCAAAAATTTGGTCACTGAAAGTTAACATTTGCGACCACCTATTTTGGTTGCTGAAAGTTGTCATTTGCAACCACCAATTTTGGTCGCTAAAAGTTGTCATTTGCAACCACCTATTTGGTCGTTGAAAGGGTTTAAATTTGTTTAAAGTCTGAATTTGTGACTATTTATTTAGTCGCTGAAGGTCTATGCTTGGTCACCAATAGTTACTTCTGGAACTTTCTCAAACACCTATTACAACCAAAATTTTATTGGTCACAAAAGAGCTTTCAATTTCAAAATTTTAATTTTTAAATCTAATGCTATTTTTTTTAATACCTATAATACATTTGCAATTAACTCATAAGTCATGTCCATCTAATCAATTTCAACATACCAATCCATCAAGAATATAAAGGATACTTTACATATAGTTAGCTAAATCAGCCTACAAAAATGGGTTGCCTTCAATTACACAAATATCCCACCAACACAAAAACCACCAACAGCATATGGATTTCCAAAAAAAGCTATATTAGATGTAAGCCATTGCACATTTAACAGACAACAAATCCTCAAAAACGAAACAATAGTTGAAGTCTCCATTTGATTATGGTACAAAATTCTTGGTCGGCCTTACATGTACCAGAATCAAAAATGGCTACTGGATCTTTTGCAGCATTTCTAGTGTCCTGACATGCAATATATGTGTAACAACCCCGACCTTTGATTTACATTAATTCGTGGTTAAATGAGCTTAATTAGTAATTAAGAAAAATTTCGATTTAAATTGCATGTGTGTTGCCTTATTTGTGTTTATATCTGTTTAACGCAGAAATATCTGTTTATGTTTTCGTTTCGGTTTACGAATTAAAGGCTCTATCGGCATATGATTCAGAAATTGATTTGGTATATGTGTTAGTTAGAATTTTTAGAATTTTATAGAAGGTTTAATTGAAATTCAAATTCGGAATCAAATAATTAGAATGAAATAAATATAATTGTTTAATTAATCAAAAACTAATTAATCCCACTAATGGTACCTATATAAGCCATGTGTTGCCTCATATCACCACTACACACACACACTTTTCCATCTTTTGCCATAAAAAACGTAGGAGGGAGAGAGTTAAGTGTAAAAGCTTGAGTTCATGAGAAAATGGGGGTTTGGATTGGGAAGAACTTAGAGCATTTGACTTGGAAGCTCAAACATCTACATATCTAGGCCATAATTGAGCACCTAAGGTAGGAAATCAAGCCTTTAGTTGTGTTATTGAGGTACTTAACACACATATTTAAAGGAATTAGATGAATTGAAGCAAGAATTAAGCTCCTTGGAGTAGACAAGAAGAGTATACATACATGCATGTGCATTACATTGCAATTAGAGCATGATGTCTACGAATTTGTCACATGCATGTTCATATTTTGGTTTTAGTTTAAAAATTCAACTTGTTTTTGTGCCAATATCTTTATTAACCATGTTTTGGAAAGTTGAAGCTCAAACCATTGCATGCAAGTCAAGTTTTTGGAGTTACAAGTTGAGTTTTGAATAACTCACTTACTCTTGGGCCTTGATTTTATGAAAAGATCCTCAATTCTTCATGTTTAACAAGTTTACAAGTGTTTTCTTAAGGTTTTGGCCCAGAAAGGATGAGATTTGAAGTGTTGAATTCAAGATTTGCAGCTTGGAGATGAATTTGGAATTCTAGAATTCGACCCCTTTGCTCGAGCGTCAGATCCCATGCTTGAGTGAACACTTTGTGATCTTACACTTCCGCTCGAGCGACCAGAAGTTCGCTCAAGCGTGAAATGCATGCTTCCAGAAGTTTCATGTTTTTGCAGACCGCTCGAGCAGCGAGAATTACGCTCGAGTGGGGATATGAGTCTCACGCTCGAGCGTCCATTGAGCGTGAAAATCGCATAACCAATACTTTTTCAAAGCTTGTAGAACGCTCGAGCAAAGGAAGTTGCGCTCGAGCGTCCTCTCACATTTTGCATGTCCGCTCGAGCGAAGAAAGCTATACTCGAGCGGAGACCCAGTTTTTAGAAAATTTGACCAAGTGTTTTCAAATGCATTTTTGCATCCTCATTCCATCCTAGGCATTCATAGGCCAAGATTAAGGCACATTAATGAGGGTAAAATGTAGGAACACACTATGAATAGAACATAAAGAGTTAAGTACATTCCAATGTGTGTTTCAAATGTACACTTGTGTGTTGATGTAGGTCACGTGCCGTAGATCGTTTCTGCTCTGTCTATCTGCACCTGGAGCCATCTGTGAGTAATAACTTAGTAAAGCTATGTTCAACTTTATTTATTTTCTGTATGATGAAATGAGATTTGTCTTTCAAAATGTTATATTCTGTACAATGAATGATTGTCCAAGTTCTTACATGTATTTGTGGCATCCTTAGCATCACGTGATATCTGCTAGCTGTTACCTGGTATTAGAGGTTCCATCATGGAACTTAATATGTCTGCAATCTGTTACCCGTACCAGAGGCTCTATCATGGAGCTCAGCATATCTGTTATCTGTTACTCGGATCCGGAAGTTCTTTTATAGAACTGGTCACTCATAACCAACATATGTTTTATATCTGTTCTATTAGTGCTAATGGATGTACCACGTATGATTAAGCATGAACTCCAAATTCTGTGTATGATTTGGTCAAGATTATGAATATGGATCTGCTTCTGTTTCTGTTTCTGAAATAAATATGAATCTATTTTCTAGAATTGGTATGGGACATCATTCATGGAAACCCCTTTACATTGTTATTATTCACCGGGCTTCCGCTCACAATTTATATTATGTATGTAGGTAACCAGGCACGTGATCAGGGCCAAAGTTGATGGCCTGGGATTCTATTTTGTAGGCCACCCTTTTCGCCTCTCGAGGAGGTTTCAGAACAAGTCAAGTCATATGGCCAAGTCTTTTTGAACGTTCAACACTTTGTTTTCTCTTGTTTAATGAACAGTTTGCTTTTGGTTATTTGTACATGGGGTGACGTATAATTACTACATCTATGTGATGTCATGAATACGCTTATAAAGTTTAAAATTATTTTATCCCATGTACGTCTGCATAGCTCAATGGACGTTGTATTTTGTACATTTGCTTCTATAGCCCCTTGAATTATGCGTTATTCTGTTCAGAGGCCTTTGGTAATCCAAAAATTATTGACCGGTTACGATGCTAAACCTATAGGGGCGGGTTTGGGTCGTGACAATATGTTCACTAACAGTAGAAACAATAGAAGTTACTAGGTAAACTTGGAAATTGTCACATATAAAATTACTGTCGTCAACAAAGTCTGGAATATGAGATACCCAGTGGACTAGAAACTGAAACAACCATTATGAACAATAAAATAGCATCAACATCACTTCAGCATCATCATTCGAGTAGCAATCTGAAAGAATATGGTAATAACCAAAAAGTAGAATTTTATGTGATATGGTTATAACCAAAAAGTAGAATTTTCCCAATGTCAATTCTAACTAGAGTTCTTACACTTAGGATTGGATTCTTATTGTTATTTCCTTGTAGAACTAGGATTTCCCTACCATTATAAATTTGGTTATGATCCTCTTGACTAAGTAGAAATTAACTCAACCTACCATAAACATTCCCACTAAAATTAATCAACATTTGAAAAATATAGAACGAGTTAAGCTTACAAAAATGCATTAAGCGTAGGTATATATGTATGTATTTAGATCTTTATTAGTCTTATGATAATTGGATCAAATTATCACGGAGCAATGGTATGAAAAGGATAGAACAAGTTAAGCTTGCAAAAACGCATTCAAACCTTGTACTAGCAAGTGTGGGTACCATCTCCATATGAATTTAGCAATGTATCAAGGTTGTGGAAAGAAATAATTCTACTTGCCTCATCTAGTCTTGCTTTGGTTAACTTCTATCTGACCAATTTTAGGATTGAAGTTGGGGATGGCAGGAGGATTCAAATGAAAAAGAGGACTCAGGTTGTTTGGCTTATCAAATGAAAAAGAGGACTCACTAAGGCATTATTATCAAATGAGAGTACTTGACTCAAATTAAGGAGATCACAGATACACCAATTGAAGAACAAGTTTTAGATTGTTATCAAATTCTTGTTCTATGGAAGAGTACTTGACTCAAATTAAGGAGATAGTAGATCAATTAGCCCAAGCTTCTTCACCAATTAAGGATGAAGACTTTGTTCTACTCACGCTTATTCGTTTTTTGTACTAATATATTATCTGTCACTAGCAATTGCGAAGACGTGACATCCAGATGCATAAATAAGGTTGCAACATAAGAACAAACAGATAACAACCAAAACAGACTTGGAAAATGCCTCAAAAATGGCAACATGCAACCTATACTTTGTTAAGGAACAATAATGATACGAACCAAGAACTCTGACACAGAAAAATACCAAGAAAAACAATGTGTGGTCCAGATTTATTCTAAGTGTGGATCCCACCATACATGAGTTGAATCTGGACCACAAATTTTTTCTTGGTATTTTTCTACGTCTACGTTCTTGAACCCTAGCTTTAAGTAGTTATAGTTTCAGAAAAAGCAAAACCCAAAAAAATAAATAAAATAAATAATAAATAATTAAATTTCCTAGTTCTATTTAAAAATGGATAATGAGTAGATTATATTTACACCTGGCTGAACAACGTGTTGTATAGTGCCATGAGACTATTCTGTCCAAAAGTTGCACAAGCCTTTCCATCGAGTTCAACTTGTGGTTTTTGGAGATCAGCAAAACTGAAAGGAAATATGGATTTAAATTCATATTTAAATAATAAATCTTAAAAAATATACAAAATGAATGCAGCACCAATACCCATCTCTGCAAACATTTTCAAGGATTTAAAACTTTGACGATTTCACAAACTACTATGATCATTATAAACACGCTAGAGAAGAAAGTAGAGGAACATATCTATGCAGCGCCATGTTATTAAGTAATTTCAGATGAAAAAGCATTTAAGAATAACTCCTATTCGCCAAAGAATTATAATGATTAGAGATACATAGTTGTTGATTCATCATATAAAATTGAATTGAGATACTTCTATACAAAATGGTATAACATGAAAGCATATCACAAAACAAAACTATGAGAACCTGCTGTTGATTAATCTCCTGTATTTAAGCCTTTGGCGGCCAGCTCCAACAGCACCTGAACTCACTAAAATTATATCAAAGCCTTGTGAATTCAATTCTTCAAGTTAAAGGTATAAAATTTAGCACATATTAATAAGCACCATTGACATAATAGGCGTAGAATCAAATCAAAACTATTGTTTAGAATTAGAATTTGAAAAGGAAAAAGTTGCTATTCCGGACATGGTAATGTAACAACATTAGAAAAGAAATGATCATATGCTTATAGACAAATTTCATAACAAGCTCAACATATCTATACCTGCTCAAAAATACCACCAACTTTTGCCAACTGCCAATCTTCCATTGTCCCTCGTAACGACAGTTGTCCCTACCTGAAGTAATTCATAAAATTTGAAAACTATTCACATTGATCATAACAAGGATTCCAAAAGCACAAGTGTTTCCTTAATGGGAAAAATATGTATTTCAGAAACAGTAAAACTAATCACATTCATTCGTATTACTCGGACAAAGATTCTGCCATGCAATCACAAGTAGAATACGCTATCAAACTAATTCTTAAATTTTAGCATAGAATACCTAAGAGTACAAATTGAGACTACTCAATAAATTAAAATGAAAATTTGTCTGAGGTACTAAGAAAAAGGTCCTAAACTCCTTCTAGAGGCCAAAAAATACAAATTAAACAAAAAATAAAAACTCAGATTATATTCTGAATCGGTTACCTAGCTTAAAAATATAATTAGCCGTCCGAACTTCAGGTAAATAGTTGAATTTAGGCCATAAGGAAGTGCTAGTTTTAATTCTAAAATCTAAAAATGAGATTAAAAAAAATGAGAATAAGCTCTGGCAATTAAAAAAAAATACCCACATGCTTGTTAAAAACACATAAAAATAAAAAATTCTAGCAACCTGTAAAATTATTTCCACAAATTTGTGTAGCAAAAAAACAAAATACTGTTCTGCAGCCCCAAAAACATAAATCATTGCTCATAGAATAAAACATAAATCAAGCACAAGAACATATGATTCAACTATCATAAACATGTTCTATTAGCTTAAAATTTCCATAATCAACAACAAAATATAAAATTAAACTATTTGATTCAAAACCCTAAATCTCATCCACATGTATTTCAAAAATCACTTACAAACTCTTTTGTTTTTTTTTATGAAATAGAAAGTACCACATATCCATCTTGTTGGAAAATTTAGTTTTATAGGCTTATTTTGGGCCAACTTTGAGTCCAATTTTGAGTGGGTCCCAAACATCTTTTGGGGTGGGTCTGAAGAGGTGACGTGTTCCTTACCGCATGGCAAGTCACATGGTGAAGACGGTTCGTCAAAACTATTTATGAGTGACTGGGAACTTGACGTTGTTTATAGGTTCATGGAATGGACAATTCGAGAATTAAATGTGGGTTTCCTTGTAAGGCTTGTCCCACATTAGAAACTTAAAAGAACTTATGTGTGTATATAAGTTCTAGGTGGCAATACTTGGGTTAGGCCCTAAGGGGTACCTCAAGTTTGTAGAAGGGAGGAGTTATGGACAAATAGAACCTTGGCTCAAACCACCACAAGCGCGCAATTGCCGCCGGTCCAGCCGAGCCAAGCCAAGCCGTGTCGGGTTTAGGTGTGGGTTGGGTCGGTTCTAACATTAATTTTTTGGAGAAAATTTATTTGAATTTTTTCCAAAATTCTTAACGAAATTAATTCAAACTTGAATTTAATTTCCTGTCCAATGTTACCTCTTCCAATCCAATTTTTCCAAACAGATTAAATTGTCCAAATAGTTTTTCAGATCTGCTGGAACCCAGACAGATTCAAAACTGCCCAGAACATATTTAAACTGCTGTGCAGTTATCTGTTGAAACTGCTCTAGATCTATTTGAAATTCAAACTGTATCTGTTAGTTTGAAATTTGTATCTGTTCACTTCAAATATATACTTGTTCGGGTCTATAAATTTCCAGACCTGTTCCAATAGTTTTTGACATTCGAAAACATCCTGAAAAATATTTTGAAATATTCATTCCTTCCCAATTTTGCTCTTTGGTTACATTATTCTTTATATTATTTTGAGGAAAATATTAAGAGAGTATAGAACACATGTTTTGTTTCCCAAACAAATTGTTTGGAGTGCTATTACAATTTGTGAATCATTGTGTCCTGGGAGATAGACGCCATTAATCTGTAAGCACCGTAGCGGGGAGAATCTGTCTTAAGGACAGAGTGTCACACACTCGACTTGATCTCTTAAATATTTATACGGTTCGGTAAAATAAATTCAGTAAGTGATTTATTTTATTTGTTAGATTTGTTTCATTATTTATTTAACATAGAAGATTACTCCAACAATCTTAAGACAGATTCGAATGATTTTGTTTATACAGAATATTTCGTTTGTTTCATTTTCTCTTTCTTCTTCTTACTGAAATTATTTTATATGGTTTTACAAAATAATATTCTGGTTGGAAAAACTAATAGTAGTAATATACTATTTGACAGATAGTAGTAATATACTGTCTATTTTCTTTGACAACTAGTAGTAATATATTGGTGTCATTAACAATTCAGAATATTTATTTGTAAAGTTTGTCAGAAATTAATTTTGGTTTTCATAAATAATTTCTGAATGTTCATTAATTAAAATTATGTTTCAGTATTTTAATTATTGGAGTGTTACAAAAAATTAATTTTCTGTGTGGAATTAATTTGCTTAGATAAAATTTTATTTTATTTTCAAATTAATTAAAAATAAAAGTTACAATTCTTGTTTCTTTTATTTTTATAGAATTTAATTATGTGGTTTTGGTTTAATTTTTTTTGTAATATTAAATTCTAATTATAATTTTGTTTTATAATTTAGAATTCATAGCTACAGAAACTAATGTTCAAACAAGTACTGATATAGTGACTGCAATTGCACCAACCCCTCCTCTTGTTGTGACAATGCCAGTAAATCACAGTGTGAAGCCAGAGAAGTTCTTAGGAATTGATTTTTAAATATGGTAGCAGAAAATGTTGTTTTATCTTACTACTCTAAACCTGGCTCGTTTTATCCATGAAAATGCTCCTACTCTGAAAAAGGATGAAACCGACCGACAAGTGGTTGCTGCGGTGGATGCTTGGAAACATACTAATTTCCTTTGCCGGAACTACATCTTGAATGGACTTGATAACACATTATACAACGTCTACAGCCCTATCAAGACGACAAAGGAATTTTGGGAGTCTCTGGAGAAAAAGTACAAAATAGAAGATGCTGGCTCAAAGAAATTTGTGGTTGGCAAATTCCTGTACTTTGTGATGGTTGATTCTAAGTCTGTGATCAGTCAAGTTTAAGATCACTAACTCATTCTGTATGATATTCACGCATAAGGTATGTCTTTCAGTGAATCCTTCCAAGTTGCTGCCTTAATTGAAAAATTACCGCAAGGCTAGAAGGAATTCAAGAACTACCTCAAATACAAGCGCAAAGAAATGTCTTTAGAAGAATTGATTGTGCGTTTGAGGATTGAGGAGAACAACTGCAATTCAGAGAAACGGGCTAGTAAGCATCCAATAGAGTCAAAGGCAAATGTGGTGGAACATGCTCCAAAAGCAAAGAAACGAAAGTTTTCTGGAGAAAATTTTGCACAAGGCTCCAAAGGAGGGGAAAATAAGAAGTACAAGTTTAATGGCAAATGTTACATCTGTGACAAAGAAGGACATCGGGCCAAAGATTGTTGTAGCAAGCGCAAAGGCAAATGAAGATCAAACAAGAAGCCTGCTCAAGCCAATATGACCGAAGTGGACAAAATTTTCAATGGTGTTGATGACATAAATCTTTCTGCAGTTGTTTTCGAGGCAAACCTTATCGGAAATCCTAAAGAATGGTGGGTGGACACTGGTGTTACTCGCTATATCTATGCCGACAAAAAGATGTTCACATCTTATTCTACAGTGAACAACGGTGAACAACTTTTTATGGGCAACTTTTCGACTTCCAAAGTTAAAGGACAAGGAAAGATTATTCTGAAGATGACATATGGAAAGGAACTCACTCTCAACAATGTGCTGTACATACTGGACATTCGCAAGAATCTTGTTTCCGGATCTTTGTTAAGTAAAAATGGGTTTAGGCTAGTTTTTGAAAGTGACAAGTTTGTATTTACCAAAAACGGGATGCATGTAGGAAAATGTTACATGTCTGATGGTCTTTTCAAAATGAATGTAATGACTGTTATACCCTTTGTTATTAATATAAATACATATTCTTCTTACTTGCTTGAGTCTTCAAATTTATGACATGATAGACTTGGACATGTTAATTATGGATCTTTGCATAGATTAATTAATATGGAATGTTTACTTAAATTTGATATTGATTTAAATCATAAATGTGAAATTTGTGTTGAAGCAAAATTATCCAAATCTTCTTTTCATACAATTGAAAGAAGTACAAAACCACTTGAATTAATTCATAGTGACATTTGTGATTTTAAATCAATAAACCAGAGGTGAGAAAAAATATTTTATCACTTTCATAGATGACTATATTAGATATAGTTATGTTTATTTAATTCGAACCAAGGATGAAGTTTTGGAAACTTTCATTGAATATAAGAATGAAGTTGAAAATCAACTTGGTAAAAAAATTAAGAAACTTAGAAGTGATAGAGGTGGTGAATATGAATCACCTTTTGGTGAATTTTGTAAAGAACATGGAATAATTCATCAAACCACCGCTCCTTATTCACCTCAGCAAAATGGAATTGCTGAAAGAAAAAATAGGATTTTAAAAGAAATTATGAATGCCATGTTAATAAGTTTTGGATTACTCAGAACTTGTGGGGGGAAACAATGCTTTCTGCTAATTATATACTTAATAAAGTATCCCGGAAGAAAGTGAATCAAACAACTTATGAAATATGGCATAGGAGAGTATTATCCTACAAATACTTAAAAGTGTGGGGGTGTTTAGCTAAAGTGGATATTCCTAGTCCTAAAAAGACTAAGATAAGTCCTAAAACTGTTGATTGCACTTTCATTGGTTATGCCAAGAACAGTAGTGCATATCGGTTTTTGATTCATAAGTCAGAACATTCTGAAATGCATGTAAATACTATTATTGAATCTCGTAATGCATTGTTCTTTGAACATATATTTCCAGGCAAGACTGGACAAGAGTTTAGTACTAACAAAAGATCTAATGATGATATTACCAGTCAAGATCAAGTACAAGAACAAAAGTTAGATCAAATTGATGAAGAGGAACCTAGGTGTAGTAAATGTGCTAGAACCTCAAAGTCGTTTGGTCCAGATTTTCTAACATTTTTGTTAGAAAATGAGCCTTTAACTTTTAAAGAGGCTATATGTAGTCCTGAAGCTCTTTTATGGAAAGAGGCTATAAACAGCGAAGTTGAATCCATCATGCAAAATCACACTTGGAAATTGGTGGATTTACCACCAAGGTTTAAACCTCTTGCATATAAGTGGATTTTCAAAAGAAAAATGAAAGCAGGTGGATCAATTAACAAATACAAAGCAAGACTTGTGGTTAAAGGTCTTAGACAAAAAGAAAGCCTTGATTACTTTGACACATACTCACTGGTTATTAGAATAACATCCATTAGAATGCTAATTGTTGTTGCATCATTGTACAATCTAGAAATTCATCAAATGGATATGAAAACCGTTTTCTTAAATGGTGAGTTAGATGAAGAACTTTACATGGAACAACCAAAAGGATTTTCTGTTCCAAGAAAAGAAAAGAAAGTATGTAAATTGGTTAAATAATTATATAGTTTAAAACAAGCGCCAAAACAATGACACGAGAAATTTGACAAGGCAATAATGTCAAATGGATTCAAAATTAATGAATGTGACAAATGTGTTTATATTAAAAACACAAACAACGGTTATGTTATAGTATATCTTTATGTGGATGATATGTTCATCATGGGTAGTAATAATGACATGATTAAAACTACCAAGAAAATGTTGAATAAACATTTTGACATGAAGGACATGGGGATTGCTGATGTAATACTTGATATGAAAATTACCAAAACATCAGAAAGTTATGTTTTATCGCAATCACTTTACATTGAGAAAATACTTGACAAATATAGTAAAGATAATGATCATCTTGCTAGAACACCTATAGATGTTAATTTGTTTCTTTCTAAGAATGTACAAGAAAGTATTTATCAATTAGAGTATGCCCAAATTATTGGAAGCTTAATGTACTTGATGAACTGCACTCGGCCGGATATAGCTTATACAGTAAGTAAATTAAGTAGATATATGAGTAACCCTGGAGTAGAACACTGGAAAGCAATTATAAGGATTCTAAGATATCTCTGATTTACTTGTAACATTGGGCTTAATTATACTAGATATCCAATGTAGACAACCCATTTTTGACCGCCCCTAAGACTTGGGCGTTACTGATGGTTTACTTGGTGTTGAAAGCTGTGCAGTGCAGAGGTTCGGTTTCTTCGGTGAGAGGAGAGTCAAATCCCAACCTTACACCCCTTTTGGACCAAACAATCTTGATCAAAAGATTTTAGACCTCGAAATCCTCTCTTTCAAAATGTTTTGGAATTAAAATTCCTACGATGATCCTAGGCTCGCATTTCGTTAAATGTTGCGTTTTTCGATAAACCGAGCAAAGACAAAGTGGAAATGAATGAAAGAGAGATGAAATCTCTGAAAAATCTTTCAAAACACCTTGTTTAGGGGTTTGGAGTTGAAGAAAATGAGAAAGGAAAGAAGAAAACTAGTTTGGGAGAAGTTCGACATCAATCCGGTTGGATCGAAACTGCGCGGCTTCACCAAAACAGGTATAACTTTTTGCACAGTTGGAATTTTGATGCAAGCCTGGCGCCATTGGAAAGATAACTTCTTGGGCTTCAATTTGGACACCTGGCCAACCACTTTTGGCCTTTCTAGCCACTGGCCAACCACTTTCTCTCTTCCGGTAGACTAGAAAAAGTAGTTGGCCGACCACTTAACTGGTCGGCACCAGAGCCATCCTCCATACACGTGTATGAAGGGATTGCCTTGGTCCTTAGCTTCTTGGAGAAGCTTTGACTCTTGTTTTTTATAAGAGGGAGGCTCCTCCTCCCTTCTCTAGGTTCAGAAAAAAATCACCTTTGAGTGATACATATAGTCTTGTATTTATATTTCCTTGTTGCTTCATTTTTGTGCTTCAAAAGTGTAGTTTTGTCTTAGTTTAACACACAAACACACACTCAAACACCATCCTTGGGTTGCTGAGGTGATAAGGGGTTGTTTTTGGTATTCTTGGACTGGTTTAAGACAGTTGTAAAGAACATCTTCAAGGGTGAGTTTCTAACCCTTAAAACCCCTATTCTTGCTTAAGCTTTTGAGCCTTCTTGCATACTGTTTTAAGCCAAACTCATAAATGGAAAAAGTTCTATTTTTGCATGCTTAAAAAGTTTGTTTAAGGTCACTTTTTCGTTGGGGGTGATCTACCCTCTCTTAGGTCTTGTTAGGCCTTGTTTTGAACCATCCCTTTAGGCTCTTGTTGTAACCTTTGCATGACCTTTCTACCACTAAAATCCATATGATTTTCAGTGGTGGAAATGTGGTTTTGGAGTCCTAAATAAGAGAGGGTCATCCCCTTTCCTTGTATTGTGTTTACTAGCTTCATATGCCTCATGTTTGAGCACCTTTGTTAAGCTTGTGTTAGCTTGTTCTTAGCTAGTATTTGTGGTTATTTTGTTGAGGCATGTCACTGTTTTTACTTGCTTTGGTCACTCCATGCATGGTTAATACACTTGTAGTGTAAATCTCTTAAACTAGCTTATGTTTCATGAAGTAGCATGCCATTATAGCTTGGTTTGAGTCCATTTCAGCATGTATTTGGTGTTTTTTTACCATGTCATACCTATGTTAGGGTTTGGTTTGGTTAGCCTTTGCATGCTCCATGCACTTGTAGTGAAATAGCCTAACATGCATCATGCTTTGACATGTCATTTTAGCATGCTTTTGGCTTAGCCCTAAGAAGACTTTGTTCATGTTTTAGCATGTTTAAGGTCTAGTTTGTGTTGTCTTGGTCATGCATGACTTACTTTGTATAGCTATGGTTCAATCTAGCTTGTTAGTTTTGTGCATCAAGTCCACTAGCATGGATTACTTGGACTATTTGAATGATTTGGCATCATTTATTATGTGATTTCAGTCCATGTTTCATGCCCATGCACTTGCATTTTTTTGCTCTTTCAATGCGTTGGAGGGTTTGCCCCTTTATGCCTTAACATGAACCATTGCGTATGCATTCATGCCTAAACTTGCGAGCTATCATTTCGATGTGTTTTTGGGGTTGTTATGCCATGATATAACTCTGATTTTTGTTGCTTAAGTCATCCCATGCTTGGTCTTAATAGGTGTTGTGTAATCCACCTTATTTGCCTTGTATGCATCATGTTTTATGCCCTTCATGATAGCTTGTTTTGGCTTCCTTCCATGCATTTTTTAGACTCATTTTAACATGTTCTAGGACTGTTTTGGGTCGCCTTGGTCACATGCTTCATGTTTTGTATAGTTGTAGTACAAGTGCCCTTGTTTTCTTCAAGCTTTGAGCACCATTGCATGCTTCATTTGTGTTGTATACATGATTTGGCATTACTTAACATGACATTTCAGAGCATATAGACTTGCCATGTTCTCACTTCATTCACCCTTTGAGTGCCTCTAAGGGTTGTGCATTTGTTGCCTAGTTTATGGTTTAGCTTGTATGCCTGCATGCCTAGGTATTTGAGCCTTCATCTCAGCATGTTTAGGTCCTTGTTTTGCCTAATTAAGCTCTGTCCATGGTTGGTTCATGCATTTGTGCCATGTATTGCATGTCCCTAGAGTAATCCTCCTTGTTAACTTTCATGCTTTAGGACCATTGCATGCTTTACTTGCTTTGTTTGAATGATTTGGCATCATTTCTTACCTCATTTCAGTGCCCTTTGTGTTGTCACACTTGCACATTTGTCACTCTTTGGGCACTCTTGAGAGTTGTGCTCTTAGGCCTCTTTGATAGGCCATTGCATTGTACATGCATACCTTGCCTTTTGCGCCTTAATTTCATCACCAATGGCCACTAATTTGGGCATGACTGAGGTCTATCCCTGTTGGTTTAAGTCCATTGATTATGCAAATTGCAGTTCAGCAGCAACAACTGGCCGGCTAGCTAGAAAAACTAGCTGGCCGACCACTTTTCAGGTTTTTCAACAACCAAAAGTGGTCGGCAGGTGTCTGAAGAGACCAAAAGTGGTCGGCCCACCCTCCCACAGGTTTCCCTAGATGGAGTTTCATCTTTCTGGAGCTTGGTGTAGAGTTTTGAGGACAGATGAAAACAGAGGCAAATCGGGGCATCGCATTGGATTTCTGAACGAGGCGGCCGGGCTTGCATGCATTCCTCTCCCTCTGAGGCTCTTGATTTACTGCTTTCCTTAGCTGCCATGCTTAGATAGCTCGCTTTTGCTTTGGTTTGTACTTTAATTAGTTAATGCGCTAGCTATTCAATTCGTTTTGTAATAATTAGTTAACTAGGATTAGTTAATTAATTTGTTGTGTAATAATTAGTTTAATTAGCTTAGATTAGCTAGTTAGCTTCTTATTCGGTCCCTCTTTCAAGAGGGCGCATTATTGTAATAAGCGTGCGTGTGTGTGATGCATGTCTTCCGAACTCCATTTCTTTCTCCCTTTTACTTAACCACTTACGATGGTTAGTTTTAGGGCATATTTCATTTAGCATACCTTATGCTTGCATGCGTGCATCCATTCATCTGTATTGCATGCACCGGGATCGGCGCATCATACTAACTGCATTGTATTTCAATTCCAATTTGAATGCATGTACCAAGTTGCATTTCACATGACATTCTAGAATAGCCGAGCCTATTTAGTTGCATTCTCGCATGTGTTGCATTAGCCATCTTAACATGAATTAGGATTATGCATAATTTCTAACTAGTTCTTTATTTTGGCTCGGAGTACACTATGAGTTTTTACGTTTTAGCATACTGCATGTGTGTTAATGTTGCCATGAAAGCATGCTTGCCATGAGGCTAACTGCTTAGTTGATTAACTGCCTGAATGCCTGTGGGTGAAGGTTGGATTCTTGAATTGGAACAATTCATTGAAATTCGCGTTTTAGCCTACTTGCGAGTAGCAAACTTCAAACCGTTTTCAAATGAATATGCAATGTTTTGTTCCAAATTAGGCGATCTAGTCTATACTTGTTTGCTGTGCACATCACATAGTAAGATTAGCTAATTAACCGGAATAAGAACACATGTGTTTTCAAAAACAAGATAGCATGCTCAGTACAGGCCGATCTTTGATCGGGCGAGCGGGGGAGCTCATTAAATGACCTTCCCCAATCGTACCCAAGTTCCCGAGCCTAGACAACTTTGGTGATGACGGACATGTGGCCTTAGGCACGAGTCAGGGTTTCCTAAATTCCCTCAAAATAAAATATTTAGGTGGCGACTCTGTATTTTGCGAAGCAGTCCATGTTTGGCACTTCTTTATAAAAATTAGTTTTTCAAAACGATTTACCGGATTTGAACTCTTTGGTGATTTATCGGTTTCACATTGCATATTGTGAGATTAGATTCAGAACCGTGACATTTGAGTCTGAACTGTAGTAAGCCCAACAGATAAAACGGAATCCTGCACCATTTTCGTGCGCGGAGCGCCGGGACGTTCGGGGCAGGTCCACAGTTTCTGGCGACTC
The DNA here is from genome assembly GCF_055761805.1 of Camellia sinensis. Taxonomy (NCBI): domain Eukaryota; kingdom Viridiplantae; phylum Streptophyta; class Magnoliopsida; order Ericales; family Theaceae; genus Camellia; species Camellia sinensis. The sequence continues at coordinate 210,746,130 of NC_138961.1, read as the reverse complement.
TGCTGGGGATTTAGAGAGCTTGACTCGAACTCATGATATCTTGTTTTGTCTACGCTTATGTGTCTCTTTGCATTGCATTTGCATTGGTATGCCTAGGACACCGTGTTTGCCGTATGCTATTCCTAAACGGTTTGCCGAAGGCCCGCTTTGAAAAGCGTGCCATAAGGCTGACCGGTTGCAGGCTCTGCCACGACGGGAACACAAATCCCGGTTGTTACCGGGGCACCGTTTTCGACCGTTCGACCTAGTGCATATCGGAAACTGTAGTGACCATTCCAAACTAGGACAGGCTGCTTACCCGATTGCAAGTTGTTTGAAACCGTTGCGTGTGCAGTGAAACCCTAGCTCCTGACAAAATAGGACAGGGAAACCCTAACCTCTCATAGGGGTGTTTTGAGTGCTTTTGTGCAAAATGTGAACTCGTTGGGAATGTGTGACACAATCCTTTGAGAGTCTTAATATGGAGGAGGTCCTTTTCAAACCTTGGGGATCTCAGAATCAGATTTGGGTCAAAATCCAGGAGTTTGTGTTCGATATGGTGGGAATATACCAGAACCAGAACCCAGGGAAAAATTGTATCTTGCTTTGTTTTTTTTTTACCAACATATCCGGTATCCCGATCTAATGGAGCAGTACCTACCTTAACCCATCACAGTCTGTTCAATCCCAGAAAAGGCCCACTCTGAAAAAGCCCAATCTAGTCAAACCTGTCTAAACTAATCCAGTTTAGATACATCAGGTATAGCCAGGTCGGAATCCTTGTTGGTCAACATTTAGGTTACACCTATTCAACTCAGCAAACCCGTGATGGCTCAGAGTCCAGAAGAAGCTGTGGCCATGAGAACGGCCCTAAACCAAGGAATTGCTATACAAGATGAGACCAATGCTGGAATGCAGTGCCTATCAGGGGCATGTACCACACATCCAGTCTCAGGACCCTAGCCGAATTTTGACCCACTTCTGCCAGCTAAAGATTTGCATGGTTCGAATCCCCGAGAAGGGTTGGCTCAAGCCCGAATTTTCAGACCCCTGGTGCAGCCTACTGAGAGGCTTTATCCCCGTGATTTTAATGAGCTCAACCTGACCTCAGTAAAAAATTGCTAATCTTGAGAAGCAATTCAAAAAGGCACAGGGGCTTGATTCCATTCCCGACATTGAGGATGGATACACTGAGGCTGCCGTACGGCTCCCAGATAGATTCAAAATGCCATACATTGACCATTTCGACGGGTCTGGAGATCCCATGGTACACATCCAGCTTTTCTTGGACATCCTGAAACCATTAGGTCTGACTAAGCCTCAAAAGTTCTCTCTTTATGGGAGAACCCTGTCAGGTATAGCGGCCACTTGGTACGCCAAGTTGGAGGATACAGTGAAGCAGAACTGGGAAGAGTTGGCTGATGCGTTTGTCAATCAGTACTCTTACAACACCCAACTCGAAGTGACCATTCAAGAGCTTGAAGCAACCCGTCAGAATCCTACAAAGTCTTTTGCAGAATTTGTTGTAAGGTGGAGATCAAAAGCGGCACAGATGACAGGTTGCCCTTTTGAGAAGGACCAAGTGCGAATAGTAGTACAGAACCTTGAGCCTAACTTGTTACAGAAGTTAATAGTGGTTCCACTGTTCACTTTCAAAAGATTGCATGAATTGGGGGTTCAAATCGAGAATGCGTTCAACAGTGGGATCATCCCTAGAACAAGTGAACCAATAAGGAGGGTGATTGCCGGGAGTATCAATGCTGGTAGTAGCACTACTCCCAAACCCACTGAAATCAAACAGTCGCCACAGCCGACCCTTTTGCTAAACCAAGCCTACAAACAGCTAGCCCAGCCCGAGCACAAGGCAGAATTTTCACCCCCCTCTATATGAGCCTAACCAACGCACTAAAAGTCTTGATGGAAAGAGGGTATCCCAAACCCCTCAATCCTCAACCTCTGCCTGACCCACTCCCTGCTAGACATAACCCCACCAAGTACTGTATGTACCATCAGCAGCGCGGTCATGGCACCAATCGTTGCTACCGCCTTCGTCATAAGGTCCAGAATCTCATCGACAACCAGACGATAGCTCCACCTCCAGACCCCAATGACCAAACATCTCCTGCCTACCTTAACCTCATCTATACACTACCGCCTACCTTTAACCCCAGCATATACATCACCTTGGCCCATTTACCCAAGCCTAAGGTGTTCATTCTAGAAAGTACTGATTTGTGTATGATGGATGCACCCAATCCGGTTCAGGGACGCCGAGGGCACAACATGAGTGAACTCACTATTGCTAAGATGTTGGGAATGATTGAAAACCTTCAAGGAACAGTGGCAGATTTAACATTTGGCGTTTCGATCCCATCACTAAGATCCTCAACCTTGGGGCAAGTTGTAGGTGAAAAAGGCCAATCCGAAACTATTCCAAGTCTGGGTGGTAACATGGCAACAACAATTGGGCTCCGCTCTGACATAGCAATCCAATCCCTTGGCCAAGCAGAAGCAACTAGCAGAGACAAAGCCGGGGCAAGTATTGATCCTCATGTACAACTTCAGTGGGTTATTAAGGCATTGAAGGTCAAAGGGCTAAGTAGACAGCAAGTGCTTACAATTGTTGCAAAAACGATGGATGACACTTTTGCTACTCGGGATGAGGGCATTCTAAATCAAGGGGCAAGCCGGGACAAGGGATGTTGTACCAGAAAGACCCCTTTTAGTTCCAGTCCTACACTCGAAAGAGATCGACAACCCAATCAACACCTGCCGAACCCTTTTCGCCGGTACATCCAACATAACCTCACAAACCTCGAAGTACCCACCCCAGGGCAAAAGGTTCTTCACCCCGCTTTACATGTCCTTATCCAAAGCCAAGAGTGTGTTGATCAAAAAAAGCCATCTCAAACCCCTTGAGCCTCGGCCTCTCCCGAATAATCTCCCTCTCTCACATGATCCGGCCAAGTACTGTGCCTTTCATCAACAAGCCGGTCATGGCACTAACAGTTGTTTTCGCCTTCACCATGAAATTCAAGACCTGTTTGATGAGAAAGTCATCACTCCACCTGAAAATCCCAAAGCTGTCAGTGACCTCCTCCCTGACCGCAATAGATTTCCATGCCATAACATAAAAACCACAAATAGCTTGCCAATAGCCAAACATTCCCCTGGCCAACATATCATACCCGCTAATGAGCCCGAACCCATTGAGTTTATCCCAAAATCTTCTGATTCCAGTCTGAACAAAGAAAACCACATTGCTGAAGAGATGGAAAATTTACTTGATCTTGATGTGTGGAAGATTTATGAAGCAGTGCTGCCAACGCTAGTGGTTGGAATGAGAAACCTCAGTCTCAACTAAGATAAAAGTCTGAAACCAACCTTTTTGGGCGCGAATGTGCATTTAAGGCAGGTCTGGACCCTCCTGTGGGCCACATCAAGTTGTTTTTGAATTCTGCAGATGGACTTGGAGAAGGGTAATCCCCTTTTTGTTTCAAAAATGCTTTATTTTGTTTTGAGTTGTGTCTTGTAAATAGTTTTGTTGAGAATGCTATTTTCTGCCTTTTCTTGCGTTGTTGCGCCAGTTCAGTCTTTTCCTTTGAGTCGCTCTCATGTATCTTCAGGTCTTCATCTTTATAAGAAAATGGGAGTCGAGTTTTTGATCATTTTATTGTGCTTATAGTGATGCATGTGTGACCTTTGGCAAATAGAAAAAGACTTTGAATTTGCTTTTGAAATTTTTTTCTTAATGAAATTCTGCTAATACGCTCGAGTATTGAAAAGGATCCCTTGAATAGTTTGAGTGAATTCTGATTTGCCGGCACAAAGTCATTCACGATGTCAAGAATTTTCAACTGTTTCTTTTGCAAAGCTTGCGAAGTTAGTTTCAGAATTGTGTGTGGTATTTTACTTTGTCCTGGGGATTCTCTTTGCCGTCAGGCGATCATTTTTACAAGCACAAGACAGTTTTCAGACCTATAAGCGCAAAGCAACTTTCAGATTTCACAAGTCATAGAATCTCTCCCCTTGGTATTTTTATTATTTCAAAGAGAAAAGAAATAGAAAAGAAAAAAAAAACAACAAACAGAAAAAGAAAATTGAAAGAAGAAAAGAGAAAAAAAAAAGAAAATTGAAAAGAATTGAAAAAAAAAAAGAAAAAAAGAAATGGAAATAAGAACAGAAAAGGAAAAGAAAGGAAAAGGGAAGAAGTTAATCGTCAAGCCAGGGGCATCCATTGGAATGAAATCCAATCAACTATCCGGAAAGGAACTTCAGTATGAATTCGAGAAAGCCAATATGCGAAGGTACCACAATGCAGGAAGAGCCAATCTACAAAATGGAGCAAGAGAAAAGAAGAAGACATGCTGGAGAACCAAGCTCAAATCAAGGCGAAGTCAGTTCCAGTGATTAGGGCAAGGGTGACCAATGATCAAATTCACCACATTCACCACAAATGTTGTAACATTATCCTTGAGAGGCTCGCTAGGCCGAAAACCCGAAAGGGCGACCTAGGCAAAAGTTATAGCATGAAAAATGAGAGATTAATTAAATAGAGCTCGCAAGGTTGAAAACCCCAAAGGGGTGACTTTGGCAAAAGTTAGAGCGTAAAAGAAGAGGTTAAATACTCGACGGAACCTCCGCCATGAACTACGTTGACCTGATTCCCATTTTTGGGATACGTAGGCAATTTCATCCTGAAGTTCGGTCTTAGTCATATCCATCTCATTTTGTCTCAACTCAATTACCTTGCCCAAGTCATGTCGTTAGCTTCACATCAAACCATGAGCTACACTAACTGCTGTGCATATCATATACTTGCGCTGGGTAAGAAAGAACTAACTTGAATCGACAAGTGGAGCAATTTTCAATACTTGAACTTATCAGTAGAATCTCTTTCTTGAGCAAAACAGGAATTAAAATTGAATTTTAAAAGGAGCATAAGTAAAACTAGGGGCACTATGAATGATCAATTACCTTGAGTCTTTTTCTGCTTTTTGGTCAGTTGTGAGTTCTGTTGTGTCGTGCCTAGTGTCTGTCTCAGTCTGCGCTCTGTATCGAGTCACCATAGCATGTCGTTATTCGAGTCACCATAACACGTCTGTTGTGTTGTCAAAAAGTGCAATTCATCGAGTCACCCTAGCAGACCTGTCGCTCAAAAGTTTAACAGAGTGGCATGGTCAAAATTCCATACACAAATGTTCACTCTAACTTGGAAACAAGTCCATATGTGGAATCCATAAACGAGCTGAGAGTGCCCATGCAAGGGCAACACATTTATGATCAGTGCATATGAGGAATCTATCACTGCTTTGGAAGGGACTGAAGTGGGTTCTTAATATGCCAGAAGAGAGGCATGAGTCTGACGGGTTGACGACGGATCTGATGATCCCCATTACCTATAACTGCATAATGTTTAAAACAGTGCCCAATGGCTGGACACTATGGGCAATTTTCAGTGCATTTGATTGGGTCATCAATTGAACAAGGGGCATAAAACCCAATCGATGGCCAATGACTGGACACTAGGGGCAATTTTCAGTGCATCTGATCGGGTCATCAATTGAACAAGGGGTTTAGATCCAACCTATCTTTTAGTTTGCCAAAGCCATCTGTTGGGCACTTTTCCCTGAATTAGGGTGAGTTTACCCCCATGATGATTCTGATATGATTCAACTTTCGAAAACTGTCTCCGACCATTTCGAAACTCTCTTGGGGATTGCCATATTTCCTTTGATTAATGCATGTGCTTTATACCTACATGTTCATACATATGGGTTGTTTTAAACTGTGTGATTGGCTGCTCTTGCTATTGACTTTGTTTTTGTGCTTAACAGAGTCCTGTTGATTTGCCTCCCCCTATAGTACATTTCAATAGGTTGTGGCAGGGTGCCCTATACTCATCTCATAAAGTACATGACGCATTACTCTGAGTGTTCCACGTTTCCCTCAATATGTTTTCACTGTTGCATAGAATATGCTCTTGTTTCATGCATGGAAAATGCCCTTGTACTTGTATAGAAAATGCTCGTATCTTTCGCAGAGAAAATGCACCTCACTTGCATAGGACGTGCATTTTATCGTACTTCTTTTGTGCACATTCCTCGCACTTTCTTATGCATTGTATCTCACTCGCACTGTTTTGTGCACTTACACATTATATCTCACTCGCACTATCTCGTGCACTTACTTTTTGTATCTCAGTCACGCTTTCTTGCGCATCGCACTTTGTTGTGCACTCGCGCTTTCTTGCGCATCGCACTGTCTTGTGCACTCGCGCTTTCTTGTACATCGCACTTTCTTGTGCACTCGTGCTTTCTTGCGCATCGCCCTTTCTTGTGCACTCGCGCTTTCTTGCACATCGCACTGTCTTGTGCACTCGCGCTTTCTTGTGCATCACACTGTCTTGTGCACTCGCGCTTTCTTGCGCATCGTACTTTCTTGTGCACTCTCTGGTCTAGGAGACCTTAAATCCTCTGAAGGTGCAATTCCTTTGGTGTTTGTCGTGCCCGAACGACTCCCGGTGGTCTGGTATAGCCACATGTCTATGTTTGTTGTGAGTTCCTAAGAGATCAACTGAGACGGTGGAAACTAGAGTTCGAATGGCTCATGCCTAGAACGCAAAGGTTTGGGATTTCCAAGACTAAAGTCTGGTTAAATACCCAGGGGTGTATCGCCGGTTTGAAATCTGTATGGAAGCCCCATAGGTTGAGGTAGCGGGTATGCGCCTCAATTCTGGATACTGAACCAACCTAGTCTGTCACCCTGTTGGAGAATAGGGAAAGCTACGACCATAGCCAAGGAAAAAAGTAGTACTTGTGGTTCAACCTAAAAGAAGGGGAAGATTCCCACATCAGCATAAGGTAGGACATTGCTAAGGTAGGTCATTGCCAATTGCCTATGTAAGGTACCTTCACTTCCTAACTACTACATCATCTAGTATGTCTATAGCATTGTACATAGCATTTTATCGCATGCATTCACTGCATATCCATTGTATCGCTTGCGCCTTTCCATGTTAAGCTTAGTCTGGCATGTGCCCATACTTTTTCCATTAAAACATGGTTATGTGATTATGTGTACGCACCCACACCACTAAGGGAATTGTGGTTTGAGGGTGTCGGCACTATTTCTGTGTTAGACGTGGTTTGTTTTGTGTCTATGCCTTTTCTAAGCAAAATATGGTTTGGCCGCGCGTCTTATTCACTTCATCCATTGCATCCATTGCATCATATTTTAGTTTGTTGCATTCAGCATGTAGGATCACGATCTTTCCTCAGCAGATCATTCCTCACTTGTATCATACCACCCAATTACTTGTACTTTGTGGTCTTTTTGCGAAACACATAGTTTTGCATGTGCTCGCACCTCTTTCACGTTGAAACACGGTTCTGTTATGTGTAAGCATCCATGCTGGGCTGAAGCCAGTACTGAGGATGTAGGTACTTAGCCTGTGTTAGGCGTCGTTCGGCTCGTGCCCACTGCCTTTTCTGTGTTAAAAGTAGTCTGATGTTGCATCTCCATCCTTTTATGATATTTGTGTGGTTTTGTACTGCTTGTGGTTTGATCATCTCAAATACATTGCATATCATTTGCATTGTTTCGTTACATTGTATATTATTACATTGTTTTGTAATATTGTATATCATTTTGGCATTCTGCCCCTGAACTACGCTGGTTTGATTCCTTGAAAAGGGATACGTAGGAAGCCTCCGGGCGCAACCATTTATTCATCTGTATTTTGTTTGATTGTCCAAGTATTCGGCCTTGTCAAAAATAGGTCATCTCTGGGCTTTGACATTCACTCATATCACTTCATGACTCTAAGCTCTGCCAAAGAGGGGCAACTGTAGACACCCCATTTTTGACCGCCCTTAAGACTTGGGCGTTACTGATGGTTTACTTAGTGTTAAAAGCTGTGCAGTGCAAAGGTTCAGTTTCTTCGGTGAGAGGAGAATCAAATCCCAACCTTACACCCCTTTTGGACCAAAACAAACTTGATCAAAATATTTTAGACCTCGAAATCCTCTCTTTCAAAATGTTTTGGAATTAAAATTCCTACGATATTCCGAGGCTCGCATTTCGTTAAATGTTACGCTTTTCGATAAACCAAGTAAGGACAAAGTGGAAATGAATGAAAGAGAGATGAAACCTCTGAAAAATCTTTCAAAACACCTTTTTTAGGGGTTTGGAGTTGAAGAAAATGAGAAAAGAGAGAAGAAAACTAATTTGGGAGAAGTTCGGCATCAATCCGGTTGGATCGAAATTGCGCGGCTTCACCAAAATAGGCATAACTTTTTGCACAGTTGGAATTTTGATGCAAGGCTGGCGCCATTGGAAAGATTACTTATGGCCTTCAATTTGGACACCTGGCCGACCACTTTTGGCCTTTCCAGCCACTGGCCGACCACTTTCTCTTCCGGCAGACCAGAAAAAGTAGCTGGCCAACCACTTAAATGGTCGGCAGCTTTCCTTCAGCTTTTTGAAGATATTTTCCTCCAGCTACTAGAGGGCACCAGAGCCATCCTCCATACACGTGTATGGAGGGATTGCCTTGGCCCTTAGCTTCTTAGAGAAGCTTTGCCTTTTGTTCTCTATAAGAGGGAGGCTCCTCATCCCTCCACTAGGTTCAGAAAAAAATCACCTTTGAGTGATACATATAGTCTTGTATCTATATTTCCTTGTTGCTTTATTTTTGTGCTTCAAAAGTGTAGTTTTGTCTTAGTTTAACACACAAACACACACTCAAACACCATCCTTGGGTTGCTGAGGTGCTAAGGGATTATTTTTGGTATTCTTGGACTGGTTTAAGCTCAAAGAACTTGCTAGAGTTGCAGTTGTAAAGAAAGTCTTCAAGGGTGAGTTTCTAACCCTTAAAACCTCCATTCTTGCTTAAGCTTTTGAGCCTTCTTGCATACTGTTTTAAGCCTAATTCATAACTGGAAAAAGTTCTGTTTTTGCATGCTTAAAAAGTTTGTTTAATGTCACTTTTTCATGGGGGGTGATCTACCCCCTTTTAGGCCTTGTTAGGCCTTGTTTTGAACCATCCCTTTAGGCTCTTGTTGTAGCCTTTTCATGAACTTTCTACCACTAAAATCTAGAGGATTTTCAGTGGTGGAAAGGTGGTTTTGGAGTCCTAAATAGGAGAGGGTCATCCCCTCTCCTTGTATTGTGTTTACTAGCTTCATATGCCTCATGTTTGAGCACATTTGTTAAGCTTGTGTTAGCTTGTTCTTAGCTAGTATTTGTGGTTATTTTGCTGAGAAATGTCACTTTTTTTACTTGCTTTGGTCACTCCATGCATAGTTAATACACTTATAGTGTAAATCTCTTAAACTAGCTTTGTATGCTTCATAAAGTAGCATGTCATTATAGCTTGGTTTGATTCCATTTCAGCATGTATTTGGTGTTGTTTTACCATGTCATACCTCTGTTAGGGTTTAGTTTGGTTTGGTTAGCCTTTGCATGCTCCATGCACTTGTAGTGCATTTCCATGAAATAGCCTAACATGCATCATGCTTTGACATGTCATTTTAGCATGCTTTTGGCTTAGCCCTAAGAAGACTTTGTTCATGTTTTAGCATGTTTAAGGTCTGATTTGTGTTGTCTTGGTCATGCATGACTTACTTTGTATAGCTATGGTTCAATCTAGCTTGTTAGCTTTGTGCATCAAGCCCACTAGCATGCATTACTTGGACTATTTAAATGATTTGACATCATTTATTGTGTGATTTTAGTCCATATTTCATGCCCATGCACTTGTATTTTTTTGCTCTTTCAATGCGTTGGAGGGTTTGCCCATTGATGCCTTAACATGAACCATTGCATATGCCTTCATGCCTAAGCTTGCGAGCTATCATTTCGATGTGTTTTGGGGGTTATTATGCCATGATATAACTCTGATTTTTGTTGCTTAAATCATCCCATGCTTGGTCGTAATAGGTGTAGTGTAATCCACCTTATTTGCCTTGTATGCATCATGTCTTATGCCCTTCATGATAGCTTGTTTTGGCTTCCTTCCATGCATTTTTTAGACTCATTTTAACATGTTCTAGGACTATTTTGGGTCGCCTTGGTCACATGCTTCATGTTTTGTATAGTTATAGTACAAGTGCCCTTGCTTGCTTCAAGCTTTGAGCACCATTGCATGCTTCATTTGTGTCGTGTACATGATTTGTCATTACTTAACATGACATTTCAGAGCATATAGACTTTCCATGTTCTCACTTCATTCACCCTTTGAGTGCCTTTAAGGGTTGTGCATTTGTTGCCTAGTTTATGGTTAGCTTGTATGCTTGCATGCCTAGGTATTTGAGCCCTCATCTCAGCTTGTTTAAGTCCTTGTTTTGACCTAATTAAGCTCTGTCCATAGTTGGTTCATGCATTCGTGCCATGTATTGCATGTCCCTAGAGTAATCCTCCTTGTTAGCTTTCATGCTTTAGGACCATTGCATGCTTTACTTGCTTTGTTTGAATGATCTGGCATCATTTCTTACCTCATTTTAGTGCCCTTAGTGTTGTCACACTTGCACATTTGCCACTCTTTGAGCACTCTTGAGAGTTGTGCCTTTAGGCCTCTTTGATAGGCCATTGCATTTTACATGCATACCTTGCCTTTTGTGACTTAATTTCATCACCAATGGCCACTAATTTGGGCATGACTGAGGTCTACCCCTATTGGTTTAAGTCCATTGATTATGCCATGTATATTGCATTGAGTATGCCATATTGTTTCATTGCATTAGGTATGCCATCTTACATTGCATTGTGCATGCCATGTGGTTATTTGCATTGCGTATGCCAAGTTGTTCCTTGCATTGAGTATGCATGTCCCTAACATTGCGAAGTTGCCCTTGCAGCATTGCATTGTGCATGCATGTGTTAGCATTGTTTGCATGCCATTTGCATTGGTAGTTTGATCATGTTGTATTGCATGTTGTTGCATGCCTGTCCCTTGCATTGTGTATGCCATGTAGTAGCATTGTGCATGCTATGTTATATGTTGCATTGTGTTTGGAATAGGTGTTAGCCCAAACACCAGAAAAGATAGACGCTTCATACTTGAAGTGATGAAACGTGTCTAAATTCCCCGTCGCCGACGCTCTTGATCTAGCATGATAGAGTTTTAGGCTTTATGTGTTTACTTGTGCATTCATTTTACATTGAATTGTGTAACTTCGCCTCTCGGCCATCATGCATTGAAATGCGCGATTGGTGACCCGAGGGTCGAGAACCATACCCCCTTGAGTTCATGACATGATAGGGAGGGTTGTTGTGCACACATATTTTACAAATACATTGCCATGCCCTTTCTTGCTCTCTGTTGCAGCAAATTGCAGTTCAGAAGCAACAACTGGCCGGCCAGCCAGAAAAACTAGCTGGCCGACCACTTTTCTGGTTTTTCAACAACCAAAAGTGGTCGGCAAGTGTCTGGAGAGACCAAAAGTGGTCGGCCACCCTCCCACAGGTTTCCCTAGGTGGAGTTTCATCTTTCTGGAGCTTGGTGCAGAGTTCTGAGGATAGATGAAAACAGAGGCAAATCAGGGCATCGCATTAGATTTCCGAACGAGGCGATTGGGCTTACATGCATTCCTCTCCCTCTGAGGCTCTTGATTTACTACTTTCCTTAGCTGCCATGCTTAGATAGCTCGCTTTTGCTTTGGTTTGTACTTTAATTAGTTAATGCGTTAGCTATTCAATTCGTTTTGTAATAATTAGTTAACTAGGATTAGTTAATTAATTTGTTGTGTAATAATTAGTTTAATTAGCTTAGATTAGCTAGTTAGCTTCTTATTCGGTCCCTCTTTCAAGAGGGTGCATTATTGTAATAAGCGTCCGTGTGTGTGATGCATGTCTTCCAACCTCCATTTCTTTCTCCCTTTTACTTAACCGCTTACGATGGTTAGTTTTAGGGCATATTTCATTTAGCATACCTTATGCTTGCATGCGTGCATCCATTCATCTGTATTGCATGCACCGGGCTCGGCGCATCACACTAACTGCATTGTATTTCAATTCCAATTAAAATACATGTACCAAGTTGCATTTCACATGACATTCTAGAATAGCCGAGCCTATTTTAGTTGCATTCTTGTATGTGTTGCATTAGCCATCTTAACATGAACTAGGATCATGCATGATTTCTAACTAGTTCTTTGTTTTGGCTCGGAGTACACTGTGAGTGGTTACGCTTTAGCATACTGCATATGTGTTAATGTTGTCATGAAAGCATGCTTGCCATGAGGCTAACTACTTAGTTTATTAACTGCCTGAATGCCTGTGGGTGAAGGTTGGATTACTTGAATTGGAATAATTCATTGAAATTCGCATTTTAGCCTACTTGCGAGTAGCAAACTTCAAACCGTTTTCAAATGAATATGCAATGTTTTGTTTCAAATTAGGCGATCTAGTCTATACTTGTTTGTTGTGCGCATCACATAGTAAGATTAGCTAATTAACCGGAATAAGAACACATGTGTTTTCAAAAATAAGATATCATGCTTAGTACAGATCGATCTTTGATCGGGCGAGCGTGGGTGCTCATTAAATGACCTTCCCCAATCGTACCCAAGTTCCCGAGCCGAGGCAACTTTGGTGATGACGGACACGTGGCCTTAGGCACGAGTCAGAGTTTCCTAAATTCCTCCAATATAAAATATTTAGGTGGCGACTCTGTATCTGGCAAAGCAGTCCATGTTTGGCACTTCTTTATAAAAATCAGCTTTCCAAAACGATTTGTCGAATTTGGACTCTTTGGTGATTTATCGGTCTCACATTGCACATTGTGAGATTAGATTCAGAACCGTGACATTTAAGTCTGAACTGTAGTAAGCCCAATGGACAAAACGGAATCCCGCGCCATTTTCGCGCGTAGAGCGCCGGGACGTTCGGGGCGGGTCCACATCCAGTAGTACTTAAAGTATACTGTGATGCAAACTGGATATCGGATACTAGAGACTCAAAGTCCACCAGTGGGTATGTCTTTACTCTTGGTGGGGCGGCTGTATCTTGGAAATCTTCCAAACAGATTTACATTGCTAGGTCTACTATGGAATCAAAATTCATATCTTTAGATAAAGCTGGGAAAAAGCAGAATAGCTTCACCACTTCCTTAAAGATATTCCAATATGGCCAAAATCGATGCCTGCAATATGCATACATTGCGATAGTCAATCAACAATTGGTAGAGCACAGAATCATATGTATAACGATAAGTCACGACACATTTTTCGTCAACATAACACTGTGAGACAACTATTCTCTAATGGAATTATTTCCATTGAATATGTGAAATCTAAAGACAACATAGCGGATCCACTAACCAAAAGGTTAGCAAGATAGTTAGTTGAGAATTCATTGAGGGGAATGGGACTTAAGCCTATTAAATAAGAGTTACCACAACGGCAACCTAACCTAGTTGACTAGAGATCCCAAGATCTAGGTTCAAAGGGACAACCGAGTTGTGTATGACTCATAAGGATCACTGGGGAGTCAAACTCCTACCCATTTCTATAATGAAATAGTGATGTCTGCAACGTTTTAGGTTAAGTAATACTTTTAACGATTCTTATATCTAGGTATACTTAGTGGAGTATAGCAGGATGCTCTTCATAAGAATCACCTATATGAGTGTGAACTGGGCCGGTTCTATGAGATTTGTGAAGAGCTACAATTCTCTAGAGCACTCATGAAAGACCAGGTTGTTCAGGGCCAAAATGAGCACAATAGTGAGAACTAAACTGTGTCTGGGGATATACTATATGAGTTCTATTGTCTTGGTTTACATAAATGGCTGAACAGTTCAAGACATTATGTTCACTGGTTAGCTAGTAAATTCGATAGTGTCTCACAAGAGAATTTTCAAAGCCAAAAGCTATATATCCTTTGCAGAATATTTTCTATATATGTACTCTCTGTAATTAGATCATATTGTTGCATTTTCTCTTCGTCAAGTTCCATCCATGTGGGGGATTGTTGGAAAATTTGGTTTTATAGGCATATTTTGAGCAAACTTTGAGCCCAATTTTGAGTGGGTCCCAAACGTCTTTTGGGGTAGGTCCGAAGAGGTGACGTGTTCCTTACTGCATGGCAGGTCACACAGTGAAGATGGTTCGTCAAAACCATTTATGATTAAATGGGAACTTGACGTCGTTTTTGGGTTCGTAAAATGAGCAATTCAAGAATTAAATGTGGGTTTCCTTGTAAGGCTTGTCCCACATTGGAAACTTTAGAGAACTTATGTATGTATATAATTTCTAGGTGGCAATACTTGGGTTAGGCCCCAAGAGGCACCCCAAGTTTGTAGAAAGGAGGAGTTATGGACAAATCGAACCTTGGCTTAAACCACCACATGGGCTCGCACTGCCGCCGCCGTTGGTTTGGCTGAGCCGAGCTATGCCGAGCACGAGTGTAAGTGTGGGTGTAGGTGTGGGTCGGGTAGGTTCTAATATTAATTTTTTGAAGAAAATTTATTTGATTTTTTTCCAAAATTCTTAACAAAATTAATTCAAAGTTGAATTTAATTTCCTGTCCAATGTTACATCTTCCAATCCAATCTTTCCAAATAGATTAAACTGTCCAAACAATTTTTCAGATTTGTTGGAACCTGAACAAATTCAAAACTGCCTAGAACAGATTTAAACTGCTGTGCAGTTATCTGTTGAAACTGCTCCAGATCTGTTTAAAATTCAAACTATATCTGTCAGTTTGAAATCTGCATCTATTCACTTCAAATATGTACTTGTTCGGGTCTATAAATTTCCAGACCTATTCCAGCAGTTTTTGATATCCGAAAACATCCTGAAAAATAATCTGAAATATTCTTTCATTCTCGGTTTTGCTCTTTGGTTGCATTATTCTTCATATTATTTTTAGGAAAATATTAAGAGAGTATAGAACACAGATTTTGTTCGCCGAACAAATTGTTTGGAGTGCTTCTACAATTTGTCAAGATCATTGTATCCTGGGAGGTAGACGCCATTAGTCCGTAAGCACCGTAGCGGGGCGAATCTGTCTTAAGGACAGAGTGTCACACACTCGATTTGATCTTTTAAATATTTATTTGGTTCGAAAAAATAAATTCGGTAAGTAATTTATTTTATTTGTTAGATTTGTTTCATTATTTATTTTATGCAGAAAATTGCTCCAACACATCTATAGTGATATATTGAAAAGAATCAAAGAAATCCCAACCTCAAAATATGAAGAACAAATCCGAAAATGCAAAGCTTGCCAGATCAAGAATCCAAGACTACCATTGCGAAGAGTGCAATGAACTCTCCAACTTCCCTTATAGATGCGATATAATTTAATCAATTGGGTCCAAAATGAATGAAATTTAACAATCTAAAATAAATCTATAATCGAGATTATAGTACAAAATACTTTAAATGAACTCAAGATGGTCCCCAATACTTACAATTAAAAATGACTAAACAGTTAAATATGGGTTGTACAAACTCAAATTAAATTAATTCTAAATCGTGACTCTTGAATTAAATTTTCACCCATAAACCAAGCATGGCCCACATATATATCAAACTACACCCAACAAACTTTATCTCAAGTCATGGTCTAACACTCAAAACAAACACAAAATCAAAATTGGATCATAAAAATTTTGTTACGTCAATTTATCAATTACCTATAAGTCCATAAATTTTATAGAATTAAATATTCATCCTTTCATTCTGAAAATGTTGCCCAATATACTAGATTAAAATGGGAACATCATATAAAAATTTTATAAGCTTCTAAATTGTGAAACTATTTTTAAAAGTTCATAGAATTAGAATCTAAATAATAATTTTAAATTTTTATTGGTCATTACAATGCTGATCGGGAAGGTAAAGAGTGCTGAAGTAAACAGCTGATGGGAAGGGTATAGAAGTAGAGAGGAACTATGGCTATTAGGAGAAAAAGGGGAATGATAAAAGGATAAGAAGCTTAGGTTTTGGAAATGTTTAAAATGATGTAGTTTACTTAAAAAGTATCCTTTTTTTTTTTTTTCTGTGACCACAATTCACTTGGTCACCAAAAGTTTAGAAATCCCGCCTAATTTTTTCTCTCCCCCACTACCTTCAACGACTGCATTTTACATTTGGTCGCAAAAGGTTTTGTATTGGCTACCAAAAGAGCTGCTAGTCGCTAAAACTTTGTTCATTCGTGACTAAAATTTATTTTGGTTGCAGAAAGTAAACTATTTGTGACCAACTCTGGGTGTGGTCGCGGAATGTAGTCGCCAAAAGGTTTTAAGATCCCGCTTTTTTTTCTTTCCCTCTTCCGCCATTAATTCCGAGACCATTTTTTTTTTGGTCGCAAAAAATTACCTATTAGCTACCAAAATGTCGTTGGTCGCAAAAACACAACTCATCAGCGACCAAAAAAATGTTAGTCACAGAAAGTCAACTATCTGCGACCAACTCAAAAAAGGTGGTGCCAAAAGTGTTTTTTTTGTAGTGATTGTTTGTTGTGGGAAGTCGGTTATGTGGCATTTCAATGGGCACAACATGATTCATAAGGGTTGCCACACCCATTCAGAGGGGTGCAGCCAGGCCTATAAATAGGCAGTGGTCCAGGCCACTCATCCCAGAATTTAGAATCTATATCAATGTCTCTGTCATGTCTGTGCTCATCAACCAAGAAAATTTTAAACCAACAAGATCACAAATGACACCACCATACACCATTTAGTCAAAATTTAAATCAATAAATAATAGTCCAGATAGCTAACCCATTTGTTCAGAAATCCGCCTTGGGTGCTCTCTCCGACACAAGCATAGTAGCTTTTAAAGCCATTTGAAATTAAAGCATCCATCTTGATGCATTATTATCAAACATGAATAAATAACCATCTAACAATGGACAAATGTTCCCAAAAGGCACAAAAATTGCTAATAGGTGTGCTAGTTAACATGCATTATTTTTCAAAAGATGAAGTAAAACCACTCAAAAGTGGAACTTCACAGTTACACATCTTGCACGAGAACTGAAGCACTTAATTCACTTGGTGTGGTTCCAAGGTGATCAAAGGCTATTTTAAACACTTTTTTTGGCTTCCAACATTAAATCAAGGCAAGGTATGGATTAGGAGGGCATGGCCCAGATTTGTGTATATATGCCCCTGAATCTTCAAATATCATTATGGAAGTGTGTCCATTTAATTAGCTTCATTTGCATACTCCTATGCCCTTAATCATTTAGGCAGAGATAGTTTGAGAGAAAACCACAAACAATTTGCCTCAGGATCCTGTCAACTACCACACATCCCAAACCACATCTTGTTGATTACCGAACAAAGCCCTCACAAACATGTATTCAAGATATACTTCCTGTGACATGAATCATTTGCTTATGAGGGCCTTCTTAATAAAATTCAAAAGACAAATTATTGTTATGTCCCCAGGATTATCAATTAAAAAAACATTTTCTTCTCTCCTCAGCATGGATTAGCAATATAATATCATGAACTAAAATTATGGAAAGATGTTGAAGACATATTACAAAAAATTACAAGCAAAAGTAACTGAATTCTTTGAATACATAAATGGAAAACCTTTATGTGGATCTTAGAATAGAAACCAAAATGATTTACAAAATTGTAGATAGATACTGACAAGGAAATCAATGAACTTGTGAAAAATTAACTAAATAATTAAAGAGAGCAATGAATTTAAAGGATATGGGCAAATCAAGTACTAAATTAACCCCATGAAAGAAGAAATGATTTAAAAAAGTGATTATAAGACTCTAACATGTAAAAAGTCGTGATTGAAAGAATGGTTACAAATTTTGTTATGTTTTTTCTGTCCAAGTTCAACGAAATCAAAGTTTAAAGGAAATAGAGTGCAGAAGTTTGATTACATATGAATAAAATTCTAAAAATAAACAACTACCTTCAATGACCTCAATGGAGAAACATATACATTATATATTGTGAATAGCAAATCGAATCTAATTCAGATCTCAATTGTTAGGCATGGTCTTTCTGTCTTCACTGCTGGCGACGGATATGTGTGGATCACTTATGACGGTCAGATCTCAGCCTAGCACTCAAATCTGATACAAATCTCGATGATCTTCTCGGATCCAGCGGAGGCACCATCGGAGGAGAAGGAAAAGGATCATCGACGATGGTGGGCATTTAGGAGGGAGGGAGGGAGAGAGAGAGAGAGAGGCACCAGCGGCGGATGGAGGAGGATCATCGATGGTAGTGGCGATCTGCGGCGGTGGCCGTGGCTATAGCGTTCTGCGGCGGTGGCCGTGGTTTGCGGTAAGGTGAGGTTGGTGGTGAAGGAGAATCTGTGTAAGAGGTTTGAACAAATTGTGGTATGCAAACAGAGAACAGGGATAGGCGCCAATGTAAAGTGATTTCCCTCTTAAAAAATTTCACCTTTAGCCACTAAATTTGCTTTTGTCGCAAAATCTTAATATATAACGACTAAGTTTTTTGGTAGCCAAATTTAAATCAACAGCGACTAAAATATTAGTCGCCAAAAATACTAATTTGGCGACAAATTTTTTTGGGTTGGAAAAAATGAATATACGACGACTAATATTATTTTTTGTCGCTAAAACTTAACATTTTCCGACAAAATTGTATGGTCACCAACGAGTAACTATAAAAATATCATTGTTATTTGGCAACTAAATTTGGTTGGCCATTGTCTGTCAATACATTTAGATATCAAAACGACGTCATTTTGATATCCGCAACTATATTATATTAGTCGCTAAAAGATTATACTCTCCTGCCTAGTTTTCACCACCCCGCCTATATTTTTGGCGACTAATATTTTAAATTAGTCACAAAAATCACTTTTTTGTAGCAAAATTACTTTAGTCGGTAATAATATAAACTTTTAGTTACGAAATTTAGTTTCAGTCGGCAAATGTCATTTTTTTCAGACTAAAATTTTTTTAGTCAGCAAAAATAGCCTATAAAAGTGTAATTTCTTATAGTGATAGTGTAGTTGAGTCCTAATTTTAAGCACAATGCATTATACCCAAAGACAGTGCACATTACAAATTTTGTCTATGGTTGAGTTGTTCAATTATGAGTTTATCACTTTAAAATATATCTTTTAAATGCAAAAACACATTATTCTGGCAACAACAACAACAAAAAGTTTAAAAATTCTGAAAAACAACAATTTTACTTTCTAATTTTGTGTTTTTATATTAATTATTGGCAATGTTTAAAAATTCTGAAAAACAACAATTTTACTTTCTAATTTTGTGTTTTTATATTAATTATTGGCATCCATGATAAAATTGCACCATTTAATATATATATATATATAACCATCGTACCACATGCGTAGTCTCTTGAAATCGCTCCATGAAAGGTAGAGGATGAATGAGCTCACAAGATAGAATTTAGAAAAGAAAAAAAAAAAACCATCATACCACATGTCTTTTTTCTTCATTAAACAAATTTAGAAAAAATATTTTCTTCCATCTTGTCTCTTTTCCCTTTTATTTATTTATTTAATTACTATTGGGGAACCATGTAGGGAAATATGCTAGAAAGTCATATTTTCTTCTCCTATCTTGTCTCTTCTCAACTTCATTTATTAAATTATTTTTGGGTGGCCCACATATGAAAAATAAAATAGAAAGCTAATTATAAGGATAATGTTATATACACTAATTGGTATATTAATTAGTGTACTAACAGATAATTTAATATAATTTTAGAAGTTCGGAAAAATAATGAAGGCAGATAGTATCTTGTTTAGAAATAATTATTAAAAAATAAGAAAGTAATAAAAAAAAATCTTTCATATAAAGTTGTGTCATATAGCAGGATAATATAAAACAATGAAAAAAAAAAGTAGTAACTAGCTACTTGTGTCGAGACACTATTTACTATCTGCTTAATTTTTTATTCTTAAAAACCGTTCACTCTTCTCTTTTCTCTCTCATAAAATTATTAACTCAAATTTTTTAAGAAAAATAGTTAAAATAAAGAGCATTATAAAAACATACATCGAAAAAATGACTAACTACTGCAGTAATGAAGTGAGATTTTAGTTAAATATTTTGATTAGTATGATTAAAAATGCTCTAAACATTCGGTGTTCACACCCTCGCTCCTAATGTCAATTAGTTGTAAACTTGCAAGTCCTAATTAAAACTAGTTTAGATGTACCTTAGGTGACCCATACCATACGGCGAAGTTGTTTATTAAAAATAATCAAAAGCTCAAAAAAAAGTTGAGATCTCCATATATATTATGATCATGCTGCTAATGCCTTAAAAAGCAGAGGATATTAGGGATGTTGCACCCACCATGGGAGCAATAAAGAGAGCTATATGTTGGAGAAAAGTTACTCACCATATCTCCGGACGCAGACATTATGTTCCGACTCAATCAAACATTTATTTTTCTTTTTGTTATCGAATAACTTTAATTTTGATGAAATTTAATAGATAGAACTATGTTAAAGTTGTGTCTTTTTCTAAGTTCCAACTGAGCTTAACAAAGATTTATGATGCCCATATATGAGCACAATCAGTGGCAGAGCCGCATGGTGACTAGGGGGTACACGTGCTCCTCTACAATTTTCTTTTTTCTTTTTTTTTTTAAATATATGTATATAAATAATATTTTAAATAAAAATAATATTTAGAATAAAATGTCAAAGACATTTTTAAATTTATGAAAACAATAGTGATTGTTTTATTTAAAATGAAGTGACTACAACAAATTATATTTTTATATATATAAATTTTGTGAAAAAATCTCAATATAAAGATAATATCCATCATTATTGATATACAAATATAATTAATCTCACTATATATATGTAAAAATTACTAAAGTGTTAGTTATATTTGTATATGGAATTCACCTTTCATATGTTGCTTTACTAGTAGTTAGTGATATCATATATATGTTAACAATGACGTGATATCACTATTATATAAAATTTTTACTCAAATTTTGTGAAAATTTGATTTATCTTACCATTATATAATTTATTTTAAGACTTAAATATATTACTTTTTTACATTGTCCGTGATACACTAGTTACACGCAATACTTTTTTTCAATCTTACTTGAAATCAATTGTAAAATTTTATGTGAAATACTTTTGTAATAATTTATTTAAGTTTTTAAATCTAATATTAATTCAAAAATTATTATTATCTTCTCATTGTTGGTTATGGGAAAAAAAAATTATAGTTGTAATCAACAAGTGTCCCTTCTAATTTACTTTATTGGCTCCATCACTGAGCACAATTCTTTATAATTACGGTGGTATATTAATTAGTGCACCAACATATATTATGATATTATAACCCCACTCATTATATAAATTACAAATACTTAAAATATTTAAATTTATGTCACACCATCTATTAATATACTAATTAATGTACCAATTAGGACATATAGTATTATTCTTTTTTTTAAAGGCTATTCCCAAACAAAAAATCAATCATGAATGGATCCATGTAGAAGTGATACAAAATTCTTCGTATAAAGTTTTGTATGGATATTGAATTTGAGAAATATATATATATATATATATATTTTTCCACAAATTTAAGATTCAGACAAAAATAAATTTGAAAACAAACAAACAAACACATTTACTACGGCTCCATTATGGGAAGGGGGCCAACCAAATGCAATCCAGATAGGCTTTGTTTTGCCTTCCCAGTAGTGGCCCATAATTGTCGACTCTTATATTTTGGACCCAACATTACTTCCATTTCATTAAGTTTCTCTTTCATCATAGTTGACATCTGCCGTAGTCTTTACCTTTCTGCCTACCCCCTAAAGCAACCACCCTCCCACCCACCCCCTATCAAATTTTAAAAAAAAAATTTAGAAAGAACAAAAACAGTAGATTTTTTTTTTTTTTAAGAATTTTTTAGATTTTTTTATTTTTTAGATTCGTTCATATAAGACAAGCTGAAAAAGTTAAAAAATTTGACATAATTTTTTTTAAAAAAAATTATTAAAGAAAAAAATTCCAAAAATAAAAATGTGACTATTTTTTTGTGTGTTCCCAAACAGAATATCACCTCAATCATAATTAAAGTTAACATAATGAAATTGAAATTAATTTCACTTTGAGACATATCTGAACAACACAATTAGTCGTAATCAACTTGATTTGACAATTTGTTGGTTCCACTGCCACAATAGTATATATAGTATGGTATGCATAGTGTGTATTTTATCATGACTCCAAAATGAAAGAAATGTTATTTTTTTTATAATAAAAAATCACTTCATAAATTTGAAAAAGATGATAAATAGTTAAAATGCACAATCTTGGGACAGTAACTATTATGGCCCATAATTTAATAGCCCGCGCGTGTCTCTTTCATTAGGCCTGAGGCCTTTTCAGTGAGAAGCCCAACCCAACCCAACCCATTCCTATCCTAAATGGGCCTATGATATTATTGGACCTGCAGGTGTTTTGCTTCAGAGCCCATAAAAACTCATTTCACATTCCTCAAACCACCTAGACTTTGGTTTCGTTCAGCCCACGAAAGAAAAGTCTAGGCTTCATTAGGGTAAGTGAGTCGCAGTCATGTGTGCCCAAGCCCAGATATTCTGAGTTAGCAAAATTTGGGCTCTGAAGCCCAACCCAACCCATTCCTTTTTCTTTCTCAAGATTTGCGGCCGACTTCATTTATTTATTCATTTTCGGCCTTGTTTGGCATAATCTAAAAAAGTCAAAAAATCAAAAAGTCACTATCCTATTTGAGTTACATTATTTTATTTAAGTCACATCACCTCTCTAACACATCACTTCAAACCCAACTCATACCCAACTCATATTTCATAAAAAGTCAAAAAGTATACTTATTTAGATCATCCCAAACCACCCCGTGCATGGCACACGCAAGTAAATAATTTCTCTTCAATGTCACCAACCGCATTGCTCCAACACTTGAGGTCAATTATAAAAAAATAAAAAAAAATAAAAAAATTTGTAGGTAAAATGGTAAGGTTAGGATTTTCTATAATAATCTTGCAATTGTGGTTTATTGATTGTATTTTGGAGTTTAAACCACTCAATTAAATATTACTAATAATATACTGACTAAAATAATTTGAGAGTCTCTAAATTTTTTAAAATTTGAAAGCTCAATGTGGTAACCTTGTTAGCCTTCTCTTAGGGTCAGTCCTAACCATTTTGTGTAGTTGAAGCATTGAATAATTATTCCTATAATTCTATAAACTTTAAATCCCCTCTCCGAAAATAAATAAATAAATAAATAGCCACAACCTAATTTTACATCTATGTATATGATCTCTGTGTTGGAACAATCTTCTATGTAAATAAAATAAATTGAAACTAATTCAAACAAAATAAATAAATAACATACCGAATTTATTTATCGAACCGAATTAAAAAAAAATACAAAGACCAAGTCGAGTGTGTGACACTCTGTCCTTAAGACAGATTCGCCTCGCTACGGTGCTTACGGTTGAGTGGCGTCTATCTCCTAGGATACAATGATCTTAATCAATTTGTAGTAGCACTCCAAAACAAATTGTTCGGCGAACCAAACCTGTGTTCTAACTCTCTGAATATTTATTCCTAAAATTATATATGAAGAATAAATAGCAAAAAATAAAATCTAGACAGCAAATTGAAAGATTGCAGACTGAATTTTTCGGATACCATGGACTACTGAAAAATGATTGTATTTCTAGGCAAACAATAGACCCGAACAGGTATCAAAATAAGTAAAAAGGTGCACAAATAAACTTGAACAGGTGCACCCACTACATAACCGTTGCTGGAACATTTTTTCCAATTCATTTGAAAAAAGTACCGTTGGTTTGTGGAACACTTATAAACCTGTTGAACTTTATTATTTCAACTAATTGGAATATATATATTAAACTATTTGAATATATATATATATTAAACAGTTTGAATAGTTTAATAAATAAAGGAAGAGGTACAAACTTTAGAAAATCACTTAGGAACCCAAAATTTGAATTTAGAATTAAATTAAATTTCCACAATTACAAACTTTAGGAAACCACTCAGGAACCCAAAATTTGAATTTAGAATTAAATTAAATTCCCATAATAATTTTTTATTGAAAAAATTCAAAAGAATTTTATCTAAAAAATTAATGTTAGACCCGAAAACGACGTCATGTTTCCATTCATTCATAAATGGTTTTGAAGAACTGTCTTCACCGTGTGACTTGCTACGTGGCAAGGAACACTTCACCTCTTCGGACCCGCCCAAAAGGCATTCGGGGCCCACTCAATTTTGGGCTCAAAGTCGGCCCAAAATAAGCCTATATAAACCATTTTTCAAATAAGCCTATATAAACCATTTTTCCAACAATCCCCCGCATGAATGGAATTTGACGAAGAAAAAATGCAACAACATGATCTAAATACAGAGAGTACAGAAATAGGAAATATTCTACAAATGATAGGTAGCTTTTGGTTTTGAACCTTCCCTTGTGAGACACTATCGGATTTACTAGCTAACCAGTGAACACGATGTCTTGAACTGTTCAACCGTTTGTGTAAACCAAGACAATAGAACTCACACAGTATATCCCCAGACACAGTTTAGTTCTCACTATTGTGTTCATTTTGGCCCTGAACAACCTGAGTGCTCTAAAGATTTGTAACCCTTCACAAATCTTATAGAACCGACCCAGTTCACACTCATATAGGTAATTCTTATGATGAGTATCCTGCCATACTCCACTAGGTTTACCTAAATATAAGAATCATTAAAATTTTACTTAACCTCAAACGCTGCAGACATCACTATTTCATCAAAGAAATTGGTAGGAGTTAGACTCCCCAGTGATCCTTCTGAGTCATTCACAACTCGGTTGTCCCTTTGAACCTAAATCTTAGGATCTCCAGTCAACTAGGTTGGGTTGCCGTTTTGGTAACTCTTATTTAATAGGCTTAAGTTCCATTCCCCTCGATGAATTCTCAACTAACTCTCTTACTAACTCTTTGGTTAGTGGATCCGCTATGTTGTCTTTAGACTTAACATATTCTATGGAAATAATTCCATTAGAGAGTAGTTGTCTCACGGTGTTATGTCGACGAGGAATGTGTCGTGACTTACCGTTATACACGTGACTCTGTGCTCTAGCTATAGCAAATTGACTATCACAATGTATGCATATAGCAGGCACCGATTTTTGCCATATTGGAATATCTTCAAGGAAGTGGCGAAGCCATTCTGCTTCTTTCCCAGCTTTGTCTAAAGCTATGAATTCTGATTCCACAGTAGACCTAGCAATACAAGTCTGTTTGGAAGATTTCTAAGATACAGGTGTCCCACCAAGAGTAAAGACATACCCACTGGTGGACTTTGAGTCTCTAGTATCCGATATCCAATTTGCATCACAGTATCCTTCAAGTACTGCTGGATATCTAGTATAATTCAGCCCAACATTATGAGTAAATCGGAGATACCTTAGAACCCTTATAATTACTTTCCAGTGTTCTATTCCCGGATTACTCGTATATTTACTTAATTTACTTACTGCATAAGCTATATCTGGGCGAGTGCAGTTCAATAAGTACATTAAGCTTTCAATAATTTGGGCATACTCTAATTGAGAAATACTTTCCTGCACATTCTTAGAAAGATACAAATTAACATCTACAGGTGTTTTAGCAAGATGATCATCATCTTTGCTGAATTTGTCAAGTATTTTCTCAATGTAATGAGATTGTGACAAAACATATCCTTCTGATGTTTTGGTAATTTTCATACCAAGAATTACATCAGCAATGCCCATGTCTTTTATGTCAAAATGTTTATTCAACATTTTCTTGGTAGTTTTAATCATTTCATTATTACTACCTATGATGAGCATATCATCCACATAAAGACATACAATGACATAACCTTTGCCTGTATTTTTAATATAAACACATTTGTCACACTCATTAATTTCAAATCCATTTGACATCATTACTTTGTCAAATTTCTCATGCCATTGCTTTGGCGTTTGTTTTAAACCATATAATGATTTAACCAATTTACACACTTTCTTTTCTTTCCCTGGAACAGAAAACCCTTTTGGTTGTTCCATGTAAATTTCTTCCTCTAACTCACAATTTAAGAAAGTGGTTTTCACATCCATTTGATGAATTTTTAGATTGTATAGAGATGCAATGGCAATTAGCATTCTAATGGATGTTATCCTAGTAACCGGTGAGTATGTGTCTAAGTAATCAAGACCTTCTTTTTGTCTAAATCCTTTGACTACAAGTCTTGCCTTGTATTTGTCAATTGATCCACCCTCTTTCAGTTTCCTTTTGAAAATCCACTTGTACCCAAGAGGTTTACAACCTGGTGGCAAGTCCACTAATTTCCAAGTGTGATTTTGCAAGATGGATTCAACTTCACTGTTGACAGTTTCTTTCCATAAAGGAGCTTCAGGATTGGACATAGCCTCTTTAAAAGTTAAAGGCTTATTTTCTAACAAATATGTTAGAAAATCTGGATCAAAAGATTTTGAGGTTCTAGCACGTTTACTACGCCTAAGTTCCTCTTCCTCATTTTGATCTAACTCCTGCTCTTGATCATGTTCTTGATCCTGACTAGTAATAACATCATAAGATCTTTTATTACTACTAGTCCCTTGTCCAGTCTTATTTGGAAATACATGTTCAAAGAATGATGCATTTCGAGACTTAATAATAGTATTTACATGCATTTCGGTATGTTCTGATTTATGAATCAAAAACCAATATGCACTACTATTCTTAGCATAACCAATGAAAATACAATCAATGGTCTTAGAACCTATCTTAGTCTTTTTAGGACTAGGAATAGCCACTTTAGCCAAACACCCCCACACTTTTAAGTATTTGTAGGATGGTACTCTTCCATGCCACAATTTATAAGATGTTTGATTCACTTTCTTTCGGGGTACTTTATTTAAAATATAATTTGCAGAAAGTATTGCTTTCTCCCACAAGTTCTGAGGTAATCCAGAATTTATTAACATGGCATTCATCATTTCTTTTAAATTCTTATTTTTCCTTTCAGCAATTCCATTTTGCTGAGGTGAGTAAGGAGCGGTGGTTTGATGGATTATTTCATGTTCTTTACAAAATTCACCAAAAGGTGATTCATATTCACCACCTCTATCACTTCTAAGTTTCTTGATTTTCTTACCAAGTTGATTTTCAATTTCATTCTTATATTGAATGAAAGTTTCCAAAACTTCATCCTTGGTTCGAATTAAATAAACATAACTATATCTAGTATAGTCATCTATAAAAGTGATAAAATACTTTTTCTGCCTCTAGTTTGAATTGATTTAAAATCACAAATATCACTATGAATTAATTCAAGTGGTTCCGTACTTCTTTCAATTGAATGAAAAGGAGTTTTAGATAATTTTGCCTCAACACAAATTTCACATTTATGATTTGAATCAATTGCAAATTTAGGTAAACATTCCATATTAATTAATCTACGCAAAGGTCCATAATTAACTTGTCCTAGTCTACCATGCCATAAATTTGAAGACTCAAACAGATAAGAAGAAGATGTAGTATTATTAATAACTGAGGGTACAACGGTCATTACATTTAACTTGAAAATGCCATCAGACATGTAACCTTTTCCTACATACATCCCATTCTTAGTAAGTACAAATTTATCACTCTCAAATACTAACATAAACTCATTCTTACTCAACAAAGATCTGGAAACAAGATTCTTGCGAATGTTCGGTACATGCAGCACATTGTTGAGAGTGAGTTCCTTTCCAGATGTCATCTTGAGTACAATCTTTCCTTATCCTTCAACTTTGGAAGTTGAGGAGTTGCCCATAAAAAGTTGTTCACCATTGTCCACTGTGGAATAAGATGTGACAACTTTTTGTCGGCATAGATATGGCGAGTAGCATCAGTATCCACCCACCATTCTTTAGGATTTTCGACAAGATTTGCCTCGGAAACAACTGCAGAAAGATTTATGACATCTACACCATTAGAAATTATATCCATTTCGGTTATATCGGCTTTAGTAATCTTCTTACTTGTTCTTCCTTTGCCTTTGCAAAAATTAGTTCTTAAGAACTTCTTTACCTTTTCACTATTATTTACTGGCACAGTCCCAACTTAATGAGAGGTTGGCGTAATGGCAAACACCATACCAGTACTGGCTTGAACATTAATTTGACCAGTTTTAATAGCCATAAATTCTAAATTATAAAATAAAATTATAATTAGAATTTTATACTACACAGATAATTTAAACCAAAAAAACACAGAATTTTAAATTCTGTAAAAATAAAAGAAACAAGAATTGTAACTTTTATTTCCAATTAATTTGAAAATAAAATAAAATTTTATTTAAACAAATTAAACCAAAACTACAGAAATAAATTCTGTTAAAATAAAAGAAAAAAACAAAATGTAATTTTTATTTTCAAATAATTTGGAAATAAAATAAAATAAAATTTTATTTAACCAAATTAATTCCACACAGAAAGCTAATCCAAATTCACAGAATTAAATTCTGTAAAAAGAAAAGAAACAAGAATGTAACTTTTATTTTCCAATTAATTTGGAAATAGAATAAAATTTTATTTAACCAAATTAATTCCACACAGGAAATTAAATTCTATAAAATAAAAGAAATAAGAAAATAACTTATATTTTTCAATTAATTTGGAAATAAAATAAAATTTAATTTAACCAAATTAATTCCACACAGAAAATTAATTTCTGTAACACTTCAATAATTAAAATATTAAAACAGAATTTTAAGTAATGAAAACTCAGAAAATAATTTCTAAAACCCAAAATTAATTTCTGAAAAAATTTCACAAAAATATATTTTGAATTGTTAATGACACCAGTATCGTACTACTAGTTGTCAAAGAAAACAGACAGTGTATTACTATTATCTGTCAAATAGCGTATAATCATTATTTGTTTTTTCAACCAGAATATTATTTTGTAAATCCACAGAAAATAATTTTTTTAAAAGAAGAAAGAGAAACGAAAACAAACGAAAAATTCTGTAAACAGAATAATTCGAATCTGTCTTAAGATTGTTGGAACAATCTTCTGTGTAAATAAAATAAATTGAAACTAATTCAAACAAAATAAATAAATAAATAACATACCGAATTTATTTATCGAACCAAATTAAAAAAAATACAAAGACCAAGTCAAGTGTGTGACACTCTCTCCTTAAGACAGATCCCCCCACTACGGTGCTTATGGTTGAGTGACGTCTATCTCCCAGGAACTGAGTTTATTTTTTATTTTGTTTCAAAGACTTTTGTCTCATATGGAGTGAAGAGAGTGTTGAAAAAATGGTTTATATAGGCTTATTTGAAAAATGGCTTATTAGGCTTATTTTGGGTCGACTTTGAGCTCAAAATTGAGTGGGCCCCAAATGTCTTTTGGGGCGGGTCCGAAGAAGTGAAGTGTTCCTTGCCACGTGGCAAGTCATACGGTGAAGACGGTTCGTCAAAACCATTTATGAGTGAATGGGAACATGATGTCGTTTTCGAGTCTAACATTAATTTTTTAGATAAAATTCTTTTGAATTTTTTCAATAAAAAAATTATTATGAAAATTTAATTTAATTCTAAATTCAAATTTTGAGTTCCTGAGTGGTTTCCTAAAATTTATACCTCTTCCTTTTGTTTATTAAACTATTCAAACTGTTTAATATATATATATATATATATATTCCAATTAGTTTAAATAATAAAGTTCAAAGGTTTATAAGTGTTCCACAAACCAATGGTACTTTTTTCAAATGAATTGGAAAAAATGTTCCAGCAACGATTATGTAGTGGGTGCACCTGTTCAAGTTTATTTGTGCACCTTTTCACTTATTTTGATATCTGTTCGGGTCTATTGTTTGCCTAGAAATACAATCATTTTTCAGCAGTCCATGGTATACGACATCATGTTCTCATTCACTCATAAATGGTTTTGACGAACCGTCTTTACCGTGTGACTTGTCACGTGGTAAGGAACACTTCACTTCTTCGGACCCGCCCCAAAAGACATTCAGGGCCCACTCAATTTTGGGCTCAAAGTCAACCCAAAATAAACCTATATAAACCATTTTTCTAACACCCTTCCCTCCATATGAGACAAAAGTCTTTGAAACAAAATAAAAAATAAAAAAATCATTTATCTTCCGTAAATAAAACAAATATTTAATGTACAAGCATCAGCATTTCTGCGAACTATCCTCATCCATTCATAATTGAATTCTTGTTCCACCAACCACAAAAAAGGCCATACAAAACCACAGATAAAAAAAAAAAAAAAAAAAAAAAGGCCATACACAGCCAAATTTCTTCCATGAAACAGAATAATAAAGTGAGATTTTAGTTAAATATTTTGATTACTATGACTAAAAATGCTCTATACATTCGGCGTTCACACCCTCTCTCCTAATGTCGATTAGTTGCAAATCTGCAAGTCCTAATTAAAACTAGTTTAGTTGTACCTTAGGTGACCCATACGATACGGTGAAGTTGTTTATTAAAAATAATCAAAGGCTCAAAAAAAAGGTGAGATCTCCATATATATGATGATCATGCTGCTAATGCCTTAAAAAGCAGAGGATATTCGGGAGGTTCCATCCACCATGGTGGCAATAAAGAGAGCTATATGTTGAAGAAAAGTTACTCACCATATCTCCGGACGCAGACATTATGTTCCGACTCAATCAAACATTTATTTTTTTGGTTATCGAAGAACTTTAATTTTGATGAAATTTAATAGATAGAACTATGTTAAAGTTGTGCCTTTTTCTAAGTTCCAACTAAGCTTAACTAAGATTTTGATGGCCATATATGAGCACAATCAGCGGCAGAGCCGCATGCAGGGCCCGGCTTGAGATTTTTGGAATCCAAAATCGATAATCAATTAATAAATTTTTAGAACTCTTCACATTTTTTTTTTCATTGAATAAAAAAAAAAAAAAAAATGAAGGTAAAAAACAAAATATTTGTGCCAAAATCACAAAAAATACTTAGTATTAAATTACAACTAACAAGTGTCGCTTGATCTTGATTTTTCTTCAATTTTTAAAAACAAATAAATCAATCATACTTGAATAATCTAGTTTTTTTACAAACTCATTTTCAATGGGTAATAATGCTAATTATTTTAAATGGGCCTTTCAATTTTTTAATGAGTCAATTTATTTTAAGTTAATTTGGGTCTTCCTTAATTTTTTTTAGATTTAAAACATACCTAATATATTATAATAAGCTATAATAGGAGGAGACCTTTTTTTTTGGTCTATTTTCAATGAATTACAATGTTAATTTTTTTGAATGAGCCTTTCAATTTTTTAATAGATCAATTTATTTTAAGTTAAATTGGGTCTTCTTTAATTTTTTTTAAACTTAAAACATACCTAATATATTACATTAAACTACAATAGAAGGACCCTTTTCTTTGATCTATTTTAAAGGGCCCTAAGCCATGGCTTGGTTGGCCGCTGCCAAGGGCCGGCCTGGGCCGCATGGTGACCAGGGGGTCACTTGCCTCCTGGATTGTTTTGTTTTTTTTTTTTTTTAAACATATGTCTATAAATAATGTTTTAAACAAAAATAATATTTAAAATAAAATGTCAATGATATTTTTAAATTTATAAAAATAATAGTGATTGTTTTATTTAAAATGAAGTGACTACAACAAATTATATTTGTATATATAAAAATTTTGTGAAAAAATCTCAATATAAAGATAATATCCATAATTATTGATATGCAAATATAATTAATCTCACTATATATATGTAAAAATTACTAGAGTGCTAGTTATATTTGCATGTGAAATTCACCCTTCATGTGTTGCTTTACTATTGGTAAGTGATATCATATATATGTTAACAATGACGTGATATCACTATTATATAACATTTTTACTCAAATTTTGTGAAAATTTGATTTATCTTACCATTATATAATTTATTTTAAGACTTAAATATATGACTTTTTTATATTGTCCGTGATACACTAGTTACACACAATACTTTTTTTTCGATTTTACTTGAAATCAATTGTAAAATTCTATATGAAATACTTTTGTAAAAATTTATTTAAGTTTTTGTACTTAATATTAATTCAAAAATTATTATTATCTTTTCATTGTTGGTTATGGAAAAAAAAAATTATAACTGTAATTAATAAGTGTCCCTTCTGATTTACTTTATTGGCTCCGTTCCTGAGCACAATTCTTTATAATTACAATGATATATTAATTAGTGTACCAACATATATTATGACATTATAAACCCACCCATTATATAAATTAATAATACTTAAAATATCTAAAATTATATCACATTATCTGTTAATATACTAATTAGTATACCAATTAATACATATAATATTATTCTTTTTTTAAAGGCTATTCCCAAACAAAAAATCAATCATGAATGGATCCATGTAGAAGTGACACAAAATTCTTCATATAAAGTTTTGTATGGATATTGAATTTGAGAAATATATATATATTTTTTTCCACAAATTTAAGATTCAGACAAAAATAAATTTAAAAACAAACAAACAAACAAATTTACTATGGCTCCATTATGGGAAGGGGCCCAACCAAATGCAATCCAGATAGGCTTTGTTTTGCCTTCCCAGTAGTGGCCCATAATTGTCGACTCATATATTTTGGACCCAACATTAGTTCCATTTCATTAAAAGCTTCTCTTTCATCAAAGTTGACATGTGCCGTGGTCTTTACCTTTCTGCCTACCCCCCAAAGCAACCACCCTCCCACCCACCCCCTTATCAAATTTTTAAAAAAAATTAGAAAGTACAAAAACAGTAGACCTTTTTTTTTTTTTTTTTTTTTAAAGAATTTTTCAGATATATTTTTTTTTAGATGGGTTCATATAAGACAAGCCAAAAAAAGTTAAAAAAATTTGACATAATTTGAAAAAAAAAAGAAAAAAATTCCAAAAAAAAAAAAATGTGACTATTTTTTGTGTATTCCCAAACAGAATATCACCTCAATCATAATTAAAGTTAACATAATGAAATTGAAATTAATTTCACTTTGAGACATATCTGAACAACACAATTCCTCGTAATCAATTTGATTTGACAATTTATTGGTTCCACTGCCACAATAGTGTATGTAGTATCATATGCATAGTGTGTATTTTATCATGACTCCAAAATGAAAGAAACGTTATGGAGGTGTCTTAGCATTCGGACTTCATTTTTTTGTTCTTATATTTTTCTTTATCTCCATCTTCCTCTTTTTCTTCCCCCCTTTTTTTTTTTATAATAAAAAACTAGTCTATTATCCATGTTATGCACGGAATAATTATAGATATTTATTTTTATTTTAGATTTTTTTAATATATAAATTATGTTTTTTAAGATTTTTATAAAAATAATTTAACAATTTTATCATTAACCATAGTGTATGAGAGAAGTTAAAAAGGATATTGCAATAACTATGCATGAGTTGTATCTATAATTATTTGTATAAGGAGATTTTAAATGCTGATTAGGAGATTTTGACCAAATCAATAAATGCAGCTATGTGGAAAGACATGTAGATTGAAAAAAGTTAATAAATACTGATCAGGAGATTTTGACCAAATCAATAAATGCTCAGTTTTTTTTTAAATGCCTTCTTTTTTTCCTTTTTTATATTATATTAAAGTTTAATATTTTGATAGTAATCATATGTGTTAGACTTTTCAAGGAATTAAATGTCTTTTTTTTATATTATATTATAGTAAAGTTTAATATTTTGATAATAATCATATGTGTTGAACTTTTCAAGAAATTTTTTTTATGCTTGTTCTTGATGCATTAAAGTGTTATTATGAGGGATAATAATCATATGTGTTGAGACTTTTCAAGGAATTTATATGTGTTAGATTTCAAAGAATTTTTTTTATACTTGTTCTTAATGCATTAAAGTGCTATTATGGGAGTAAGACTTGGAGGTTGAGAGAAGTTAATAAATGCTAAGTTTTTTTTTTTTAAATCAAAAAATAAGAAATTTAGATTGAGAGATTGAAACTCCCACAAGGTTTGGGGTTAAAAACTACCTTTTACTTAATATATAGTATACATCACTTCATAAATTTGAAAAAGATGATAAATAGTTAAATGCACAATCTTGGGACAGTAACTATTATGGCCCATAATTTAATAGCCCGTGCGTGTCTCTTTCATTAGGCCTGAGGCCTTTTCAGTAAGAAGCCCAACCCAACCCAACCCAACCCATTTCTATCCTAACTAGGCCTCTGATATTATTGGACCAGCAGGTGTTTTGCTTCAGAGCCCATAAAAACTCATTTCACATTCCTCAACCCACCTAAACTTTGGTTTCGTTCAGCTCACAAAAGAAAAGTCTAGGCTTCATTAGGGTAAGTGAGTCACAGTCATGTGTGCCGAAGCCCAGAAATTCTGAGTTAGCAAAATTTGGGCTCTGAAGCCCAACCCAACCCATTCCTTCTTCTTTCTCAAGATTTGGGGCCAACTTCATTTATTTATTTATATTTTTTTTTTGGTAGAGACTTACATGCATTGCACACGCAAGTAAATAATTTCTATTCAATGTCACCAGCCGCATTGCTCCCACACTTGAGACCAATTATAAAAAAATAAAAACAAAATAAAAAATTGTAGGTAAAATGGTAAGGTTAGGATTTTCTGTAATAATCTTGCAATTGTGTTTTGGAGTTTAAACCACTCAGTTAAATATTACTAATAATATACTGACTAAAATAATTTGAGAGTCTCTAAATTTTTTAAAATTTGAAGGCTCAATTTGGTAACCTTATTAGCCTTCTCTTAGGGTCAGCCCTGACCATTTTGTGTAGTTGAAGCATTGAATAATTATTTTTATAATTCTGTAAACTTTAAATCCCCGCGCCCCTCTCCGAAAATAAATAAATAAATAAATAAATAGCCACAACATAATTTTATATCTATGTAAATGATCTCTGTTCACTCCATATGAGACAAAGTCTTTGAGACAAAATAAAAAATTAAAAAAATCATTTATCTTCCGTAAATAAAACAAATATTTAATATACAAGTATCAGTATTTCTGCGAACTATCCCCATCTATTCATAATTGAATTCTTGTTCCACCAACCATAAAAAAGGTCATATAAAACAACATAATAAAAAATAAAAACAAAAATAAAAAAAAGCCATACACAACCAAATTTCTTCCATGAAACAGAATAGCAAAGCCACACTTTCTTTCATTTAGGGTATCTCTATGTTCACAAGTACAATTTATTAATTCAATGTTCTAACGATAAGTAAAAGACAAGTTTATAAACTTCAAACAATTTTTTATATTCTCATGTTAGTGAGTGTTCATGTCATTACATAAACAAAGAATGTAGATTTAGTTAATCCATTAATTCTAGGCTTAGCATAAAAAAACATTAACATGGTGACAATTAAGGTTGTCGCGGCCTTGTTGTCATGGCTTAGGTGACTTGATTAATGCCTCAATCACGGGTGGTTTGGTGTTTATTATCGTCATGAAGTAGAAGGAACGTGCCTCGTTTCTCTTCTTCTTTTTTCTTTTTCTTTTCTTTTTTTTTTTTTGGGGTTTTTCCAAAAACTCTCTTTGTAGTCTGTTCATTTTAAGGCTTTTTCTGTTCAAGTTCATCTCAATGGAAACTATTCCTATTACTTTACAGTTTTGGCACTTTAAGCTTTTTAAATCGCCAACCTAAAACAGGTTGTGGAATCTCAGTATAATCAAGGTATGAAACTAATAGAGGATTAATCTAGGATTGCGTATCCATCTCATGTGCGAATGGTTATTTTTTATTTAATCCCCTAATTTCGTCACACTTGTCTTGAAATATTTAGATTTTACTCAACCAATGAAAGTTTAGGGGCAATGATGGGCATTAGCTTTCCAACCCCAACCCGAGTATATCTAAAATATTTAATATTTTATTTATGTAAGTTAAGTATAACCCACGCTTTTATTTTACGTTTTAAGACTAATTGTTGTTAATGATTTGTAATTTTCAAATTTAATTTAAAATATTTTATTTTGTTGTATTAATTTTAATTTATTTAAAATTAATAATAAATAATTTCGTCTGAAAACAAAATAATAAGCATTACAATAGATATATTGTAGCTGTTAATGTGCTCATTGTCATTGAAACTCCAGCAATGCTAGGTATCATGAAAAGTTTTTCATGAAAATGATCATGAAAGATTTGTAACCTTTGGATTACACTTAGAATAAAACGCCACACACTAATCAAGGTAATCTAAAAGTCACAAATCTTTCATGACTATTTTTATGAAATTTTTTTCATGATCCCTAACATTTCTCTTGAAACTCATCTACCTACCTAAACAACTGGAGCTTCAGCACAAAATTTGAACCCTTTTGCTTAGTAAAATTTTTGTAAGGCTTTGAGGCATTCACTTCGTAGAGTATGTGCTACGGGCAAAGTCGTCGCAGGATTCAACAAAATCTCTCATTGAAGGACTTCCACCAAATATTTTTATTTAGAGAATTGTTCCGAGAAAGAGACAGAGAGAGATTTATTGTTTGATTGGCAAGTGCGCTTGCTGCTATGCTTTGTCTCAACACTTATTGACACGCAGTTTATTATTTGAATTTTTTTATTGACGAAATCCTTCTCAGAAAATATTGAGACATTTATTGTTTGATGTTTGATTTTTTTTTTTTTTTTTTTTCATGTTTTGTTCACAAAAATCTTAATTAAGGTTGGCATGTTGTTAAAAACTCTTTCAACGTACTCATTTATTATATTTAATTTAAACCATTGATCAATTCAAAAGTAGGAATAGATCAATGATTTGTATATATATTTAAGGTAGGTCTAATTCATATAGAACCCAATTCAAATATAATAGAGAAAAAGTTACACAAGTAATATGAGACAAATACAAAAACTATTATACAATCAAAACATAAAAGCTTGCCTCAACATTTATTATTTGATCCAGAATTATTGGTGGATTTATTGGGATTATTACATTGGATAAAAATGTGTTTATATATATATGCCCATTAATTCAGAATTGGGTTGCAGCCCTTTGACATTATGTGTTGAGATTTTAGTGCCACAGATGTGTATACATGTATAAAATAATAATTCCAATCTCATCCAGTCCATACCATATGTTTTTCCTCTTTGTTATAATGTCATTGCTTACATCTTTTTACTTCTTTTTATTATTATTACAAACTTTATGAAAAGACTAATATATTTCCTGGTCTTGCATTTTTTCCGAGGCCTAACTTTGTTTGAATTTCCTCTCCTTCTTTTCTTTTTCCACACCACTTTCCTCGAATTAAACCCTTTTTTTTATTTTTTTTTATTTTAGTTACTTGTGAAGAGACAGTCTCTTCCCCAAGATTTTCATAACTTGGTGCGAAGACAATTATTTCCAGAGGTCTCAAAATGCAATTGTTTATGTCAATTTCTACCAATTTTTATTCTTTAATTTACAGAAAATACCAAAAAAAATTATTCCTACACTTATTATTTGTTATTATTATTAGAATTTAAAAAAAACATCCAACATAAAAAACAATGAATTAAACTTGGGCAACATTGAGTGATAGTAGTTTAGATGACACGCAGAAGCAATGTGAGATACTAATCATCTAACATGATATAGAGCTCTAAATTCAAGATATTTTAGGTTCAAATCTGATCTGTTTTTCTTTTTTTTTTTTCTTTTTTTTTTGTCATACGATAGGATGTTAGGTGGTTGGTAAGTTAGATTATAAGGAAAGAGTCACAATCATTTCGTTAACTCGAACTCTGAACCTCTGATATTCTCATGTCCCAAGGAACAACTATATAGATCACTAGGCTAGCTGTCCTCTCCATTATTTTTTTCCGTTGTCATTATGCACTCAATCTGTTCTTTTTTTATGTATGCATTTATCTGTTCTCTCTATTCTCTTCACATGCAAAAGGAAAGTGTGAGCTTATTTTCTTAATCGTATAAACTTTGGAAATAATTAGTGATGGAATAATTATAATATTACTCCATCATAACTGCAAAGAAAAAGCCTGTATACATGTTTTTTTTCTCCGAAAGAAACCTTTATGGCTCATCCTGGCATCATCCATTGTTGAAACCTTCTTTGAGATATCATGGGTGACACATTCTCTACTGGTTTGCACATCTTCCTTTTTTCATGGTTTCACATGACTGACTTTATTGCATTGAAAGTTCATGCTCTCTTGGGAAAGAGAGAGAATGGGTAATTTTTTTCATTTGTCTTTTGAAATTGAGAATGGGTGATGTTAGACACTGAAAATTAGTCTTAAATTTATTTATATTAACATAACAAGAAATTAAGTAATAATTAATTAATTTTTAAATCATCCAACAATTGACATGTAATAGTTTAAAGAGAAATATTTGAGAGCTTTAGGGAGAAAGCTCTAATTTGTGTGTGAGTCCCATCTGATGTGATGTTTTGACCTTATTTTTTTATTTTTTATTTTTCACATCACTAAAGCTCAATTAGAGCTCTAGTTTTAGGGAGATGAATCACAACTGTAATTTAAATTTAAAAATGCTCTAAATTTTTATAAATATTTATGGAGTGAGAATATTAATAGTTTCATATTTAATTGGCGTAACTACCTTTGCTTTGTTTGGCTTTACGTTGTTTGTTGAGAATGATTGGAAAGCGTATTTGTTTGATTTTTCTGCATTCCCTATTTCTTAATTAATTGCCACTCGGAATCAATTTAGACCTCAATTTCTCTAATCATAGAGAGGGAGACAGAGAGCTCCCCACTCTTCTAACATGCCCTCAAATTACAATTTATTTATTTTTTTGGGAGAACGAATTACAAGCAGACGATCATATATACTAAACAATCGATCAATATATATATATATAGATAGATATAGATATCAATGAATCAGTGGAAATAAAAATAGTTTGCCTATCAATCAATTTATGACCCAGTTCATGGCCATATGTTTGATATTTATTTTTTTTTGGTCAATTGATGAGAAATTAATTATAAATTTTAAAAAAGTTACATTAAAATAATTATAGTTTAATATTCACTGTAAGAAATAACTCATAAATGGCAAGAAATAAACAAATCAATACAATGAAAAAATCTTTATAATAGAAAAAAAAAAATCAATATTTGTCTTTGATATAATCAATCCCAGATAAGTGTACAGAAAATTCATAACTAAATTACTCGATTTCTAATATGTATGGCTCAATACTATTAGAAAAATATTTGAGGGTCCGAAATCGTTTGGCTCGAAATTGGCTCGAAACTCAAAACGACGTCGTTTTGGGTTCTCTTACCGGTGACATGTAATAAAATTCTCTTACCGGTAAGATAATCCAAAACGACATCGTTTTGGATTCAGGCAAATCAAGCTTGAAAATTTCGAGTCCTGTAACAGTTCTGATACTATTAATACTACTACATCGTGATAATTCGATACTGCTATTTTTAAACCTTGCTTAATTACAACCATTGCAACACGAATATTTCTCAATTATCTTATGCAATCATGCATTCTCGGTTGGTTGGTTGGTTGGGTTAATAGTTAAAGCTTTTGGAATCAAGGGTCATCTTATGGAAATTACAAGGAGTGAAAAAAAAAAAAACCACATATATATAAATTGATCACAAAATGATACATCCTTTTATATAAATTGAATTTTGTATTTATGTGAGAAGATTGTATTTGATCATATAATTAATTTTTATGTAATTAAAATAATTGAAAAACAAAAAAAAAATGATTGTAATCTATCAATAATCTCATATGAAAACAACTCATCAAGTCAACTTAAGAGATTGACATTAATGTTGTTAAATTAAAGACACGTCTTAATCCTCCTACATAAAGATTTTTCTTTTTGATTTGAGAGTTGGCTTTAGCTAAAGGACAATGAAGTTTCTGTATGGATTTGACAAAATCAACAACCAGTTTCAAATCATGTCAGCCCATTCATAATAAAGAAATATTAACCTCCCTAAACAAACAAAATTAGGGGCCAAAGTCTACATATATCTGGATACCAATAGTTTGAAACATTTCGCAACAACTATATACAAATTAATCAACTATCTTCATCAAGTTTATCATTTTTTTCTACTAGATTTTTCGAAATTATTAATTAACAACTGTGTGTGTAATCAAGGCTTCTTCCACTGTACGCACATATCAGGTGTTTGTCTTATAACTTATTTTAATTTAAAAGTCTAAACCTATTTTAATTTAAAAGTATGTATTAGACTGTTTAATACAATTTATGTTTATAATTTATTAGATAAAACTAGTTTAAGTAAATTTAAAATAATTGATTATTTGAAAAGTGGAGGAGGAATGTTTGTTACTTCTGTTTTCTGATTATCAATTTTTAACTTACAAAAAATTACACCAAATAGGTCCTCTTCCCCTATTATATCCATCATGCGTGCCAGATATCAGTTGAATTCGTCAAATATTGAAAAAATAAAAGGAAGGAAATGAAATTAATTAAAATGTGATGACATGATATTTAATTATAAATTTAGCATTATCGATATAATTTATTTTTATTTTACTGTTTGTCATAGTATAAGAAAAG
This sequence comes from Camellia sinensis, assembly GCF_055761805.1. Lineage (NCBI taxonomy): Eukaryota > Viridiplantae > Streptophyta > Magnoliopsida > Ericales > Theaceae > Camellia > Camellia sinensis. Next base: position 210,705,545 of record NC_138961.1, on the reverse strand, counting down.
TTTATGAGACTTAAAGCAAATTGAATATTCAATTATATATATATATATATAAATCAATAACACAATCCTACAATTATCATATAATAAATCAACAACCCAACAAATACAAGAAGAAAGATCCGTACAAATATAAGAAGAAAAAAATAGATGAAAAAAGTCAAATATCCGTCATTCATTTATTTTTATTTTTTTACTGATATGAGAATCAAATTAAAATACATTTATACATTGATATTAAATTGACATAATTTAAACATGAGAGAGTAAAACAACACTAATCACATACTTTGGATATCAGTTTTTTTTTTTTTTTTTTTTTGTGTGTGTGTGTATTAAGATTAAATTGGATCAATTAAAACATTAGTTACTCAAATGACACAAACCGCTATTTATCATCCGAAGTGGTCAAAACTCACCGGAGACTTGGCTCAAGATCCTCTTCTTTCTTTATCACTCTCGCGCACGCACATACGCACCTACACACACACAAACAAAGCTTGAACAAGTACTACTGATGATGAGAGAATAACAAGATTATTATTGATCCATTCACGCTGTGCCTTGTTAAAGGCATCTTTCGATACTGCACTCATTCACACCCCTAACAGAAAATTGAGAATTTCCATGACATCGGCATTTACAACACCACATCAAGCAACAACCATTCAAAAAGTATTCTCTATTAATCTCTCAACGGTCCTATAATATCAATCACTAATTTAGATTCTATTCATAATAGGATTAATTAAGGGTTACTATTACATTGTGCTGACTCAGATAAATATGCACGAACAATTAGGTACCGGTCAATATCATCATACATATATGCGTAACAATTTCAGCTAAAATATTTAGATCTGTTAGAATGCGTGAGATCAATTAATTTAATAATTTAGAATAATTTACCTTATGTCCTACAAACGTACCACCTGACGCCTATACAGTGGCCCAATCTACTAATACTAAGCCAATGATAATTATTTCTTATTTGACGGATTCACTTGTCAATTAGTATTCAGCATCTTAATACTATGCTTACACACAATATCAAAGTATTTTGATTCAGCTTATAAAAATTACATGAACTTATGATGTGATGCTATCTTTGACTTAATCAATTTGTCAGAAAACTCAAGTCATTTATAAAACGCAAGAGATCAATTCTTAAATTTTATACTAACCAATGGTATCCCTCCACGCTCTTTGGCGCACCTCTTTCCTTCTTTAATTTACTATTGAACCCTTTTTGGTTAGAAAAATTAAAAGCAAGAAAAACTTCAAAGCCAGCTTATTTTTTGACCTATTTTTGTTTTTGTTTTTTTTTTTTTAATTGTGACAAATTTTGTTTTTCTTTTAAGTTTGTCTTGACTAGATGAATTTAGATTTTTTTTAAAAAAATTGCATCAATTTTAAAAAGGTTGAAAAATATGAAATTACGTAAAATTTAATTTCAAAAACTTTTAAAAGAAATGGCTTACTTTCGTATTTTCTGAATTTTTTTTATTTTTAAGATATTCTAGTCGGAATGGATATAAAAGGTTAAAAAAATTTAACATAATTTAAAAATAAAATAAAATAAAATAAGTCAAACTAAAAAAATAAGCCTCATCTCTCTTGACCGGGCAAGCAATTGAGGGCAACTCAAGGCAACTTATTGTTTAGACCAAGTCAATCATCTTTACCTTTGTGCTTCACTCTGTTTCATGTCCTTTTTTTGACTTCAGAGCATAAGACTTGATACCACTTAACTTATGCGCTCTCTCTCTCTCTCTCTCTCTCTCTCTGGGGAGAGGGTCCCTCCCTCCCTCCCTCCCTCCCTCCCTCTCTCTCACATTCTTTCTTGTACACTAGTGCAGCAGATTGTGGTGTTTTGACACACTAACAAACTTTGCCACTAATATTATCTTTTTCTTTGTTTCTTTATAGCAAAAGTACCTTTTATTTTTTTTTTTTATTTTTTTATTTATGGCAAAAGTACTTTGTAAACAATTTGTTGTCTTCTGAACCGTTATTATCAACAAATTATATGAACCTTTTTCTTTTATCCATGTTACACAAAATTGTTCAACGATGATGGTGATCAATACAAACTAGTTAAATTTTGATAATTCAGGAATAAAAGTACTTTGATTGCAATTCAACTTTTGTGCTTGTATTTGAGTTGATTAATAGGTTAAAGTTTTGAGTACAAACAGTCGAAGCATATAAGATTAATACGTTTGGAGAATAAAACGATGGAATTAAATTATGGTTTCTTTTGAGTATAGAGTTAGAAGTCACTTTTTATTTTTTAACCTATTTTAAATCATATCACATCTTTAAAATAGGGAGTTTTTAATTAACTTTCCAACTGATTAATTTTGAATCATGCATTTGAGTATAAATGTGGGCACCAAGATTAGCAGTCCTCTTGCACGATATACCTACCAAATGGGGGATTATTTAGTCTTATTTGTGTGAGTGGGATACCAAATTGAGGATTAAGGGTGTCCAAATTAGCAGATTAGAAAATAAAAATATGCTCCATATTTGATCGTTATGATCATTACATCATGTAGCCTATATCCCCTTCTATTTCAAAGGCAATCGTTTAAACTTCGAAAAAAATTTAAAATTTGATTTGTGTCTTCCTAACAAAAGGTTATTTTGTAGTCCAAACATGATTAGGTGATGCTCCAAAAAAAATTGTGATTGGTGGAGGTGTAAAGCCCACAATTTTGTGTTAGGACATAGAAATGATTGATTGGTGATAAAGACATGTGATATAAGGCGGGGTATAGGGTTATTCGACTTGCGAAAACCGTCCAACCCGAACCACCTACGCCTATTTGGGCGGTTTCGTAGAATCATTAGGGTCGAATGCGGGTTAGGATTTGTTTTGTTTTGCGAATTGCGGGCTGGTCGCGGATTTTGCTTGCACCTGCACGCGCACCCGCACTCACTTGCCCGCATCCGTATTCAATTTTTTATTTATTTATTTTTATTTTTTTTAAATTTGGACCATCAAATTTTCTTGTAAGCTTTGTAAGTGTGTAATCCTTATTTTCTTTTCTTTCACTCACTTTAATTTGATTGTCAAACATGTAAGCTCTAACATTCTAACATTATAATAATATCATACACTGCCTTGTTTAAAATTTTTATTCTTCAATTTTTTACAAATCTAGTTATGTGATTTTTTTTTTCCTATGTTAGTTTTTATTTAATTTTCATTTTAATTTTTTTGTAATTCAATTTTAATGGAAGATAGTGTTGAATCTCCCGCAATAAAAAATATTTAAGAAATAAGAAAAAAATAAGCCGAAAAATAAAATTTTAAAAGATAAAGCTCAATCCACAAACTATTTGCAATCGCCCATACATAGGTGAATCCTATCCGCACAAACCACAATTCGCACTGCGAGCGGTTGCGGGTTCAATTTTTCCCAAACCACAGACATGCGGGCCGATCCAAGCCGCAAATCGAACCGTCAAAAACCGATCCGCGAGCACTTAATAATTTTTCCATCCTAGGTTTCTCAAGTGTGAATATAAGGTAAAACTCATTTTATCCCATTGTCGTTTGAGGCAAAAACATATTACCCCTTATAGTTCAAATATAGTTATAAAGTCCCTATATGATTTGGACCAAAATGTAACCGTTAACACCATCAACTATAAATGTCAAATGATTATAACACTCTCAAATCTTATATTTTTCTTTGTTATTTTCTTTCTCTCTTCCCTCTCATACACATAATTTATAATGTTTAACAATAATTCAATTAAATCACAATAATTATAAATTATTTATTATTTATTTTAATTCTAATTTAATTATATTTTAGATCACAATTAATCCTAAATATTTAATTATTTATTATAATTCCTAAATTTTTAATCTAATTTTAATTTAATTATATTTTATATCACAATTAATTCTAAATTCTTAATTATTTATTGTAATTTCTAACATTTTAATTTAATCATGTTTTAGATCAATTCTTAATTATTATTTATTTTATATTTTTATTTAATTATATTTTAAATAAATTCTTAATTATATTTTGGAAAAATTACACCGGTAGTCCCTATATTTTATTCCTTGTGTCATTTTGATCCTTACATTTTCAATTGGTTCAATTTTGACTCTTAATTTTAAATTTTATTTCAATTTGGTCCATTAATAATATCATTACTGTTTTTTAAGGAAAATTATCACTAAATTTGTTGAGGTTAACTAACTGAGTTGAGTAAATTTATAATTTTGTCCTTAAAAATATGGCAGGTAACACTTGTGTGCCTATTTTTCATAAAAAAATGTTAAGAGTTGTAATCTATTAGACCAAATTAAGACAAAAACATAAATTCAAGGTCTAAATTGAGCAAATGAAAGTACATGGACTAAAATGACACAAGGAATAAAGTACAGAGACTACTGTAATTTGCCCTTATATTTTTTATTTTAGAACAATCCTTAATTTTATTTTATTTTATTTAATTTTAATTTTTTATTAATCTAATTCTAAATTTGGAGAAAATTGAGGGTAAAATTGTCTTTTTATTATATTAATTTCACTTAATTTTTTTTTGAAAACCATACTTACTGTAAAAATGATGTGTGTTATACACCTTCCATTATTTTGGGTGGAAAACTTAACAGTGACACTTTAGTCTAAAATTATATGAGGACTTTCTAATTGTATTTGAATTACAAGGAGTAAAGTATTCTATTTTCAAATTAAATGAAGGAAAACGTTCCTCCTTTTGGGAAGACCTCCACCACCCCAGCAGTGATGTCAATCAATGATGTGTTTGTATTGTTGTTGTTGTTGCTTTTTTTTTTTTTTTTTTTTACTTGAACCAATCACAAGTGAATGAGGGTTGTGGGGGTGATGTTTTGTGGGGTCTGAATTATTACTGTTAAACGAATTTAACCCGTGAATATAGGACAGAGGAAGAGAACTAAAGGAAAAGAAGTCGGCAATGGATTCCTGTGTCTGTGATCGTCTTGGTGAATTTGAATCGCTATGAAGTATTTCAAGCATTGGATGAACGGTGTACGTGGATTCAAGGACATTTAAAATAAGGGAAAAGTTAGGAATCATGAATTTTTTTTCATGAAAGTGATCATGAAGAATTTATGATCCTTGGATTACTTTAATTACTCTGTGGTGCTTTATTTTAAGTGTAATTCAAGGGTCACAAAAGTTTCATGATTATTTTCATGAAAAAATTTTCATGATACCTAGCATTGCTGTTAAAATAAAATTACAAAAATGGAATCAACCTCAATAAAAGCAATGTAACCATCTCGAATTCACTTCAATTTAAATGGGAACAACTATCCATTTTGATTTTTTTTCTTTGCATGAACATGTCTTGTCTCTCATAATGCTGGCCAAAAAGCTTTTTAAAGTTGAATGAAAAGAAGAGAATCACACGCGAAATGGAAAACTGTTTAAATTAAGAGAGAGTTCTAGGGTGGTGTTTGGGAAGCAAGTTCCCAAATTTTTTTCTCATTTTTTCCACTAAAAGACAAAAGTTTTGCAAAACCAAAAAAAACACATCCAAACAAAATATCACATCCAACCCCATAATCATTTCACTTTTTCTCTCACAAACATCACATCCAACCACATAAAAACCCAACTATCTTCCCAAACACCAAAAATTTTTTATCTCATAAAAACCTACATCTACTAAAATCTACATAAAAACTCACTTCCCAAACACCATCCTAATATGAAAGCCATGGAGACTGGCTTATTTTGGTCAATTTATAAATTTCAGTTTTGGAAAAATTATTTTAGACTCTTGGGTTAAACTCATTTTAAATAGTTTCTGATTCTAACAACTTATTTTAATTCAAAAAATATGATTTTGAAAAGCTGTCCATTCTTTACTATTGATTATTAACTTATGTTGTGGGTATATTAATTTATGATTATACTTAAGAATTTTTTTTTTTTTCGAATAGAAAAATTTGTCCCTTTTGAATAGTAAATTTGAGATTTTTGATGCATACAAGTCTTTCTATTGGAAGGCTTATACACAACCAAAAGAATGCTTATAGCATCTCCATGACCTGATAAAACGATCTTTTTTGATAAAAAGAACGATTTTTCCCTTGTGTTCGGCTATGCAGAAACCCTTGAATCTAGAGCTTATGGTCCTAAAAGCGTTCCAACCCAGTTCCAAGACTATGGATTATTTTCATTTTTATTTTATTACAGAAAATATGGACTAGTAGTGAATAATAAAAAATAAAAATTAATTCAATTTACAACTAATAAAGGTTAATTTAATTTACAATTAACAAGGGTAAAAATGATATTTACACATTAATAAACAATTTCATAACTTATTTACAAAACACTATTTAGCAACTTAAATTTATAATCCAGCAATTGCACCGAACAGATTAACAACTTCTTATTAAAGTAATAATCTCTAATTCGTTAAGTCATAATTTATAATCTATTTTAACAATTGTCCCCAAATACCCCCAACGATGAGGGTGATTCTATTTACACCACAAAATCATTTCATTATATTTAATTTTCAAGAACAATGTTATACATAATCTCATTTTTTGTTTTATTTTCGCATTTATGAAGTGCACATTAGGCCACTCATTTGTATCAAGGAATAAGAAAGGAATGTAAAAAAAAAGATTATATGTGGTACTTTTCAGGTTTTAACTTCACCATACACAAAAATATTAAATTTTAATTTTATTGCTGTAAATTTCTCAAGAAAAATTCAACTAAAAAAATCAATGCACAAAATGAAATGCCTCAGAGAAAAGCAAAGCACCTATGAAGCTAAAGCATTATCCAGATGATAAAGGCAGATTCATCCCTCAAGCTGACAATTAGCTAAAGTAAAACTCAGAATTTTTTGCTACCAAAGATTAGTTTAGAGTCATTAGACCTAATATGTGTCAATATCGATGATACAATTATATATAAACTAATATTAGACAATATCAGTCAATATATATTAGTATTAGAAGTTCAAAATTTTAGTACATAAATCTTGCTTTGGACAAATTTTTTTTTTTCTTTTTTTGCAATTTTTTTTTTTTGTTTTTGTAATCAAATGAAAAAAAAAAAAAAATCCTCCACTTAACTCATGGTTTTAAATAATATTATCATAATATGTATGGATATTAACAATACAATCATATATCAGCCATATGTCAGATAGTACTAGCTATTTTTTGGGGGTAATCAACCACTTATCCAAAAAACAAAAATGACACATCCTGCGTTGGACTCATGGTTTTAAATAATAATCATTATATATATTAGTATTGGTGATAGGGAAACAATATTAATCAATATATCTGTGAAGGAGTTGCGTTCCTGTTGTGCCTTAAGCTGTGAGACCCATTGGGGACGTATCTTGAATCTTTTTTGATGATTCGAACTGTTCATATTGTAAAATTCGTTGAATAGATCATTCATCCAAAAAACCAAGTAAATTGGATATTTGTAGTATCATAATAAGAGCACATTTATTTTTCAAAAAATAAACGATTAACCTGATTTAATAATTTTTTTTAAACAATTAGGGCTTGATCATGGGGTTATAGACGGCCGATTAACTTAATTTTTTATATGAATGATATACTCGACAAATTTTACAATATGAACGGTTCATATCATCAAAAAACTGACAAAAATGCCTCTACGAGACCTCACAGCAGGGCTGCTGTGCCTTATGAGTCCATTGGTTGCTTTATGTAATATATAAGAGAGAAAAAATAAAAAATTATAGGTATGTAACTAATAAAATTGTAAGGACCACGCAAGATATGAGGTGGACCTATGTGATAATTTTTCTGTAATAGATACTTGAAGCAGCACATCTGATCTGATCTGACATTCTCTTAAAATATGTGTAGTCATTAGGGAATTGATTTCGCATTGGCAATACATGAGATGGACTAATGCAATATGCGTGTATCTGCGCGTGCGCGTGAGTTCTTTCGCACCTCTTTCTTATTGTAATTGCAGACATGAAGATAACAATAAAGCAGTTCAGTGCCAGTTCAGTGCAGTCCCTACACATGCTTACATCCGATACCAATAGCTTGTGGCCAAAACGCCAAAGTACCTTTCCATCTTTCCTGCTTACCTTTTCATGGAGGGTGCAAGAACTTTGTAAAATATATACACAATTCAATTCATATATCAAAAAGAAAGATAAATTAAGTACACCTTTTACGTTATGATTAGGAAATAGTACAAAACTTTTTATACTTTATGTCTCAATATATATGACTGCACTAAGGTTGTACATACAGGAGACAAACTGTGAGTATTGATTGCAATGTACTAGTATTAGGAGTATTGAGCCATACTTATCAAAAATTTAGGGTATGTTTGGTTTGTGTTTGAGAGATGTGTTTTAGAGATAAAAAGTACGAAAACATGTTTGGTTTGGTTTTTTTTAAAAGATGTTTTGGAAAATTATTTTGAGATAGAGTTTTGGAAAAAGTGATTGATTTGATGTGTGAAAGAGAGATTTGTTTGGAAAACTTGTTTGGTTTACAAGTTTTGAGAAATTTTTTTGGGAAAATTTGTTTGGTTTGATTATTTTTGAAAACTTGTTTGTAGAGAAAATTTCCCAAAATTTTTTCAGAAAATCAAACCAAACGAGCCCTTAGTGACTCAGTCGTGAATTTACTAAAATTATCAACTCGGACTTCAAGAAAGAGCTCCGTCTAGGAAACTAAGCATGCAGGATGCCAAAGAAAAAGGACCTTCTTATCAAGCTAAAAGCACAGGGAAGGGGGCATGATATCCAAAAGACCCGTCCACCCAACCTGCCGGCCCGTTCTAAAGAATTCATGGCCTTGATAGCAAAGCCAACCAGTAGAGCCGATGCAAGGATCAATAGGATGTTGTAGCTTTAAGAAAGAGGGGCGGAGGTAATCTGAAAGTCTCTCTAGGAAGGAGACCCCCCCTCCCTCCTATGTTGTAAAAGGGAAGTGCAGATCTTTCTGCAACACCCTTATTACTTCATCCGGCTGCTAAATCCACAAGTATTGGTACCGGTTAGATTACCTCTCGTGAAAAAGAGTTTATAGCAGTCAAGCCAGTTGTATTAGTTGTGAATCGCGTCATGAAAACCAATGAACCGATTCCTATTGTGAACGCATTTAATTTTCGTTGTCACCACTATACCTGGTGCATTTATATTAAAAAAATCAAAAATTTGATACGAATTAGTCGATATCTAAACAGTCTAATTTGGAGAGCCAATGGCTTCACTGTAATGTCGAAGTTTTAGGACCCAAACTCCTATATATTTAAGATTCTATGTTCAGCATGAACCACAGAAATGTTAAGTCTAGAAATTGCATTAAAAAGATCCTAGTATAATAAGTAAACTACAAGTAAATCAAGCAAATATCAGAAATCTCTTACTTGTCAGAACGAAAGTGATAGTGCAAAACAAACAAATCTCTGAGTAAGTTCAATACTATCTGCTGAAACACTAACACCAACACACAACATTTGCAGCAGGATTGTTATTGTAACCCAAAGTACCTCGACTCTTGGAAACTGCAATCTTGTATCACCCTTTTTTGGAAAGCTTCATAATTGGACGCCACCATAGGAGGATACACCAGAGAACTGATCATTTCCCCCCACTTAGTACTCTCTGCAGAACTAATAATGCCACTGCCACTGCCATTGACCATGTCCACACCAGAAAAACTCTCCAACACATCTAATTGCTGTGGTGAATTATAGACCAATTCATTACTAGCTAGCTCAATTGGGTAGTTGTTGTTGAATCCTTCAAACATGTTGGGCTGTTGAGAACAAGAACTGTTCATGGAATTGATGGAGGCTGTAGATGCAAAAGTATTGATGGAATTATCAAAAGGGTATTGAAAATTTGTGCTGTTGTTGTTTGGTTCATGATGATCATCATCATGAAATCTTCCTCCTATACTAACCAACAGTTTCCTTATGGATGTTTGGTCCTTGAAATAGTCCTCACTGCTCGGATTATTCATTGCCAGCATGTTTACAGGTAGCTCTGGCCAGTAAGGAACTGAGTTGATGACCTCTGAAGAAACCATGAAAGCCTCACTACAACTGATCTCTCTCTTCATCTCTTGCTGGAGGCTGCTGGAGCGAGCCTGTTGTTCTTTGCGTTGCTTGCCCATTAGCTTTTTCTTCAGTTTCGTGTTCCAATAGTTCTTGATATCATTATCAGTTCGTCCCGGCAATTGCGCAGCAATAATCGACCACCTATGCATTCCAAGAGAAAGGAAAGGACATGTTTAATATTTTTTTTTAGCCCTACAAAGGATCAATGCAAAACATGAAAATATACAAAAGTAAAGTAACCCTATATGTCTATTTATTAGTGATACAGTCATAAATGGACCGATAACAGTTTATATATCAGTGAATATCAGTATCTGAAACGCTTAGGGCTTACCGGCTTCCGATACTTAAAAAGAGGCTACAAATTATGTTGTCTTCTTCCTCTGAAAACCCTCCATGCTTGATGTTTGGCCGTAGATAATTCAGCCATCGAAGCCGACAACTTTTGCCACATCTCTTGAGGCCTAAAACCAGACATTTAACAGTTTATTTAACTTGATGAGTTGTATGTACAAAAAATTACTATTTAGAGAGATATGGAAGAAGGGTTTGGATGTGTGTGTGATTGATTTTAAGTACCTATCTTCTGGGGCAAGGCAATCCAGTTGCCGCCGGTGCCGTGTTCGTCGATGTAAGACTTGAGTTTGGCATCTTCCTCCGGCGACCATGGCCCTTTCTTGACGTTGGCTTTGTCACAGCAAGGAGCTCTGCCCATGTTTTCTGTGTGTTGTTTTTGTTGTGAGGTTTGGTGTTGGTTTCTCTTTATTGTCAGCTATATAATCTTGATAATTATATATATTTTATGTATATGATGAGAGAGAGAGAGAGAGAGAGAGAGAGAGAGAGAGAGGGGGGGGGGGGGGGGGAGACTATAATAGCTGGAGGAGAGACATGGAATGGAAGGGTCACCAGATTTCAAAAAAGGGGAGTATGAAAAAGATGGACCTTTATGCATAGAATAATGATATAAAGAAATTTGAAGTGGCAGAATAGGAGATTGAAGGTTTTTCTCATTGTCTTTCTTACTCCAGAATCTCTGTCATATAATTGATCATGCTCCTCCTTGACACAAACACCCCCTCTCTCCCTCGAAAGAATATTTAATGATGATATTATGTTATGGCTAATAAAAAAAAAGGGGGCTGCTAGTATTTTATAAATTATTTTAATTTTTAATTCTTTTTTATTATAATAATAATTTCAAATAAAATAAAATTACTAAAAAGTATATCATTAATTTTAGGACACCTTATCTCATAATTAAACCTACACACACCCACTACATCATGAATTAGAATTCATGAGTGTACCCACTTCCATCACCACCCATGCATATTCTCCAAATCCCACCTTCAAAACCTATTCACCATCAAAACCTTGAAAACTTTTGGTGTCAATATTTCCGCGATAACAGTAGCAACCCTTTGGCGAAATACATGTCCGAACATTACTTATTTGTTTGGGATGATGTTCCCGAACAAATAAGTAATGTTCGGGAATGTAGGTCGGAACATGAAAATTTTTTAACACATTGAACGGTCAAAATTGTTAACGCTTGTAGAAGTTTTTATTTTTTCAAGTTCGAGAATACAGGCTCGGGCATTACTTATTTGTTTTTGAACAAATAAGTAATGTTCGGGAATGCAGGTCTGAACATGAAAATTTCTTAATACATTAAACGGTCAAAATTGTTAATAGCTTGCAGAAGTTTTCATTTTTTCAAGTTCGAAAATACAAGCCCGAACATTACTTTCCCGAACAAATAAGTAATGTTTGGTAATACAGGTCCGAACATGGAAATTTCTTAACATATTGAATGGTCAAAATTTTTAACACTTGCAGAAGTTATCGGGAGTAGCTCAAATCCATTATCAGGTTCAAAAGTTATTTCTTCATTGCATAGCTTTGGTAATATTTTTTTGATTAGCAAAAGATAAATTTTATTAATGAACCAAAAGAGTATTACATCAATAAAGAAAGCGATGAGTGCAAAGAGTATCAAAACGAAACAAACCAATCCCAATTAAGTTGGCACCGATAAGTCTGCCATTTGATAATATTGTTGCGTAGTTCTCTATTGAACTCACAATTTTATAATATCTACCAATCAAATCAATTATTATAATTTTTTCCCTACAAGAGAAGATGATAGATAATGATAGCTAAGGTAGCAAAGATAGTAAGTACATTGGCTCTTCTCATTCTTGGTGGGTTTTGTTAGGATTTTTTGGAACAAGGGTTTTTTTAGGGTGTAGGTGTATGAGGGGTGTGCATTCAAAGGATGAAATATTTTCATAAGGATAATTTTGGTATTATTTAGGGAGGAAAAAGAAATTTTGAGAGTTTCAAAATTTATAAGTGGAGGCCCAAAGAAATTGGAGATCCAAAATAATTCATAGGGTACTAATAGCACCACTCTAAAAAATCACAAATGACAAAATTACATAGATTATTGGGTCAACTGTCTTTTCTTTTATTTAAAATTTGTTTGAAAACTAACTTTTTTGGTGATTTTAAAATTTTTTAGTTAAAATTTTTTAACTTTTTGCCAAAAAAATTGAATAAATGAGAAAAAAAATCTTTCACTTTCTTGTATGGATTTAATTTAATTTATTTTAATTTTTTAACAAAAATATTCAATTCCCAAATTGTATCCTTTATTATTATTATTTTTTTCAATAGTAAAAATTGTTTGGATCAGCTTATGCATACTTCAACTAATCCCCTTCCCAATCTGATATCCACGCCGAAACTAAAGAATTTAGAAGAAATTTTTTTCTTATAGCCACGCCCAATTGTATCTTACTCGTATGTGAGATGCGCATTATCAAGGATATTTGATAAGAGAAAAGTTAGGGATTATGAAAAATTTTCTCATGAAAATGATCATGAAAGAGTTATGATCCTTGGATTACCTTGATTAGTGTATGGTGTTTTATTTTAAGTGTAATCCAAGGGTCACGAAACTTTCATGATTATTTTCATGAAAGATTTTTCATGATACCTAACATTGCTGATTTGATAAATAATATGATTTAGAATCCTTGCAAGTATATTTGTTTTGTATGTTGCAAATGGACTCCCCTTGATCCAGTCGACAAAGGGTTGGTTTGGGAAGTGGGTTGGCTTTTTAACTTTTTAATTTTTTTGGCTATTTTAACTTGGTTTAAAAAGCTTAGTTTAAGAAGGACTTTTTGGCTTTTTAGCTTTTTTGACTTTTTTTGTGAGAGAATAGTGTAATGATTATGGGTTGGATGTGATATTTTGTTTGTTGTGGCTAAAATAACCTATTTTGTCTTTTGAGGCTATTTTAGCCACAAATCTTCTTCCCAAACGGACCCTAAGTCAGTGGACTGGTCCGATTTTAGCTAGTGTATTTATGGTGGATTCTATTTTGATAATTTGATTTGATAATGTTTTAGAATTTTGTATAGTTTATTCACATGCAATATTAGATTGATTTTGTAATTGTAACTTATGATTTAATTTTATAATTTAAAAAATATATTATTTATTTTTTGAAAGATAAATACATTTAAAATAAATAGCTTACAATTATCATGACAATATATATATATATATATATATATATATATATATATTATGAATGATCTACCCATAAAATTTTAAGAAATTAACAAATTGAATAATCAAAATGGAACCATCCAATCTTTTAGGGTGTGTTTGTTTTGAAGGATTAAAATGTGTGATTGGCCTATTAGTCACACCGGACTAATAGTCCATTGTTTGTTTCAAAAGTTTTGCTTCGGACTATTAGTCTCATATTTGTCGGACTATCCTATCCCATGAGGGGGAGGTTGAGATAGAAACTATGGGGATAACTCATCCCATGGGATCAGACAATGAAATTACATTTTTGCCGTCTAGTATTTAATTATGTATTATATTTAGTAAAATTCAAAAAAATTTAAATGTCTCAATTTAAAAATAAAATAATTTTATTTAATTTTTATTTTTGTTTTATTTATTTAATTTTTTAAAATATTTTTTATAGATATTTTATTGATGTTTTATTTTAAAATTTTGTTTATATTTTATTTAATTTCATTATTTAAATTTTAATAGATGTTTTATTTTATTTCATTATTTAATAATTATTATTATTTAAAATAAATTTATTTAAAATTTTAATTAAAAAATAACATATATTTTTATTTTTATTTAATTTATTTAATTTTTTAAAATAAATTTATTTAATTGTGCAAAAAATAAAATAAAATAAATTTTTATTTAATCTACCTAAAAATAATTAAAATATTAAAGCTATGTTTAATATTGCTATTACTTAGTAAATAATTGAAAAGGATAAAATAGTCATTTGAGCATTTATCTTTTTCCATAATTTCCCAAACAAACATTGGATTCATTAATAATAATCCAATCCAGACATCTAATCACATGACTAAACAAACATATGATACAAATCCAGTTCAACCAAATAGTCCGAGAACAATGTATCCCAAGACTAATAGTCCGATGAATTACAATCCCCCATCATCTAGTCTGTTCAAACAAAGACACCCTTAGTGGAGTTGCAAGGAACTTAGTTGATTCGTGAGCATACCCATCTATATGGAAAATTATATAGTGGTATGGGTAAGCACACATGCACTATCAATTATTAAATTATACCTGAGATTCACATACCTACCAAGGGTCTCGTTTTGATAATCTGAACCGTGCAATGTGTAGAAATCGTCGAGTACTATATGTCTGTAAAAAATTAGGTTGATCGGATATCGATAGTTATGTGATCAAATAGTTTTTTGTCAACCTTAATTTGTTCACCGTCCAATTTTTTTAATACAAAACTGATTTGATCATATAGCTATCGATATCCGATCAACGTGATTTTTTACAAGCATATAGTACTCGACGAGTTCTACACATTCAACCACCACGGGTCCCGACAGCACGGTCCAGTCCGATCTCGAACCAGACAGAAGCCATACCCTAAAAGAATCTTAATTATATGATTCAATGGTTATGAGTGCAATAGGTCATGAGACATATAGATAGAGAGAGTTTGATTCTATTGAGATAATTGTAATTTTTAAATAAATAAGCTAAGAGCATTTTTAATGGCAAATGTTATAATAACATTGTCATTGTTATAATTTGGTAATAAATAGTAAAAAATGGTAGAATTATAGCAATGGTGCTCTAATGGTCAGATGTCATTTTAGCAGAACTAAACACACAAACTGGTGTATTTGAGACGACCTGTCGAACGACTGGCCGATCGTCTCGAGCACATCAGTTTCTGTGTTTGGTTTTGAAAAATTGCAATTTTGCAAAAATTTAGTTATTTTGCTGGAGGAAAGAAATGAGGAAGGGAGGAAAATGGTTGGTTTTAGCTGAGTTGGTGAATATGACAGCTGCTAGTTATATTCACTATTAAAGCACCACTGCTGCTTTATTATAGAATAATAGCTCTAACGAGAAACCATTGAAGAGTTCTATGTTATCAAAATATTTAAACAAAATATGCTTCTAAAATAATATGCAGTAAAATGTACTTGTAAATTATAATTATGATAATAGACTTTATTTTTTAGATGAAGCACTATATGCCGCACCATTCTATATAATACATTTTGCATTTATAAATTACTTTTCCTTTTAAAATTTTATCACTCATATTATTCTGGAAGAATTTTATGTAGAACCAATCTTGCTTACTCACAAAATCAATTTGTCATTTTATTGTTAATGACAAAAATTAGAAAGGCGGCAAATCGCTAACATAGTTGGAAAAAAACTCATTGTACCAGGATAACCAACGTGCATCAAACCTTAATTTTCAAACCAATATTTGGGGCTAGCATGGAAAATGGCTAGGCGGCAAAAAAAAAAAAATGATTTAATGTACTGAATGTATAGTCACATTAGAGTTTGAGGGTGGCCTTTTTCTTTGGGGTAGGTGACCAAATGACCAACCAAATGAAATTTCCGTGCTAGAGAAGGGGATATACAAATTGATGTCTGTAAGTGACTTCAAAACTGAAATACAATTTTCTCGTTTGGGACCGACTGTTTTAGGGCATTAAAAAACCTTAAGAAAACAGTCTGATCTAAAAATATTAATTTGTTTGACATAATTTTAAGAAAAAAAAATTCAAGATTTTTTTAAACTGATTTTGTTTAGTAATGAGCACAAGAAAACAAGCAAGACTTCTTCATGTTGGCTTGGTGCAAAATGACTAATTTACCCTTTGATGTTTTATGATCCTGCTTTTTCATTTTTTGTATGATTGGAACTCTTAACACTCATTACATCACCATGTTGTCAGCAAAATGACCTAAAAAACTTAGGAAAATGTGCGAGACTTCAAAATTTTTACTAAAAATTTATCAAATACACACATGGGTATAGGACTCACTATTTAGTAGATTTTTTGATAATTTTTTTATATTCCTAGTATTGCTAAAAACTTATTAGAGCATTTTTAATGGAGATGTTAAAATTGTGTTATATAATAAATGGTGTGGTGAGTTTGGATTTTCTATGATAAAGTTCATTAGTTTAGTGGGTGTGTGTAGTATTACAGCACAGATGTTAAAGGGTGTTTCAAAATAAAAATAAAAAATTGTGTCAAGCCATTCTTTCTTAAGAGAAAATTTGTTCACACAACGTGAATAATACATATCATCTCATTGGCTTATTTTAAACTTTTGGTGCAACCACATTATTGATTCAACCAATGAGATGATTCGTGATATTCACAAGTGTGTGAACAAATTTACACTTCCCTTTATCTCTATCAACCAATAACGGGTCCTCTCCTTCCTTCTTTCTTTCTTTCTTTATTTCTTTCTCTCTTTTCTCTCTCCTCTTTGTTATCTCACTCTTAACATTTAACCATTTTTTTTTCCTGATGACTTACCTACTAATAGTTTCAATATATAGAGTAAAAAGTTTCTTTACTGCCGAACATTAACACTAACGACCACGTGGTATTTTTATCATCTAATGAACAATATTGATTTGTGATAAGGACTACAACATTGTTGGGATAGTGAGAAACAAAGATCGTTCGGTAATACTATCAATAAATATTTTTTTTTCATTGTAGATGCTCTTAGATGGACTTTTAGGCTTTTTCTCATGCCTTTAAAAATAAAAATTAAAAATTAAAAAAAAGTACGATATGAATAATATAGAAGCTGGATTTTTCAACTAAAAAGCTAAAAAAATCATACAAAAGCCAAGACCCCAAATGAGATATTAATGACATAAAAGGTATCCAAAGACACTAAACATATAATGATTAAGCTTGATTCTCATAGACCAAAAATATGCTTGAACATAACATGTGAACTGATATAGTAAGGGTATTTGAAAATATACAAAATCCTAAGTGGGTATGGGAATTTTTTTTTTTCAAAAAAAAGAAAAAAAAAAAAGAAAACCCTATTCAACTGTTTTACAATTTTTTTTTTTTATATTTTGATCTTTTTTTATTAAATAAAAATTTTAAAGACAAAGAATGAATGTCCATGCCAAGTGAAAACACAATAAAAGGTGTTGAATGTAGGCAGTATTATTGAGTGATCATGACATGGTCAAGAAATTGAGGACCCCACATTACATTTGAAGATATGACATGAGGATGATACAAATGTGTATGTATTTTGTTTACTAGTAGCAAAAAGTGGACGAGAAAATCCCACTGTCACATTCAGTCTGTCATTGAAATTGACCTCGTTGCTTTTCTGTTTATAAAATATTTTATTTTTCTGATGGGATAAAATATTTTAATTTATAGTGGTAAATTTATTATTGTATAATAATATACTATAGTAGAAGGAAGGGAGAAGAAGCAATAAAATTGGGGAAGAAAGGTAAATTCAAAATTCTAGTGATGAAGAAAACGAATTTTCCAAGTGACGTTTGTAAATTGAAAAAAAAATCATAAACTAGAAAAAAGGAAATTTGACTCATTCTGATAAAAGGTAATTTTGAAAAGATTGTTAAAAATTATCTTTTAATTTTTAATTTATTTTAAATTATATCATCTCTTATATTTTTTACATATTTAAAAAAAAATTAAAAATAAACTTTCAACCACATTTTCAAAACAATCCAAAATCTCAACATAGTGACTTACCAAGCAATTGACAGGTGGTCGGCAGAGGTGATGACGACAGGATGTCGTCAAGGTGATGTGGCCAATTGTGAGTGGTGATGGAAAATGGTAAGGAAGGTGAAGGGAATGAAAAAATATTTTGACAAGAACAAGTTAAAAGCAACTTGTTTATTTCAACAATCCTGCTGCATACCTCCGGTGGGGGTCGCACCCCTAGTGAGGTGTTGCGCCCCCACTGGCCGAAACCCAAAAAAAAAAAAAAAAAAATAGTTTTTTTTTGTCCAATTATGGACTGTCACCTCACTAGGGGTCGACCCCCAGTGGGTGTATGAGCCATTTTCCTTATTTCAATAGTTTTCAAAATTTTCAAAAATTTATGACTTTGTGAAAGGATAAATTATAAATATATTTTTTGAGATTTATTTAAATTATAGGTTATTTCTTATGATGTGAAAAATTACAAATATCGAAGTTGTAGATTTTTTTTTATTTAACAGAATTGATTGAAAAAAATATAATTCTTAACTGCTCTTATACAATAATAAAATTATTTGAATTATTAATTGAAATATATTTATGACATTATTAAATATTATTAATTAACTTAATGATTTATTAATAAAATAGATTATTTGTTACGAAATTAAAAATTTCAAAGAGTGTGATGTAATTTTCAAGACTACATGAGACAATTAATATTTTAAACAAATTGAAGGAGGTGTATTTGTAATTTCCTCTTTTGAAAATAAGTTTTCACCTTTTTTATTTATAAGTTTTCAATCTTTTTATAACAAAAAAAAAAGAAAGAAAGAAAGTATTACTAATAAAACAAGCTTTAAAAAAATCCAAATTAAGTTAAAGCTTGGTTAAGAGATTTGTGGAATGAAATGAAAAGTTGAAAAAAAACAAAAAATTAAAGATAACAAAAAATTGAAAAAAAGTAAGTTAAATTTAAAGGGTTTTTTTTTAGGGTCCCTAGTATTAAGATTTTATAGCATAAACGACATCTAATATTTTCATAATGTCTAAAGTCCCTCAATTCGGTCAAGAGAATTTTCATCCAGAGAATTTCTCTGGACTTCCCAGAGAAATTCTATCCAAAGAAATTCTGGACCAAAGAAATTCTCTCCAACTCAAAGAAATTCTCTCCAACCTAGAGAAATTCTCTATTTCTCTCCAGATAAATTTTCAGATTTTGTAAAGAACTAACATCTGTGGTTTTAACTCAAAAAAAAAAAAAAAAAAAAAAGGGCAAAACAACACCACCACCACCAACACTGATGCAAAGAGAAATGTGCACACCAGACAGATCATGCACAAAATTATTACACTTAGTACAACCAAGAAACAAAATTTCTTTGAACTTCCAAATTTCTCTAACATACTCTCCAAAGAGTTTCTCTGACCTTTCATCCTCTCTAGAGACTCCAGAGAAAATTGAAATTTCTATGAACAAAATTATTTGCTTCTGTAGAATCATTTCTCTGTGAAACTAGAGAAAATTCAAATCCTTTACTAGAGAAAATTCAAAATCTTGTACCAGAGAACTGAGTATAACCAATAAACAAAATTTCTCTGACCCACTCTCCAGAGAATTTTTCTGGCCATCCCTCATCTCCAGAGAAATTTCCCAACTCTAGAGAAAATTGAAATTTCCCTGAACAAAGTTATTTGCTTTTGTAGAATCCTTTCTCTGTGAAACCAGAGAAAATTCAAAATCTTGTACTAGAGAAATTTGAAATCAGAAAAAATTCCAAATTCTTTACCAATCAAATCTTTATCGGTTGAATAGAAAAGAAAGAATGAGAAGTGTAATATATATATATATATATATATACTAATAGTACACAACCAAAGTAAAGTGCTCACTAGATAAAATTCTGGACTAGAGAAATTATGGACCAGAGACTAAAACACAGAGAAAATACGTCTTCTATTGAATTGAAAAGTCACTGAAAATAAATTGCTCAAATTCATACATTTTGCACTACCAATGGCCGACATACATACATAGCTCAAACAACAAGAGCTATTAGAGAGGGAGAGAGAGATTCTAGAGAGAGAGTTTGAGATTCCAGAGAGAGAGACAAGGGCGATGAGTGGGGACCAAATTAGAGAACAATGGTGAGCATATAAAATGTACCTTGGAGACTTCTGAAGATAATCTATGAGGGTCTGAAGAAAGATGCCCCAAAGAATCAATCATGTGGCCAAACAAAACAAAGAACACGGGAAGTGCAGCGCCATGAATGCAAGCCCCAATGCTTCCAAAGAACATCAAAACATCGTCTAGTGTGTCTGCTGCAACAAATAGTCCAGTGAATGAAACAGTCTCATTTGTGCTTGAATTTGAATCTGATGACGGCTCTGAATTGGGAAGCGTGTTCTGCTCGGAATTTTTGATAGATCCAGTTCTTCTATTGTAGAGTATGGAGGTCAAGTCCGAGTGGAGATTGAGTTTCCTACCGGTCCACGCGAGCGAACCGCCGAGGAGCTCGACCAGTCTAGGCTCGGCGGTGGGTTCAGATCGTATGGCGACGAGTCTTCGAAATCGCGGTGGAGCCGCGTAGGAACGGAGATTCGAACTGAGAACTAGGGGCGTCTCGTGCTGATGAGATTGATGATTGGGGGGCATCCAAGAAGTTTTTATCTAGTAATGGTTTTGAGAGGAGAGATAAAGGAGAGAGAGAAGGGTTTTTTTGGGATCTGAGTCTAGGGCTGATGATTTTGAGAGTTAGGTATCGAAGAAGAGCTTTGTTCCTTTGAAGGAGATTCAAATTTCTTTGGTATGATATATGGATATGGGTTTAAGGACCTTAGACATAAAAAAATAATATTGTAGATCTTTTTCATTACTAAAAATGAGAGAGGGACCTTAGACTAATTTTTTCTAATCTTATTTGTGTCATTCCTTTTTTTTATTGATAAATTTAAGATACCAACATTTATAAATTGTGGGATTAAGGGACTTTTCTTCTGTCATTTCTTAAACTCATCTCCTTATTTTATTATTAAGGAAAAAGATCCGGACCCCCTTTTCTCTTGACCCCCTTGACCCCCTTTCTTTTTGATTGGTCAGATTTATTTATTTATTTTTTCCAATCACCACCTGCCACGTGTGTGTAGGGGGTGGTGGGGGTAGTGATTGGAGGGGGTCTCTATCACAGCCTTATTATTAAATAACTTATAATCTTCAACAGATATGTGATTCAACTAGGGCTATAAAATTAAGCGATTCCCACAATTTATATAATTGAGTCTAAAAAATGAGTCTACAAAATAAGTTTAAAGTTTGTATATCTTTTTTTTATATAATTATAATATATGTTGGTCTTACAGTTTTTTACAAGTTAAAAATTGATTATTAAAAAGTAAAAGTTAACCATACCACTTCATAAAAGTAAAAATTCATCATTAGAATATATATTTTTTCAATTTATTTAAATTATTTATATTTAATAAATTATAAACAGAAGGTGTGCTAAATAATTTAATACAAACTTTTAAATTAAAATAAGATATAAAAACTCATTTAAATTGTAACAAATAGTGCCTTAGACAAGATTGAATTTTAAAGAGGGACAATTACAACTCAGTATATCTCTTCAAAATATTTTCTGTAAATTTATTAACATTAATATTTATAAAAAAATTTACTAATTTTTAAATATTTTATAAAAATTCCAATAATATGTAATTTTTTAGGGTTTAAATATTCTGCCAATGGGCAGTCAATCTCATGTGGTTTCCCCGGAGAAGACAGTGGAATAGAATGTCACAAACAGAGAGAGAGAGAGAGAGAGAGAGAAGGGAGGATTGGGGGGGGGGGGGGGGGCTGAGTGCTTTCCCTTTTAACATATATGCAACTCTTTATTTTTTTATTAATAAGTGTATTTTTTAATTTTTTGAATTAAAAAATTAAAAAAAAAAAAGATTGTTTGGATAAATTTTTTTAATTTTTTTATTAAAAAATATATATTAAAAAATTATATAAATTAGCGTGTAGGAGAAGATAAGGACGGCAGGCAACAGGCCGTACTGTATGGGGGAGTGAATTTAATTATAAGAAATGGTGTCTACTTTTCGGACATTGTATTGGACGGTGTTGTTCGATCTGTAGGAGCCATCACAGATCTCGTTTTAATAATCTGAACCGTTAATGTGTAGAACTCGTCGAGTATATGCCTATAAAAAATTACTTTGATCAGATATCGATAGTTATCTGAACGATTAGTTTTTTTAACTGTTAACTATAACACCATATATTTTTCTATACAAAACTGATTTAATTATGTAGTTAACGATATTCGATCAACGTGATTTTTTACAGATATATAGTACTCAACGAATTTTACATATTGAACAGTTCAGATTATCAAAACGAGACCCATGATGGGCCCCCACAGGCCGAACAACACTGTGTTGTTTGTGCACCCCGCTGGTGTAATTTTTCCAAATCATTTCAACAACTCAGCAATAGTCTGTCGGACGGTTCATACTGAGTTATAATAATTTGTATGTAATTTTTTTTTTGTGAATAGTGATAACTTTTAACTTTTTAGTAATTTTTTTGCTTAGTAAGTCCATAAAAATGTAACAAATTAAAAAAATAATTTTCAGCCCCTAATAAACTAAGGCCTCGTTTGGGAATATACCTTTTTAGTAACTTTTTGACTTTTTAGTTAAAATATGATATAAAAAAATTAGTATGTTTGTGATGACTTTTTAGTTTTTTACGAAAAGATGTGTAAAAAGTAGAGAGAAAATAAAATCTTTAACTTTTTTGTATAGGTTGTTGGCTTTTTAATTTTTTTTAATGACTTTTTAACTTTTTAACTAAAAAAGTCACTTGCCAAACGAGGCCTAAGGTTTCGGTGGTATAAATGATTTGAGTTAAAATAGTTATAAAAAAACAAAACAAATTAAAAAATTAATAAGATAAAATGTCATATTCAAAACATTTTCATTCTATTTTTTTTTTCTCACAAAAATTAAAAAAATTCATCACAAATGAAAATTTTTAACTCCAAATTAAGATAATTAAAAAATTAAAAATTAAAAACCCAACTCCCATTCCAAACGGAACGAAAGTAAAGACACCATTGACTTTTATTACCGATTCATCTTCAGAAGCAAAAGTCAGTCTTGATCATCTTTCTACATGGTGTCCACACAACTTTTTTTCTTGTCTTTTTTGTTATTTCGTGGTGTGTGTGTAAGCTTGAATTGAATTGGACCCTACTACTACTGCTACTTTGAAGGAGTCGTTTTTGACAGTGTATTAAACCCGAGACAGCTCAATCCGACTGCCTTCTTCTCGAGGTGGTATTCTTTCTCTTTTTACTTTACAAAGTGCATTGACTAATCGCTAGAAAGTTTCATTTTATCATTAATCTATCAATACTACAAAAGATTTTTAGCAATTATTCATCATCCATCATCTCAATTTTAATAAGATTAATGATTCATCCATCAAATTTATTTAATCTGAATTCGTCTTAATGAGTCTCTTTCTAAAAAGAGACTCGCAAATGTAGCGGTGTTGTTTTAATAATTATATATCCCCATTCCAAATACAAATTATACTAATATGAATATGATTATGGTTTCATAGTCAAAATGTATTTTTAGATTAACATTTATAATGTGTTTAAATCATGAATTTAGATAGAAATTTAAAAAGAGAAATGAAATAAATAAATAATGGTAAATTACACTAACCTCCCTTGAGGTTTACCTTAATTATAGGGACCTCTCCTACAGTTTCAAAAATAACACAGACCTCCCACATTTTTGAAACTAATATACCCTTCTGTTACCTATCTGTCCAAATTTAAATAGATTGTGCTGATGTCATCCGTAATTATTCTTCAAATTCCAATATTATCCTTTAGGGGAAGTAAGTGTAATTTACCCATATATATATATATATATATATATAAACACATGCATTCTATCTCTCTTCCCTCTCACTCTCTCTGTGTGCTCTGCATCTCTCTTTTTCACCATTTCTCTATGTTATCTCTCTCTCTCTCTCTCTCTCTCTCTCATCAAAAGTTTTCGCCGCCATGTTGGACCTAAGAGGAAACCCTAGCTCTGATCGATGTCTACCGCGAGTGGTGGTACGCTCTCCAACAGGGCCACATCCGGACTGATGATTGGGACGCAGTGGCCACTGCCGTCATTCTCCACTGCCTCAACGTCTCCCATTTCAAAACCTCCGCTCAGTGCTGCCACAAGGTAGTGGTAATGCGGCGTGATCGGCGATCCAGAGCTCGATAACTTGAAATACGACTTCGAACTGGTCACATGTTCTTATTTTTTTTCCTTATTTTTTTTTGGATAAATTACATTGACACCCCTTGAGGTATATGTTTGTTATAATTTCCCTCTTCACCTTTTGAAAATTACATCCCTCTCCCCGAGGTTTAAAATCTCATTACAGATTGCACCCTCAGTTAGTTGACTGTTAAGTCAATTAACAGATTTTACTAATGTCAGCAATTTAATTATTTTTAAATACCAATTTTGCCTTCACTAAGTAAATTACATTGACACCCCTCACATTTTAAAAATTACAATCCCCTTCCCAAGGTTTAAAATAGCATTACCAATTGCCCCATCGGTTAGTATTAGTTGAAAAAAAAATTAATTAAAAAAAAATTAATTGGAAAAAAAATTTGTTAGTCAAATTTTTAAATTTCCATTTAAAAACCAAGGTAAACTCATTTTTTGAATTTGCGTTTTTTCCTCAAATTTACAAACTGAGACAACCATTTATAAACCAAAAAAATTCTCAAACAAGTTTTTATGCCAATTTTAAAAATTTTTGTAAATATAAATTGAAAACTAAAACCGAAAAGGTTACCAAACAGGCCTCAAATGGTAAAAATGTCATAAAATTAACAAATAATTAAATAAGTTACCAACATAAGAAATGACTTATCAAAAGATTTTTAGACTATGTATGGTTTGATTTTTAGAAATTTTTTTAAAAAATTAAAAATTAATTTGGTTAAGAAATAAAAATAAAAAATAATTATCATTTTTATATAACTTTTATCTTTTGATTGGTTAGAAATAATTTTTTACAACTTAAATATATTTCTTCATATTTATTTTTATTAAATTAGTTTGTTTTTTTTTTAAATGTTAGGGGGGATTCGTATTAAATTGAAATCTCAGAGGGTGTCAATGTAATTTACTCTTTAAAGTATATGTAAAAGTTAAAGGTAAATATGTCATTTTAACTTAAAAGTTAATGCCATCAAATAATTACACTGACTAGGGAGTCAGTGTAATTTTCCAAATGTTAGGAAAAAACTGTAATAAACATAAATTTCAAGGGGTGTCAGTGTAATTTACCTTTTTTTTCGGTTTTATTGTTGTATAAGTTGATAACTATTCGTTGCCATACAATTGTGGTCCTGGAACTGATTGAACTTTTTACTTGAATTGGTTCACCATTGAAAATGAAATAGAAAAGTAAAATCGAAAAGGCTCAGTTTGGGTGAGGATAAGTTGGTTCACTATGTATATATATATATATATATATATTTAAGTAAAATTGGAGAAGCTAAGTTTGGGTGAGGGTGAGTTGGTTCACTATGTGCATATATATATAGAAAAGTAAATTGGAGAAACTGAGTTTGGGTGAGGGTGAATTGGTTCACTGTATGCATATATATATATATATATATATATATAAATAAAGAGAGAAGAGAGAGAGAGAAAACAAGGGTGAGAGTGAGTTGCTTCTGCCTTTTATGGTCGGACTAGTTTTTGGATAGTTGCTTCTTGAAAATTTTAATCCTTGTTGTGATATATGATATTGGGTATTTGGAATTAATTTTCAATCTCTTAATTTCTATTCTTTTTAGATCTTTCTTGGAGGCTCTCTCTGTCTCTCTTCCCAATTCATTTCTTTTTTATTCAGTTTATTCATGTTGTGATTAACCTAAAAATGAATTTTGATTAGGATTATCAAATCGAATTTTTCTGTGTGTTTGATTTTGTTTGTATGTGTTTGATTTGGTGTTTGTTGTGATTTAGGGATCTACCAAGCTGATAGAAAGAGAATGGGGGTTGAAGGGTAGTTGTGTCTTTTCACAATATGATTTAAGGGTATTATGGTCAATTCAATTGTCAAGTTAATGTCATTCATGTTCTTTTAACGAGAAGGGAGAATTTGTGTATTATTTTCAAAAGTACGGGAGGTTAGTGTTATTTTTGAAACTACAGGAGAGGTCCCTGTAATTAAGGTAATCCTCAAGGGAGGTCAGTGTAATTTATCCAATAAATAAATAATATATTTCATTCACTTTTTCTTTTTCTTTTTTCTTATGATTTAAATGCAATCTTATTATGTAATTACAGAACTTAAGCTTTAAAAATGATTTTTAGTGATCCCCAATTAAAGTTCAAACCCAAGATTTCAAATATGTGTTATAAATCTTGACCAACTAAAACAACCAATTGTTCCACTTCAGGTTAACTATTTTGTAAAAGAAAAATGCTTGGTAGCTCAAAGTTGTGTGACTCGAATGGCTCGAATGTATCAAAACGAAATTATTTTATCTCCAAAACGACTTTATTTTGAGACATTCGAATTATTCGGACCATGAAAATTCGAGTTACCAAGCATTGTTGTTTATAAAAATCACTATCATTTCTTTTAAGTAGCAATTAAAATTTTGATAAATAGGAGTTATAAATTCTGACCAACTTGAACAATTCAGTTGATTCCGATTCATTTTAAATATCTTATAAAAATGTCGTCCATTTCCTTTTATGTGGCGATTAGAATTTATCACTACATAAATAAAAAAAATTCAACAACACATAATTTAAGTTAAAACGCATGAAACATCATAGAGTCAAGGTTCTTAAATCTAGAATAACAATGACTAATTGGAACACACTTGGACCTTGGTTTTCTAGATGCATTATTAGGTTTTTAATTTCATAAAATAGAAAGAGCAGGGTAAAGTATATTTTTTTCCTATTGTCAAAATAAATGCAAAGAAAAGTTAAAAGAACAAAGAACCAATTAATAACATGCATTGACTTAAATCTCTTTAAAAACTTTAATACTAGATTACTATTTTCCACATGTTACAGCTGTACTGGCTCATTCATATTGTGGAATGAATCTTTGGTTGTTGGCATGGTGATATGGTGTTTCCTTTGAGTCTTACCTATGTAATGCAGTTTTTCCTCTTTATATTACTCTCCTATCAATTATTTTATTAAAAAACTTAAAAATTACAATGATCACTATTTATTTATTTTATAAAGTTCAAATGGAATTTATTCTGTTAGAAATATTTGTAAAAGTAAAATATGCACAAGAAAGAGATGTGCCTTTAAAACTGTCTGTGAGTGCAAAGCAAACACCACTGTTTTTTATATTATCCATACCAATGAAATGAGTGTGAAATGAGTTACATTTGCATTTTAGTGGCACTTTTAGACCGTTGCAGATAAGACAAACCAAAAGAAAAGGCAACATGGGACCAAACTGGGTAAGTTCCCCATTCAGTGCACTGGACGGTGTTATTCGTATAATTCATTGCATATATATTTTTTTTAATAATTTGTTACGTTCATATTTTAGGCCCATGCCATGCAGGTAGTTCATTCTTAAAAAAAATTAAATTGATCTAAGAATTATAATTACAAGATTTCATCATAATTTGTTGCAAAAAAATAAAAATAAAATACACTGCTTATTTTTAAAATTATACTTATTATCTATTTTTTTTAAAGGCATGATGAAATATATAGTTACAATTATTAAATCAATCTGATTTTTATAAATGATTAATAGACAAATATTTAAAAGTATAGTGAGATCCATAATAAGCTCCACACGGGCACGCCACCAACATCATCCCGTCTGCATAATGAGCTGGAGAGAATTTTATTACCAATTGGATATACATCAACCAAGGCAACTAATGCCCAGCCCAGGAAAAAAATACACCAAATCACTCAAACCAAACAGAGAAATCCACGCAACGTTGAATAAATCACCCTACTTTATTTAGAAGACTTGAAGGTTGAGCCCATGCTCAACATTTAGAGCCCAAAAGTTTGACCCACAACAGTCCAATTCACTTGGAGAAATTTAAAATGAAACTACAATTCACTGGGAGGTAACCGTAAGTCCACATGACGTAAATCTCATAGTTGAACAAGCAGATGCTAGCACAGTTGGCCACAGTTGATTCGAATTAAGATTCAAACCATTCCCCCAAGCTACTGTCTTTGATTTACCATGAAAATATTCCTGTGGCTAAATCAATGCTATAAACTTGACTCTAGCATGTGTTAGAAATTTACTATCAAATCATAATGAAACAATTTTGCAGGGAAAATGCACAGCTGAGACAGAAAAATAAGAGCGCCAAGCAAGACGAACATCAGTGTTCCCATCAAATGTGCTTTTCCATGTTAGAATTAACGAAAACCACATTCGTCATAAGCATAATCAAGGCAAGAGGTTGGGAGTTTCACTTCCACTATTGATTCTTATGAAGTGATGTCCGTGGCTTCTTATGAAAAGATGTTGCTGGTGTAAGAGGGTATTCTGAGCTGAGAAACCGGGGCTTCACCGACACAGGAGAAGAGGCCTTAACAGCAGGGAACGCACATTCAAGGAAGTTAGTGTCCACAGCATATAGCTCTAGATTTTCTGACACCAGCAACGAATCCACCTCATCCTCTGTAAACCCAAATGCAAATCCCATCTTAATCATCTTGCAAAGATCATTTGCGAGACCAGTAGCATCAGGTAGGACTGCCTCTGAGATTGCTCGAGAAAAATTAGTAATTAGCTCTATATTTTTCCATTCACCCTTCCAGCTTCGTTTATGGACAAGCAGTCTCTGTAAGTTCTTGTCCCACAGCACTAGTTTTCTTATTTCAGCATGCAAACTCTTCTTTGAGAAGGGTAAATGCAACGAATATGTGACTATCATCGGCCTGTCTGTCCCAAATATTGAGATATCAAGAAAAGATTTTGCTATCCTGTGCCTTTTTTTCAACTGGCATATTAACGACAGGATTTACAGGGAATGCCAATACAATTTTGATCAATGGCTTTCCAATCAGGCTGTCTTCCAAACCCGGCTTTTCAAATTCACAATTCATGGAGAACTGAACAGATTCGGATATGTTTTGCACTCCAAAACTTCTGTATGTTTCATACAGTTTAGTAAGGGATGATAAGCCTTTCCGGGGGAACCAAACAGTGGCTTCACACTAGCTTGTCTGAAGGACTTCTTGAGCTGCAGGTCATCAGGTATAAATATTTCATCTTTTTCCACCAATTGAACTGTCCCAGAGATGTTCGTTGCACCAGGTAGCATGGTTACACCTTTTTTCATGGCCATCTTGGTACAAGGGTTCCAACTTTCTGATATGTATCCCCAAAATGAGTCCAACTCCCCAGAACACACATGGTAGTTACGTCTCTCCCAGTTGTTCCAGAGGCTAACATATCTAGACAGGGTTGGAAATGTATCAGCTCCAAAAGTTGTGGACATAAAAACAACAATTCTTTCTCATAATATCCATCAAGATTATGGAAAAACGAACCAAATAGATTGTCCCTGTCATGAAGCACACAAACACAACTATTTACCCATTTTCCTTTGGTTCCTTGTTGATCTGAAATCCACAATTGTGAAGTACAATAACCCTGTGAATTTGAACTCCACTTGTACTTGTGTAGAAACCTATAGATTCTCATTATGAAAGAAGTTTCATTGTAAGAAGTAAGAACTTGGAAAATCGAAGTGCAAATGTCCTTGGTATCTGTTTTCACACCAATTACTTTTAGTTCATCTCTTTCCAAAGAGTTTAAGGTCCCATAGAAACCTTGATCTATTAAAGGTCCATCTTGTTCTTCTAGGCAGGAATTCCATTCTGGATTGAACATGTGAGATTTGTTGGGGGTTCTGTAGCCCATGTGGGTTTTCAGCCATTTACTTCCTTTTAGTTTGTTGAGCAAATGTTCAAGCAAAGATTGGTCAGACAACTTGGTACTATGTCGTAGAGACTTGGCACAATGCAGCAATGACGAAGTACAGTCTGCTGTAACTGATACTGGCTCCTGAGGCAACTTTAAACCTCTTGCAACAAAATGTGCTACTTCGTTGAAATTGACCATGACACCCATCATTTTCAGTTCATCCTTGAATGAAAAGATTTTATTACCATAGCAGGCATCATCAATTAGAGGAACATCAACGAACTGTGAAACTGTTCCCCATTTTGGATCAAATAAAATAGAACCAGAAGCAAATCTATAGCCATGACAAGTTTTCAACCATTTTTCCCCCTATAAGAAGCTCGTTAGACAGTAAAACTGTGAAGGCATAGTTTTACTCATACACGTGATACAACTTAGAAGTGAGATCACAATGGCACCAGTTAAACCACTTGAAGATAAGAGCAACTTGACTTTAGTAATAATCATATTACACACTTGGTCAGGGTTTACAGCCACCCCAATTGCCTCCAGTTCTGCCTTGTATGACTGAACCTTGCTTCCATAGTAGACTTCATCAATGATGGGTAATGGAACAACATCAACCAAGTAACCCCAGTTTTTATCGGGCAGAAGGCATTCCGAGGGGCATCTGAAATCAAAACTAGTTTTCATCCAAGGTTGGTACGTAATTTTCTTGGTCAAATCAACAACGGCAGGCCCTAAATGCCAAATGCATTCAAGTAATAGAAAAACAACATCCTTGGTCAACTTCGAGAGAACTTTAGGAAACTTGAAATGTTCAGGAATTAGTTTATACACATCTTCCGGATGCACAATGATGCCTATCAACTTGAGCTCATGCACAAAACCACTTAGTTGGCTCCCATAATATGTTTTATCAATAACCCACAGATCAGTTATCTGTAGAATAGCTTCTCCAATATCAGATGCCAAATAAACAGCTCCACGAGGAGTAACATAACCTTGGTTTTTCTTCAACCATTTCCCCACTTGCAGGGTTTTCAGCAAGTCCACATCAAGCTTGTTGTTGTCATTTGAATACCTGATAAAACTTAGCATTGAAAATCCCAAGTGTCCACTCATTTCAGAGGAAACAAGAGGTTTGAGGTGATCAATTATGAGTTGGTTCATATTCTCTGTCCCAATCTGTACACCAATGAACATCAGCTCATCTTTGAACGACCTGATCTTGTATTTATATTACTCTTCATCTATAGCTGATAAGACCTTAAATGCTTTCCCTATTTCTAAGAGAGTAGATGACTCGGCTCCATCATAAAGATAGCAACGGGGTTGGAGAACTAAAGCCAGAGTATGTCTTCATCCACTTCCCACATTGTATACTTTCAATGAACTTCACAGGTATCTCATATTTGTTCAAACTTCCTTTGTATGGCCAGGATACTTCTTAGCCCTCAGATTTTGGATGCACTCCAGAAGCAACAGAGCCTGTTCACTTGTTAGTTGATTGGAGGCTATATCTAACGCTGTCTTCTGGTAATATATCACGCAAATCAGTCGCTTTAGCATTCTTTAAAAGGAAGTTCAATAGTTCATTTTCTGGTGTACATTCTCCAGCAAACTCAGCAGCTTCACCATACACCTCCCCCAATTCAACATACTTTTGGCAACTGTAAGCTTCATCTTCCTTGTTCATTGGATATGAATCATCATACTCCTCTATCATTTCATCGTTTTCCAATTCAAGTTCCTCAGGAAATATTTTGCTAGAGCCAAACAGCTTCACCCATATGCTTCTTGAAGTGGGCACGAGAAAGCTAGTGCACAGGCTTACATTCCCACAAGCATCAACCACTGGCATAGACTGTAAATACCAGAAACATAATTTGTTCCAATAAAGTTCTTCAACACAGAATGATAAACAAGATGAGCCAATGAAACTGCTAGCTTTGGGTTCTTCCTTTTACTTAGAAAATTCCCAAGTCCATAACAGTACATAGAAACATCAGTGACCACCACACCTACCTTAGATTTCAGCCAATTTGTCAAAGGTTTCTTTCTTCTCATGTTGAAGAATAGTAGATACTGTGGCATCTGGGAAGAAAAACATATTATTGGGCACCTCATTTCTACGTTCCATTTGTTTAGCCAGGAATGTTGTGGAGCCTGCCAAACAAGATGAACCTTCAATGGTTCCCGTTTCATTTGTAACACATTACATGGTAAAACCTGCCCCTTCCAAGCAATGTACTTGAGAAGAGGTATTTTGTTCAGTCCTAGGGGGAAATACTTCCAATTATCTACAAGAAAGAAAAGAAGCTCCACTTACACCTTTGTAGAAGCACGAAACATGAGGTTGCATGTTTGGATGTATTTTCCACACCAGTCGCAACTATCATTCACAGATGGCACTCCAAGAATATTCAAAATTCCATTATATTTTTTGTCATCCAATGTATTATGCAACACAAACTTTCCTTGGGAAGAAATATCACCGAGTTGCTTAATGTGGGACTGGATTTTCCGGAATTGTGGTAAAATCCTAACTACATCAGTTGGCTTAGAGAAAACCATTTCCCCAGTCAAGAATTTCTCACACGGAACAATGCATTTCCACTTGACCATGATTCTAATGGAATCTCTCACTCCATTAAGCCGTTGCAGAGGAGACCATTGTACAGGCAAGAATTCAAGCACACGGGTAATGGGGAAAAGTTTGCCTGTTTGAGAGACCTTTATACAAGTCATAAGAGCACTAACATAAAAATGGAAGGAACATGCTCAAGGATTCCCAAATTCCATTTGTTATCCAAGAGTATTGCTTCTCTCGAAGATGCAAGAATGAAGTCTGCCTGCAGTACAAAGGGAAAGTTGGTCACCATTGTTGTTGGCAAGAAGGCAAAGATGCCAACAGAAGCAGTCCATATCCTCAATCTATCACCAAATGGGAAAGCCAAAGATATGACCCATTCATTCAAATCCTTCCTAGCATCCACCACATTCTCAGGTTTCACAGGGAAGACTTGTTTATGTACGTAATAGCAGCATGTGGCCTCAGACATGTCTGATCCCTCCTGACCAGAGAGACTTCACGTGAATCTGCCCCTCAAGTCTGCAGGGAAATGAGATCGGTCTCACTATAGATTGAAATTGCAGAAACAGAGTCTGCTAAAGATGAATGATCGCTTTTTTCTCCTACTGACAATCTTTTGATCTTGTATAAGGATAGAAGAACTTCAGGGTGTATCTATGAGAGATGTTTCTTCACGGTTTCCAATTTCCCGGGCTTTAGTGGGAGAATGATTGTTGTAGCTAGAAGGATCTTGCTAGACCCATAGATGTCATGTAGAACTTAAATAGCTGGTCTTGTGGAAGCCCACTCTGGGACGATATGCCCTATGCCACAACCATAATTAGTAGGTTCATCGAACCTAATTCGGTAACCATTGCTGAATATTTGTGGCTGTGCAGTGACAAGAAGCACGCTCTTGAACCCAATTTCTACAAGGTGTGAAATGAAATGTGGAAAAAGTCATAATTCAGTTCAAGAAAAAATTAGATTTGATTATTAAGAGATTGCATAAATTTGTTATTGTATCTATTAGTCAATGCAAAGACAGTTAAGAGCTTATATAAGGTACTGTAAACAACACACATCAAAATCAAGTTAACACGTATAATTTTTTTATTTTTTATTTTTTTATTTTTTTATTTTTTTATTTTATAAGAAACCGAATTAAAATTAGAAACTAAAATCGTAATTAGTTTATCACTTGTTGAGGTTATTTTTGTAATCTAGCAAGTTAGTCTAGACCTCTCCTTAATCTTCCAATTTGTATCCCTCCCTCCTTGGATTCAATAGTACCCTATATAGGGGATGCTATGTTCAAATGAACTATTCATACGGACTCCCATTCTTAGCCAATTATCAAATTATGTATTTTGTTGGATTATTAATCTAATCCCAATGTCATATCTATCCAAACAAATATGCCTAAGTTTATAAAGGTCCATCTTTAAAAACAAAGAACCAACTCAGTAGTTCCAGAACACCAATTCAATATGTTGACATGGCTTTCTGGACTAATAAAAGACCAATAGTCTCAGAGAGAAGTGACTCAACCATTAGGCTACTTAGCCTATTGCCTAAGGCCCTTAAATTTTTTATGAAAAATTCTCATTGTTGGAGGTCCCAATTTTTCAAAAACTTAATAAGATAAGAGCTCATTTTGATGTTTAGCCTAAAGTCTCTTGGAACCTTAAACCGTTACTGGTCACATACAGGTTGAGTCAACCTAATCCACCTTACTTAACTAAGTGGGAGACCCAATCCGGAGACCCAATCCGCATATTCCAACCCTTACCTCATTGATCTGGACTAAATAATTCTCTAACAAACTATAATAAAAAAATTACGACTCAAGTTACACACTATCTAAGAAGTACGAACACTAGTACTAATAAGGTGGCACACATGTCACACCCCTACACTTTTCGGGCACTTCTTAAACATGTGTCAAACACATCCAAACATATCTTCTTTTCTTTTCTTTTTTAGACCCAAGCATCCTTCTGACACTCAGGGAACACATGTTAATCATTTAGACACGCATAAAATACATTACTTACTCTGTCCCATAATATTAGTTCCTTATTCCATTTTTCATCGTCCCAAAATATTAGTCGTTTTTCAAAAATTAAGTAATAAAATAATATGAATTTACTTTTTTGCCCTTCTTTTAAATTCATTAACACAAAAAATACAATTATCACAATTGATATTCTAAAAAAAATGTAGTATCAAAGGGTAATTTTGAAAAATTAATATTTTTAAAATGTAATAATCGTACTATCAAAAAAAGTTTGATTCCCCAAAAAAGACTATTATTTTGAAACAAAGGGAGTATAAGTTTGAACAAAATAATATAAGATACAATAATAAATAAATAAATAAAAGGGTAAATTACACTAACCTACATGGCAATTGTAGAAACCTCCCTTACGCTGTGTTTGGTTGGAGGATTTGGGAAGTGATTTAAAAAAGAAAAGGGAAAAGGTGGATGAAATTTGGTGAAATATAGACATATTTTATACACATTTCACCTGTCTTTTATTTTTCTCTTTTCAAATTCTTTCTCAAATCTTTCAATCAAACGCAATGTTAAGGTTTGTGAAATGACACCGACCTCCCTTGTAAACGTTTACTATAAGGGTGATAACACATCATTGATAAGTGGGTATCATATCACCTACCAATAACAAAACTATACATGTGATGGCCAACCCCACAATTCACGTATAACCATTTGTTTTAAGTTTTAAGATGATTATGCAACGGCCACATATACATAATAAGGCTTGTTGGGTTTACATGTTGTGATGTGCATGTAAGACTTTCAAAAAAATACATGGCAAAAATCTGGACACAAGATCCTCTTTTATCACAAATCCCAATCTCCTTGTAATTGTTTTGGGACATAGGGACAAAAACCCTTGGCCAATAATCTGGGCTTGATGGTTATTTTAATTTCATCAGTGTGGACTTTGAGAAAGTAGCAAATGTCAAAAACAGGGGTTTTGCTCCTTTGTATATTTTAAGAGAAAAGTTAGGGATCATGAAATTTTTTTCATGAAAATGATCATAAAAGATTTATGATCCTTAGATCACCTTGATGAGTGTGCAGTATTTTATTCTAAGTGTAATCTAAGAGTCACAAAACTTTTATGATGCCTACATTGCTGATATTTTAATTAACCCTGCCCAGCATATGTAAGTTGACAAAAGAAAACACAGAGAGCTTGGTTAGTGTAGACATATTGTATCTATATACCTTTTTCCCCAGTGAAGCCTTTGTGTCCGTGATATGTCTTAGTGGATCGGCCAATGCTGCAAAGCGATTCAATGTTGTCCTTAGCAAACCCTACCTCATTATTGAACACCAACAGAGTAGCCGGAGAGCCCAATTCAGTAATGTCTGCATTCGTCAGCACAAACTCCAGCGCTGGTTCAACCCCTGGAGAGTGCTCATTGCTTTCTGCATTCTGTATCATCATCCACCAACAAACAGGAGGAGAAAACTATAAGAAGAACAAGAAGAACAAGATTGAGAGAGAGAGAGAGAGAGAGAGAGAGAGAGAGGGGAAAGAAAGAAAGAAAAACCTGTATGAGCTCCATGAGGAAGTGGAGGTCTTTAATGTAGAGCTGGTAAGAAAGGTTAGTGACAGCATTGTAGAGCTGGTAAGAAAGGAAGTGGAGATCTTGAGTTAATGGGTTTGGGACTTTCTCACCTATTGAATATTTGCGCTTCCTTATCTTTAGGGATGGCAATGTGGGGGGGGGGGGGGGGGGGGGGGGGGGGGGGGGGGGGGGCTGGTAAGAAAGGTTAGTGACAGCATTGTAGAGCTGGTAAGAAAGGAAGTGGAGGTCTTTAATGTGGAGATCTTGAGTTAATGGGTTTGGGACTTTCTCACCTATTGAATATTTGCGCTTCCTTATCTCTAGGGATGGCAATGGGGGTATTCATTCTCCATCCCCATCGCTATTTCCTGGTAAGAAAGGTTAGTGACAGCATTGTAGAGCTGGTAAGAAAGGAAGTGGAGGTCTTTAATGTG
This sequence comes from Camellia sinensis, assembly GCF_055761805.1. Lineage (NCBI taxonomy): Eukaryota > Viridiplantae > Streptophyta > Magnoliopsida > Ericales > Theaceae > Camellia > Camellia sinensis. The sequence continues at coordinate 210,668,727 of NC_138961.1, read as the reverse complement.
GAGATCTTGAGTTAATGGGTTTGGGACTTTCTCACCTATTGAATATTTGCGCTTCCTTATCTCTAGGATGGCAATGGGGGTATTCATTCTCCATTCCCATTCCTATTTCCTTATAATAAATTTTTCTCATTCTCTATTTTTCAGTTTCCATGAGTATCACCTTTCTCATTTTTTAATAGATATAGATTTTTCTCAACCCACTTTAATTCCCATTTTATTTTTTATATTTAATGTTAACAACCACTTTTTTTTTTTTTTTTTTTTTTTTTTTTTTTTTTTTTTTTTTTTTAAAGGTTCACAACAAAAACTAAATATCCCTTCAATCTTTTTTCTTTCTTTTTAAATATATTTAATGTTAACAATTTTTATTTAATTTTTTTTAAGGTTCACAACAAAAGTTAAATATACCTTCAATCTTTTTTTCTTTCTTTTTTAATATATTTAATGTTAACAACCTTCTTTTTTTTAAAATTTTTTTTTTAATAAAGGTTTTAACTAAATATAACTTCAATCTTTTTTCTTTCTTTTTTAATATATTTAATGTTAACAACTTATTTTTTTAAGGTTCACAACAAAAGCTAAATATACATTCAATCTTATTTTATTTTATTTGGTTCAACAACAAAATCAAATACACATTAATTAATTAATTAAAAAGTTTGTTTTATAATAATCAAATATATAATTTTGAGACAATTAAATAAGTTTTAGTAATTGAAAAAAAAATGTGAAAGAACGTGGAAGATTAAAAAAAAATTACAACCATCTCTCTCTCACTCTCACTCTCTCCCCTACATGTTATAAGAACCTGATTACAATGTTATAAGAGCCTGTTTGAAGAAATAAAATGTGAAAGAACCTGTTTGAAGAAAGTGTTATAAGACCCATATTAAATTGCATCAGGGCATAAATAAGGAATTGTTTGTTGATCTCTTAGCCACGGACATTTTAGACATTAAATCATCTTTCTCTTAGTAAATTTGAACAATTCATTTTAATTTATCCAAAATCTAATTATACCTTTCACAAATCTGAACCACTCATTTTAAGATATCTATGCATTACCACACCCAATCCATCCTCCATCTTCTTCCTTTAGTCCCCCACGAATTTTGTTGTTTGTTACTTTTAAAAAACAAAAAATATTTTTTCAATTAAATTTTCACTAATTTCACAACTCCATCACCACTATTCTCACTTTCACTGTCACACTACCATCACCATAGCCACTACCATCATCACTGCCGTCATCACTCCACCACTATGTAACAATCTCTACTTTCACCTTCGTTCCATCACCACCACCACCAAATATAAAAAAATATTTTTTTTAATTTTTTTTATAAAAAATATTTTTCATTAAAAAATATTTTCTATCTAAATAAATGAAGCATAACATTGGGAAACAAGCTGATTTCAGTTAAATCTGTTCATAACTAAGAAAAATTCTTTTAATTTAAAAAAAAATTATTTAGTAAGACTTTGTATCTCCTTTTTGTTTTTCCAGCAAATAAATCTTTGTACCCATCATTTCTAACCAATCACGACTCATGCTTGTTTTTGTAAAACCCAAGTTGTGTGTAGGATTATTTTATTGGATAGATTAGTAATTAAATTAATTTATATGGGTCATTTATTAATATCAAAGAATTAGTTATGAGATGGCATTATATTTCCTATTACTTAGATGGGTAATTTTGTAACTTTGTGAAATTAGGTTAATATGCCCACCTATTGTGGCTTTAAGTCTTGGAAAACAAACAAAACAGAGGCTATGAATTGCTCCATAGGCGGCTAGGGTTTGAGAAGGTAAAAGAAAAAAAGAAAAGAAAAAGAGAAGAGAGGTTCAAGTGAGGCTACAATAGGGATTGAAGGCAGCACGTTGGTGATTTTTGGGACACCCATTGGTTAAGGTAAAATCTGTCTTTACTGTTAATTATTAAGTTTATGTTGAGGAATTTAACAATCAATGCATTAAGGAGATTTGGAAGATCTATAGGTGCCTACTTAGGTTTTGAGAATTGGGTGCAATGTGTAAGTGTAACTTTGGATGGGTAATAGAAACAATGGAGTTTTGTATCATGGGTAAAGGTGTGTTTGGCTATAAAGTTGGGTTGAATGGTTTGATCTCTTGAATATTAAAGTAATACATTAATCTAATATAGTGGTGCTTTTGTGAGTGTTTGTAACATGTAAAAAAATATTAATTTATTTGAAGTTTTATTTAATAGGTTTGTGTGATTGAAGTGGTGAAATTGGGTGTTTGGAGTTGGTGTTGGAGTGTTATTTCTAAGCGTTTGAGGTAAGTAACCCTCTATCACTGTTGGTTCATTTTTATTCCTATCGAATCGTTTAAAATCATAAATATTTATTTATATCCTTCATGTTCTCTTAAAATAAAATATGGGTCAAGTATAAAACAACATCGAATATTATTATGAAAATTATTTGAATATTTGATGAAACTATTTTGAAAATTGTACTAAACATTTATTCTGAAAATATCGAATGTTTTATTTGAAAGTTGTGTATTGTTTGAATTTTGAACATCACTCTAGTCTGACTATGATTTGGACCCTAGCCAATGGGGGTTATTTATTGGCACAGAAACTAGTTTCTTTTGGGGCTTTACCACCGGCCTATGTGTGGTTCTGGGCCTTGTCACGGGCTAAGTGACCGTAGTCACCAAGACTTGGGTTTTGTGAATTGCATCATTGAACCATTTGAATATCGAACCATCAATTTTGAACAACGAAATTTCATCGAATTACCTCATTGTCTTTTCAATTAAAATGTATTGCTACACTGTTTATTTTCAACTACGAAACCATCTTACAAAATAATTATTCATTTATTGAATGGTAGCAAAAAATATATCTATTGGTTATCGACTATTTTTTTTGTATACTTGATCCAGCTAATAGTGATGGTTGGTTATTTACTGGGCTGTCTAGCTTACCCTTATTTTATTTTTCAGATTCTGAGGAGTAGAGCTGTGCAGGGTTTTTACTTGTGGGAGTACCGAGAGTAGGACTATGATTTGAGTATTTGGATCATTATTATTATTATTATTTTTATTAGTGGACTTGGTGGACAATTTCATATGATAAGAATTATCTATTTGTATGGTTTTTAGCATTATGATATTTAAGGATTTAATTTGAGTATTTTACATTGTTGGTTATGTGTTGGATTCTTAGCCTTGCATGCTCACTTAAATGAGTGTGCGGCGTTGTCACGGAGCTTGGGGCGTGACAATTTTATGGTATCAGAGCCAGGTTGTAATTTTAAAAGTTGGTATAAAATAGTGGTGAGATTGGGTAGATGTAGTATTGGGAACGCTTATAATTTGATATAATATTAATTTTATTTACATGTTATAGGGACTTGAGAATAGAATAAGATGAGGTTTTATTATTGATGCATATAAGTTGCAATGAAACATGAGGAGACATTGGCAAATATGGCTAGGAATACACACCAGGGTTAAACGAATCGACGGACTGGTAATAATAATCGGTGAAGGAATGTGACTAATATTGGTAGTGGTTCTCAAGCAGTCGAAGAAAATCAGGGGCAAGAGTTGAAGGAACAATTACAAGAGTTACTAGATAAGGGCTTTATTAGGTCTAGTGTTTCTCCTTGTGGTATGCCCGTTTTATTTGTGAAAAAGAAGGATGGTAGTTTTCACCTTTGCATTGATTATCAAGAGTTAAACAAGGTGACAATTCGAAATAAATATCCTTTGCCTAGGATAAATGACCTATTTGATCAATTGCAAGGAGCACAAGTCTTTTCTAAGATTGACCTTCGTTCTAGATATCATTAGTTGAAGGTTAAGGTGGAAGATATACCTAAGACAGCCTTTTCGTACTAGGTATGGGCATTATGAATTTTTAGTGATGTCGTTAGGGTTGACCAATACGCCTGCAACTTTTATGGATTTAATGAACAAAGTATTTAAACCCTTCTTAGATCAGTTTGTGGTAGTTTTTATTGATGGCATTCTTGTGTACTCAAAGAGTAAAGAGCAGCACGAAGAACATCTGAGAATAGTGTTGTAGTTATTAAGGGAGAATAAATTATTTGCTAAATTAAGGAAGTGTGAATTTTGGCTGGAGAGTGTATCATTTTTGAGTCATGTGATATCTAAAGACGGGGTGTCTCTTGACCCCAAGAAAGTGAGGCGGTGGTAGAGTGGAATAGGCCTACTAGTGTCACTGAAATTCGTAGTTTCTTGGGTTTAGCAGGATATTATAGAAGGTTTATTGAGGGATTTTCCCGAATTTCTATGCCTTTGACTCGTTTAACACAAAAAAGGGTTAAATTTGAATGGTCTGATGATTATGAGAAGAGTTTTCAGGATCTAAAGAGTCGATTAGTGTGTGCTCTAGTACTTATAGTTCCGTCCAGAGATGAAGGTTTTACCATCTATAGTGATACATCGAAGATGGGCTTGGGTTGTGTCCTGATGCAGAACGATAAGGTAGTGGAATATGTATCTAGGCAGTTGAAGCCATATGAGCAGATTATCCTACGCATGATTCGGAGTTGGCTACAGTGGTGTTTGCATTGAAAATCTGGAGGCACTAACTGTATGGGGCGAAATGTGAGATATTCACTGATCATAAAAGTCTGAAGTATATTTTCACTCAAAAAGAATTGAATATGAGGCAAAGGCGATGGTTGGAGCTATTAAAGGACTATGATTTGACTATCAATTATCACCCAGGAAAAGCCAATGCAGTGGCCAATGCCTTGAGTAGAAAGACGCCAAGTAATTTAGCTACCTTGATCACTAACCAAAAGAATATCTTGGAGGACTTGCGAAGGTTAAATATCGAGATTAAATGGCATAACCATGGAGTGCAGTTGGCAAACCTTTGAGTTCAACCCACATTGATTGATAGAATTAAAGATGCTCAGGGAAAAGATCCTCAGTTGCAAAAACTTAAGGCTGAAATGGAAATAGGGCTACAGATGGAATTTTGTATGCATAAAGATAGAACCTTGAGATTTGGAGAGAGGTTATGTGTGCCTAATGATTTAGAGCTCAAGAGAGAAATCCCGAGAAAAGCTCACAGTTCAGGGTATACTGTACATCCAGGGAGCACTAAAATGTATAAAGACTTGAAGAGGAACTTTTGGTAGAATAATATGAAGAGGGAAATTGCTCAGTATGTTGCTCAATGTTTGGTATGTCAACAAGTGAAAGTTGAACATCAGAGACCTGCAGGTAAGTTACAACCCCTTCCTATTTCCCGAGTGGGAGTGGGAACATATTACCATGGATTTTGTGACAGGGTTGCCTAGGACCCAAGGTGGTAACAATGCTATTTGGGTTATCGTCGATCGATTGACCAAATCCGCTCACTTTCTAGCTTTTAAGGTAGGGTTCTCCTTAGAGAAGTTTGCAAAATTGTATATCAAGGAGATTGTGAAGTTGCATGGTATTCCGGTGACCATAGTGTCTGATAGAAATAGCAGATTTGTATCTATGTTTTGGAGGAGTTTGCATATAGCTTTGGGCACTAGTTTGAATTTTAGCACTGCCTTTCATCCTCAAACTGATGGACAGTTAGAGAGAACTATTCAAACCTTGGAAGACATGTTGAGGGCCTGTATTAATGATCTTGGAGGTTCTTGGGATGAGCATTTGGCCTTAGTGGAATTCTCTTATAATAATAGTTATCATGCGAGCATTCAGATGGCACCATATGAGGCTTTATATGGACGAAAGTGTAGATCACCTATTTATTGGGATGATGTGGGCGAAAGGAAGTTGTTAGGGCCTGAGATTGTGCAACAAATAGTGGACAAGATCAATCTTATTAGAGAGCGACTTCGCATTGCACAGAGTAGACAGAAAAGTTATGCAGATAACAGGAGACGCGATTTGGTGTTTGGGGTTGGAGACCATATGTTCCTTAAGGTGTCTCCTATGAAAAGAGTAATGAGGTTTGGTGTTCGTGGTAAATTGAGTCCTAGATTTATTGGACCATTTGAGGTTTTAGATCGAATTGGAGAGGTAGCTTACAGACTTACCCTACCACCTTCACTAGTTGGAGTTCATAATGTCTTCCATGTTTTGATGTTGAGGAAGTATATACCGAATCCCAATCATGTGATTGATTATGCACCGTTGTAGTTTAAGGAGGATTTGACCTATGAAGAACACCTTGTAAGAATTGTTGATAAGAAGGAGCAGGTTTTGAGGCGTCAAGTCATCCACTACGTTAAGGTTCAATGGAGCAATCACTTGGAGAGAGAAGCTACTTGGGAACTTGAGAATGAAATAAGACAAAAGTATCCACAACTTTTATAGACTACAGGTATGTCAAATTTCGAGGACGAAATTTCTTTTAAGAGGGGAAGAATGTAAAACCCAAGTTGTGTGTAGGATTATTTTATTGGATAGATTAGTAATTAAATTAATTTATATGGGTCATTTATTAATATCAAAGAATTAGTTATGAGATGGCATTATATTTCCTATTACTTAGATGGGTAATTTTGTAACTTTGTGAAATTAGGTTAATATGCCCACCTATTGTGGCTTTAAGTCTTGGAAAACAAACAAAACAGAGGCTATGAATTGCTCCATAGGCGGCTAGGGTTTGAGAAGGTAAAAGAAAAAAAGAAAAGAAAAAGAGAAGAGAGGTTCAAGTGAGGCTACAATAGGGATTGAAGGCAGCACGTTGGTGATTTTTGGGACACCCATTGGTTAAGGTAAAATCTGTCTTTACTGTTAATTATTAAGTTTATGTTGAGGAATTTAACAATCAATGCATTAAGGAGATTTGGAAGATCTATAGGTGCCTACTTAGGTTTTGAGAATTGGGTGCAATGTGTAAGTGTAACTTTGGATGGGTAATAGAAACAATGGAGTTTTGTATCATGGGTAAAGGTGTGTTTGGCTATAAAGTTGGGTTGAATGGTTTGATCTCTTGAATATTAAAGTAATACATTAATCTAATATAGTGGTGCTTTTGTGAGTGTTTGTAACATGTAAAAAAATATTAATTTATTTGAAGTTTTATTTAATAGGTTTGTGTGATTGAAGTGGTGAAATTGGGTGTTTGGAGTTGGTGTTGGAGTGTTATTTCTAAGCGTTTGAGGTAAGTAACCCTCTATCACTGTTGGTTCATTTTTATTCCTATCGAATCGTTTAAAATCATAAATATTTATTTATATCCTTCATGTTCTCTTAAAATAAAATATGGGTCAAGTATAAAACAACATCGAATATTATTATGAAAATTATTTGAATATTTGATGAAACTATTTTGAAAATTGTACTAAACATTTATTCTGAAAATATCGAATGTTTTATTTGAAAGTTGTGTATTGTTTGAATTTTGAACATCACTCTAGTCTGACTATGATTTGGACCCTAGCCAATGGGGGTTATTTATTGGCACAGAAACTAGTTTCTTTTGGGGCTTTACCACCGGCCTATGTGTGGTTCTGGGCCTTGTCACGGGCTAAGTGACCGTAGTCACCAAGACTTGGGTTTTGTGAATTGCATCATTGAACCATTTGAATATCGAACCATCAATTTTGAACAACGAAATTTCATCGAATTACCTCATTGTCTTTTCAATTAAAATGTATTGCTACACTGTTTATTTTCAACTACGAAACCATCTTACAAAATAATTATTCATTTATTGAATGGTAGCAAAAAATATATCTATTGGTTATCGACTATTTTTTTTGTATACTTGATCCAGCTAATAGTGATGGTTGGTTATTTACTGGGCTGTCTAGCTTACCCTTATTTTATTTTTCAGATTCTGAGGAGTAGAGCTGTGCAGGGTTTTTACTTGTGGGAGTACCGAGAGTAGGACTATGATTTGAGTATTTGGATCATTATTATTATTATTATTTTTATTAGTGGACTTGGTGGACAATTTCATATGATAAGAATTATCTATTTGTATGGTTTTTAGCATTATGATATTTAAGGATTTAATTTGAGTATTTTACATTGTTGGTTATGTGTTGGATTCTTAGCCTTGCATGCTCACTTAAATGAGTGTGCGGCGTTGTCACGGAGCTTGGGGCGTGACAGTTTTGATTCTCTAGAATTTCCTTATTTTCAAATACATTCATATATGTATATATATATATATATATATGTTGTATAAATTGTGTGATAACATAAAACAAATAGATTCATACTCGTTAATTGAAATTTCAGAACAAGCAAACCATTCTGAAAATTACAATACATAACAAAATAAAATAATATAGAAAAGCAAACCGAAACCTACACTAGACAGTGTCCTTAATTTTTTTAAATAAATTTTAAAAATTCTAGATATGCATAAAATTTGACAAGAATAATGTGACAATGTTAATTAATGTGTATTTGATTTTATTGTTGAGCCAAATAAAATAAAATAAGATTGAATGTATATTTAGCTTTGGTTGTGAATCTTAAAAAAAAAAAAAATGGTTGTGAACCTTAAAAAAAAAAACAAAACAAAAAAGATTGAATCTTAAAAATTAAAAAAAAAAATTGTTGTGAACCTTAAAAAAAAAAACAAAACAAAAAAGATTGAATCTTAAAAATTAAAAAAAAAAATTGTTGTGAACCTTAAAAAAAAAAAAAAAAAAAATTGGTTGTGAACATGAAAAAATAAATAAATAAAAAAAAGAAAAAAGATTGAATGTATATTTAGTTTCGGTTGTGAATCTTAAAAAAAAAAAAAAAAAAAACATATGGGGAAATTAGTGGGTACCCATCCCCAACCCATCCCCTGTGGATATTTAAAGAATATCACTTATCCTACCCAATGGATAAGAAAAAGAGGGGAAAACCCATGTATTTAGGTTGGGTCTCCATGAATACCCACAGGGTAGGTTATCCATTGTCATCCCTACTTATCTCCTCTATATGCCGCCTTGCCATCTCTGTTTTGTTGCTTCTGCCATTGTAGGTGGCCATTAGCTTCTTCAACTGCACTTAAATGTCTACTCTGCTTCTGCTGGGAACTGGAGGTACAACGAAAGAAACAGGGGAGAGAGAGAGAGAGAGAGAGAGAGAAAAAAAAAAAACACAGGAAGGTGAACGAGGGGGTTGGGAAAAAATTATTAGGAGAGTTATGTATACATTTGGGGCTTTTCCCAAGTTAAGGTCTCGTTTGGAGCCTTTCCTTTTAGTTAAAAAGTAAAAAAATTATTAAATTAGTTAAAAAGTCAACAATTTATATTAAAAAGTTAAAAGTTTTCTTTTCTCTTTATTTTTTACACATTTTTTCGTAAAAAGTCAAAAAATTATCTCAAACATACTAATTTTTTTTAGCTCATATTTTAGCCAAATAGCCAAAAAGTTACTAAATTAGCCTATTCCCAAACGAGGCCTAAGTTAAAATAGCAACTTATTTATTAAATTAGGCCTAGTTTGGACGGAATTCTCAAAATAGACTAAAGCGGTATTACAAACCACGTTTTCACTGTTTCTAGGACCCTCCCGCGAAAAATTTGTAAATTAGTAAAAGCGTGGTTACAAATCACGCTTTTAAGAAAATTTCAGTTATACATAAAACGTGGTTAGAAAGCACTCTTTTTAGCAAAATTTGTTTTCTTCAGAAAACGCAGTTTCAAACCACGCTTTTACTGTACTTCTAAATTAAATTTTGTTTTCTGAAGAAAACGTGATTCACAATCACGCTTTCACTATTCACTATAGAAGGCGTGGATTGCAACCACGCTTTTAACATTGTAAAATCCGTTTATATTTTTCAACATAAAATTTCCACAAAATATTTTTCATGTAAATTTTTTTTTTTTTTTTTTTTTTCTGTTGTCTTTTTTTTTTCTGTTGTCTTTATTCTGGTGTAATTCAGAAAACGGGTTTGTTAAAACCGTTTTCTAATACGGCTTTCCTAAAGGCGTTTTAATGTAATTTTTTTTTCTCTGTTGTCTTTGTTCTAGTGATAATGTAATTCAGAAAACGGGTTTACTAAAACCGTTTTCTAATACGGCTTTCCTAAAGTCGTTTTCATGTAATTATTATTATTATTATTATTATTATTATTATTATTATTATTATTATTATTTTGTCTTTATTTTGGTGATAATGTAATTCAAATTTTTTTTTTGACTTTACTAAAGCCGTTCTCATGTTAATTTATTTTTTGTTTCTTTTGTCTTTGTTTTGGGTTAAAATGTGTAATTCAGAAATTTTTTTTGACTTTACTAAAGCCATTTTCATGTAAATTTTTTATTTTTTATTTTTTTCTTTTGTCTTTGTTTTAAGTTAGAAGGTGATAATGTAATTCAGAAATGTTTTTTGGCTTTACTAAAGCCGTTTTCATGTAATTTTTTTTTTTTGGGTCGTTTGTCTTTATTTTAGGTTAGAATATGTAATTCAGAATTTTTTTTTGGCTTTACTAAGGCCGTTTTCATTTAAATTTTTTTTTCTTTGTCTTTGTTTTGGGTTAGAAAGTGATAATGTAATTCATAAATTTTTTTTGGCTTTACTACAGCCGTTTTCATTTAATTTTTTTTTTCTTTTGTCTTTGTTTTGGGTTAAAAGGTGATAATGTAATTCAGAAAACCGATTTAATAAAACCGTTTTCTAACCGTTTTCATTAAAAAAAATTTTTCTTTCGTCTTTATTTTGGGTTAGAAGGTGATATATATGCTCAACAGTCCGAAGCACACGCACACACTCTGCACTTCGACGAACAACGACGAAGGGTAAGAAGCGAAGAGCATCGAGGAGAAGGCCAAGAAGACGAAGGCCACCGCGAGAGCTGCAGAAAGAAGGAAGAAGAGAAAGATCTCAAATTTTGGTGATGTATTTTTTACATACGAATGATACTTGTTCCGTTTTTTGCTATGTAATGTAACTTGTATGTAATTTGGTGTCTAATTACGAACAGGAACTTATATAATGTAAATATTGGGTTGGGGTTGATGTTATTGTGATTCAATTGGTTTCGCTTATTTCATAAGACTGATGTTGTGCAATGAATGAATGAATGGAAAGGTTATTTATTTTATTCAATTGGTAGTGTATTTTTTGTAAGAATGAGAATGTTATTTGTTATATTTAATGAATAATGGTTACATTTTTGGATTTTCACGATTAAGAAGATGAACAAGTTAAGAGAATGTATATTTCTCCTGAAATAAATTTTGTCAACATTTTTGTAATAAAACTTAATACATAATATACGAAGTCACTAATTTACTAAATACTCATACGGGCATGAAAACAACATAACTGAAATTGCAAATGTAACAGTTTTCAGTTACATAGGTAGTACAAACATAAGTCTCCCACAAAAATACATTCTGGACACCATGAACTGAACACACAATACATAAACATAACAGTTAGATAGACAAATATTATATAGTTGGTTATGAACGACTTTAGAAAGACACTGAAGGAAAAATCATAGAAAATAAATGCCTTTGCATGACAATCCCACATATACGAACAAGGTGTGAGTTGTCACTAGAATGAAAAAACAGAGAAAAGCAAATACTATGTACCAAGTGACGCGACTTTACAATCCATTTGCATATACTGACAAAATAAGGGCATGCTCACTGTAAGGTAAATAAGTGAATTCACTGTTGCCATGTGACTTTCTGAATTGACAATCCCACATATATCAATAAGAGATGAGTTATCACTGTAATCAGAAAACAGAGAAAAGCAATGTCTGTGCACCAAGTCACATGACTTGACAATCCATCTGCATATACTGACAAAATAGGGGCATGCTCACTGTAAGGTAAATCAGTGAATTCATTGTTGCCATGTGACTTTATGAATTGACAATCCCACATCTATCAATAAGAGATGAGTTGTCACTGTAATAAAAAAACTGAGAAAACCAATGCTTGTGCACCAAGTCACATGACTTGACAATCCATCTGCATATACTGACAAAATAAGGGTATGCTCACTGTAAGGTAAATCAGTGAAAATTAAAGCGTATGCGCAAAGTCACTATTGCCATGTGACACTGTCAATGTAGTAAAAAGGGCGAGGGGTGTTAGAAACGCAACTTGAATTTCTTGGAACATAACTCACTTGCATGTTCGATGTGACAACTCAGTGACTACTCATTGTAACGAGGGATGTAAGAAAAATCGAAAAATTGACTTTACAAGTCACTGCATGTTGACAAGTCACGAACTAGTATAGCATTTTATCTTCTACCCTCCTCCATTTGATTTTATGATTGAATTTCAAATTTCTTCAAAACACCGTATTTCAGACCTCGATATCGTAACTTCGAAGTGACTACTCACTGTATGAAAGAAGCACGCATGTGTACGAAGTTTATTGTGCCCATGTAAAATTCAAAAATTCGTAGGGGGATTAATATATTAACTGTGTTCAATGTCACTGCATCAGTAAGGCATTTTTGACGGATTTATGAACGGCTTGACAAGTCTCTCCACGATTTGACTACTTAATGTGTGAAAAAGGGAAGCTTATGTAGTAGGCAATGTTGTGTTTCACTTAGCTATGCATCATTCGTTGTTACGACCAACTATTTGTATTTCATTGAAAAGTATGACTATTTCAATTTTTGTTGTTATTTGGAATTATTTTAAAATCAACTTTTGAATATTCAATTTGTAATATTTTGGGAAACATTTACAACATCAACTGAACATTGGTCGTAACGTACCCATCCGCAGATCAATCGTAACAAATTTGTAAATCCCACGCACGCCCACTTAACCCCATAGGTATGGAAGATTAATTGTTATTTTGATTTTTTCTGGAAATCACTCGTAATAAATTTGGAAATCTCACGCACAACCACTTAACCCAATAGTATTGGAAGACTAGTGTATGAAAATACTGTTGGAATGAAAATGTAATTGAATATAAAAGTATTGGGTTAAAATGGAATTTATTCAAATAGATGATCCGTATGGTTTTGTATTTTGAAATGAATATTATAATTACATTTTTTAAAAGAGTTTGTCAAACTTAAAGTTTTGTTTGCTTGTATATATTAAAAATAATTTTTATAAATTTTAAATCCAAAACTTACTTGGTTTTCGAATTTCCAAGAACAGTTTTTTGGAAATTTATTAATTCCCCAACTGGACCAACCACTTGGCTTTGAGCTTGTTTGTCCTACCCCCAAGTTTAGTTTTCTGTCAACCCCCCATTCTTACTAGAGTCATCATTTTGATTGGACTACCAAGAATTGAAAGGCGACTCTTGCTTCTTTCTTGATGGAGATTGAAATTCTTTACGTAGAGGATCACTATTTGAGGAGCTCCAGTTAAGGGAAGCTTTTGATTGAGTTACTTGTTCTGTTTTCTGTGTTGTTGAAAGCGGTAGTCCGTCCGTCTGAACTTTATTAGTTTCCCAACTGGACCAACCACTTGTTTTTGAGTAATGTTTGTCCAGCCCCCAAGTTTATTTTTTTGTCAACCCCCCATTCCTTACTAGATTCATCATTTTCACTGGACTTTCAAGAATTGGAAGGTGACTCTTTCTTCTTACCTGTTAGAGATTGAAATTCTTTACCTAGAGGTCACTATTGGAGGAGCCCTTGTTGAGGGAAAATTTTGACTGAGCTACCTGTTCTGTGAGAACCCGAATATAAAAATTAAGTCAATAATTAAATAATAATAATATTACAATCTCAAATATTTTGGTGGTCAATCCTAAAGTGAAAATTAAATATTTGGAAGGTCTTTTAATTAATTTTTAAGCCTAGTATGCAGACAAGAACAACACCGACTTAAATCAACACATAGTTAACTTCAAATTAAATTGGTCAAACTTCTCCAATTAAATTAAATGAAATATGTAAGGTGAAAAGTGAAATTAAATATATTGTGAAGGAAGAATAAATTGAATTATATTTGTAAGCAGAAAAGTCAAATTAAATTTCTAAGCGGATTTGAACTTTGCTTAAAACCTTAAGATATGCATTAAGTAGTAAATAAAAGTCAAAGTGACAACTCATATAAAATTGATGCCTAGTTGTTCAGGTCATAAAAGTTGACGTGACAACTCTGATGCATAGTTGTTTACAATAATCTCAAACATACAACTACCATGTGTAATGGCTTTGCAATGCTTATACAAATTCGTAACGAATATTAACATGTGTACTTATAAATGTAGTTATTTCATAAACTTCAGGTTCATATAACAAATAGTTAAAATACATTTGTAAGTTAGATGAACAACAACATTGTCTTACACTCCAATAACGAAGATACGACACAACATACAAACACATATGAAAGATAAAGGTGTTTGATTTCTCATTCCTCATCTGACATGTGGTAGTCAGAGAGATATTTTTCATTGTTTAAGACATTATTTCGCTCAATCACTATCAAATCTCTGTTGCTTGCTTCTGCCATTTCGGTGGCTAGTTGAAGCATGAAATGTCGACATCTCCGCATCAACATTCTGTTGATCTCCTTCTTAATTCTGCTAACTGTTTTTCATAGTCACTCACATTTCATCTAGCCATAGTCAATGAACGATGATGAGGTGTCGGTGCCCCAAAGTTACGTAGATCATTAAACAATCCTTCTTGCTCCGTTTCCCTGAATGCCCATTCTGCTCGGATACCAGCATAATAATCCTTCAGACTCGAGTACTTTTCGCTCTTGTAGTCATAAGTAAATGGAGGTAGTAGCCACACTTTCGGATTTCTTTGATGGCGTGAACTTCCTGCACCTCTTGAAGACATTGTTCATAAAATAAAAAATTAATAATAATAGTAATTGTAGATATATTACTATTGTTATGACTTGAACAAATATCATACTAGGGGTAGTGCTATTTATAGCCATCATACTGGGGGTTAACTAGAGATGACCTGGTGACGATAATTGAGTTGGGGCACTATGGAAGAAGTGATACCCGCTATTTTATTTTATTTTATTCATTTCATGCAATCCTGAATACCCGTGACTTTGTGTACTTGTGATGTAGTCACGGACGTGGTTGTCAGATAAAATCATAATTATAGGTCGTCCTTTTCACAATGCAATCCTTTCATATTCGAGTAGTGAGTTGTCAAATTAATCAGTAATGCAGTGAGTTGTCACATCGCTACATTGAACTATTTTTTCATGCTTGCTTTTTTAATACAGTAAGTAGTCACTTCGAACTGATGATTTTAGTACAAATTGGTGTTTTCAAAAAATTATAAATTAAATCATAAAATGAAACAACGGCTTTAATTTTCTTTGTTTTAAAGTAATACTGTTCATAAATAACTATGAAACAGAGTGCAAGTAAATACAAAACCTTTCAACTCACTTCGACCTACAAAATTATCGTTTATTTTTTCACCAAAACAATGTTCAAAACACAAACAAAACAAAATAATAAAATGGCCACCTGATATGTAAAGAAGATTGGCACTGCAGCCTATATTTTATCTTATTTTCACTTAATGAAACTTCACAGTCATCCCCTTTTCTCCTCTTTGCATTTTCTGCTTGTTTTTGTATTCGGTAAATTACACTTCACTCCTTTATATAATTGTTTATCAACACTATTGCCATGTAGTCGTATTAATGTGACTTAGATTAATTCTGAAATGTGAGGAAAAAACAAAGCATCTAAGTCGCGCTGTACAAAGTCACATGTATCACTACATATGAGGAAAAAAGTCACAAAGTATATAATTTACAAAGTCAGAAAGTCACATGCATCACTGCATCACTGAATCACAGGATTAAGTCACATGCATCACTGTATCACTGCACAAAGTCACATGCATCACTGCATCACTGTACAAACTCACATGCATCACATGCATCACTGCATCTGAGAAAAAAAATACACATGCATCACTGCATTGCTGCAGAAAGTCACATAACATCTGAGGAAAAAACAAAGCATACAATTTATTACGTCTGTTAAAGTATTTGCATCACTGATGAATGTTAGACGTATTACTGCGTCGAGCTACAATTTATTATCGTACCATAGCTATGTGAATTTCTGCAATTCATAATGGGATGAGGGGGTGTCAGAACAAAACAGCATAACAATTAGACCCTTTGTGTTTAAAAAGCTACCCTATACAGCTTCAAATAGATTCATAAACCTTAAAGATAAAATATTATAGAATTATAATGTATTGAAGATTAATTTGTAGTAGAGTTAGAATGAATAGGTTTTTCGATGTATAAAACTTGAAAGTCTTACAGATAAAAGCTAGACTAGTATGTAGACAAGAACAACATCGACTTAAATCAACACATAGTTAATTTCAAATTAAATTGGTCAAATTTCTTCAATTAAATTAAATGAAATATGTAAGGTGAAAAGTGAAATTAAATGTATTGTCAAGGCAAAATAAATTAAATTATGTTTGTAAATGAAAAAATTCAAAATTAAATTGCTTAAATTTCAGATATGTATTGAGAAGTAAATAAAAGTCGAAGTGACAACTCCTATAAAGTTAAGGCATAGTTGTTCAGGTCATAAAAATAGACGTGACAACTCTGATGCATAGTTGTTTACAATAAGTTCAAACATACAGCTACCATGTGTATATGTGGTATAAATATCGCATCATACCACAACAAAAGTTTTATAGCTGTTTCGAGCGATATCATCATGAGATATACGGTGGTTGATCTATATTCAGCAATGGGTCACTATTGGGTTGCAGATGGAGATGAATTTCAATACCCATTAAATCCAAATTTGCGTTACTCACATGCCTCCGTCAATACCATGAGAGCTGAGTGGGAATTTCGCATAACTCGAGAAAACGTTCTCGTTGAGCTATGTCGTGAAATTAATATTAAATTTCCTCGCCGGTTAGCCATACGTATGCCAACTGACACTCCACAATTGTTGCAAAGGGCATTGCATCATATCCGCGATGAAGTTAATAGCATGACCCAACGTTTGCAAAGGTCCGAACTAATGAAGATCGTAAATGAACGTGCCGAAGATGGGTTAATGGATGATGTACACCAGTTCTTCGCCTAGAGCATGGATGTTATGTATGAATCTGATATTAAGATGTCAGATGATGATGATAATGAATGAAATTGTTTGGATGAATGACCAAACCATTTATCTTGTAATGGATTTATAATGCTTATCCACGACTTATCCATGAAGGGAGAAATTGCAATAGTTTTTGAATAGTTCTTGTAATTCTACAAATAACAAATACATTTGCTTTCTCTTCGTTATTATTATTCTGAAGAACGCTACTTGAACTAGGCTTTCATGATTTCCTGCATTATTGAAGAGGAATACCAATTTTGGTGTCATGAATCTCAAGCCTGGCTTACAATTTTTTTTTTTTATATTTTTCCTAAAATGACCATAACTTGTTAAATAATCTATTATTTTAACTTATATCAAATTGTAATTATGGGTAAAATCGTAAATTACCAACTCAGTAAATAGCTTCCATGTTTCCACTTCCCACATTTTAGAAACTGCTGTATAAGTTCCATAGTTCATCATGTTCACTCTATTGAAAAACTAAAATTTGTTTCTTTTTTTTTTTTTTTTTTTTTTTTTTTTTTTTTTTTAAAGAAAGACTATTCAAGTGTTAAATAACTTTTTTCTTTCTTTGTTTGTTTCTTTTTTTTGGGGGGAAAAAACAGAGTATATAAAATTTGTGTTTTTATTTTTTTAATGTTGTATGTGTGTGTGCGTGCACGTTGTTTAAAAAAATCAATGTTCTTCAAATTTTTATTATATTATTAGGTTCTGTACCTTTTGTTTTTTGGGTAGTCTTATGTAATTTGAAATTTGTGTGTGTATTTAAAAAAAAAGTATTCTTAAATCCGTTATGACATCATGACTTGAATATTTGAAGTATTTATGAAATGTTTAAAATAAGTAAGAATAAAAAATTGTAAAATTCTATTTTCGAATAAATAAGTATGGCACATTTACATCCTCTATACAAGTTTGATTTACAAAAACTATAAATACAAAAAACTATACACTTCATATCACACCGGCTAATGCCCTAACCTGCCCCTAGTCCCACAACCCCGACCGTGGACCTCCCTCCTCAGTCTCATGCGGTAGACTCTCTGAATATCTGGCTCCTCCAATCGTAAATGCATATCCAGTGGCACTCCTTCTCCTGCATGTGCTGCCTCTGATCCTGTCTCTGGCCAAAGATCGGATACTGCTGTGAGGTGTGAAACTCCCTCATCTGGTGCAACTGTATCACGATCTATAGCTGGACCTCGACCTCGACCTCTGCCTCTGCCCGCACCCCGACCTCGGCCGCAACGTCCGCCATGACCATAACCTCGGCCTCTCCCTCGCACTCTGGGGGGGGGCTCAATATGGGTCCCATCCTCAACGTGGGAGATGTCAGTGAAAACTGCATCATGTGTACTCATGGTCGCGGTCGAACTAGTCCCCACAAAAGCAGGTGTATGTAGTGTGGGAGTATGTGATGTACATGTATCAACTCCAACACTACACACACCTGAACTGTGTGGTGGTGGTAACTGGGTGGGTAGGGTAACAACGTCATGCATGTATCGAGACAGTGTCCAATCAAGGTCAGCATGCTGGGTAGGATGTACGTGTAGGGAATCTGGAGAAATGTATGGGGTACCATGCGGTGGGGTGACTGAAGTCGAAGGACCTGTTGTGGCTGGCGCTGAAGTGGAAGACACTGACGTGGACAGGACTGATGTGTCTGGAGCAGCTGCTGCACTGTGTACACCGTAGTGGCCAAAATGCAGACGATTTACTCGATGGACATGCTGGATCCCCTCGTACAATAACTCTCAGATCTTTGCAATAGCCGGCAAGGCATGCTGTCCATCACGTCTGAAAAGGGCGTCCTCAGCCAAGTGATATGACCTCTCAGCTCGAACCACCTGAACAAAAATTTAGATGTATTAGGCTACAGTTGACTGAAAGTAAATCAATTATGATCTTAACAATTATCTGACACATTCTATGATACTCACCAATGCCTCGAGAGAAGGCCCAACTCCCTGATATCTTGACTCAGATAGGTGGCTCGGATTACCGACTAGTAGGTGTGTATGTAGCCGATACCACAACATGTAAGGGTTGGAAGAGGGGAGCACCTTATCGCTCAAGTCAGCCTGTACAATACTATCGCGACGGGCATCCCACACCTGTATATATCGCATATAAAACAGACTCCAGCCAGTGCCGGCTTGGCCACGTTTATTAGTCACATGCAACCACCACTCGGTGTCATACCGATCTGGCACGGACTGGACCCGACCAAACTATTGGAGGACACGATCGGGGAGATGCCTCTTAACCATGTCAAAACAAATAAGTGGCACTCTTGCCATTCATATCTCCTCACCTAGTTGGCAATAGTCTGGGAGCGTACTGAGGACCATAGCATAAGGCTGCCATATAAACTACAATAACGACAAGTATATTAAAAATCGCCCCTAAACATATACAATGAACAAGACAACTAAAATTTAGGTATTTAAATTTCGTACCTTGCCCTCTATCATCCGATCAAGTTGGTCTCTATACACGATGACTACGTGGGTCGATACGACCTCGTGGCCCATGTCAACCCTTCACCGGCTACCTCGAGGTCCGGCTGGCAACTGCATGTCTCCCTGGTCGATGGGAAGCTCACCAGGAGCAACTACTTGCTGCCTAGACGGGGTAATGCGAATCAATCTCTTCCACGCCCAAATTTGCAATAGTTTGAACGCAATTACAATACTGATATATGCCATACAATATGAATTGACATGTAATAAAATTCTTACTAACCTGTAACAAGACAAGGGGTCCTCCAATCTCCTTCGCACCCACCTGAGCTGCTCGACATAGCATCCTATACAAGCATGCCAAAGCCGTGCCACCCCAGCTGTACTGGCCGATCGCGTCAATGTCTCTCAAAAGTGGCAAGTACATCAGCTTGAGCAGGTTCTGTGACTTATCAGGGAGAAGTACCCTCCAATAAGCCACAGAATATATGCTCGGGCATGCTGCTGTACTAACTCATCTGGAGCCTGATCTGGAAGAGGATCAAACTGCTCGGCCAGCAACCTCACCCTCAGTCTACCTGCCTGTAAGTCTACAGGTATAGGTGTTACTCCTAATAGCTCACCGCATAGAGTTATCCACTGCTCCTTCGTCAAGGATGGGTCAACACCAGTAACTGCTCGCCCATTAATCCGTAGACCATATATGACAGATATGCCCTGCAATGTGACGGTGGCCTCTCCGATCGGGAAATGGAATGTATGAGTCTCTGTGCGCCACCTCTCGATGAGAGCAGTGATGAGTGGGTTGTCCAGTCTAATATGGCCTATACGATCGACACCATAGAATCCCGCGCGTAGTATACACTGCAAGACTCTATGGTCCAATAGATGCTCCCACAGGCCGGAATCTCCCTGCTGGCATGTCAACACGGTGCGTGCCTCGCCCTGTATAACAGAATGACTAGTTTAAATTATAGCATTATCACGTAATATAAAACAAAATGCAAGGTATTTTCATTTAAGCGTAAAGTCCAACAAACGTTATTGCATACCGGGTCCTCCTATATACTGTCAGCTCGATGTGGATGACTAAAAAGTGGGAGCTCATCAGGTAGATGTGCCATGAAGCTTGTACAAGTGAAATACTAGATCATAACAATAAAAGTCTCATTTAATCATAACAGGAAAACTGTAATTATTCCATAACTTACAATTTGTAAAAGAAAAGTATGCTCAACTATTTAAAAATTTATATTTGTGTGACACCATATATGGAAGCAATTCACTAAAATGTAATTAATTTTTATTTCAAAAAACTCTATTGGTGAGCATGTAATTTAACTATAATAATTAAACTCTAATTATTCCATACATGACGACTTGAAAAACAAATGTGGTTGATTATTTTAAAATTATCAATTTGTGTGCCACTAACATGGAAGCAATTCACTAAAATCTAAAATTATCAATTTATGTGTAATTAAATATGATAAGCAATTTAACAGAACCTACCGTTATCTATGCTATAACTAATATAGAAATCTTTTACAAAATAATTTTAGGGTCTCAGTTACATAAGCTTAATAATGACCAGTAACACGTGGATTGTTTTTCTACATAAATATTTGCGAGAAAATTGAATGAGAATTTTTTTTTTCAATAATAGGTTGCTAATTACATTTATGGCATATTTGACAAAACTTAATTATTGATTTTGTAATGGTGAAAGCTTCAATAAAGTATAAAATTTGTAAATTACGTAGATCTGATTCATAAATTGTAAATGTAAAAAATGTTTGCACCATTCGAAAATATTAAATTTATTCATAAATAATAAATTTTTAAATGGTAGAAGAACTATGTGATTTTTACTAAAATTTTGTAATAGATATTTTCAATCAAGTACACAATAAAAAACTTTGGCCTGTGTGGTATAGTTAAATGTTTTTGCATACATATTTAGTTTAATTTATTTGTTTAGTATGTTAGTTGTAAATTTTTTCAAGGAAATCAAACAATTACAATATATAAAGAATTAAAAATTAGAAATGATCTATTACAAATAAAAAATGATCTATTTAATTGTACGACCCCGTTTACAAATAAAGAATTAAAAAATAAAGAAGTAAATGATCTATTACAAATAAAGAATTAAAAAATGATCTATTACAATATGTAAGTATTACATAGTCTTCATCGACCAAGTCGCATCGGACGTGTTTGCCTGTCATGACCTGTCTGCTGGCACTCACTGCAACGAGCGGTCAAACGCCTATCTGATATATCCATCTCATTTGGAATACGAGACATAGATGTACGACCCCGTTTTACTTCTCGCAGACAGAGTACATTAGGCATTAAGGTCCACTGCGGATTATCCCAATAATCTTGATGTGGTATTGGATTGAATTTTGTTTCCTAAACCCTCATGTATACAGGAAGCCTATGTACTAGATCAATGTACTCGAATGGAATGTCACCACATTCAGACATTACAACAAGCATATGGGAACATGGATAGTGTCTTATCTCATATTTCCCACAACTGCATGTGGGTTGATCCATTTGCACAATTTGTGTATTGCGACCTCGTCCCTTGCGAAAAGATGTTTGCACCTCAAATACGCGGTGGGCCTATCAGACAATATTGATACAAACTAATCAAGTTCATGTTTTTAGGTGTTCTTAACTTCACAACATAATAAGAACAATTTAGTTTACATTACAAACTAACCTGTCATACAATATCAACTCGAAAGTATTTCCCCTTGCGATGCCATCCTTAATAGTTTTTTGTGTCTCTCTACGGTATTGGAACTCATTTCGTACATCTATTTCAGCTTGGGCTCCCATCTCGTCAAAATATTTTACGAGCCGTCGAAATGTAAATTCAACCATAGCTGAGATAGGTAAGTTCCTTGCACCTTTAAAGACGCTATTGAAGCACTCTGCATCATTGCTAGTCAATACCCCCCACTGATATCCACCGTCATACGCAAGGGCCCACTCCACAGGATTCATCTTGTGAACCCAATTGATGGCATCTAGGTTAATAGCCTGTATCTATTTTAAGTAACCATTACACTTTCGTCGTTGATGAGCACTCCCTGCTTTCCATAGAAGTTGTTTCAGCTCTTTATTTTTGAACCTAGTGTTAAAGTTACTACAAACATGTCACAGGCAGTGCCGATGATATCCAACAAATTGGATCGAGGGATTCAGCCAATGCCACCCCACAACAGCTAAAATACTCTCAGCTTAATCAGATATCAAAGTCACTCCCTGTTGGTCCATGACAATATGTTCCTTGATATTTGAAATGAAGAACGACCAAGACTCCAAACTCTCCTTGTCGACAACAGCGAATGCAACCGGTGATACTTTGCCATTGGCAGTGACAATCGTTGCTACAAGCAACACACCAGTGTATTTCTCGTATAAGAATGTACCATCTATGGTTATAACAGGCCTACAATATCTGAATCCATCGATGAAGGGTTTGAAAGACCAAAAAACAAAGTGGAAGACAAGCATATTGGTTGTACCTCCGGTATATCTATGCTTCCATTGCACGATGGTACCATGATTAGATGTTTGTAATGCATGCATGAATTTAGGCAACAGCCTATATGATTCATCCCAATCCCCGAATACCATTCTAATTGCCTTTGCCCTTGCATGCCACGCCTTCTTGTATGATATAGTATAGTTCATGGTCTTTTTGATATCTTCGATGGCATTCTTAATTGGCATATCAGGTTCATTCTGCATACGACAATACCTATGAGTCAGATTATTTTGGTGTGAACACTATAAACAAACAAATATGTATATATATGTAAACATTTATTTTGTATACTCACCGCAACTTGTCCCAAAAGATGAGAAGCAATGTAACTAGAGCTAATATTAGTGTGGTCCCTATTCATTCGTGGGTATAAACAATGGTGAGGACCCCTATACTGCTTTATTTCAAAAATACCATGTTTCCTACTAAGAGATGCACGCAACCACCATCTACAATCGTGCTTGCAAGCACACACCCAAACGTTTCGCTTGGAGGTTACGACTTTATACTCTCGATTATTTGTTGCATGGTACAATTTCACAGCATGTACAAGTTGCTTCTTATTAACGAAAACCATCCTTTTGTCCAACTTTGGATTTTCAGCGTTCCAAATTCAGTTACGGGGAACGACATCGCGGCTACTAATATCAAAATCACCACCCATGTGAATGTTTTCATAGAAAGGGATTTCAGGTCTAGGTGGAATAGGGGCATTGTCAAGGTCAACGGGAGCGTCAGCATCATCTTCTTCATCATCATCATCTGATCCGCCCAATAAATTTTCTTCATCACACATTTCGTTCTCATCATTGTCTAGGGCGACATTAGGACCGTACATGTCACTGTTAGCAAACTGCACATAGTTCACTGTTTCAGCCATATTACCAGCAACTTCAACTGGAGTGGTATGATGGCTGTAGGTGGGCACATTTTCTGTGTTATTGTGAAATTCAATCTCATATCCACCACGTGAACTTGATTCTACATCATGGCCCTCAAATGTCTGTTGTGTGTAGCCCACTGCATAACATTCATCTGATTCATACATAGGAGACTGAAACGCTGTCGTGTCAATCCCATGTGTCAGCAATGTAGTGAACGGACGAGAATCCATCTGTGTCATATTCGGGACATTGTGTACAACCTCTTTATCAATGTAATAACCCTCATCGCTATTTACCGATAAACATTGATTACCGTCAAACTGAACTGGTTATGACTGATAATTGAACTGATTAAAGTACTGAACTGATTGACTGAAAACTGGAACTGAATTGACTGAGTCTATCTGTTTAATTGTGCATCTGTCTGTTTGATTGATTATTTGATCTGTTCGTGTTTTAGTGTCTAAACTGCTAATTGAAGGCCTTATCGGCGGCCGAATCGGGAATTGATTGATGTTTTATGATCCTCATAATTAATGTGATTTTATGGTATATTTATCTAAAAACTGATTAGGTATGATTAAATTAGATTAAATATTGACTTAATGCAAGGTTGCACTTATTTACCATTTTGCCATGGTGAGTGGCCACTACCTATACATCTTTGAGCTCATTACACTTAACCAAAACAATTCATCAGCCTTTCTCCTTGCCATTGCCGACCATAGAGAGAGAGAAACTAGAAGAGTGGTTTTCATCTCAATTTTGCTTGTAAATTGCTTGGTAATTGAAGAATTGAAGTGTAGATTGCTAAATTGAGCCCCTAGTCTTGCATTGGAGACTTAAGGTAGAGTAATTACCCTCTTGTTTATCTTGCCCTTGCATGATTCATGTCAAATTTAGAATTGAGCCATGGATTAGTTCTAGCATGTTGTAATAGAGCATAATTCATGCATGCATGTTAGTATTGTTGGGTTGTGAGTTGATTTCATGGTAAAATGGTTCATGCATGTCCATAATTTTGTAATGGTCCATGTTTTCAACTTGTTTTTGGATCAATTGGCTCCTTAGAGCATCTAATTGGAGCTTCAAAATGATTTGAATTCATGCATGTTTGCATGTTCATATTGTTCTTGAAATTGGTTTGAAATCGGGTTTCAATTAAACACCCTTGGGCTTTGATTTCTCAAAATTGAGCTTTGAACCATGATATTCTATGTGTTTACAAATGTTTTCTGGAAATTCAGCCCAAGAGGTTGAGTTTTGAATTGTGAAAACTTAGTTTGAGCTTGGAGGTGCAATCTGGTTTTTCCAGATTTTGCACTTCCGCTCGAGCGGGGAAATTGGGCGCTCGAGCGGAGAATCCGAGCATCCAGTATTTCTCTGTACTGTTTTACAGTCCGCTCGAGCGGAGTCTTGTGTCTCAAGCTCGAGCAGGTGTCGAGCGGAGATTTCACCCATCCAGTACTTTTACAGTACGCTCGAGCGGGAAAGTTGACGCTCGAGCGTGTACCTTTGTTGCATGTCCGCTCGAGCAGGAAAGCCTGCGCTCGAGCGGGACTTTGTTTTTTGAAAATTCTGAAACTATTTTCTGATCACATCTTTGCATCCTCATCCCATTCTAGGCATTCTTAGGCCTAGTTTAAGGCATCTTACTGAGGACATAGATGTAGAACACACCGAGGCATTAGGGGTTAAGTTACTATATTTCCCAACTGTGTAGCTTAGTGTGTGTTCAACCTGTGAACTATGTAGGGTTGGCGACTGGGGAGGCACGCTCTAGCATACCGTAGCCCAGAACTCTGTGAGTAACGATTGTGTAAAGATATGTTCAAAAATGATTATTTTCTGAACAACTGAACTGTACTGTTTCTGAATTGAATACTATTAATTGAATGAATGTATGCCCTATATTCTGAACTGTATTGTGGCATCCTTAGCACCTACTGTTTACTGTTACTGTTACAGAGATCTCTGTCGGTTCCCTTGTTGGAACCACTACTGTTTACTGACTGATGGCCATCACTACTGTTCGGTCTTTTAAGACCTACTGTTTACTGTACTGTTATGCTAACGGATGTACCACATATGACTGTACTGACTGAACGACTGAAATACTGATTTAATGAATTGTTTTCATTACTGTAAGGACATTCATTCTTAACCTCTTTACGCATTATGTTATTCACTGGGCTTTAGCTCACTGCTCATATATATATGTAGGTGTTCAGGCACCAGACCGCGGCTAGGAGCGTCAGAGTTACTCCAGTTTTGTCAAGCCAGCCTATGTGCCTCACTGCGAGGTTCCGAGCCTATCATGTTAAGGCTTAGGGGTGTTTTAGGATTCCCCCTTCTGTACTGTCTTGCTGTTTTGTAATAATCGAACGGATTGTATAGACTGAACGTTTACTGTACTGCTATGTAAGGGATGGAGTCCCTAGTTTGAATAATTGTATATATTGTGTATACTGTTCTGTACTGATTATGTATATATGTATGAAAGTCTTTTTGCATACAGACTGTCACAGCTCATTGGACATTGTTTCTTTACTCTTTTGGCTTCCGCCAGGCCCTGTACTCTATTTTACTGTGCTACTGGTAAGCAGGCCTTTGGTAATCTCGGATTACTGGCCGGTTATGGTGCTAAACCCACAAGGTCGGGTTTGGGTCGTGACAATCAATGTACACTTCCAAACAATTTGGTGGTTAGAAACTTCCACCGATACTTAATACGGTGTTCAACGCCTCATCGTCATTGATTGGTAATATCTTGTATTTGCTGATTGCTTGTCACTGGCGAAAAGGATATCTACATTTAAAGATCAATCGGACACTTTCCCCGTAACTTGCCACCTTGGACATGAACATCTCCTCCAAATTGCTAAGTGTGGTTCCAAGTTGTACCCCATATATCCCTTTCGGCTCAGCATCATATGACACACTTTCATCGGGATCCCGAATTATGTTTCCCCCCCAGTAGAAGATAATTAGAATAGTTGCCATATACTTGCTTCAATGAAACAATAAACATTAAAATATCAACAATATACATATATAGAATTTTACTTCTAAAATAATGATATGAATTTTAAATCATTCAATTACAATTACTTGTGAGGAAATAACTTTATTTAAGTAATCAGCAATTGTAATCCAACAATCATTATTCATTTTTTAATTAAAATATGAGTTAAAATAAAACTTATGTTTTGGATTTTTTAGCTTTTTAAGAAAAAAGCTTACAACACATAAAGAATGTTGGTTTGTTTGGACATAACTGTCTATGGAACTCCTGTGCTCTGCTTTTCCCATTATTTATTACGATTAACATCATGCTCTTGTGCACGGTAAATGTAAATTTTTCTTTTTCCATGTTTCTTCTTCTTTGTTTTGATAATATTTCAGTGTTGATTTGATTTTTGTGAATTAACCTGCTTTTATTTTTGTGTTCGTTATTTGAATTTGTTTAGGCGGACGCTTGGTGAAAGGAAGTTGTGGGAGTCAAAAGACAATTTATATTTTCCTATAAGTGACATTTATATCATAAGTGACATTTTCCTATAAAAATCAGCTCTCTCATTTTTATCAATTTATATTTTCCAGGGTAGAAGGAACTGTAGAGGTGAAACATTACTTCAATTTATATTTTGTCACATTTTTATTTGTGTCTCAATTTGTTTATTAGTGTTTATTTTCTCATTTTTCTCACTTATTTTTATTCGTATAAAACAACGGCTGAGATTTCATCCCTATGTGGATTTTTTTTTTACTTTCTATGTGGGGACTCTTATCTTTTCTGCGTGAAGGTTCTTTGTTGTCATTGCTCTCTTGTCTTAATTCATAAAAAACATCAAAATAACTATACTTCTTGTCTTAATTCTTTGTTGTCAGTGGTCTTTTTTTTTTTCTCATTCTTTTTGAGGTTGGATATGCTTTGTTCATATGATCCTTTTTGGAATTCATACACATGTATAGATGTCCTATACAAAAATGTTTATTGAATTTGAAACAAAAAGAAATTTTGAATCACATAGCAGCAATAACTTCAGATTTTGAATAAGTTTAAGAATACAAAAATGGTTATAGAACTGTACACAAAATGTATATAGATGGATAAAATTTTTCAAAATAGTAACAAACTCTATAAAATTTTATGCATATATATGTATTTGTATTTAATTTTATGATCAATTTTGTTTGTTCATAACAAAACTACAAGATTTTTAGCTAGTGACCCATTTTGATTTACAAGATCTGTAAAGGGACAATTCCAAAGATTATAGTCATAATAGAGTTTAGAGGAAGATCAGATATATGCATGTGCATTATTCAGTATCCAGAGACGATGTGTTTGGTTTGTGTTTGTAGAGTAGTTTTTGAGATAAAAAGTATGAAAACTTATTTGGTTTGCCTTTTTTCAGAAATGGTTGTGGAAAATTGTTTTGGAGAGAGAGTTTTACAAAAAGTGATTGATTTGATGTGTATGAGAGAGAGTTATTTTGGAAAGTAGGTAACCAAACAAAATTTTGAGATTTTTTTTGAAAAAATTTGTTTAGTTTGATTACTCTTGAAAATTTATGAAAAACAAACCAAACAAGCCCATTATTTCTATGATTTGAATCTATAACACTCGAATTATAATAGATTTATTTTATTTTATATTATTATCAGCATAATAAAACAACCTTACCATTGCGGCAAGGGCCTCCCTCCCTCAATATGATCAATTTTTAAAAGGCATTCACTCTAAATAAATAAATAAATAAATAAATAATAATAACTCTACACAACCGTTAATTTAGGCAATGATTTAATCGTACGCATGTAAGTGGGACCAATTTAAAAAACACTTATTTTGTTTTCTTTTCATAAATCTTGATCTATTTTTTAGTATTTTGATAAAGTAGACAGATATATTACACATTTAAAAAACACTTCATTCTATCAAGTATTCTTTTTATTCAGTGAGATTTGATAAAATTGGACAAGTCATACAAAAATCTTAAATCATAGTGTAAGTTTTGTATGAAATTATTATTTTTTTCATTGAGTTGAAATAACTCGATTGATTTGGACAATATAAAATAGAGGTTTCAAACATTGTTCTTAATTTTTTAAAACTGGTGATCCAATTCTTCAGATTTATGGACAATTAAAGATAAGTTAATTTGATTTGTTCAAACTTGTGCCATTAGGGACCTTAATGACAAAGTTATTTTCCATGTGAAATGGTAACCCTCGTCCACTTTTTAGAGGTCATAGAGGCTTTGTTATGAAATTCAAACAAAAAGCTCATTTTGGCTTGTTCTGAAAAGTAAGAAAAAAATTTAATTTATTTACTCTTTTTTTTTTCTTAAACATACATGAGAGGGTAATTTTTGGGAAAGAATTGGGCCGAGCTGTGAGTTGGGCCCTGCGGCCCAAAGTGTGAAGGAATCGGTAAGAAGCCGTAATGTTATTTCGGCCCAGTAGAGGTATAGATACTTCGGCCCAGGAGAAGTGAAGTTATTCCAGCCCAGGAAAGGTGTGGTTACTCTGGTTCAAGAATGTGTAAAGCAACTCTGGTCCGGTGGCAGTTTGAAGTGAGTCCGGCCTTGCATTTAGTCCGGTCGGGACATATTATGGTTAGGTCGGTCAGAACTTGCTACTTGGAAGCTTAATCTAAACACACCATGATTGAATAGGGGAAAGCCGAGATAAGGAGTTGGAGGAGAAGACCGAGCTAAGGACAGTTCGGCCTTCTCTGTGGCTCTGTGTAGCCAAGCTTATTTCGGTCGTATAGTAGTTCGGCCAAAGTGAAAACCATCCCACTTGGTTTAAGCAGTGGGGGAGGGTGTAAAAGGATAAGCATTATCCTTAGGAGTATGAATCCTAGGAGGACTCTGTATGGAGAAATAAAAGTCCTACTAGGATTATGCCACTTGAAACCTATAAAAGCTCACAAGCACCACCTTGGAGGAGGTAATTGAACACAATTCTTTCTGAGAACATAAAACTTTGTCTATTTGTCAAGCTTACTGACTTAGGCATCGGAGA
The DNA here is from genome assembly GCF_055761805.1 of Camellia sinensis. Taxonomy (NCBI): domain Eukaryota; kingdom Viridiplantae; phylum Streptophyta; class Magnoliopsida; order Ericales; family Theaceae; genus Camellia; species Camellia sinensis. The sequence continues at coordinate 210,638,769 of NC_138961.1, read as the reverse complement.
GGTTTCCGGCACACACCCGCCGGCTAGCACACGTTTGTGTTTTCCAGTGATAAAGCGACGTCGTACGGAGGAGCGTGGACTTGGTCAACAGGATTATACGAGGAGAATTATTTCCTCCCCGTACAATTGGCGCCGTCTGTGGGAAAGAACAGACAAGAACAAAAACCTCTTGACTAAGCTTCTCCTTTTTCTCAAATCAATGGCACACATTGAAGAACTACCGCAGTCCGCCGTCGACGGGCTAACTCCAGACGGGGGCGCAAGGCGAGAAGGATTACCCTCTGTCCCTCCTATGGCAGATCTGGAGCCCCAACAACATAACTCCAGGAGGAGTGGCAGGGGAAGGCGGAATAGCAACCCTTGTCACTCTCAAAGTCCTGACAGGCAAAGGAGGAGGATTGATCCTCAAGCCCTGGAAGATCGCGTGAAGGAACAAGATGAACTAATTCGGAAGATGGCGGCGGACATGGAAGCATTAAAACGCCAGATGAAGACTAAAGATGTGGCGACAGGAGAGGGGCGCAAGCACAAGACGCCCTCTCGCCACTCAGAGAATCGTAGTAGGAATACTACACCCTCCCAAGGAGAGAGCAGAAGCCTCAGGACAGGCGACACTCATTCCTTATCTTCCAGAACTCGTCACTCCAGGTTTGAGAGGACGAGATCCGAAAGATCATACACTGAAGGAAGCACGTATTGGCCTTCACATTCACACCAAACCAGATCTAGACAAACAGAGCTGCCCAGGTCATCCGACTTACGAACCGTGCTCGAAGAAAAAGCACGATGCAAGGAGGATGCCAGGGCAAGGGATCCACACTGAGTTTCGGCCTTACAACGGTTGGCTCCTCGGACGCATGGAAGCGTCGAGGTTGGAATGCCAATACCGCGACCGGCCTACGAACCAACGGACAAGGCATTGGCAAGACTACAGACTTCGCCGTTTGTTCCAGCAATCGAAAACGCGCCCCTACCATCAGGCTTCCTTCAGCCGAAATTCACTACATATGAAGGGAAGACGGACCCGTATTCACACCTGAGCCACTTTCGCCAAGTCATGGCTGTGTACAGGCGAAACGAGGCTTTAATGTGCATACTCTTCCCATCAAGCCTTGGCGACCTAGGCTTGACTTGGTTCGAAAAGCTCCCAGAGGGCAGCATAGCCTCCTGGGCCCAATTGGCAGAAGCGTTCGTAACGAGGTTTCGAAGAAATACTAAAACACCGGTGGAGATAGACCAGTTACTCTCCATCGACATGGGTGAAAAAGAGACCCTCAGATCTTACAACAGTCGCTACTGGGAGACATTCAACCAGATTGGAGACTGCCCCACCAATCTAGCCATTGCGCAATATAAAAGAGGCCTACCAGTAGGGAACAGACTAAGGGATTCGATTACCATGACGCCACCCCTCACCATGGAGGCCCTGATGGAAAGAGTGCATCAGCACATCAGGGTAGAAGAGGATGGCGCACGTGCAAAAGCAAAATCTAGTGCAACCGCAGTACCAGAAAAGAAGACCTCAGCAAAGGTCAATACAGTAGATCGGCAGAATAGAAACGGGCGTGGCAGACGAGATAACGGAGCAGACCCAGACAAAAGATGGTTGAGAATCCGCACTGCCATAACAACGGTGTTCAAAAAGCCAATATATCGGATTCTGAGCGAAATAAAAGATGAGCCTTTCGTCAAGTGGCCAGCCAAGCTAGGGGAAGCTCAGAAAGATTACGACGACAGATCACGTTGCACCTTCCACAAAGAAAAGGGGCACCGAACTGAGAATTACACACCGTTAAGACAACACTTGGAAGAGTTGGTGGCAGCAGGCCACTTGGACAAATATATTGAAGGAGGGACGCAACCAGCCCTCCAAGATCATAATAACCATCCCAATGGGATGCCGATCGACGCCCCACCACAAGGCATCATCAATGTAATACATGGAGTCTTTGAACCTGAGCGTGTATGCGAGCTCAGAGGATCAATCAAGAAGGCTGAGCACTTTAGGGAAGTATTAAGTGCCCAACCTGCCATCAAGAAGGGGAAAACAGAGGCAACAAACGTCATGTCTTTTTCGGATAAGGACCTGGATCGAATATACTGTCCTCACAATGATGCTCTGGTTGTCACTCTCCGAGTCAAAGATTTTGACGTCAAGCGGATTCTGATTGACCAGGGTAGTTCATGTGAGATCATGTACTACGACACATTTAAACAACTGAAGCTGCAAGACAAAGACTTGGCGCCTGCAGTTTCTCCCCTGATTGGATTCAACTCCATGCCAGAGTGGCCTGTCGGCAAAATAATTCTTCCAGTCAGAGCAGGGAGTGTAACAAAACAAGTGGAGTTCTGGGTATTGAAGGTCCCCTCCACATACAACATCATCTTGGGCAGAACATGGCTGCATGCCATGCGTTCGGTAGCGTCATCATACCATCAGGTAATGCGGTTCCCCAATGACACCGGCATAATTGAAGAAGTCTATGGCGATCAGATCATGTCAAAACAATGCTTCGCCACAGCGAATGGAAGCCGAGCTGCCAAAGGATACGTTCATTCGGTGGAAGAACCAGAGAGTAATGAACTATTCGCGGACGTCGGCAAAGAGGCTGATCAGAAAGCGGTGGAGGACTTGGTGGAGGTAAAAATAGATGAGAAGAACTCGGATAAGTTCTTCTTGCTTGGCTCATCGTTGTCCAGCACTGAGAGATTAGAGGTCTTGGAATTCTTGACCTCTAATATCGAAGTGTTTGCCTGGACACCCTACGACATGCCAGGTATTGACCCAAACTTCATCAGTCACCAACTCAAATGTCCACCCATCCGCCAGACCAGTCATCCAACGCACACGTAGATCAGCACTCCACCACGCCGAAATAGTGGCAGAAGAGGTAGGCAACCTGCTGGAGGCAGGAGCAATAAGAGAAGTGCACTACCCAAGATGGATCTCCAACACGGTTGTAGTGCCAAAAAAGAATGGTAAATGGCGTGTCTGCGTCGACTACAAAACAGTCAACAAGGCGTGCCCAAAAGATAGCTTTCCTCTACCAAGGATAGATCAACTGGTGGACCTAACGGCAGGGCATAACCGACTTAGCTTTCTGGATGCATACAGAGGCTACCACCAGATCGCCATGCATGAACCAGACCAGGAGGTCACATCCTTCACAACACCAAGGGGGTTATATTGCTACAAGGTCATGCCCTTTGGCCTAAAGAACGCGGGGGCGACATTCCAAAGGATGGTCACCAAGATGTTTGAACCATTGTTAGGCAGAACAATGGAGGCTTACATCGACGACATGGTGGTCAAAAGCAAGGATGAGAATGACCATCTTAAAGATCTAGGCGAGATGTTCCAGATCCTGAAGAAACACAAGTTGCGCCTCAATGCGTCCAAATGCGCATTCGGAGTTGGATCTGGAAAATTCTTGGGCTTCCTGGTGACCAACCGAGGTATAGAAGCAGACCCCTCTCAGATCAAAGCAATCCAGGAGTTGGAGAGACCAAACTCAGTCAAAGAAGTACAGCATCTCACTGGTATGGCAGCTGCGCTCAACCGGTTCATAAGCAGGTCATCAGACAGACTACGACCATTCTTCCAAGCTTTAAAGGCCAAGTTTGAGTGGGATGAAGAATGCGACCGAGCTCTAGAAAGCTTGAAGGAGTACATGTCTTCCCCACCACTACTTGTTACTCCAGTACCTGGTGAAGAACTCTTTTTGTACCTGGCAGTCTCTCAGCACGCAGTCAGCGCAGTGTTGGTTCGTGCAGAAGGAGTACAACACTTGCCCATCTTTTATGTCAGCAAGACATTGTTGGGAGCCGAAACAAGGTACTTGCCCCTGGAGAAACTAGCATTAGCATTAATGATGGCATCCAGAAAATTGGCGCACTACTTTCACGCCCACACCATAGTCGTCCTCACAGCCTTTCCACTAAAAGCTCTGTTTGAAGGGGCGAACTTTAGTGGGCGAATTTTGAAGTGGGCAGTCGAGTTGGGACAATTCGACATCAAGTTCCAACCCAAGACCGCAATAAAAGCCCAATCTTTGGCAGACTTCGTCGCAGAGTTTACTCCTGGAAGTCATCATATCTGCCCAGTCGACTTAACTGACACAACCGAGCTAGGGACAGAAGTTGACACCGGAATAGCGCAAACCCTAGTAGAAGGTAGTCAATCAAGCACCAGGGCAGACCATACTAAGGACAACAAGGAAGAGACAAACAAAGGCTCACCAGCAGTTCAAACAGAGGACGAAGGGCAGACAGCCAACATGGACCTTGAAGAAAACACCATTTTTGACCCCACGACATCATCTGATCCTTCCACTTGCTGGAAGCTATTCGTTGGAGAGATGTGGAAGCTCTTTGTCGATGGAGCATCCAACCGACATGGTGCAGGGCTTGGCATAGTCCTCATCTCTCCAGACGGCCTGGTTGTAGAGCAAGCAATCAACCTTGGCTTCCCAGCATCCAACAATGAAGCGGAGTATGAGGCGCTTCTCGCAGGACTCAAGCCGGCATACTACATGAAGGCCACCGAAGTAATGGTATACAGTGACTCTCTGCTGGTGGTAAACCAAATTTCTGGCGAATACGAAGCAAAGGATAACAGAATGGCTAAGTACCAAGAGTTAGTCAGAACAGAGATCAAGAAGTTTGATGTAGTAAGATAGAACAAATTGGCAGGGAGGAAAACATCCGAGCGGACGAACTAGCAGGCCTTGCCTCAATGACAGATACATCAATCCCTCATCCGTTACTCATCGACTTCTTACCAAGACCAAGCATAGAAGACCCCGAAGCAGAAGAAGTATGTTGCACAGAATTAGGCCCTTCTTGGATGGATCCCATCATCCTGTTCCTAAAAGACGGCATCCTACCAGAAGAGAAAAAAGAAGCCAACAAAATAAGGGCAAAGTCACAGCGATTTTGGCTATCTCCATCGTTGGCATTATATAAGAAGTCATTCTCTGGGCCTTACCTCAAGTGCGTTCATCCCAGCAAAGTAAAAGCATTCTTGTTCGAAATACACGAAGGGGTGTGTGGAAGTCATCAAGGGGGAAGGTCGCTCGCTTACAGGGCTATTTCACAAGGATATTGGTGGCCCTATATGCAAGCTGACTCAGAGAAATATGTGAAGAAGTGTGAGAAATGCGAAAAATTCGCGCACCAAATACATCAACCAGTAAGAGAACTCCTACCATTAACTAGCCCATGGCCTTTCGCAATGTGGGGCTTGGACATAATAGGACCACTTCCAACAGCGCCCGGGGGCAGAAAATTCTTTCTCGCAGCAACAGACTACTTCACAAAGTGGGTGGAAGCAGAAGCATTGGCGTCAATCAAAGAAAAAAGATCTTCAATCTCGGCGTCAAAGGCAGCATCGGCATCAACCTGAAGACCGGTTTCAGGCACAAGGACGTTTTCAGTCGGAAGAGTGGTTTCGGCCGGAACCACGGTTTCACTTGGTTGATCAATAGTTAGATCTTCCACCATGGGCTCCGACCGAACTACCTGATCTACATTCACAACCGGAGTATCCTCAGGGGCAGAGTCTTCATCTGAGTCTGAGTCCTCAAGGAATTGCTGCTGCATGGCATTGGCGTATTCCATCAGGGAGTTCGGTATAAAGTAGGCTGGAGGGTTGAAAACCTCGGTCTGAGGATCATGACCGAGCTTCTCAACGGCTCCCCTCCAGCCGCACTTAAAGAACAGCTCCTTGGCAGCATTGCATTGTTGGGCATAAGCATCCTCTGCCCTCTTGAAGCCTTGTTTGTCAGCTTCCTTTGCCCTCTCCTTTATTTCGGCATCTTTCTTCCTTTCAAGCTTCACCAGCTCGCGCAGGTATTTGTCCTTCAGAGCTATGGCAGTCTTTTGCCTTTCTGCCTCTGCCGAATTAACTACTTTGGTCAGCCTGTTGTTCTCAGCTCTTAGCTCGGCCATTTCTTTTCTGGCCTCCTCCAGCTCGGCTGATTTTGCCTCAGCTTCAGCCGCTGCTTGCCTGGTTACTTTCCTTAGCTCCAACACTTTCCTGTGAGTAATTTGGTTTTTCTGAATGGCCTGACAAAGCAAAGATTTCCAGTTAGCCGAAGTAGAAGTTGAAAAGATAAAGAAAAAATATACGGAAAAATGACCGAAGTTACTTACCAGAATCAGGGACTTAGTCGTAGACCGGATGGATTTCAGCTCGGTGGTTAACTGTTTGTGGTGATGCTCCATGTCTTTGGGCAGACACACACTCTTGGCCAGATTGATGGCCAACAGGTGGTCTTTCTCCGCAACAACCGAATCTGTATCTCGGATGTCTCGGTCGTTGAAAGTAAGTTTTGGCGCCCAGCTGCCGATGATTCGGTCGGAAGGCTCCGGTTGGGGGCTCGGTGGCAAGATTGGTGGAATAACAGTCTCATCTTCATCAACTAAACTTGGTTCAGCCTCGGTGGTTCGGGCGCGCTTGGTTCGGCGCGACGAAGACGGCTATTGAGATGGGAGGGCCACAACGGCAGGCTGCGTTTGGCTGGGTGATGGTACTTCGGGCCTGCTTGTCTCGGTCAGAAGAGCCCTTAGTCGGTTTTTCTTTGCCATCTCTTCTTCAGCAGTTAATGGGATAAGTCGTATTTCGGGCAAGGTTGGGTCCGGTTCAGGTGCTTCTTCAAGAAGAAAGTTAGTAACTCTGGCCTTTCGACGACCACTATATCGGTAGGTCGGCTCGAAGTTCAGCAATTTGGCCCAACTCCGGTCAGGATGTCGTAGTGCGGCTTGCAAAACCGCAAGGTTGGGATAGCTGTATAAAGAGCGGAGGTGGGCAAAATCTGCAAAAGAAGAACTGTTAGTTCGGTTGATAGACTAAAAACAAAAAAAAAATACAAGGATGAAGACCGAAGTCAAATTACCGGGCTCTCCCTTTTTCCAATTTATAGGTCGGCCAGGAATTTGGGCTTGAAAATCCTCAAAGTTCCCAGAGACCCAGAAAAAATCATCGTCATTAAGGTCTTTGTCCGGTGTGTATTTAACTATCTTCTCTCGGCGGCGGCGAATCCTAAGGTAATAGACCCACCCGTCATCTTTTGAGCCGATGGAGTTTTGATGGAAAATTTCGGCCAGGCCAAGGTTTAGTCCGATTTGGTGGTTCAGTGCGGCTATTCCCATAATAATGCGGTATGTATTGGTGGACAGTTGGGTGGGGCATAATCTAGTCTGCCTAAGAAATTCACAGATCAATGGTTGGACAGGAAACCGTAGTCCGGTTTCTATTATGGATTGAAGGGTAAAAGGGACGTAGCCTTCTTTTTCCCAGGGAATAACATCTTTTTCGGCTAACATCAGATGGACGTCTTCAGGAATATGGTAATCTTTCCTAAATTCGGCCATACCACCAGGGGTCTCAACTAGATACCTATACTTACCCATCTGATGTATAATTTACTTATAATTTATATCGGTGCAAAAATCGTGCTCAGTAGCTCGGTTGAGCGCACGCAGGAGTGCCTGGGTAACCTAAGTCTGCAAAGTAGAAAACAGAGGGGGTTAAAGCACTGATCATTGGACCGTGCTACAATTTAAAAGCAAGGTATAAGAGCCCTACTTCGGCCTCAAAAAACTGGTTCTATCTCGGTTCATGAAAAGGTTTGGTAGCTCGGTTTGGGCAGGTTGCTCGGTAGACCGGTTTAACGTCTAGGGGCAGCTTTCTGAGTTCGGTCTAAAAAACTAAGAAAGATGGTTTAGCCCCAAGGCCGAAATCGGTTGCAGTATGAATAAAGTTACTTCAGTTAAGCCTCTAGGGGCGGCTTTCTGAGTTCGGTTTAGGAACTAAGAAAGCCTGCTTGGCCCCAAAAGCTTAGTTCAGTTGAAAACCGAGGTTCCTAGTTTGATATATTCAAAACTCGGTGATCTTATTTCGGCTAAAGTGAGTCAGGCTCTGGTAACTTTTGAAACTTTCAAGTTCTAGTTCGGTTATTGACTACGGTGATGTACCTATTTAATGCAAACAGGATTCTAGTTCGGTTGCTACCTAATTTTGGATCTAAAGAAAGTTTTTTACAGAAGTTCATACACGTATGAGCTCTGCTATTATTTTTTCATAAAAGTACAGAAGCGAAGCGTCAAAAATGAAAGAAAATGTTTGCAAAAAGCATGCAAAACAAAACTATACAGATTCGAAAGCAAAATAAAGGAAGCAAAGTGAGTCTACTTACCAGGTGAAAGAAGAGGGATCTGATGATGGGAAAGTGGCAGCAAAATCAGTTCTCAAAAGTGAAGGAAGAACACGAACAACAAGAACACAGAGAGAGAAGATGAAGAATGGAAGGTGAATGATTCAAGAGAAAGAAAGGTTATTTGGTGAAAGGGGAGAGAGAAAAAAAGCGGCAAAAAGGGGCGGGACTGTTCAAAAAGTTCGAAGTACGAAGGCGGCGTGATAACAGCTCACGACCTATCAGAGCCCGCCACGTGGCAAGGGAAAGGGAAGCGTTACAGTCGTGTTTGAAGAGACGTTTTGACCGGATAAAGCAGAGTTCGGAGTAAAACTAGCTCGGCTAGATACACTGAAGGGTTTTTATCTCGGCTGGAAAGGCTTGTAGAACTTCAGCTCGGTTGAAGGATTTGTAATCTCAATCATGCTATGCAGATGAAATTAAGGGGCAATTGAGAGGGTAATTTTTGGGAAAGAATTGGGCCGAGCTGTGAGTTGGGCCCTGCGGCCCAAAGTGTGAAGGAATCGGTAAGAAGCCGTAATGTTATTTCGGCCCAGTAGAGGTATAGATACTTCGGCCCAGGAGAAGTGAAGTTATTCCGGCCCAGGAAAGGTGTGGTTACTCCGGTTCAAGAATGTGTAAAGCAACTCCGGTCCGGTGGCAGTTTGAAGTGAGTCCGGCCTTGCATTTAGTCCGGTCGGGACATATTATGGTTAGGTCGGTCAGAACTTGCTACTTGGAAGCTTAATCTAAACACACCATGATTGAACAGGGGAAAGCCGAGATAAGGAGTTGGAGGAGAAGACCGAGCTAAGGACAGTTCGGCCTTCTCTGTGGCTCTACGTAGCCAAGCTTATTTCGGTCGTATAGTAGTTCGGCCAAAGTGAAAACCATCCCACTTGGTTTAAGCAGTGGGGGAGGGTGTAAAAGGATAAGCATTATCCTTAGGAGTATGAATCCTAGGAGGACTCTGCATGGAGAAATAAAAGTCCTACTAGGATTATGCCACTTGAAACCTATAAAAGCTCACAAGCACCACCTTGGAGGAGGTAATTGAACACAATTCTTTCTGAGAACATAAAACTTTGTCTATTTGTCAAGCTTACTGACTTAGGCATCGGAGAGGTTTCCGGCACACACCCGCCGGCTAGCTCACGTTTGTGTTTTCAGGTGATAAAGCGATGTCGTACGGAGGAGCGTGGACTTGGTCAACAGGATTATACGAGGAGAATTATTTCCTCCCCGTACAATACAAAATAAAAAATAAAAAATAGAGAGATAATATAATCAAAATAAACCAATAAATTAATTTTTTTCATGTTCTCAAAAGAGGTTTGTGCGTTTGCTTATGGGCTTATGTTGGTGGTTAAATCTAGTAGTAAATTTTGGATAGTTATCCATGTCAATCTATTGGGCCATCCGTAGCAATTATTTGGTATTATGAAACAAAGGCTTACCCATCAAAGTGCCATTTTTTTTTTCCTTCTTACCTAGGAAATTTCTATGGACTATTAATTAGAATGTTTTATGACTCTTTTGATGCATATATTATAACTAGTATATGCCCGTGCCTGAAGGCACGGTGCAATTAGTAATGACTTCTAATTATATAAATCAAAATAAAATTATTAAAACATAATGTTAAGATTTTCCTTTTCAATGGTGGTGAACAGTCACATAGCGGAAGTGGCGATGAGTCCCTTCATTCAATACCCATTTCAAAAACTTTTTCAAATTTTCTTAAGTTTTGTGAGGAAATTTTAATTTTTATTATAATGCTATTATATGTATTACAAATTCAGTTCATTAAATTTTTTAAAATTTTTATTAAAAAATTATAAAATTAAATGTTAGTATTTTATGATGAAATGTCTTCAAATTATTCTAATATCAAAGTTAATATTTTTTATAAAAATTATTAATTTTATTGAATGTATATTAAAAATAATACATGATATAGCGGTTTGGTTTGATTTTTTAAATTATTTTTTGATTTTTTTGAAAAAATATAAATAAATTTGACAAAAATAAATTGTTTGGTTTGATTTTCCAAATGGTTGTGGAAGAATGTGGCACCTCCCAAAATTCAGTTTTTTTTGTTAGTTAGCTTGGAGGGGCAGGGTGAAAACATCAATTTTCTACATAGAATTGGGGAGTTGGATAATAATGCTAGCACTTTGTCTCTCTTTTCCAGGAAGGAAATTGAAATTGTCAACCATGTACTTTTATATTGTCCATATAGCGATCTCGGTTTTCCTTTAATTGTTTATTGTATTTTGGACTCGGTTCCATGGATGTGTGTTGTTGTCATATTCTCGTTTCCATCCTTTACTCTTTGTATTTGAGTTTTGGGTTGCGTTGGGAAATTTGAAACAAGTTGGTTGTGTTTAGAAACAATTGGTTTATGCCCAGATTTTGGCTTTCACGCTCGAGCGGGGCTTTTGACGCTCGAGCGGCCCCCTTTGCCTTTGCTCCTCCGCTCGAGCGGGGAGTTTGACGTTCGAGCGGGATTATTCAGTCTTCAGTACTTTTCCTGCAGGTCATCGGATGCTCGAGCGTCCACTTTCACGCTCGAGCGGGGACCTTCGTCTGCAGAACTTCTGGAAGTGTGCATTCGACACTCGAGCGGCGCTTTTGACGTTCGAGCGGGAGTCTGTGTCTGACGCTCGAGCGGACTGTGATGTATATCAGTTCAAGATGAAGCTTTTTGAACCACTTTTTCGACCTTCTCTCTCTTTCTAGCTTTTCAAAACTCTCACTTGAGAGCTCCTCTCTCTAGAATACATCTTCTCTCTACAAAATCATCTAGCTCTAGTGATCTTCTACCCTAGTCCCTTTGTAAAAAGTGTGGAGCTTGGCGTGGCCTTCGTTTTGATCTGAAAAAGTTGGTGATCGGAGCATCTTGAGTTTTGTCCTTCTTCTCCTTTGAGCTACAAAATTTGAGGTAGGGATAACCTACTCCTTTCTATGAGTTTTGACATAGATATTATGTATTTTGTATAGAAGGTGTTGTTTGGGTAACTTGGGGGAGTTAGGGTTTGAAATTGAACTTATGAAAGAGGGTTTTTCTATTTTTGGGGTTCCAAGTATATGAGTGGTCCCTAAAATGAAGTTATGGTGTTTGATTGATGAAATTTGGCCTTAGGAGCAATATTTGAGAAAAAGAGGAAAAAGCCTTAATTTATTGTAAATGATTAATTTGTATAATTAATCTGGGAAATGTGGAAATATGAAATTGAATTGAAAACCATGAAATTGGGAGATTATGGGATTGAATGGTGGAGTTGGATTGATTAATCACTCACCTTTGAAATTGTAGATAATTTATCTGTTTGATAACTTATTATCTGTTTAGAAATAACTGATTTGGGCTATCGTTGGAGGATAGTCTTGATTGTTGTAGACACTGCATGATGATTAGGTGAATTAAAACTAATCAACTGAGTATGTCATTGAATATGACGGATGGAATAACACATTGAATATGTGCTTTGCTTGATCATTGTATATGATAAGTGTTTAAATACATTACATATGTATGTTGTTTGAGAGGAGATAGGGGATGTACTCCAAGGTTTGAGAGGAGATAGGGGATGCACTCTCAAACCTATTTGGGAGAAGATAGAGGATGGACTCCATTGATAATTAAGTTGGCCGGAGTGTCCAGGGTGAAAGTCCCGAAATCTTGATTACGTTTGCATAACGTAGATAATTGAAGTAATGGAAGTGTTTTAATATGAGTTGTAGTCTCATTTAAATTGTGGATAATGGAAGTGTTTTAATGTGAGTTATAGTCTCATTTAATTGTTTGGCTAGATAGTGAGCCATGTCTATGAATTTGAACTAGATAAGTAAAGAAAAAGTGGAATGAAACACGGATGTATTTGTTATGAAACTGGAAAGTGTTGAAGTTGATTTACGAGTGTTAACCACTTATCGAATGCTAATGTCTTAGTTATTTCTCATACTTGGTTTAGTATATCTCTACTGGGTTTTGGCTCACCCTTTATGGGACATCATTTTTAGGTACAGATGGTATGCCACCACCAAGGACATAGCTTGGAAGGCTTAGAGGCTGAAAGATTTTTTGTTGATATCTTTTGGTATTACATGTAAATTCAAGCCTAGGGCTTAATGTGTTTTGAGTTAGTACTCTCTTTTTGTAACCAAGTGTTGGCTTGGAAAGTTGTAAGCCTGTAGGGCATTTACTTTTGTTGTCAACATGTGTAGACGTCGCCCGCGTGGGACCTCGTGCTACAGTTCGGACTCGATTTGTGTCACGGTTCTTAATCTGAACCAAAGAGTCCAAATCTGGCAAATCGTTTTGAGAAACGGATTTTTGAAAAAGTAGTGCCAAACATGGACTGCTTTGCCAGATACAGAGTCGCCACCTAAATATTTTAAAATGGAGGAATTTAGGAAACCCTGACTCGGTGCCGAAGGCCACATGTCCGTCATCACCGGAGTTGTCTCGGCTCGGGAGCTTGGGTACGATCGGGGAAGGTCAGCTATGAGCACCCCCTTTCGCCCGGTCCGAAGACCGGCCTCTACTAACCGTGATATCCGTTTTTGAAAACTTTATGTGTTCTTAAACCAATTGTTAGCCTAGAATTACTATGTTATGCGCGCAGCAAACAAGTATAGACCGAATCGCCCAAATTGGAAATAAAACATTTTATGTTCGTTTTGAAAATGGTTTGCTACTCGTAAGTAGGCTAAAATGCAGGTTTTGCCACCTTCAAGTGGGCTTTTGGAAAAGATGGTTTTGCCACTATCTAGTGGGCTTAAAAATCGCAGTTTTAACGCATTATCCCAATTTAAGCAATTTGACCTCCACCCATAGGCATTCAAGCAGTTTATCTCATGTAAGCACTTAGCCGCATGGCAAGCATACTGTCATGGCAACACTCACACGCATGCTGGATGCTAAAGCAAAAATACTTACATTGTACTCCGTGCCAAAACAGTAAACTAGTTAGCAAACATGCATGTCCTAGTTCATGTTAAAAGTGGCTAATGCATCGCATGCAAAGATGCAATCTAAACAGGCTCGGCTAACCCTAAAATGGCATATGAAATGCTACAGGTAACATGTATTCAATTTGGAATTGAAAAGTACAATGTAGTTTGTATGATGTACCGAGCCCGGTGCATGTCAACAAATGCATGAATGCACGCATGCATAGCATAAGGTATGCTAAAATAAATATGCCCTAATCTACCATCATAAGCAGGTAAATAAAAGGGAAGAAAGAAGTGGAGGTTGGAAGACATGCACACACGCACCCACACTTATTACAGATTTTCCCTCACTCGGAGGGACCGAATAAATATTACAAATTAATTAACTACGCAAGCTAATTAAATATTACAAATTAATTAATTAATTAACAAATTAACTAATCTAGGAAAGCAGGTAAACCGCCTCGGGAAATGCGCCGCCATGCATAGGCTGCCTCTGTTTTCTTTCCTCTGCTCCTCTGAAGGCTACCAAAACCTCAGGACTGCTTCCTAGGACACTGAGGAGTGCCACCGGCTGAGTAGAATTGCCACCGGCAGTGTGGTGTGGCCATCGGCACAAAATGGAGTCTATCGGCAGAGGAAAGATTGCCGGTCGGCATCTTATACTGCCGGTCGGCAGAGTATTCCTGCAGAATCTGCAAATGACAGCAACAGAGGGCAAGGCAAAGCATGGCAGCACAATTCAAGGCATATATGCACCAACCATGTCCCTTATCATGATAATGACTCAAAGGGGCATGTGCCTCGATTCTCGGACCACCAATCACGCATTTCCATGCATGATAGCCCAAAGAACCAAGTATGCAACTTTGATTTCAAATGCAATGGAAATCAATCGAACGAACTCCCAATCCCTATCACCCAAATCAAGGGACAAGGAATGCATGTTGATGCAATGCAACCTAAGCATGTTAGCTATCATGCAACATGAACAATGCAATGTAATCATGCAAAGCTTACAAGCAAACACGCAAGATAAGCATGCAAACCAAATAGAAGATGGACTTAAACATGAATTAGGCAGCCCCAAATAGGCCTAAAACAGTGGCCAATGGAAGAAAATGAAGTGCCTCGAAATGCGTGCGCACGGGCACGCAAACCGAGGCAATGGCATATGCAATGCAATGGCTAAAATGGCATATAGAATGCAACATGGACTTATACTAACATGAGAGAGCCTCAGCCACACTCACATAAGAGGCCGATGAATGAAAATGAAGTGCCTCGAAATGCGTGCACACGGGCACACAAATCGAGGCAATGGCATATGCAATGCAATGGCATGAAAAATGATATGCAAATATGCTAATGGGATTTCAGCACTGAAATATGGGGGAAAACAGCCCCGGAATGAGGCGAAAACACACCCGATGCATGAAATAGTCTCGAAACATGGACTTTTGGCACCCGAAATGGCCTATAGCTATACCAAACATGCACAATATGGACATGCAATGAATAGACAGTAGCAAGGCAGTCCCAAAATCAGCATTTTTCTAGTACAAGTCATGGCCAAACAACAAGCAAAGATAGGGCAACAATGGCATGCAAAAATGGCCCTAAACATGAGGTTATGAAGCAACTCACAGCTGCTAACTCCAAACATGTTAGGGCCCTTCAACAACATTGAAGAGGGGCCCAAAATATGCACATTTACAGTTCATGGCAAGGCTTGAAAACAGATACAAGCATGGCAAACAATTTATGCAAGATTAAGGCCACAAAAGGGCTATAACATGAGGTATACAAAACATTCACCAAACAAGAAAATACCCTTAATAAAACATGTTCAGGAGGTCAAAATAAAGCAACTTTTAGTTCGGACCAAGGTCCAAAAACAGCAACATCAGGGGCTGCCAAGACATACAAAAATGGGACCAAAAAGAGGATATAAAGGGAAGTACAACATGGAAGTCCCAAACAGTGTTGAGCCCTTCTTCAATGTTGAAGAGGAGCTCAAAATAAGCCTATTTTCAGTTTACATCAGGCTCTAAAACAGATCACACGCAAGCCAAAAATTCTATGCAAGATTATGGCATTCAAGGAGGATATTGAAGTAAGTGCAAGCTACTGTCCTCAAACAGCAAGAGGTCCTCAATCAAACATGAAGAGGACCTCAAAATATGATGATTTGAAGTTTGGGTCGGAGCCCAAAAGTGCAAGAAAATATGGCTTAGATATGAAGCAAGAAAAGGCTAGAAAAGGGAAGATGAGGACTCACCCTTGTAGACCAGCAAACCAACACCTCTTGGACCAAGTTTGGGAGCTTTTAACCTCTGGAGGACAGCTTCAAGCTGCTGGAATAGGCATTGGATGCCTTGTGCTATGAGTTGATGAAGAAATGACCCAAGAACAAGGGTATTTGATGGTTGAATGAGAGAGATATGGAGAGAGATGGAGGGTTGTATGTATGTATACCAGATATATATGGTATATCTCTGGTTTTTTTGCTTCAAGTCTCTAACCTAAACAAAGGAGGAGGAGAGGTGCTTATATAAGCAATGCTAAGCTTCTAAGACAAGCTTCAAAGGGGCCAAGGGGTTCAAGGGGGGTGCAAGGCTTCTAGAGGAAGCTAAAACAGCTGGCCAAGCTTCTCCAAGAAGCTTGGCCAAAAGGTTCAAGCTTCTAGAAGGTTAGGGGGTTCAAAGGCTCACAAGGTGCAAAACAAACACACATGCACGTGGGGGATCAATTCTGTGCATTCCAGCTGGCACAGCTGGAATCCACTCAATCTGCAGAATGCTCCTGAAGGTCGTCGGCTAGCAAAAATTGCCGGTCAGCACAATAAAGTGCCGGTCGGCACAATAAATGGCCGGTCGGCACAATAAATTGCCGGCCGGCACAAACAGAGTGCCGATGGGTGGCCGGTGAGGTCAAAAAAGTGCCGGTTGGTGTCCAAATTGAAGCCCCGGAAGTTAGCTTTCCAATGGCGCAAACCTTGCATCAAAATTCCTCCTATGCAAAAAGTTATGCCCTTTTCCGTGAAGCCGCGCAGATTTGATCCAACCGGGATGATGCCCGACTTCAACTGATCATATCTCCCCCACCCGGACTTGGCTCTAGGAGATTCTTGAGTGCAAAATGAAGCCCCGGAAGTAAGATTTCCGATGGTGGTGGCCCCATAGATAAACTCCAAGTGTACAGATAGATAAGCCCGATTCAGCGAGGGCTGCTCGACTCGCTTCTACCCGGATTCATGCCGAACTTCTCCCAAACTAGTTTTCTCCTCTCCTTTCCTCTTTTCTTCAACTCCAAAACCCTAAACAAAGTGTTTTGAAAGATTTGCCTCTCTTCTTGCTGAAGAAACTGATTCTTTGCCCTGCACATCTCTCAACACCGAGCAAACCATCAGTAGTGCCCAAGTCTTAAGGGCGGTCAAAAATGGGGTGTCTACAACATGTAATACTTTTGTAATGAATACTCTGATAAATAGAAATATGCTTTATTCTCTTATGTCTATGGATGTCGTGAATGTTGGGTTAATATGTATTATTTTGAGAGCGTGACAGTCCACTGGTATGGAGAGTATGGTTTGGAATTTTGAATTGGTGGGAATTGTGTTAGGTATGAGCATCCCCATCTATCCCCCTAAATTATTTCCTTATCTATTTTATGGAGTTGGAGTTCCCTTATATCACCTCACCAGCTTCCTTATATCATATCCTAAACTAATATTTGCTATTTTTCTATTTTTATTTTTATTATTATTATTATTTTGCTTTGTTTTGTTTAGGGACTACAGTACACATTTATAATTTTTATTTCTTTTAAATTTATTATTAAAAATAATATTTTAATAGAATAGAAAAAAAAAATTTAGGAATTTGTTAATAGAATAGTGAAAGAATAGTGAATTTGTTAAGAAAAACAGATGAAAAATAGATTTCTAAAATAGAGAATAAATTTTTTAATAATTTTTTAAAGTAAAATTTAAGTAATCTAATAGAGATGATCTAATACCTGGATGATGTTGAAGCAATGTTACAATGGGGAGCAGGTGTTAATTTAAAGAAGAAACTGAGTATTGTTCCAAATTGTGTCATTAATATTACTATGTTCAATATCGAAATTGAGGAATGATATTGTGTTTATAATGGGGGTCATCCTAATTATGCTGACTTGGCCTAGGTAGATAGCTCCGCGTAGCTCATAGTGCCTGCGATAACTGTTAGTAATGGGCGCCCATGTGGCATGACCATTTGAATTTGAATTTGAACCTTATCCAAATAGGTTTTGAAATTGAATTCAGACCTATTTAGGATAACCACTCAGGATACAGATATTATCAGTTTTAACTGATATGGATAGATAATAATAATATATTATATATCTGATATATGGTTATGGGTGATTAAGAGAGAAACAACGTATGATCTGTTTCTACCCATATACTGACTCTCTCCCCAAAAACAACAATCAAGTCCTTTGCACTGTGATTTGTGTGGGTGATATTCAATCTGTGATATCACTTCACTGCTGGGTTGGTTTATCAGTTTCTGGAAGCACGTGATTTATCCACGAGGTTCTTTCATCAAGAAGGTATGATCTAAACATTTTATCCGCTGCATGTTTTGTGTTTTTGATTTACATTGGTATCAGAGCGTAGTTGATGGATATTTTCGTGTTTCCTTTAATCATGTGCATACTTTTATATGTATATGTATACATTATACACATGAATATTTGTAGAGGAGAAAAAAAAATTATTTTTATCAGATTAGGAGCATAAATAAATTTTTTATGTTCATTAATGTCTTTTTTCATACCATAAATAGTTTTATTTTGAAAAAAGGAGTCCGGCAGTACAAAAATCGGACCAGAAAATACCCTGAAAGGCGGCGCGTGGTCTGCACGCGCCACCTGACGCTGTGCGCCGTTTCCACGCGCTCCCACGCACAGCCACGCGCTCCCACGCGCCAGATGCTCTACCGACGTGCCTGCACGCGCCCTCACGCCCGCGTCAGCTGCACTGGCCACGCACGCGCGCCACGGTCTGAGCCGCGGGCTGAGCCGCGCGCCGAGCCGCATGCTGAGCCGCGCCGTTTTCCTCCGCCGGCTCGGCTAGCTTGGCTGCTGGCGTGTTAGGCACTGTTTGTTTTGTTTTTAATTCTGAATCGCGTTAAATGGTCATAATTAAGTCATTACATATTTGTTTTATGCGTGGCTTGTACTGTTAAACTCAGAATTAATTTTTCTACATTCTGTAAAATTTTAAAAATTTTCAGAAAATATAAAATATTTTTTCTGTGTTAATAATTCATGTTTTATGCTTTAAAATGCTTCTGGTATTGCATAAATAATTTTCTGGGGTTGAAATATTTATTGTAGACTTCTGAAAGCTTTTATTATTTACTGGTAATATTGTCTCATTTTATCAGTTTCTGGATTTTTTTATTTCTAATTTTATGTGTATTTATTAGTCATTTAAAATTCCAGAATATTTCAGAAAAATTTCAGAATATTTCATAATGATGTACATTTTAATTATGGCATAATCTGAATATTGTTTCTGTTTATCAGTTTCTGGATTTTTTTATTTCTAATTTTATGTGTGTTTATTAGTTATTTAAAATTCCAGAAAATTTCAGAAAAATTCCAGAAAATTTCAAAAATGATGTACACTTTAATTATAACATAATCTGAATATTGAATACAACATATTTTTTTTTGGGTTTTTAATATGTTGCAATTAAAGAAGCATGATTATTTATTTATTTATTTATTTGAATTCCATCATTAAATAAATATAGCATGAGTTGTTTGTAAATTTATATTGAGATGCTATTGTATGGAATTTATCATGCTTTGTATATGCCATAAGTAGTGGGAGATTGTTTGATTGTTTTTTTTTTTTTTGCGCATGGAATGAAATTAATTTTTTGATAATTATCACTAGAGGCGCAAGAGATGATTACGAGCATAGCAAATTTTCGATCTTGAGACATGTGTAAAATTATCATTATTTAATTTAGATTCTTTTTGCTGCAAAAATATTTTGTTTTGTGTTGCTATCATTAATATCCCCTGCGCATTTATTTACTTTGTATGTAGAAATGGCTGCTAAGACAGTGGTGGCAGACTTAACTAAGGGAGAGAAATTGGATGGCGACAATTATGATATATGGCGCCGTAAGATCTAATACCTCCTCAATGAGCAAGAAGTGTTGACCACACTTGAACAAGTGATGGTTGAGCCAGAGCAGGGCAATACAGCTCAACATCGTCGTGATCTTGAAGCCTTTTAGACTTGGCGTAACAAAGATCGGTGTGCGCGCTTTACTATGTTGAGCAACATGCACAACGACTTGATTAGTGAGTTTGAGCATTGCCCGACTGCATTTGAGATGTGGGAAGCTCTCAAGCAAAAGTTTGGTATTACCTCTTTGGCAAAGCTACGTGGGCTGACTATGAAGTTTGACTCATATCAGAAAAGGGCGCATCACTCGATGAAGCAGCATTTGAGAGTCATGTCAGCCATGATACGTGAGCTTGCGGCTGCTGGGCATAATTTGACTCAAGAGCAGCAAGTACAGGCTGTGATACGCTCTCTGCCAAATTCTTGGGAGCAGATGAAGCAGAACATGATGCATAATGAGAGTGTGAAAACATTCGAAGACATATCGCGTCATTTGGAGCTAGAGGCTGAGCGCCTTGAGGCGGCTAAGTCTGATGGTTCTGCTATGGTGGTTGAGTCAAGCTCACGTAGGACTTCTCAGTTCAAATGTGGAAAAGCAAAAGGTGCCCCTAAGAAGCAAGCAGCGGCTGCGCTTAAGCCCAATGGCGCTAGAAATTTCAAGCGTAGGGGCAAGAGAGGTGGTAAGAAGGCAAATGCTAAATTGACATGCTTTAACTGTAACAAAGAAGGACACTTCGCTCGGGATTGCCCTGAGCAGAAGAAGGTACTCCCTTACTTAATTTCTCGCATTCAATGCTTTGTGTCTAGTCAAGCATTAATTGCTCATTCTCTTCATTTTTGGGTTGTAGACTCCAGAGCAACAGACCACATCGCGAGGGACAGAGTAGGGTTCGTTGAGTATCGCCGAGTACCTGCTGGGAGCAGAAAAGTTTACATGGGGAACGAGTCCAGTGTGGAGGTGCTTGGCATTGACACATTCAAGCTGGAAATGCGACGAGGGCGCACCTTGTATCTTCATGATGTTCTTTATGCTCCGGATATTCGGCGAAACTTAGTTTCAGTTATTAGCATGATGAGCCTTGGTTTTAGTTTTTTTTTTTGAGAATAATGGTGTTAGCATTTATTTGGGAACAATTTTTTATGGTTTTGGTTATCTTTCAGATGGTTTTTTAGTTTTGGATGTGGATGATTCTAGTATTAATAAAAATGTCAATGGCTCTATTTCTAATATTGCATCTTTTTGTGATAATGATTCTATGAGATGGCATGCTAGATTAGGCCACATAGGGCAAGACAGGATGACTAGATTGGCTAGAGAAGGTCTTTTAGGCCCACTCGCTAGAGTCACTTTGCCTACTTGTGAGCACTGTCTTGCTGGAAAGGCAACAAGGAAACCATTTGGGAAAGCCATAAGGGCATCTATCCCATTGCAACTTATTCATTCTGATATATGTGGACCAATGAATGTGAGGGCAAGGCATGGAGCCCCTTATTTCATCATATTTATAGATGATTGCACGCATTTTGGTCATGTCTATCTGATTTCTCACAAGTCAGAAGCATTGGATTGCTTTAGACGGTATGTTAATGAGGTTGAGAATCAATTAGACAAGAGCATTAAAGCTCTAAGGACTGACCGAGGACGTGAGTATCTATCTAAGCAATTTAAAGTCCTCTGTGAGGAAAAAGGAGTTATCAGGCAATTGACAATTCCTAGGACTCCGCAGCAAAATGGTGTAGCGGAGAGAAGGAATCGCACATTGCTTGACATGGTTAGATCAATGATGGCGCAAGCTAATCTTCCAATTTCTTATTGGGGAGATGCTTTGTTGACTGCTGCCTACGTCCTTAACCGTGTGCCCTCCAAATCAGTTCCTTCCACCCCATATGAGATGTGGACTGGCAAAAAGCCTGACTTGGGCAATTTGCGGCCTTGGGGTTCGACAGCTTACATACACAACTGTAGACACCCCATTTTTGACCGACCTTAAGACTCAGACGTCGCCAATTGAGCGCTTGGTGATGTTGCATAATGTGCTCGTTCAGAAGTTTCAGAGTCGCGGCCGTAAGCCCTGCCTCCGGACTTCCGAACCCTTTTCTGTGCCTTGTCTCGGTTTGCGAACCAGACTCGGTTTTCTCTGTTTCTTTTCCTGAAGGGAGGGAGAGGTCTCGTAGACCATTTCTCAATGTCCGTAGGCTACATTTGGTGGCCGTAGGCCATTTTGCCCATTTCGGAGTCCGGTTCCCGGTTTTCGGAGCCGTCAGGCCGTGTGCCTCGGTTCGGGACCGCTTAACCATCTCTTATTGATCTGATTTTTGGCATACATCTTATTTTCTCCCTTTTGAGGGACACTGGGGGCTGAGAAACCCACTTCGAGGTCGAATACAATTTTCGGTGCTTAACAGCCCATTTCTGGGACCCCGAACTGCGTGTTTTGGCTCCGGAACATTCGTTTTGCAACGGTTTTCGCTCATTTTTGGCAGGTACCTCTGTTTTATCCCGAAGAAGGTCACTGAAGGGTGGGAGGCCAGCAATTGTTGCAGCAACCAGTTATCTCTCCTCCGGAGCCTCCCGGCGCCCGTTTTTCGCACTTCCGGGCTAATGTTGAATACCTTAGAGCTAGCGTTGCCAACTTTCAACCACATATCTGTGATCTACACATTTGGGAGGCCCCTAAAAGTTCATGGCCGGCCAGTAAGTCAACTTGACCCTTTTGACCCCCTCTTTCCGAGCCATTGTTGAACCCCTTGGACCCACTTTCTTGGAATTTCAATTACATGGTTGTGTTGTACACACATAGGGCTACCTCCCCAATACCTGGCCGGCCAGAAAAGCTGGTTGACCCTTTTGACCCCTAGCCGGCCCGCTAGGGGGTGTGGCCGGCCGGCCACCTCCAGCCAAAGTGAGCGGCCGGCCGTGCTCTCCTCACTGTACCCTTTCCAGCTGTGGGGCAATATCCCCCAGATATTTTCTGTATCCGGGGGATATTTTGGGAGAGAGTTTTCCTCTCCATTTGACCCCCCCTTTTACACCCCTTTCTTGACCATATAACCAGCTGAGGGTCTTCTTCATGAGGGTTAGAAAAATTCTTCTCCAAGCATAAACCCTAAACTCCATTGCCTTCTTCTTCAATTCTTCAAAAAACCCTAACTTCTTAATCTTCATTCCTTCTACACCACCAAGCTCCACCACCACCATCTCATTTCCAGCAGCTAGGAGGGATTCTTGAAGGCTAAAGAAGCTGCAAATCAACCCAAGAAGTAACAAAAGCTTGGATCTTCAAGGGTAAGTTACACTTTGATCCTTTTGACCCTTTCCTTTGATCTATTTCTAAGCCTCATCTCTTTTTGGTTTCAAGCTTCGGCCCTAACTGAAAAGGGCCATATTTTGAACTCATCTTCACTTCTCATTAAGGGCTCAACCCTGTTTGAGCCCTCCATAATACACTTGCTTCATTGACCATCTTGTATGTCATAGTTTTGCATGCTATTTTTGACCCATGGGAAATTTATTTTCGAGCATGTGGTAAACTGATTTAGGGCTTATTTTGAGCCCCTCTTCAACATTGGAGAAGGGCTCAACATTGTTTGGTGTTTCCATATGTCACTTGTAGTTATATCCCCTATTTGGCCCCATTTTTGCATAAATTAGTAGCCCTCTTTGTTTCTGTTTTTGGACCTTGGTCCGAACTGAAAGTGGTCTTATTTTGGCCTATACTTCATGTTTCATTCACATTTTTTTCCTGTTTGGTGATTATTTTATACACTTCATGTTTTAGCACCTTTTGAGCCTTATTTTGCATCATATTTTTAGCATGTTTTTATACTGATTTTGAGGCTGCCATATACTGTAAATGTTCATATTTTTGGTCCATATTCAGTGTTGTAGAAGGAAATTTTTCAGTTTGAGTTTTGCTTATACCACTTGCTTCATTACCCCTCTTTTGGCCCCTATTCTTGCATGCTATTTTCGCCATACCTATACTTGCTGTTTGGCCATGTTTATAACTGGAAAAGTGCTTATTTTGGGACTGTCTAGCTTCTGTCTTTGCATTGCATGTCCATGTTGTGCATATTTAGTATGGCTATAGGCCATTTCGGATGCCTAATGTTGCATTTCGGGTCATTTCCTTGCATTTCATGTCATTTCGCTTCATTTCGGGACTGTTTTCCCCCATATTTTGTTGCTGAAATTCCATTAGCATGCTTGCATATCATTTTTGCCATGTTTCATTGCATTTTATCATTGCCTCGGTTTGCGTGCCCGTGTGCACGCATTTCGAGGCACTCCGTTTTTTATCCATCGGCATCTTATGTGAGTGTGGCTGAGGCTCACTCATGTTAGTATAAGTCCATATTGCATTCTGTATGTCATATGCATTGCGTATGCATTGCCTCGGTTTGCATGCCCGTGTGCACGCATTTCGAGGCACTTCATTTTCTGCCATCGGCATCCGATGTGAGTGTGGCTGAGGCTCACTCATGTTGGTATAAGCCCATTTGTCATTTCCATGTCACTTTAGCACCACCTCGGTTTGCGTGTCCGTGTGCACGTACTTCGAGGCATCTCATTTTCATTGCATCTGTCATCGCCTCGGTTTGCGTGCCCGTGTGCACGTACTTCGAGGCATCTCATTTCCTTGTCACAATCTGTCATCGCCTCGGTTTGCGTGCCCGTGTGCACGCACTTCGAGGCATCTCATTTTCGTTGCATCTGTCATCGCCTCGGTTTGCGTGCCCGTGTGCACGTACTTCGAGGCATCTCATTTCCTTGTCACTTTAGCATCGCCTCGGTTTGCGTGCCTGTGTGCACGCACTTTGAGGCATCTCATCTTCATTACATCTGTCATCGCCTCAGTTTGCGTGCCCGTGTGCACGCACTTCGAGGCATCTCATTTTCGTTGCATCTGTCATCGCCTCGGTTTGCGTGCCCGTGTGCACGCATTTCGAGATATCTCATTTTCATAGCATTGTATATGTTAGGATTGCATCTTAGTTGCATTTCATGCATATCATGCACATTGCACCATGTCCGGAATAGGAGTTAGCCCGGGCACGGGAAACGAGGTACATTTCGTACTCCGAGTGACGGAATGTGTCTCAATTCCCCAGTCACCGACTCTCCAGATTATCCATGATGGAGTTAGGTTTTAGCTGTAGTTTCATGTGCATTCATCCTATATTGAGTTGTGCATTTCGACTCCTCGGCCATCATGCCTCGGTATGCGTGATTGGTGGCACGAGGATCGAGACATGCATACATTTGTGCAAATACATTGCTATGCCCCTTTCCTGCTCTCTGTTGCAGCAAAACGCAGAATCAGCAATCTTCCTGGGCTTGGCACGGATTTCAAGAAGAGGTGTAAACAGAGGCTAATTGGGGCATTCCGATGGATTTCCGCGCAAGACAGTCCGGACATGCATCATCCATCAGAAGCAAGACAGCCCCTGGCTTGCACGCCAGTTTATTTGCTTTCTAGTTAATTCATTAATTAATTAGAATTATGTAATATTTTGGATTGTAATATTCTTTTATTTGGGGACTGTAATATTTGGACTGTATTATTTATTTGGACCCTCCGAGCGAGGGCACAACTGTAATAAGAGTGGGTGAGTGTGATGTATGTCTTCCAACCCCACGTCTTTCTCCCTTTTATTTATCCGCTTTTGATGGTTAGATTAGGGCATATTTTAATTAGCATAAAGTATGACAGCATGTTTGCATCATTCATCTGTATTGCATGCATCGGGCTCGGCGCATCATACTAACTGCATTGTATTTTCAATTCCAAATTGAATACATGGTAGTTATAGCATTCCATATGCCATCTTAGAATAACCGAGCCTGCTATAGTTGCATTTTGCATGTGTTGCATTAGGCATTTCTGTACACTTAGGATCATGCATGATTTCTAATATAGTTTCTATTTTGGCTCGGAGTACTCGGTGAGTCTTATGCTTTAGCATCCTTGCATGCGTGTGAGTGAATGCCATGATAGCATGCTTACCATGAGGCTATGTGCTTATATGATATAACTGCCTGAATGCCTGTGGGTGAAGGTCGGGTTATCTGAATTGGAGTAAATCATCAAATGTTTCAAGCCTACCTGCGGGTAGCAAAACCTCTTTCAAAAAAGGCAAACACGAAATGTTTTGTTCCAATTCGGGCGACCCGGTCTATACTTATATGCTGTGCGCATCACATAGTAACCTAGGCTAATAACCGGAATAAGAACATACAATGTTTTCAGAAATTGATATCATGGTTAGTAGAGGCCGGTCTATGACCGGGCGAGCGGGGGTGCTCACGAAGTGACCTTCCCCAATCGTACCCAAGTTCCCGAGCCGAGGCAACTTTGGTGATGACGGACACGTGGCCTTTTGGCACCGAGTCAGGGTTTCCTAAATTCCCCAAAATAAAATATTTAGGTGGCGACTCTGTATCTGGCAAAGCAGTCCATGTTTGGCACTTCTTTCAAAAAATCTGTTTTCCTAAAACGATTTGCCGGATTTGGACTCTTTGGTTCAGACTTAGAACCGTGACTACGAAAAGTCGAGTCCGAGCTGTAGCGAGGTCCCCCCGCGGGCTTGTTACAGTTTCTGGCGACTCTGCTGGGGATTTAGAGAACTTGACTCGAACTCATGATATCTGTTTTTGACTACACTTGTGTGATTCTTTGCATTGCATTTGCATTGGTGCGCCTAGGACACCGTGTTTGCCATCTGCTATTCCTGAACGGTTTGCCGGAGGCTTGTCTTGTCAAGGCATGACCATAAGGCTGACCGGTTGTGGGCTCTGCCAGTATGGGAACACAAACCCCGGTTTTACCGGGGCACCCTCTTTGACCATTCGACCTAGTGCATATTCGGATCCATAGTGACCATTCCAAACTAGGACAGGATGCTTACCCGTTTATAGGTTGTTTGAAATCGCTGCGTGCATAGTGAAACCCTAGCTCCTGACAAAATAGGACAGGGAAACCCTACCCCAACATAGGGGTGTTTTGGCTCTCACTTATCTGTTATGTGCTTTAGAGTGCGTCTCTACAGGAATGCATGTATCAGTATATGAGTTTGGGCAACAGGCCTGCGGGCATCAATTCAGTATTGTCAGTATCAGGCCTGCGGGCATCAGTTCAGCATTGTGGGTATCAGACCTGCGAGCATCAGCCAGTATTTGAGAATCAGTTATCTGCGGGTATTAGATTCAGTGTTAGGGGACAGTGATACAGGGATAATAACCAGTGATTGAGGACAGTGTGTTATTCAGCTTTTTGACTGTGTGCCCGACTGTGTGTCTTGCTTTTTATTTTAAGCTGTTGTGCTGTCCATTTATCTGTTTATTTATTTCCTTTTCGCTTTATTTATCTTTTACTAGGTCAGTTTTAGCACGATTGCTTCCGACCCAACAGGCATTCCCCAAGCACCTTGGACACGAGGTCGTCGACTCCACCGATCTGAGGATCTAATCGACGGACAGCCAGTGTTCCATTCTCTACCCCCTATTACAAGAAGGAAGCAAAGGAAGCGCAGTACATCTGAATTGAGAGCACCAGAACAATGGTATCCCCCACCAGTGGACAGTTGGACTGAGATCCCCCTTGAGACAAATCTGCCAGTAGTTCAGACAAATCGAAGCAGTATGACAACACCGACAGGAGTTGAGGAAATGATGCGCCAAATGCAGGAAACCATGCGGGCTATGCAACAAGATGCCGTCCGCCGAGATGAATTCGCTAAGCAGCAAGCTGAAATTATGACTCAGCAGGCTGAACTGATTACTAGATTGCAACAACAGAGTACAGCATCTGCTTCACACCAGATTCCTCCTCCAGCAGGAGCCCCATTACCTGAGAAGGCTCCTGTTATTCAGGACGTCCCTCCTAACACCCAGAATACCGTACCGGCTGTCCAAATTCTGCAAGAGGACACGAGTCTTCCAACGGGGCCTGTCCCGCCCCCGATTCCACCACAACTGTCCAAGGTCCATACATCCAATCACCCGGACTCTCCATCCGAGGTCGAGGTTGATCAAACAGCTCTGAAATTGAGCAAATTGGAGAAGCTTTTCAAAAAATCCCAAGGGGCTAAGGCTATGCCGGATATCGGAGACGGATATACCGAGGAGGCCGTGACGCTCCCCGATAGATTCAAAATGCCACAAATAGACCGTTTTGACGGGACTGGTGACCCCATGGTCCATATCCGACTGTTTGCGGATGTCTTGCGGCCAATGGGCCTTACACGACAACAGAAGCTCTCATTATTCGGCCGAACCCTGTCGGGTGTGGCCTCCCATTGGTATGCAAGATTATCGGATGAGGTGAAGAAGAATTGGGACGAGATGGCTGAGGCCTTTGTCACACAATATTCGTATAACACTCAGATCGAGATCACGACCCGTGATCTTGAAACAACAAGGCAAGAGCCTAAGGAATCTTTCTCGGACTTTGTGATCCGATGGAGGGCAAAGGCGTCGACGATGACTTTAAGGCCCACTGACAGAGATCAAATCCGGATGATTGTGTGCAATCTCCATCCCAAGTTAATGCAAAGAATGATTGTGGTCCCCTTCCCTACTTTCGCAGATTTACATGATATGGGGGTGCAAATAGAAGATGCTATGAGGCAAGGCCTGTTTGACCAGGACAGAGAACAACCAAGGAGGACCTTTAACCGTAACAACAATGCAGGCCCGAGCGGCGCTGCTAATACAAGAGCCTCGGAAGTTGGCATGGTCACCACTACTCCCCCTCCCCCTCCAAGGCCCATGACTGCCACACCATTCTCTGGCGCGTCCGGAAGTAACTCACAAAACAACCGATTCCAACCTCGGGGCCAAAGAACCTTCACCCAACTATACATGCCCCTGTCCAAGGTTCTGGGAATACTGATCAGGAAAAATCATTTAAAACCCCTGGAACCAAAACCATTACCAAATCCACTCCCCCCCTCATATGACCCGTCAAAATATTGCGCATACCACCAACAACACGGTCATGATACCGACCGTTGTTACAGATTACGTCATGAGATCCAAGATCTTATTGACAAACAGGTAATTGCGCCTCCTGATAAACCTAATGTCACAACTAACCCTCTTCCACCACATAACCAACCTCCCCCTTCCAACAGAATTAATTTCATCCAGACTGGGGTCGTGTCTTACGATCCTAGCATCTACATTACCCCCACCCACCTACCCAAGCCGGAGGTGCTCCTCCCCGCTTGCACTGACCTTTTGTGCATGGTGGACGTCTCCAAAACCCAATCGGAGCCGGTGGTGGTGACCATCGAAGACAAGGCAGGGCAGATTTTAGGAGAGAATGAGTCTGTTAAATCTGGGACTGGACAGAATTTCGCTGAGGGAGCTTATGATCCGAGCAGGCACATCCTATCAACGAGCCGAAGTGGGCTAATTGTAGAATTTCCCGAGACAGGAGAACTGTGCATGATCCGAGAGGATGGATCTAGGCTATGGGCAGATGAGCCGACAACCATAGAGGAGGACTTTGCTAACTTGCGATTTCGCGATGATCAGGAGTTGGAGGACGCGTCCATTAACTGGAATGATTATGAGGGATCAGAGGAGGCCACTGGATGGCTTGAAGATCAACCGGATGCAGTGGGGGAAGCCCAACCAGAACAGAGCCCGGCAGGGGCAGAAACATCACTTGTAGCCGGAACGGCCGAAAATCAAGTTGTACCGCCGGAGAGCGCCGGTGTTAAGAATTCCGCTCAGGACATGGGCATTACGGATGTGGGAACTGTTGAACAAACAACTGTACTGACGCAGTTGGAACAAGGAAAGTTTAAGGAAGCTGAGAAAGCCAGAAAGGCGAAGGGCCCTGAGGGGACCGAAAATGCTGTGTCCACAAAGACAGACAATGCTGCGAGCATTTGGACAGAGAGCACTGAAAGTGCGAGTAGACTGGAGCCGGACAGATGTCTGTTGGCTGCCAGCGGAATGTGGTGGGAAGATGACGATTTGTGTCTTGCCCACACCGATGAAGACTGGGGAAATGGCCAACCAGATGATACTTGGTATCTTGATGAAGTGGACCACATGACAAGAAGTGGGCGGTACTTCAAACCCCCACACCTAGACCAACCCGAAGCATCTGGGAAAGACAGAGAAGCGGAGAGACAGAAGGAGAAGCAGATTGAGGATGAAGCTGTGCTGAAACAGTTAAAGAAAATACAGGCAGACATCTCCATCTGGGGACTGCTAATGGCATCACGAGTGCACAGAGAAGCTGTCCTATCTGCCATGGACAAGTCGAAACTTTCCATAGACACCACGCCTGAACAGCTGGTTGGGCTGGTTTTTCCGGGAGGAGGTTCCCCGGCATTAACTTTTTTGGACAAAGAGCTACCGCCTGAGGGCGCAAATCATAACAAGCCTCTCTACATCTCTGTGGAATGCAGAGATAAGTGGATACCGGTGGTACTTGTTGATACCGGGTCTGCGATTAATGTCTGCCCAACCAGAACGGCATATGCAATCGGGTTAAAACCCGCGGACTTCATCCCAACCACCCAAGTGATCAGGGCATATGACAATATCAGCAGAGAAGTGATGGGAACTGTTAAAATTCAAACCAAGGTTGGTCCAGGACAACACAACATCGAATTTCATATCTTGGACGTTCCCGCAACCTTTAACCTACTTTTGGGGCGACCGTGGTTGCACCAGGTCAAAGCAGTCTCTTCCACTCTACATCAGATGCTAAAATACCCTCACGGGAAGGGGGTGGCGATCGTTTTTGGGAATTCATCAATCCATCCGCCGCCGGAAGTGTCTACACCTGTCTTGGAGATCGAGCACGACACGGAGGATGTGTTTTTGTCGGGGTTCACTTTGGCCGAGGCTCAAGTGGTGCAGAATGTCATGGCTGCAAATGAGGGCATGTATGTCAGTGCACAATCTATCTACCTCATGAACAAGCTAAAACATACCCCTGGAATGGGATTAGGGAGAAGTGGCCGGAAAGGCGTCTCAGTGTTGGCCGAAGTGCCACACAATCCTCACACCTTTGGACTGGGTTATCTGCCCACCAAAGAGGAGTGGTTGAGGAAAGGAAAAGAAATGGCCGGAAGGGCCAGGGCAAAGAAGGCCGGGAAGCCATTTGATTTAATGCACAGGCCCATCTGGGGTACCCTAAACGGACGTTTCGTCCGGGAGGGGGAAGATTTTCCATTCTGCGGCTTCCCGGAGCCATGGCTAAACGCGAAGGGGGAGCGCGTGCCTGGTTTTGAAATCTTCTTCGACATACAATTATCTGGGGATGACGTTGCCGAAGCGCAGACAGACCCACCAACTGAGGTTGAGCAATGCGAAACAGTGGATCCTGAGAGCACAGAGCTTGAAATGGGGGTAGCACTGGCAAGTCTACTATCAGATCCTCCGATCAGCCAAGAGTGCTTGGGGGATAACTCTTCGGTTTCTGTGATTGGAGATGAAATAGCTGCAGGCTTTCCAGCGCCGATCTTGGATGCATCTATCGCACCTTCTCTCATCTGGCAGTATGAAGAAGGCTTTTTATCTAGCAGTTCCGGGTCAAGTAGTGAGCCGGAATCTGATTCTACCAAATCTTCTGCGTCGGAATCAGATTCCAGCTCGACTGAGTCTGAGTCCGGTATTCCTGGGGGTGATAACCCGGATACCACAGTCCTGTCTAGGTCGTCTTTTTCATTTTCTTTTGAGTCTGTTGTAACAGAGGAATCTGACGGCTTGGAAGTATTTAATGAGAATGACGTGGATGTGGTTTCCGAGTATTTTTCTGTGCCTTTGATTTATTGCTTAAATCAGGATTTTCAAAATTTTGATGAAAACAGCGAGGAAGAAATTCCCCCAGTTTTGCAACGATTAATCGATCAAGAGCAGGAAAGATTTGTTAAACCTTTAATGGATGAAATCACTACTGTAAATGTTGGTACTGAGAAGGACCCGCGGCTGGTCCAGATCGGGTCCACGTTGTCTTCAGAGGAGCGCGAGCGCTTAGTCGCTTTATTAAAAGATTTTAAAGATGTTTTCGCGTGGTCCTATGAAGACATGCCTGGAATCGATCCTGAGATTGTACAGCACCGGATCCCTCTTGATCCAGAGGCCCGCCCTGTCAAACAGAAACTCAGAAGGATTCGCCCGGACTGGGCCCTCAAGATTAAGGAAGAGGTCACCAAGCAAATTGACGCAGGGTTCCTGCTGGTATCTGAATATCCAACTTGGTTGGCCAACATAGTTCCGGTGCCAAAGAAGGATGGCAGAATTCGGGTCTGTGTAGACTTCAGAGATTTGAACAAGGCCAGTCCGAAGGACGATTTTCCCTTGCCGCACATCGACGAATTGGTAGATTTCACGGCAGGACACGCCTTGCTTTCGTTTATGGATGGTTTCTCAGGCTATAACCAGATAGTGATGGCACCCGAAGACCGGGAGAAGACTGCATTCACTACCCCGTGGGGGACATATTGTTATAGAGTGATGCCATTCGGGCTGAAGAATGCTGGAGCTACGTATCAACGGGCAGCGACTACAATATTGCATGATATGATCCATAAGGAGGTCGAGGTGTACGTGGACGACATGATTGTCAAGTCCAAAGATAGAGAGGGCCACTACACCGCCTTACAAAAATTCTTTCAACGGATCAAAGAGTTTCGGCTGCGACTGAATCCCCAGAAATGCACGTTTGGTGTTACAGCAGGGAAGATGTTAGGGTTTCTGATCACACAAAGGGGCATCGAGGTCGACCCTTCCAAAATCAAGGCCATCTTAGAAATGCCACCACCAAAGACTGAAAAGGAGGTGCGAGGCTTTCTGGGTAAAGTGCAATTCATAAGACGGTTTATTTCTAAATTAACCTTGACTTGTGAACCACTTTTTGGTCTCCTGAAGAAAGGAAAGAAATTCCAATGGGACGGCCGATGTCAAGTAGCTTTTGAGCAGATCAAAGAATATCTACAGAACCCACCCGTGTTGTCACCGCCAGAACCTGGGAGACCGTTGATACTGTACCTTTCGGTAACTGAGACTACCATGGGCTGCATGCTCGCGCAGGAGTCAGAAGACAAAGTGGAAAGGGCCATATACTATCTGAGCAAAAAGATGCTGGATTACGAGACCCGCTATACACCGCTGGAGAAGGCTTGTTTGGCCTTGGTATGGGCAACCAGGAAGCTGCGGCACTACCTGTTAGCCCACTCTGTAATGTTGGTTTCGCGTTTGGATCCCATCAAATATCTTTTCGAGAAACCAGCACTTACGGGTAGGCTAGCTCGTTGGCTGCTGTTGCTCTCCGAATTTGATTTGAAGTATGTGACGCGCAAGTCAGTAAAAGGCAGAGCGGTAGCAGAGTTCCTTGCCGACCACCCGGTTGAGGGGGATGAAGCGGTTGAGTATCTATTCCCAGATGAAGCCATTCTGCACGTCGAAGATGAAATTTGGACAATGTACTTTGACGGAGCGTCAAACCAGTATGGGTATGGGATAGGGGTGTTGCTGATAGCGCCTGATGATTCCCGTATCCCTTTAGCATTCAAGCTCCGATTCAAAGTTTCCAACAATGAGGCAGAGTACGAGGCATGCATTGCTGGCCTGGAAGCAGCCCTGGAACTAGGGGCAAGACGGTTGGACGTCATTGGGGACTCGAACCTTGTTGTGTCTCAAGCAAAAGGAGATTGGAAGGTCAAGGAGGAAAGGATGATAATCTACCACCAAACCTTGGATTTGTTAATTCCTCGGTTTGAGAAGCTAAATTTTACCCACCTCGTAAGAGAGAACAACAGGTTTGCAGATTCACTAGCGACTCTATCTTCTATGATAGACATCCCGTCCGGAGTCCGGATGCGTCCAGTCATTATTGATCAGAAGTTCGCGCCGGCATACGAGTCGATTTCCGCCATAGATGAGGTTCAAGACGGCAACCCCTGGTATTACGACATCTGGAACTTCTTGGAAAAGGAGACATATCCACTAGGGGCAAATGCCAAAGATAAGAGGGCTGTCAGAAGAATGGCTGCTCAATTCGTTATCTGCGGGGGAAATTTGTACAAAAGGGGTCATCTGGGAATGCATAAGCTCTGTGTAGAAGCTGAAGAGTCAAAACGCCTGATGGAAGCCATCCATGGGGGGGAGTGCGGTGCACACATGAATGGAGTAATGCTGGCCAGAAAGATCCTCAGGCAGGGCTACTACTGGTCAACCATGGAGGAGGATTGTATTAGCTTTGTTCGGCGATGCCACAAATGTCAAATTCATGCAAATCGCATGAACATCCCGCCGTCAAAACTTTACAACATGACTTCGCCGTGGCCTTTTTCAGTCTGGGGAATTGATGTGATCGGAGCTGTTACCCCGAAGGGGTCCAACGGGCATGAGTTTATCCTAGTAGCGATAGATTATTTCACAAAATGGGTCGAGGCCCAATCATACGCAGTATTGAAGGCGTCGCATGTCGCAAAGTTCATCAGGAACAACATCATCTGTCGCTACGGGGTGCCAAACGAAATAATTTCAGACAATGGTTCCCACTTCAAGAAAGAAGTGATAGACTTGTTGGAGGAATACAATGTGGCTTTTCATAAGTCATCTACATACAGGCCACAGACCAACGGAGCAGTTGAGGCCGCCAACAAGAATATCAAGCATATACTACAGAAGATGGTGGAAACCTATCGAGATTGGCCAGACAAGCTGCCGTTTGCTTTGTGGGGCTACAGGACTTCAATCAGAACTTCTACTGGAGCAACTCCATATTCGTTGGTCTATGGAATGGAGGCTGTTTTACCCATTGAGATTGAGGTCCCATCATTACGAGTATTGGCTGAATGCCAGATAGCCGAAGCAGATTGGCAGCAAAGCAGATTCGAAGAACTCATGCTCTTTGATGAAAGAAGACTGAAAGCACTGTACCACATCCAAGGCTATCAACGCAGAATTGCCCGGGCTTTCAACAAGAAAGTTAAGTCCAGGAATCTGAAAGAAGGAGATTTGGTGCTCAAAGACAACCGAGCTCCCATCCACGACCCAAGGGGCAAGTTCAAACCCAATTGGACTGGTCCTTACATCATCAAAGCTATCTGGTCAGGTGGGGCTGTGGTTCTGATGGATCTAGATGGCTTGGAGTTCTCACAACCGATCAATATGGACAAGTTGAAGAAATACTATCCTTGAGAGGCTTGATAGGCCGAAAACCCGAAAGGGCGACTTAGGCAACACTCAGAGCACAAAAAATTAGAAAATATAAGAACTGAGCTCGCAAGGTTGAAAACCCGCAAAGGGCGGCCTTGGCAAAAGTTAGAGCGCAAAAGGAGAGTGAAAATACTCGAGCGAACCTAAGCCTGAACTACGTGAGACTTGATTCCCATCTTTGGGATACGTAGGCAGCTTCGTCTTGAAGTTCAGTCATAAACTTTTCCCCGATCAACTTTGTCCATTTCGATCATCTCAGTCATCTTTATCTATCAGCATTTACCGTGATCTCCGGTACAGTGCTTTTCAAACTAGGGGCAACTTTCCGTTGCTTTGGAGTGCCACCTTGTTCTTCAGACTAGGGGCAACTTTCCAGTTGCAGGGATCTAAGGTTGTGCATCTCAGTGACAAATTTTCGGCATGTCCAGTTCTGATCCACATCGAAAATAGTTTTGAAAAGTTTTAATAAAAGTTGACTTTGTTCAAATCAATCTTTTTACGACTTAGACCATTTTTGGACCAAAAGTGGAAAATTTTCAGTACCATAACTTTCAATTTCATTGATTTCAAAATAGAGTTCTCTTGCTCTTGCATTACAATCGAGGTTGCTTATTTTAGTACAGTCATAAAGAAAACTTGAAAATGCTAAATAAGCGATAAATTTGGGGCATAGTTGAATCAAGTATCTCTGTGTCCCCTTCCAGAGCTGGACGGAGCATCTGATGCCAAGCTGGGCCCAAATTGTACCTCCACTTTGAGCCAATCCACGCATTCATCTGACAAAGTGCAACTGAAGGTTGAAGCAGGGGGCCAAAAGCTCTCTAGTCCTCCATGCCGTGGCATATCTCTGGCTGGCCAGCCATTCACTTTTTGCAAAAATGGCCGGCCAGCTCCCCGGGATGGCTAGCAATGCTGTAGTGTGTCTCCTCGGCCCTGTTTTACTCTTCGAAGGAGAACTCCAAGCATTTCCATGCAACGGGAGAGTCGAAGGCCTTCATTCCGGATGCGTTCCGATACCCAGATCGTCAGAAGTACACTTTGTTGTTGTTGAGTTTTGCTTATCGAGTTGTTGCATTTTGCTTATCGAGTTGTTTGTCGAGCGGACGTGTTTTGTGTTTTGAGTCATTGCTCTCTGTTTAAGCAATTTTTATTAAAGTCTTGTTTATTTGCGTTGTTGCATTTTGCTTATCGAGTTGTAAACTTGCTAAAGATTCTGTTATATCTTAGTAAGTTGAGTTGTTTAGATTGTTGCGTCGGTTCACTACCTGATTTGGTGAATACACGACGTACATTTCCTTTCAAATTCATTTTTGTGCGAAATAAATGATGCGATACGATGCTAAAAGTTCAAAATACAAACACCTTTTCAAAAGCTATTTCATTTCATCATGCTTTACAACAAACAAAAGGTACATGTTTTACAAAAACAAAACTGCCTAACAATGTGCAAAGTGCTACAAACTACTAGTAAAAGAAAAATAAAGCAGGAAATAGCAACATCAAAATCCTCGGGAACGGGAACGAGAAGCACGCCTGGTCCTCTTTTGTGGAACAACCTCCACACCATCATCAGAGTCGGAGCTGTCGTCCTCAGGATCCTCCTCAGCCTCGTCTCTGTTCCCCGAACCAAAACCGGAGCCTCCCTCCTCGACAGATGTCTCGAACTGACGGTCGGTAGCCTCCTCCTCCTCCTCATCAGACTCCACCTCCACAACATGAGCCCTGCGTCTGCGGACAGGCCCCCCTCGAGCTCCTCGAAAAGGCCTAGATGGCCCAGCTCCTCGGGAAGGCCGAGATGACCCCTCCCCCTGATAAGGCCCGGATGGCCCAGCTCCCTGATAAGGCCCAGATGGCCCAGCTCCCCAATGAGGCCCAGGTGGCCTGGTCTGTGGCTGACCGGACCATGAAGGCATCTGAAAACAAAGAGTTCAATTCAAATACATCAGTCCAAATATATACATCAGATGCAGATACAAGCAAAAGCTACGTAAAGTGGGTGCATGTAAATACAGTGTACAAGTGAGGTGTGTGTCAGATGTGCTCTACACAAGTAGTCTATCGATGCAGTAGAAATCAGCATGTCATCAGAAGTATGATAAATGCCAAAAAACTGAAGGGTACCTGAATGCCCGCGACAGACAACTGTGCCTCCCTGCGTAGGACCATGCCCTCGAGTGTGGCCACCAGCTCAACCATCTCCTCCATGTACCCTCGCGATGGCTGCAAAAATGAGTCCATAATCATCAGTGAACAAATGAGTGTCTAAACATCTGAAATGATGAATGACAAAAGTGGAGCATACCGGCGGTGAGTCCGGATCAATGGCGTATCGATCACTGGGCATCGGAGGCTCTAGTGGAATCGGAATCGGAGAGCTAGTCCCATACTGCCACGCCATCAACTCAGTAGGCATATCTGGCCATCCCAGATGAGGATGAATCGACGGGTTCGGAGGAAACGGTCTACTCCCACCTCTAGATGCGCCAGCCCTGCTAGAAGAAGGGATGTCTGTAGCTCGAGCCTGAGCCTGATCCGAGGATGACATACCGGCAGGTCTCATCATCGGAATACGAGCTTCTGTCAATGGAGGCATCAAATATATGTGACGATAGGTGGCGTAGTCCCCCTCCGCAACATATAACAAAGCATCACTGCCCAGCATGGCGCCGACTACCTCTGAGTAAGAGAGCCTGTCAGCGGTCCGCATACTAGCTGGAGGTACCGCGGGAACATCCTGAGAAAGATACCCCCGTACCTGGCACAGAAAGCGCTCCCCCAGGAACCAGACTCTGCCGACTGGCCCTTCGAGCAGGACCCTATACCGGGAGATGCCTGATGCTCCGGTATACTGAAGTAGGAGATCATCACCCAGAGGTGCCCAAGGCTGCCAAGTAATCTGCGGATGATAAATGTATAAACCAATCAGAGAACGAGAATATACAGAGCAAGTCAAAGATGAAAATGAAAAGAACTGAAAGTTCTGAAGTACCTCTGAGTGTCGCACAGTGTCGAAGTACTGTCGCAGGCGAACCAGGGTCTCTCGAGGCCTCGCCCGGTGCGGGCCCTCAAATATCAATGAATATGGGGTCACGGGAATCCCCACCACCTCCAGCACTGGGGCTAACGATGGGAAGTATACATAAGCCCATAACTGAGAAGAGCAGTGCAGAATGTAAGTACGAAATGCTGAGAGCAAAATGCAGACTGTAAAAGTACGCTGTGTGTGCAATGTACAAGTAATGAAGAGCAGAAATGTAAATCGAGGGGACAGAAAATACCTCCCAAGCTCTCCAGTAGCCGCCAAGTAAGTCGCCCCGCCCGCGGGAGGTCGCGCTCATGTAAAAGTAGAGGGTAGCCAGGCCAGCGCCACCCCAATCATATCTACTGACCTGTGATAGGTCAACCAGAGCGCTCAGCAGATATAGCCCAATGGTGTTCCCTCTGTCGGCGAACAGGGTAGTCCCGAAGAGGAACATCAGGAAGCCACGAGCATACTGCTCTGTCTCCTCAGGAGTCTCGGGCACCATCTCCGCCCGCCGAAAATGGGAGGAGAACCAAGTATACCTGACTCTCCCTGAAACCCTATCAACAGGTGGGCGAGCCCCCAACAAATACATCCAGGCGGCCTCCCACTCGCCCATATCCTCGTCATAGGGGATGGCCTAACCTCCGACATCAAGGCCGGTCAATACAGCAAAGTCAAAAGGGGTCATGGTCATGTCCCCGGTGGCAGAGAAATGAAAGGAATTGGTGGTGTCCCACCATCTCTCTACCAGAGCTGCCATCAAGGTCCTCCTGGCAGGACAGCGTGACAACCCGACACAGAAGGGCCCAAACCCTGCCAAGTCTACTAAGTCTCTGACGCCCTCCGGGAGCTCGGCATACCAATCCCGCGCCATGGTGGAACCATATCCTCGCACACTGCGGGAACCACCCTGCATTCAGAATGAAGATATGTGTCAATAATGAAATAAATGGGCTGTATACCAATGATAATGAAATGGGCTGTGTGCCAATAAGATGAAATGGGCTGTGTGCCGATGAAGTAAAATAAGCTACATGCAAATCACTATCTACCTGGGCTGCGTGTTCAGAGAATTTGAATTTTGGGCTGCGTGTTCAACTTTCAGTTAATTTGTGGGCTGCGTGTTCACTATCTACCTGGGCTGCGTGTTCAGAGAATTTGAATTTTGGGCTGCGTGTTCAACTTTCAGTTAATTTGTGGGCTGCGTGTTCACTATCTACCTGGGCTGCGTGTTCAGAGAATTTGAATTTTGGGCTGCGTGTTCAACTTTCAGTCTAATTGTGGGCTGCGTGTTCACTATCTACCTGGGCTGCGTGTTCAGAGAATTTGAATTTTGGGCTGCGTGTTCAACTTTCAGTTAATTTGTGGGCTGCGTGTTCACTATCTACCTGGGCTGCGTGTTCAGAGAATTTGAATTTTGGGCTGCGTGTTCAACTTTCAGTTAAATTGTGGGCTGCGTGTTCACCATCTATCTGGGCTGCGTGTTCAGAGAATTTGAATTTTGGGCTGCGTGTTCAACTTTCAGTCTAATTGTGGGCTGCGTGTTCACTATCTACCTGGGCTGCGTGTTCAGAGAATTTGAATTTTGGGCTGCGTGTTCAACTTTCAGTTAATTTGTGGGCTGCGTGTTCACTATCTACCTGGGCTGCGTGTTCAGAGAATTTGAATTTTGGGCTGCGTGTTCAACTTTCAGTTAATTTGTGGGCTGCGTGTTCACTATCTACCTGGGCTGCTTGTTCAGAGAATTTTGAATTTTGGGCTGCGTGTTCAACTTTCAGTCTAATTGTGGGCTGCGTGTTCACTATCTACCTGGGCTGCGTGTTCAGAGAATTTGAATTTTGGGCTGCGTGTTCAACTTTCAGTTAATTTGTGGGCTGCGTGTTCACTATCTACCTGGGCTGCGTGTTCAGAGAATTTGAATTTTGGGCTGCGTGTTCAACTTTCAGTTAAATTATGGGCTGCGTGTTCACCATCTATCTGGGCTGTGTGTTCAGAAAAATTTGAAGTTTGGGCTGCGTGTTCAACTTCCATTTAAAGTGTGGGCTGTGTGTTCACTTTCGAATTCGGGCTGAGTGTTCGACAAATCAGTGTTTGAGCCATGTGTTTTAATGTGGGCTGTGTGTTCGCAATTTAATTAATGAACCGAGTGTTCGAAAATTCAAGTGTTGAAACTACATGTTCAAGATGCAAGGAAAGTACTATGTCACAAGCTAAATGTTTAAGCATGGCAAGGGTGCGAAATGTAAAAAACAGAAGATGAGGTAAATACCTCTCGGGCCTCGTGAGAGAGATGCTGCTCCGGCTCTCTGAGAAGCAGATCCGCAGGTGCTCTCTCGTCGAAACTGGTAAAATGACGGAAAACGGCACGAGGGAGGACGTGCACTGCCGGACGGTACCTCTCGAGCATGAAAGGTCGAGTCCTCGGAGGTAGAGTCGTGGGATCGAAATCATCTCCGGCACCTGGGAAACCCCCGCCGTGAGGAGAATTGCCTGCCATTTTCAAGAATCTGCAAAAGGGGAACAAAAATGAGCAAAATGCGCAAAAATTGGAAAAAATCAACAAAAGTCAACTCCCGAGAAAATATTCTAAATATTAAGATGAACTTACCTCAAGTGGTGAAAATGCAAAAAGAAGCTCCGAAGCCGGAATTTAATCGCTCCAAAGTGTTTAAAACTAAGTGTTTTTACGAAAACAATTTGCGCGAGGTGTTGGAAAACGCGCGTAAAACTCAAAACTGGAGAGAAAAGTGTTGAAAGAGGCACGAAATGAAGTGGGGTTCGGCTGCCATTTATAGGCCTCAAGCCTTGGTTTGAAAGAGCATCAAAAAGGAGGCAAAAAGACCAAAATGCCCTCGGAAAAAGGGCATGGCCGGCCGGCCCCTTTTTCTAGCTGGCCAGCCATCTGCTTTTTGCAGAAATGGCCGGCCAGCCATCTACTTTAATGGAAATCGGTTGGACACCCCCCCTTGGGAAGATAAGTGGCCGGCCATGCTCCCCACATGCTCACCTAGCTCTCTGCAAATTTTGAGGAAGATCGGAGTTCCCGGGACCTGAAAAAGTTCAAGAAAAGTACACTTCCGGTCGCGAAATTGCTCAGTCGGGACTTCGGTTTCAAGTTCTGACATATGTCTCATCATCATTCATCGAAATCAAAGTGTATCCTTTTTGAATGAGCTGTAACCTTTCAAAGAAGCAGATCGGAGGCCGTGATCGAGTTACCCTCGCCGAAACACACGTTTCCATACTCGTTGTTTCACGACGAATGACACTCTGACTCATGCTCGTTTTTGTACTTTCATGCACACATCTTGCATTCTCATGGGCATACTCACATTGTCATGTACATTTCTTGATATTGGCGTACCTCCGTGTTTGAGCATGCGTTGTCACACATATTCCATTCTTGCATTGCGATGCATTCACTCACCAACACTGCGTGTGTCGAACTTCCAGAATCACATCACATATGTGTTGTTAGCATATTGTACTTGTTGCAATTTCTCTCTTTTGCAGGCACGATATTGTACGATATTGTATGTACGGTTCAATTGAGGCTGGTGCGACCAGACGAATCGCGCAGGTATCGTATCTTCTCCGTGTGAGACGTGGCGGGGATTGAATAATCCTCCGCATTCTTAACTGCATGAAATGTAGTTGTTGCTTTGCATTCTTGCTTAAAACTGTTGCATCTATTTGCGAATACTCGCTTCATTACAGCTTGCTGCATTTGCACGATCATTGGGTTACCTTCGGTTTCTTGTATATCATTTGCATTTTGCCCCCTGCCTGCGAGCATGCCTGCGGGCACATCTCTGTTTATCCTGTATGTTTGTCTAAGTCTTCGGCCTTGTCAAAAATGGGTCGTCTCTTGGCTTTGACATTCACTCCCGTCACTTGTGACTTCCGAGTTCTGTCAAAGAGGGGCAACTGTAGACACCCCATTTTTGACCGACCTTAAGACTCAGACGTCGCCAATTGAGCGCTTGGTGATGTTGCATAATGTGCTCGTTCAGAAGTTTCAGAGTCGTGGCCGTAAGCCCTGCCTCCGGACTTCCGAACCCTTTTCTGTGCCTTGTCTCGGTTTGCGAACCAGACTCGGTTTTCTCTGTTTCTTTTCCTGAAGGGAGGGAGAGGTCTCGTAGACCATTTCTCAATGTCCGTAGGCTACATTTGGTGGCCGTAGGCCATTTTGCCCATTTCGGAGTCCGGTTCCCGGTTTTCGGAGTCGTCAGGCCGTGTGCCTCGGTTCGGGACCGCTTAACCATCTCCTATTGCTCTGATTTTTGGCATACATCTTATTTTCTCCCTTTTGAGGGACACTGGGGGCTGAGAAACCCACTTCGAGGTCGAATACAATTTTCGGTGCTTAACAGCCCATTTCCGGGACCCCGAACTGCGTGTTTTGGCTCCGGAACATTCGTTTTGCAACGGTTTTCGCTCATTTTTGGCAGGTACCTCTGTTTTATCCCGAAGAAGGTCACTGAAGGGTGGGAGGCCAGCAATTGTTGCAGCAACCAGTTATCTCTCCTCCGGAGCCTCCCGGCGCCCGTTTTTCGCACTTCCGGGCTAATGTTGAATACCTTAGAGCTAGCGTTGCCAACTTTCAACCACATATCTGTGATCTACACATCTGGGAGGCCCCTAAAAGTTCATGGCCGGCCAGTAAGTCAACTTGACCCTTTTGACCCCCTCTTTCCGAGCCATTGTTGAACCCCTTGGACCCACTTTCTTGGAATTTCAATTACATGGTTGTGTTGTACACACATAGGGCTACCTCCCCAATACCTGGCCGGCCAGAAAAGCTGGTTGACCCTTTTGACCCCTAGCCGGCCGGCTAGGGGGTGTGGCCGGCCGGCCACCTCCAGCCAAAGTGAGCGGCCGGCCGTGCTCTCCTCACTGTACCCTTTCCAGCTGTGGGGCAATATCCCCCAGATATTTTCTGTATCCGGGGGATATTTTGGGAGAGAGTTTTCCTCTCCATTTGACCCCCCCTTTTACACCCCTTTCTTGACCATATAACCAGCTGAGGGTCTTCTTCATGAGGGTTAGAAAAATTCTTCTCCAAGCATAAACCCTAAACTCCATTGCCTTCTTCTTCAATTCTTCAAAAAACCCTAACTTCTTAATCTTCATTCCTTCTACACCACCAAGCTCCACCACCACCATCTCATTTCCAGCAGCTAGGAGGGATTCTTGAAGGCTAAAGAAGCTGCAAATCAACCCAAGAAGTAACAAAAGCTTGGATCTTCAAGGGTAAGTTACACTTTGATCCTTTTGACCCTTTCCTTTGATCTATTTCTAAGCCTCATCTCTTTTTGGTTTCAAGCTTCGGCCCTAACTGAAAAGGGCCATATTTTGAACTCATCTTCACTTCTCATTAAGGGCTCAACCCTGTTTGAGCCCTCCATAATATACTTGCTTCATTGACCATCTTGTATGTCATAGTTTTGCATGCTATTTTTGACCCATGGGCAATTTATTTTCGAGCATGTGGTAAACTGATTTAGGGCTTATTTTGAGCCCCTCTTCAACATTGGAGAAGGGCTCAACATTGTTTGGTGTTTCCATATGTCACTTGTAGTTATATCCCCTATTTGGCCCCATTTTTGCATAAATTAGTAGCCCTCTTTGTTTCTGTTTTTGGACCTTGGTCCGAACTGAAAGTGGTCTTATTTTGGCCTATACTTCATGTTTCATTCACATTTTTTTCCTGTTTGGTGATTATTTTATGCACTTCATGTTTTAGCACCTTTTGAGCCTTATTTTGCATCATATTTTTAGCATGTTTGTATACTGATTTTGAGGCTGCCATATACTGTAAATGTTCATATTTTTGGTCCATCTTCAGTGTTGTAGAAGGAAATTTTTCAGTTTGAGTTTTTCTTATACCACTTGCTTCATTACCCCTCTTTTGGCCCCTATTCTTGCATGCTATTTTCGCCATACCTATACTTGCTGTTTGGCCATGTTTATAACTGGAAAAGTGCTTATTTTGGGACTGTCTAGCTTCTGTCTTTGCATTGCATGTCCATGTTGTGCATATTTAGTATGGCTATAGGCCATTTCGGATGCCTAATGTTGCATTTCGGGTCATTTCCTTGCATTTCATGTCATTTCGCTTCATTTCGGGACTGTTTTCCCCCATATTTTGTTGCTGAAATTCCATTAGCATGCTTGCATATCATTTTTGCCATGTTTCATTGCATTTTATCATTGCCTCGGTTTGCGTGCCCGTGTGCACGCATTTCGAGGCACTCCGTTTTTTATCCAT
Organism: Camellia sinensis; assembly: GCF_055761805.1. NCBI lineage: Eukaryota > Viridiplantae > Streptophyta > Magnoliopsida > Ericales > Theaceae > Camellia > Camellia sinensis. The sequence goes on along the minus strand of NC_138961.1, from coordinate 210,594,927 downwards.
CGGCATCTTATGTGAGTGTGGCTGAGGCTCACTCATGTTAGTATAAGTCCATATTGCATTCTGTATGTCATATGCATTGCGTATGCATTGCCTCGGTTTGCGTGCCCGTGTGCACGCATTTCGAGGCACTTCATTTTCTGCCATCGGCATCCGATGTGAGTGTGGCTGAGGCTCACTCATGTTGGTATAAGCTCATTTGTCATTTCCATGTCACTTTAGCACCGCCTCGGTTTGCGTGTCCGTGTGCACGTACTTCGAGGCATCTCATTTTCATTGCATCTGTCATCGCCTCAGTTTGCGTGCCCGTGTGCACGTACTTCGAGGCATCTCATGTCCTTGTCACTTTAGCACCGCCTCGGTTTGCGTGCCCGTGTGCACGCACTTCGAGGCATCTCATCTTCATTACATCTGTCATCGCCTCGGTTTGCGTGCCCGTGTGCACGCACTTCGAGGTATCTCATTTTCGTTGCATCTGTCATCGCCTCGGTTTGCGTGCCCGTGTGCACGTACTTCGAGGCATCTCATTTCCTTGTCACTTTAGCACCGCCTCGGTTTGCGTGCCCGTGTGCACGCACTTCGAGGCATCTCATCTTCGTTGCATCTGTCATCGCCTCGGTTTGCGTGCCCGTGTGCACACATTTCGAGACATCTCATTTTCATAGCATTGTATATGTTAGGATTGCATCTTAGTTGCATTTCATGCATATCATGCACATTGCACCATGTCCGGAATAGGAGTTAGCCCGGGCACGGGAAACGAGGTACATTTCGTACTCCGAGTGACGGAATGTGTCTCAATTCCCCAGTCACCGACACTCCAGATTATCCATGATGGAGTTAGGTTTTAGCTGTAGTTTCATGTGCATTCATCCTATATTGAGTTGTGCATTTCGACTCCTCGGCCATCATGCCTCGGTATGCGTGATTGGTGGCACGAGGATCGAGACATGCATACATTTGTGCAAATACATTGCTATGCCCCTTTCCTGCTCTCTGTTGCAGCAAAACGCAGAATCAGCAATCTTCCTGGGCTTGGCACGGATTTCAAGAAGAGGTGTAAACAGAGGCTAATTGGGGCATTCCGATGGATTTCCGCGCAAGACAGTCCGGACATGCATCATCCATCAGAAGCAAGACAGCCCCTGGCTTGCACGCCAGTTTATTTGCTTTCTAGTTAATTCATTAATTAATTAGAATTCTGTAATATTTTGGATTGTAATATTCTTTTATTTGGGGACTGTAATATTTGGACTGTATTATTTATTTGGACCCTCCGAGCGAGGGCACAACTGTAATAAGAGTGGGTGAGTGTGATGTATGTCTTCCAACCCCACGTCTTTCTCCCTTTTATTTATCCGCTTTTGATGGTTAGATTAGGGCATATTTTAATTAGCATAAAGTATGACAGCATGTTTGCATCATTCATCTGTATTGCATGCATCGGGCTCGGCGCATCATACTAACTGCATTGTATTTTCAATTCCAAATTGAATACATGGTAGTTATAGCATTCCATATGCCATCTTAGAATAACCGAGCCTGCTATAGTTGCATTTTGCATGTGTTGCATTAGGCATTTCTGTACACTTAGGATCATGCATGATTTCTAATATAGTTTCTATTTTGGCTCGGAGTACTCGGTGAGTCTTATGCTTTAGCATCCTTGCATGCGTGTGAGTGAATGCCATGATAGCATGCTTACCATGAGGCTATGTGCTTATATGATATAACTGCCTGAATGCCTGTGGGTGAAGGTCGGGTTATCTGAATTGGAGTAAATCATCAAATGTTTCAAACCTACCTGCGGGTAGCAAAACCTCTTTCAAAAAAGGCAAACACGAAATGTTTTGTTCCAATTCGGGCGACCCGGTCTATACTTATATGCTGTGCGCATCACATAGTAACCTAGGCTAATAACCGGAATAAGAACATACAATGTTTTCAGAAATTGATATCATGGTTAGTAGAGGCCGGTCTATGACCGGGCGAGCGGGGGTGCTCACGAAGTGACCTTCCCCAATCGTACCCAAGTTCCCGAGCCGAGGCAACTTTGGTGATGACGGACACGTGGCCTTTTGGCACCGAGTCAGGGTTTCCTAAATTCCCCAAAATAAAATATTTAGGTGGCGACTCTGTATCTGGCAAAGCAGTCCATGTTTGGCACTTCTTTTAAAAAATCTGTTTTCCTAAAACGATTTGCCGGATTTGGACTCTTTGGTTCAGACTTAGAACCGTGACTACGAAAAGTCGAGTCCGAGCTGTAGCGAGGTCCCCCCGCGGGCTTGTTACAACAACGCTTCTCATAAGTTTGGGAAGTTGGGCCCTAGAGGAAAGAAGTGTATCTTCATTCACTATAGTGAGCATTCTAAGGGCTATGTGTTTATTGGGGAGCATCCGGATGGAAGTGTGACTGAAATTGAGTCGCGAGATGTGGATTTCCTAGAGGAGGATTTCCCTAGTAGAGGTGAGGTAACTAGAGAAGTAGAATTCTACGAGATGGAGGATCCACTTGAAGGCGCACCTAGTAGCTTAGTAGAGAATGAGGAAATAATTCCTCAAGCTCCTAGGGACAGTGGGAGCGATCTACCTACCCATGGATTAGATCCAATGGATGAGGATTCTCAGGATTCTCAACTACGTAGAAGCAAACGTGGAGCTATACCCCGTCGTCGTTTTGAGATTGAAGGGGAAGCATTCATGATTGCTCCGAGTGATGAGATAGAGCCTAAGAATCTCAAAGAGGCTCTCTCATCCCCTGCTAGTAAAGAATGGAGTACTGCAATGGATGAAGAAATAGAGTCTATAAAGAAAAATCATGTCTGGGACTTGGTTGATTTGCTGCTAGGGCGCAAGACTATTGGGAACAAATGGGTTCTCAAAATCAAGCACAAGGCGGATGGTTCCATAGAAAGGTATAAGGCTCGCCTAGTGGCGAAAGGTTACACCCAACGAGAGGGTGTGGACTATGAGGAAACGTTTTCACCAGTTGTAAGGTTTGCCTCTATTCGCCTAATCGTGGCCATAGTAGCTCAGTTGGACTTAGAGCTATATCAGATGGACGTTAAAACTGCATTTCTCAATGGAGAATTGGATGAAGAGATCTATATGGATCAACCAGAAGGCTTTGTGACAGTAGGTCAGGAGCGCAAAGTTTGCAAGCTTCAACGATCTATTTATGGCTTAAAGCAATCATCCAGACAGTGAAATCTGAGATTTGATCGAGCCATTGTTTCGAATGGGTTTACGATGATTGATGAAGTTCACTGTGTGTACGTTAAGCGGTCGAAGGACATTTTTCTGATATTGTCATTATATGTAGATGACATATTATTGGCTGGACATGACAAGGAGATGATTGTCGCCACTAAAATGTGGTTGTTCTCTACATTTGAAATGAAGGACATGGGTGAGGCGAGCTATGTGCTCGTTGTTAAGATCCTTAGGGATCGCTCTAGGAGACTTCTTGGTTTGTCTCAAGAGACTTACATTAAGACTATTCTAGAGCGGTTCCAGATGCAGAGCTGCAAACCCATTGACACTCTTGTTGCAAAAGGCGAGAGCCTAAGCCTTGATATGGGTCCTAAGACTCAAGAAGAAAATGAAAAGATGGCCCGTGTTCCCTATGCAAATGCTGTTGGAAGCTTGATGTATGCTATGATGTGTACATGTCCTGACATTTGTTATGCAGTCGGATTGGTGAGTCGTTACCAATCCAACCCAGGACCAGCTCATTGGAAAGCAGTTAAGAGGATATTACGATATCTTAAAGGAACTGCAGATTACACACTTTGCTACCAGAGTTCAGATCTACATCTAGTTGGCTATTGTGATGCTGACTGGGGAGGAGACCTAGATGAGTGTAAGTCTACTTCAGGATATGCTTTCATGCTAAGCGATGGTGCTATTTCTTGGAGCAGTAAGAAGCAATCCTGTATCGCCTTATCGACTATGGAGGCTAAGTTTGTGGCTTGTTCATCTGCCGTTCAGGAAGCCGTATGATTGAGGAGGTTCCTTCAGCATTTGGATGTTGTCACACACACTTCAGACCCTGTGACTATCCATTGTGACAGCATGGCTGCACTCGCTTACGCTAAGGATCCTAAATACCATGGCAGAACCAAACACATTGATGTGAGGTTCAACTTTATCAGAGACATTTTGGCGCAGAAAGAAGTGATCCTGGAGCACATCCCTACGAGTCGCATGGTTGCGGACCCTTTGACTAAGCCCATTGCTAGAGATGTTTATCTTACTCATGTTAGGGCCTTAGGACTACGTAGGTGGTGATATTTTTTATGTGTATTTAGTTGAACTCATTTTTTGGGGATATTTATGCCATTAGTATTCATACTTGTTTCTATTACACATTTATGTTTACTACTTTTAGTAATGGTCTGTGAATTAGCATACACAAAATAATTAAATTGATGTTAGCAGGCAAGATTGGCTCATTCACACGAGCAATCGCCCTTAGCGCTAGGTAGCGAGTAAGGATGAGACTAGAAGCTAAAATTATCCACTAGCTATGTCGCCTTGGTTGGAGCCAAGATGAGGTCTTGTTAGAGACCGACCATGGATATGAGAGTACCCACTTTTCCATGATATGTCTGTTATGGATAGCCAGATGCGAGATCTCATTTGATGCCTGAGAGGCGAGCAAATAGAGAATTTGAGTTAGACGCTAGGAAGCGACTCGTGCGCTTAAGAGCGACTAGACTAAGATCTGTATGGTATGTGAGTTTAACATCACTCTTTGGAAGAGTAACTCCACTATAACATGCATTCATACTGCATGTGTTTATCGACCCGTTAGCAAAGTGAAAGAATGGATCCCTGCTTCTTCACCGTGTGAGTCCTAAAAGTCATTTTTTCCTAAATGACTTCACTTTGTGCCTTTTGTGACCTTTGACTATGTCATAAGATGAGGAGTTGATGTTCAGCTACTTTGGTATGTTGCCTGCGGTCATGTATGATTCGGCTTTAAGGGACATTACTGGGAAATCGGTCAATTTTAAATTGAATGATATGAGGGTGAAGGGAAGATCATCTAGTTCTACATCTCTGCTCTATATTCACTGTCGACAACTCACATCGCTCTTTATAGGATGCTGATTGGGTGTGAATATAATGCGGGACCTAGGAGAGTCAAACATGCTCTTTGAGGGATTAGAGATGTTTTTGGACTAATGTAGCTAGATGGGTCTGGGTACATGAGACACTATTTCTGTTCTTTTTGGGTTGATGTCTCTATGCTGACTCATATTGAGTTTCTAGTATAGAGCTCCCACATGCAGGTGTTCTCAGCGGTCGCACGGTGCATTGGCTAGTATGAGATTGTTCATTTTTGGGGAGATTGAGATAGAGATGTGGCAGTGTCATGCCAACTCATGTGCGAGTGGGAGATGTTAGTAATGGGCGCCCATGTGGCATGACCATTTGAATTTGAATTTGAACCTTATCCAAATAGGTTTTGAAATTGAATTCAAACCTATTTAGGATAACCACTCAGGATACAGATATTATCAGTTTTAACTGATATGGATAGATAATAATAATATATTATATATCTGATATATGGTTATGGGTGATTAAGAGAGAAACAACGTATGATTTGTTTCTACCCATATACTGACTCTCTCCCAAAAACAACAATCAAGTCCTTTGCACTGTGATTTGTGTGGGTGATATTCAATCTGTGATATCACTTCACTGCTGGGTTGGTTTATCAGTTTCTGGAAGCACGTGATTTATCCACGAGGTTCTATCATCAAGAAGGTATGATCTAAACATTTTATCCGCTGTATGTTTTGTGTTTTTGATTTACAATAACATTGTACCTAGCCTGTCTAAGATCTCGGCCCAAGTCTGTGAACATTTTGGACAAAGTTCGTGTGGAACTCAACCCGGTCTAAAGAGGTCGGTGTGATTATGTTAAATTTGTAAGATAATATCTTAAGAGATGTGAGTGTAATTTATCCTATATGTTTTGATTTATGAATAGAAATATATAATTTATAAAATATATCTAAAACAACAATTATAATATGTATAAGAAATGTATCAAACTCTAAGATTGATTACTTAATTAGTCATTTTATACCTTTTGTTTTATTTAGTCATTGAAATGAGATAAAATGACATAAAAATGGTCATTTTTTAGTCTCCCATCTAGAATCATTATTCCCTTATAATAATAAATGATTATTCCATTTATAATAAATTTTTGTCTTAATAAATCATTAAGACAAATAATAATTTTTAATGATATTAAAAATATATTTCAATTACCAATTATCATAATTTTATTCTTAATAAAAAAAATTCCTTTTATTAACGAGCCAAAAAAAAAAAAAAATCCAATTCAACAAATATAGGTTGGTTTATTCACAATTCAAAATTCCAAACCCTAATTTCAAAAAATATAGACAGGATTCACAATTCACAATACAAAAAATATAGACAGGATTCAAAATTCAAAACCTTAATTTCTGAAACCCTAACCCTAATTTATGATTTCACATTCAATTGAAAACTCTAGAGAATTTTCACAATTCAAAACCACAACATTTTACTAATTCAAAACCACACATTCACATTTTCACAAACACAAACACATAAAATTCAAATGAGACAAAGAGAGACAGATGCCATACCAGTGAGAGAGATCAACCCACGGACGGAGAGAGAGCATAGAGAGAGAGTGAGGGTAGAGAGAGAGTCTGAGAGCAGAGGGAGAGCGAGAGCGAGAGTCTGAGAGCGGAGCAGAGAGGAGAGCGAGAGTTTGAGAGCGAGAGTAAAAAAAACGTAAGTGTAAAAAATGTGATTGCAAATGAGGGGGCTGGGGGGTTTTAGATAAGTTGTAAAAGCGTGGTTACGAACCACGCTTTCATTTAACCACGGATTTTACATTGTTAAAAGCGTGGTTGCAATCCACGCTTTTTGTAGTGAACAGTGAAAGCGTGATTGTAAATCACGTTTCTTAAGAAAACAAAATATGCACAGTGAAAGCGTGGTTTGGAACCACGTTTTCTTCAGAAAACAAAATTTAATTTATAAGCATAGTAAAAGCGTGGTTTGAAACTACATTTTCTGAAGAAAACAAATTTTGCTTAAAAGCGTGCTTTCTAATCACGTTTTATGTATAATTGAAATTTCCTTAAAAGCGTGGTTTGTAACCACGCTTTTACTATTTCACAAATTTTCCACAGGAGGATCCTAGAAACAGTGAAAGCGTGGTTTATAATAGTCCTTTAGCCTAGTTTGGGAATTCCGTCCAAACTAGGCCTAGTTTGGGAAATAAGTTTCTATTTTGGCTTAATTTTGGAAAAGGCTCTATACGGTTTCTTTTTTTTTGGATAAATTATAAATAAATCCTTTGATTCGGTTAAAATATAAATTATTTTTTGTGATTTTAAAAATTATATTTTACTTTTTGAGTTTCTAATTTTATAACAAATTGTTCTTTTTATTAATAAATTATCAAGTCAATTAATAATTTTTAATGATGTTAGAAATATATTTCAATTAATAATTTAGATGATTTTATTATTGTATAGGAGATCAATTATGAATTTTATTTTTTTAATTAATTTTGTCAAATAAAAAATTCTAATAAAGGGGTATTTGTAATTTTCTAAATTACAAGGAATAATTTGTATTTTAAATAAATCTTAGAAAGTATATTTATAATTTACCTAGTTTTTTTATACAAAAACATGTAGATTCACAATTTTTTAATTGCACTTCATCCCAACATTACTTGTACCTCATATGTTTTGATAATTTTTTAGGTAAATTATATTGACACTCCCTTAAGATTTGTCTTTAATATAAGTATTCTCTTTAAATTTTAAAAATTACATTCTGCTTCCTAAAATTTAAACTTTTATTACAATTTAATCCTTCCGTTAGTCAATCTTAAGTCAACCAATAGAAAAAACTAATATAATAAATTAAATTTTCAAAATGCATATTTTACTCTTGTTCGCATATATAAAATTGAAAAACAATTTATCGTTTAGGAAATGTCCCAGTCGTAATCTTTGATAATGACCAATTCTGGTATTAGTTATAACTATGGATTATAATATTATTTTGACTATGATTCAAAAAGTATTTGGTTATACCTTATGTGGTTATTTGGTTATGACTATTTTTTTTAGTTACGAATGAAAATAATCTAATTATAATCGGTTCCGCTATGTAGCTCGAAAAAGAGCCCCCCGAATCGCCCGAAATTGATAAAGGCGGTATTTGTAGTGTTTGCCCAGTTGCAGAACATAAAGATTGGCACCACGCGCTTATAGAGAGAGAGAGAGAGAGAGAGAGAGGAACTAGCCGACAAAGGAGAACTGAGAGCGACCGACGCTAATCACCGACCTAGGTGACCACGGACGACCAGCGAAACACTCACTGTGATGTTCGCCGTCCGTCAATCTCTGCTGAGAGAGAGAGAGAGAGAGGAACTAGTTTAGGAAGGAGAAGAGTGACCTAGCGGAACTGAGAGCAATCGGCGCTGACCACTGACGACCACAAAAATACTCCATGTGCTGGTCGCTGTCCGTTAATCACTATGTAAGATCCTGTCAATGACATTAATGTTGTGTTTTTTATTTATTTTTTCTTTTAAATTTTTTTGTTGTTGTTAAGCTTCATATTCAGTTTGATACTGGTTGTGGTATATATATATGTGAAATGTAATGGTTAAATGTGTGATGTTTATGTGTGCTTATGAGTGATTGGGAACTAATGATAATCTGTTTGACCCATAAACCATTTTCCTTAACCTATTATAGACTTACAGACTTACAAACAGAGAGCATATCACAGTCTCTGTTCCATTTTCCTTAACCTGTTTAGTTTCATTATCATCATATTAATTTTCATTTGTTGTGCATTTTAACTTTGATCTTTCCATTCTGTAATCTTAAGAATGATAAGAGTTTCAAATTAATGAACAAAAATATACAAAATGCAATTCATGAACTATCAATTCCTTCTTGGAATAGTGTGCAATTGTTAGCAAATACATGGAACTGAAAGGAAATTAAAATGTTGGTTATATGTGACATCAGTGTAGTCTGATTTCATATGACAAAATGCAATTCCTGAACTATCAATTCCTTCAGTGAAATTGCATTTCTTAGAAACTAGGAGTAATCCAAAACTTGGTAAGTAGAATTGAAAAACCTGATTTTGCATTCAACTCTGATATCCACCATGGTTTTCATTCTATCATTCACTTTCATTCAGCTGCTTTTTATGAGAATGTTTATGTAATTTTATATAAAGATTGAAAAATAAAATTTATGCAATCCCCTAAATTTTGCATGACCTTGATCCAAATTACAGTATACACTTTGACACTTTGACACTTTGCATTTCAGGTTAAAGGTACAATGGACATTGATTCAAACAATCTTGCATTGAGTGGGGGTGAGGAAGTTGAAGAACCAGACAACAATCCTTTATTAAATGAGAGTGGTGAAATAGAAGAATCTAAGAAGGGATGTGTTTTCCTCAAAACAAGAAGTGCACGATTTTTATGCAAAATATGCAAAGGACCTTAGATTTGCTATAGCTTACAGAACACAAAATATTGGAGTTAATGAGAAGTTCAAATACTTTGGAATTGAATGTACTTGGGCGTATAAGGGGGCAAAAAGATTAGAAGTAAACCACCTAAAGCCATCTTTGTCATCAAAAATTGATTGTAAAGCAAAGGTAAAAGTGACTTTACAAAACGATGGAAGATATAAGTGAACTACAGTTGTACCTGAGCATACGCATGACTTGGTTCCTAGTGACTCACACCATTTTCCAATGAATAGGAGGATTCTTACTCCTGTGAAGAGAAGATTAGAAATAAATGATGAAGGATGAATAGGGGTGTCTAGGAATTTTAATTTTATAGTTGTTGAAGCGGGGGGATATGAGGCATTAACATTTGATGAATGAGATGCAAGGAATTACATTGAGAATGCTAGAAGGTTGAGGCTTGGGGTAGGAGATGCTGAATCAGTTGCATTTTATTTTCATAAGATGCAAGAAGAAAATTCAAACTTTTATTCTGCAATTGACTTTGATGTAGATGGTCGTATACAAAACTTGTTTTGGGCGGATGCAAGGAGTAGGGGGCTTATAAAGCATTTGGGAATGTTGTCTCATTTGACACCACCTATCTCACAAACAAATATGATATACCGTTTGCTCCATTTGTGGGAGTAAATCACTATGGATAGTCAATCTTGTGTGGTTGTGGCCTATTATGTAATGAGAACACGAAGACATTTGTTTGGCTATTCAAAGAATGGTTAAATTGCATGTCAGCTGCTCCTCCAAAAGCCATTATAATTGAGCAGTGTAGAGCTATGCAAAGTGCCATAGAATTGTCTTTCCATAGGCTTGACATCGTTGGTGCTCGTGGCATACCATGAAGAAAATTTCAAAGAAATTAAGAGGATATTCCTAATATGAAGCCATCAAATTCGCTTTACAAAATGCAGTGTATGATTCTCTCACAAAAGATGAATTTGATGAGGAATGACAAACAATAATTGCAAAGTTTAGCCCCCATGACAACGAGTGGTTGGGAGTATTATATGGTGAGCGAAAGATATTTTTTGGGCTGACATGTCAACTACACAACGAAATGAGAGCATGAATGCATTTTTTGATGGCTATGTAAACTCGAAGACTACTTTAAAGCAATTTGTTGAACAGTATGACAATGCATTGAGAAGTAAGGTGGAGAAGAAGACCAAAGAAGACCAAAGGAGACCAAAGCAGACTTCAAATCTCAAAACAAATTGTATGATTGCATAACAATGTATAAGTTTGAGAAGCAATTTCGTGTAGCCTACACAAATGCGAAATTTAAAGAAGTTCAAGTAGATTTGAAACGACTACTGTATTGTCATGCGACTCTTGTAAATGAGAAGGGATCAATTTGTACTTATTATGTCAATGAGGCTGTGTTTGTAGGTGAGAAAATGAAGAAAGTTGAATTTGTTGTCTACTTTAATTCAACTGAATTTGAAATGCAATGTATGTGTCAGTGGTTTGAGTTTAGAGGAATCATGTGTGCCCATTCACATAGTGTGCTCATTGAGAGGTGCATATATGATGTTCCAGATGAGAACATTATGTCGAGATGGAGAGAAGATTTGCAAAGAGGGTATACATGCATTCCAACGACATACACGAAATTTGGGGCTGCTCTCAATGCAAAGGTACATGACAACTACAACAAGACATTGGATGAAATTATAGAAATTCTTTCCAACGATGATGGTAAAGGCAAAGCCATTCAACTTGGGTTGAGAGAAATGAAGGAAAGAGTCAGAAAAGATAAATCTGGTTGTGCGAGTAATGTGCCACCTTCTAGTAGTCCTATCCCACCTTCTCATACTTCTCCTAAAAGTTTGCCTAGTCCAAGTACTACAAAGGCAAGCATGACTCACAAGGTGCTTAGTCCTTTGGTTATTCGTTGAAGAGGCCATCTGTAGATGCGCCCGCGTGGGCCTCATGCTACAGTTCGGACTCGATTTGTGTCACGGTTCTTAATCTGAACCAAAGAGTCCAAATCTGGCAAATCGTTTTGAGAAACAGATTTTTGAAAAAGTAGTGCCAAACATGGACTGCTTTGCCAGATATAGAGTCGCCACCTAAATATTTTTTTATGGGAGAATTTAGGAAACCTTGACTCGGTGCCGAAGGCCACATGTCCGTCATCACCGGAGTTGTCTCGGCTCGGGAGCTTGGGTACGATCGGGGAAGGTCAGCTATGAGCACCCCCTTTCGCCCGGTCCGAAGACCGGCCTCTACTAACCGTGATATCCGTTTTTGAAAACTTTATGTGTTCTTAAACCAATTGTTAGCCTAGAATTACTATGTTATGCGCGCAGCAAACAAGTATAGACCAAATCGCCCAAATTGGAACAAAACATTTCATGTTTGTTTTGAAAATGGTTTGCTACTCGTAAGTAGGCTAAAATGCAGATTTTGCCACCCTCAAGTGGGCTTTTAGAAAAGATGATTTTGCCACTATCTAGTGGGCTTAAAACTCACAGTTTTAATGCATTATTCCTATTTAGGTAATTCAACCTCCATCCACAGGCATTCAAGCAGTTATATCACATAAGCAGCTAGCCTCATGGTAATCATACTGTCATGGCAACACTCACACGCATGCGATATGCTAAAGCATAAAAGCTTACCTAGTACTCCGAGCCAAAACAGAAACTAGTCAGTAATCATATGCATGATCCTAGTTCATGTTAAAAATGGCTAATGCAACACATGCAAAGATGCAATCAAAACAGGCTCGGCTAACCCTAAAATGGCATATGAAATGCTACAAGTAACATGTATTCAATTTGGAATTGAAACGTACAATGTAGTTTGTATGATGTACCGAGCCCGGTGCATGTCAACAAATGCATGAATGCACGCATGCATAGCATAAGGTATGCTAAAATAAATGTGCCCTAATCTACCATCATAAGCAGGTAAATAAAAGGGAAGAAAGAAGTGGAGGTTGGAAGACATGCACACCACGCACACACACTTATTACAAGTTTGCCCTCGCTCGGAGGGACCAAAAGAATAATACAGTCCGAATAATAAATCGACTATCCTAGCTAATTAATTATTACAGACCCTTAATTAATTAACAAAATAAATACAGCAAGAAGGTGGCCGCAGCCCTGCCTTGGGATGCGCGAATGATGCATGCTTGACCCATATCGCCCGGAAACTCGCTGCCATAGCACTACTGCCTCTGTTTTCACTGCCTTTTCCTCTCTGAAAACTTGTCAAAGTCCCAGTGAACCTCCTATGAGCATTGCAGAACATCATCGGCTGGGAGGGATAGCCACCGGCCGTGTACAATATCCATCGGTTGGAGATAAAGCTATTGGCACTGAATAAATGGCCGGTCGGCACTGAATGTTGCCGGTCGGCAGAAACTTCCTGCAGAAGACAGTTTTGACAGCAACAAAGGACAGACAGTGTATGGCATGAAATTCCAAGCAAATGTGTGCATCAACACATCCCTTATCATGTTTTTGACTCAAAGGGGGATGTTCCTTGATTCTCGGACCACCAATTGCGCATTTCGATGCGTGATGGTCCAAGAAGCCAGGTATGCACTTTGATTTCAAATGTCATGCAAACCAAACAAACACATAAAGCCCAACCTCTATCACATGATCAAGAGGCAAGGCATGCATGCCAATGCAATGCAACCTAGGTATGCAAACAAGAATACAAGCATGCTATGCAACTACATGGCATACACAATGCTAACAACATAACATGCGCAACGCTTTGAAACATGGCATACACAATGCAAGATGGGCTTCACCAATACAAGTGGACCTCAGCCACACTCACATAGGAGGCCATAAGATGAAAATGAAGTGCCTCGAAATGCGTGCACATGGGCACGCAAATCGAGGCAATGGCAAATGCAATGCAATGGCTAAAATGGCATATAGAATGCAACATGGACTTATACTAACACGAGAGAGCCTCAGCCACACTCACATAAGAGGCCGATGGATGAAAATAGAGTGCCTCGAAATGCGTGCCCACGGGCACGCAAACTCAGGCAATGGCATATGCAATGCAATGGCATGGAAAATGATATGCAAACATGCCAATGGGATTTTAGAACTGAAATGTGGGGGAAAACAGCCCCGAAATGAGGCGAAAACACACCCGATGCATGGAATAGTCCCGAAACATGGACTTTTGGCACCCGAAATGGCCTATAGCTATACCAAATATGCACAATATGGACATGCAATGAATAGAAAGTAGCAAGGCAGTCCCAAAATCAGCATTTTTCTAGTATAAATCATGGCCAAACAACAAGCAAAGATAGGGCAACAATGGCATGCAAAAATGGCCCTAAACATGAGATTATGAAGCAACTCACAGCTGCTAACTCCAAATAGGTTAGGGCCCTTCAACAACATTGAAGAGGGGCCACAAATAAGCCACTTTATAGAACTGTAAAAACTCCAAAACAGTATACAAACATGCTAGAAATGCAATGCAAAATGAGGCTCAAAAGAGGCTATAACATGAGGTATACAAAATATTCATCAAACAGCCAAAGACCCTTGATGAAACATGTTAAGAAGGTCAAAATAAGACTATTTCTAGGCCTGTAAAAAGACCAAAAACAGAAACATGATAGGCTGCCAAAGCATGCAAAAATGGGGACCAAAGAGAGGATATAACATGAAGTGGCACATGGAGGTCCCAAAAAGTAATGAGCCCTTCTTCAATGTTGAAGAGGGGCTCAAAATAAGCCTATTTACAGTTTACATCATGCTCCAAAACAGATCACACGCAAGCCAAAAATTCTATGCAAGATTATGGCATTCAAGGAGGATATTGAAGCAAGTGCAAGATGGGGGGCTCAAACAGTGTTGAGCCCTTAAGAAAAAGTGAAAAAGAGCTCAAAACAAGGCTACTCTCAGTTAGGGCCGGAGCTCAAAACAGTAAGCATGTATGGCTTACAAATGGTGCAAGAAATGGACCAAAAAAGAGGAAATGCTACTCACCCTTGAAGACCAATGCTTTTGTTGCTTCTTGGACCAACTTTGATGATTCTAAGCTTCTGGAATTCCTTCCCTTGTTGCTGAAATGGAAGTGGTGGAATGATGCTATAGGGTGTAGTGCAAATAGGCCAAGAACAAGGCCCTTTTGGACCCTCAAAACCAACACAAATGTAGAGAGAGAGGGAGATATATAGAGAGAGTGATATATATCTCTTCTATATCAGATTTTCTAACCTCCATAAGGGGAGGAGAGGCTCTCTTTATATAGAGAAACCAAAGGGGCAAAGCTTCTCTTAGAAGCTTTGACCAAAAAGGCCAAGCTTCTCTTAGAAGCTTGGAGCAAAAGGGCCAAGCTTCTTGGAGAAGCTAGGCAAAGGGGTCAAGAAGTTCAAGCTTCTTGGAGAAGCTAAACAAAAAGGTTCAAAAGGGTCAAGCTTCTTGGAGAAGCTAGAAAAGGTCAAAAGGTTCAAGCTTCTTGGAGAAGCTAAAAAAAGGTCAAGCTTCTTGGAGAAGCTAAAAGGGGTCAAGCTTCTTGGAGAAGCTAAAAAAAGGTTCAAGAGGGTCAAGCTCCCTCAAGAAAAGGTCTCGGCCAGGACAAGTGGCCGACTGATCTAAAATAGTGGCCGGCCGGCCAAACACAATGCCGACCGGCAACAAAAGGTGCCGACCGGCAGAAAAGATTGCCGATGGCAGTAAAAACCAGCCAGTGGCCTCTAGCCACTGCCGGTGGTGGGTGGGGATGGTCTACAAGCCCTACCCTGCCTCTCAAAGGCAAGATGCAAGTGTTTGGTGCAAAACCAGACACTAAACGGTCGAGTTCGGAGATCCTGAGGCAAGGCACGTAGCCGAGGCCTCCGGGAACTCCAAACAAACACAAACATGGATGATCACCGAGTGTTCAAATGGTGACGTCCAAGTCTTGAGGACGGTCAAAAATGGGGTGTCTACACCGTCCATGTACGAAACAGAAGGTTAGCAAGGTGGACAAAATAGTGAATTGGTTGAAGGGAAAGAATAAAAAGGCACCAAAAGTCTAGGTAAATTTTGTATTTTCTACTTGTATGTAAATTTCAAAAATTTTTTTGTCAAAACTTTTTCACTAATGTGTGCTACTATAGGGTCGTAAGATGGGTCAAGGTCAACCTTGTCAGTTGAATTTTGGTTGTATGGATGGCATGGAAGACAATACGTATGATGGGGCATGCGTTTCAGGCTCCACTACTATTTTTTGTATGGTATTTATTTCAATGTTTGAACTTATTAATGAAATTGTGTTATTATGTATCATAAGGTGTTGCAAGCTGAATCATATTATTTTCCTTTTATGGATGGGGCACAAGAGAGTATGTATGTACTGGTATGTATTGACGATATCACACCTCAATAGTTTTGTTTTTTGTGACTTGCAAATATGTTTGTGAGAAATTTTTTTAATATTAGTTACTTTGACATTGAATAGGCACAAGGTAGCGCAAGGCAAATGGTAGATAAAATTGGAAGCACATTTTTGAGTCAATTCAGAATGGCAAATAGAGATGGTTCAAATTTTGTGGACTTGAATAGATGCGGATCCAAACGCCCCATTTTTTTTTTAGTTTCGTACTATGGTATTTATGACTTTGGTTTGTAAAATTGGGATAGTTTGCTTTGTAAACATTGGTTTCCTTATCAGTGGATTAAAGAGAAAGAAAGCATTTATTGGAGATATTTTTCTTTCATAATTTGCATAAATGTTGTTTCCTGTTGTTGGTGATCTTTATTTTTACAAAAACCGATGTAGGTTTAAAACAATTGACAGGTAGTAGGTTTAAAACAATAGACAGGCTTGTAGGTTTAAAATTGATCTTCACTTCTGTTGTAGGTTTTTAAACAGGTTGTAGGTTTATTATTCCTGTCAACAGGTTTAAATGTGCTTAAAACAATAGACAAGTTGCTTGTGTTTGACTGATGTAGGTTTAAAACATTAGACATGTGTAAAACAATATTCATCTCGTATATGTGCTTAGACAATGTTTATGATTTTATATTACAAGTTGCTTGTGCTTAACTGATATGCCTAACACTTGACAGCAACTTCCAAATTATTTTTCGCATCTTACTTTGCACACAGCTTCTACCCAAAGTTGGCCAAATCAAACGAACTCTGTATGGGTGATAACAATTACATATAAACAATGTGCTATGATTTAGTAATGAAATAACATATTTCCAAACCAAATGAGCTAAGAAGATCATATTAAACATCATCCGCTTCAATAACATATTCTTTTCCACCTACAAAAATATACCAACATTCATTTCATTACAACATAGCCCCACAAGCCATGAGATTACTCCAAAACTAACAAAAATTAACAAGTCAGTAATTTACATCATCAAGTACAAAATCATACAAAACACAATGACATAAATCATCGCCTTCAATTTCTTCTCCATCCTTTGAAGCCTTCTACCATGGTCATGCATTTGATTTTCCATCTCAGAAAATATTGTCCTTAGCTCGTATAATTCTTCTGTTGTTGTAGGTTGACAAGGTTCGGTATTGGAACGGATTGTGAAGGTAACGTCGTCGTCATCATCATCATCTGCAAACTTGAAGTAATTGCAGTGTGCCTTATTACTCTACAATTCATGAAAATCAATTAGTCACAGAAATTAAACCAATTTCCAAATACTAAGCGATTAATTTGTATAATACATACTAACATAGAATAAAGCTTGGTACTTACATATTTTGATGGGCACACAAAGAATAAATGCCTTTGATTTCCATTCTCATTGGTTCGTACGATATGCATGGCAGCTGTTCTCCCGCAATCACACATTCTTGGTTTTAATCTAATGTTGCTATTGTTAGTAGAAGAAGAAGCCATTTCTTTATCTGTATAACCAATATCTACGCCATTTTAATTTCCTCCGAGTTGTCTTCATTTGAAATAAAAAATAACTTATTCGGTGAAGACTAACTATTTTTCTGAAGCTTTTTAGATTCGCTCATGGATTCCTTTTATTTTATTAATTGGAGGTCTTATATCTTCTAGATTACTAACCATAGATTACTATTTCTATTACTAAATTTATAAGCCCCAAACAAAATTTCAAACAATGCAGATTCAAATTACAAGCCCTAAATCAAATTTCCCTCAATGCAGATTTATGCAATGTAGATTCATGTAATAGAAACCTAAATTTACATGGCCCAAATCAAATTTCCCTAAATGCAGATTAATGCAAGTCAGTTCAGAAATGAGTAAACCCCCTCAAGTCACTATACAGAAATTTATAAGCCCCTTGAAGTCAGTAAACAAAATTTGAAAACCCCCTGAAGTCAGTATACAAAAGTTTCTAACACCAATTGAAGGCACAATACAAAAATTTGTAACAACAATTGAAGTCAATATACACAAATTTATAAGCCCCCTGAAGTCAGTTCAGAAATTTGTAAACCCTCTCAAGTCATTATAAATTTCTAAAAACAAAGGCACAATATATAAATTTCTAATAACAGTTGAAGGCACAATACATAAATTTCTAACACCAATTAAAGTCACTATACACAAATTTATAAGCCCCTTGAAGTCAGTTCATAAATTTATAAACCCCCTCAAGTCACTACAAATTTCTAACAACAATTGAAGGTACAATACAAAAATTTCTAACAATAATTGAAGGCACAATATAAAAATTTCTAACACCAATTGAAGTCACTATACACTAATTTATAAGCCCCTTGAAGTCAGCTCATAAATTTCTCACATCAATTTAAGGCACAATATAGAAATTTCTGCCATCGCAAAACCCTAGTTTTGCTATGTCGGGTTTGTATGAGAGGAGTCAACTCCAATTTGTCTACCCAACACAAAGACGAGAGGGATGAGAGAGGGATTAGTGACTTGAGTCGGTTTCTTTACCCAAAACAAAGACGAGAGGAATGAAAGAGGGAGCACTCACCTGAGTTTTGAATAGTTGAATAGTAGCTTCAGTAGAGAAAGCAACGAACGAGACAGTAAGAGAGTCTTGAATCCTTGCATCGCAGCTCCGAATGAGAAAGAGGGATTTTCAAGAGTTGATAGAGGAAACAGATTGAGAGAGGAGAAAGATTGTTCGAAAGGTTTATACGGAAGAAGGAAAAAGTCAGAGAGAGAGCGTGTACCAATTTTGGGTACTTTTTTGTGCCTTTGATTTATTGTATTAATCAGGACTTTCAAAATTTCGATGAAAACGACGAGGAAGAAATTCCTTCGGTTTTGAAATATTTGCTAGAACAAGAGCAGGAGAGGTTTGCAAAACCGCTAGCTGATGAGATCACCCAAATTAATGTTTGTACTGAGAAGGACCCACGGCTGGTTCGCGGCTAGTCCACATTGTCTTCGAAGGAGCGCGAGCGCTTAGTCGCTTTATTAAAAGATTTCAAAGATGTTTTCGCGTGGTCCTATGAAGACATACATGGGATCGATCTTGAGATTGTACAGCACCAGATCCCTCTTGACCCAGAGGCCTAACTTGTTAAGCAGAAGCTCAGAAGGATCCGCCTGGACTGGGCCATCAAGATCAAAGAAGAGGTCACCAAGCAAATTGGCTGTTTGGGGAGAGCCATTTCAAGCTACAAATCATTTTGCTTATAATATTGGTGATAATTAACACCACTAAAGCTTGTATACCATAGCATTACCCAAATATTTAATAATATAATAATATATATATTGAATGATTTTTTGTAATTCCTTGTAGATGTTCTTTACTTATCTAGTAATTTTTAGATTTTTTTAATAAGAGTAAAATAGACATTTGAAAAAATTAATTTCTTATATTAACTTTTTTTGTTAGTTGACTTAAAGGTTGATTGTTAGGTTATTATTCTTGACAATCCCATTTGACAAAACTCTTTTCAGATGTAATTTTGTTCAACTTTTATTTCAGTGAGGCTACGAGTTTTAGATGCGAATTGAGTGGATCATATAAAAGGGTTTGTTTGTTTTTTTTATTCAATACAAAAGAGAGAATTGTTCTTCAATGGATTTCCTAGAATTTGGGCCAGAAGTTTTGGTGGATTTTGGAGTGGTTCATCGTCGTGGATTCAACATCGGCGTTGTGGATTCAACGTTGGGCAAGACAATTCTGAGGTGAAGACTGTGGTAGAAGAGGCATATAGGGGTCGGTTAAGTTCGGGTGTGAATTCACTAGATAATTGAGAGTACACTTGTGTAATTCATTTTGTCTTCGTAGTGGATTATTTTGTGACTTTGCTCGTGGTTTTTTATTACAATTGAAGGTGCTCCAATTGTGATTTTTTCATGTAAAATCGTTGTGTCAATTTGTCTTTGATTGTTTGATTAGGATTGCTATTTACTGATTAAAGTTGATACATAATCACAAGTCAATATATAGGGGATTTCTATTTTTCATTGACTAACGAAATGATTAAATTGTAATGAAGATTTAAACCTTAGGCTATGTTTGGCATGGTTTTTTTTTTTGCTATTTTAGCCACAAAAAGACAAAATAGATTAAAAAGTCAATAAGATAAAATATCACATTCAAACTAATCATTTCATTTTTTCTTTTACAAAAGTAAAAAAGTCAGAAAAACCCATCCCAAACAAGGCTTTTTAGCCCTAGACTAAAAATAGTCAAAAAGCCAACCCACATCCAAAATGAAGGTTTAACGAGGGAAATATAATTTTCAAAACATGAGGTGGTATTGTATTAAAGATAAAACTGAATGGATGTCAATGTAATTTATCCTAATTTTTTTTTCTCTATCTTATTGTGCTATAATTCTTCCAAAATTATTTAGAAAAATCACCTACCAATGGAATAGTGGTAGAATATTTACAAATTAATGAAAAAATATATAAATTTAATTATTAATATTTATAAGTTTTTTTTTTAATTTTATTAATTTGAATTTCCTTCGTTAAAATACACTGCATTGTAATTTCTTTAAATTATTTTATTATTCACGCACATCACGTGATATTAGTTGAACAATTACAAACTATCATATTACAAAATGATAAACCTTATCTTTCCACTAATCATAACACACAGGCTCATTTTGGCACAAAAAAAGTCATTTATTTTTTTGAATTTTTTTTTTTTATCTTTAGTATTTTTTTTCAAAATTATGTCAAATTTTTTTTTTATTTTTTTGGTCTTTCTTGCTGAGACGAATCTAAAAAGTATAATTTTTTAAAAAAATTCAAGAAAAAAATCACTAAAGATCAAAATAAGCTAAAAAAATTGCATTTTTTTGACTTATCTTTGTCTTTTCTGAAATTTTTTTTTTGAGAATTGTTTTAAAAAATTATAATTTTTCAGTTTGCCTGGTTGAACTTCAATTTTTTTAAAAGTTCACTAAATAAAAATGAGCCAAAAATAAAAAATAAAATCCCAAAACACTCATTATTGGGCCATGACTAAAATCACCAAATAAAATCTCGGCAAGGAAAAAAATTATTGGCTAGTCTTGGGTGCTACATAATGTTACTCTTCATCAATCACACACTATTTGTTGGCACCATAAAATATTCTTCTTCTTATTATTATTATTAGTATTATCATTATTACACTACAAAAAAATTTACTTTTAGCAACGGCCAAAACTGTCCCTAAAATTAGGAAAAAACGTCGTTAAAAACTAGAAGACCTTTACCCGCGGTTGAAATAGCGACGGCCAAACCGCCGCAATAGCCCCGTCGGCATATCCTTATAGTGACGTTTTCCTCAAACACTGGTATAGTTATTTTTATTGCGACGGTCAATGTAGTGACAGTTATAAATGTCGCTATATCTTAAATTTACCTATTACTTGCTAACTTTATAGCGACGGGTCGACTGCTGCTATATTCTTCACTTTTGCGACATTTTGTGAACCGCTGCTATATTTTGACTTTATTCCATCAGTTTTATACTATCGCTATAGCTATAGAATTCTTTTTGAATTTTATTTACAGCGATGGTTTTTAACCGCGATTATAGGCTATGTTTACTATTCAATTACCAATAATATATAGCTTGAAATTTTCAATGATTTACTAACCATTAATGGTTGTCTCTCACTTATCCCTACTCACATTATATATCTATAAAAACACTATTTTATTCTAATGACTCAATACTCAATAATTGTAAAAGGTAAGAGAGTCTTCATTTTCATAATCCCAAAATATCCAAAACACCTTAATTAAAAGGTTCATTACATAATCCTGTAATACAAAATAGATCCAATATTTCTAGCAAACTAATAGCCCACACCATAATCTAAAAGGTACATATAAACTTGTCACATGACAATAGTACTCAAAAATATTACTCATGACGCCATTTTATAAAGACCTTCATAAAAAATGTTCAAATCGAAAAATGACGTCCATTGTTTGACACATCATATTGTCTTATTTCCTGTAATAAAAATGATTCAATGAGCATAAGTATCATTTTCAATTTCAAAATCTATAAAGAAAGTTTAGACTATAAATAATTCTCGGACAAGTCTTTTTTTTTTTTTTTTTTGGTAAGTATGTGGTTTACATATCAAAAAATAAAGATTACAATGAAGTTGAAGATCATATTTGCATATTAAGATAGATCAGCCATTAAGAGAGAAATCAACAACAATGGAGAAAAAAATACAGTAATGCAGATATGTAAGGTGGCTAAAGATTTAAGAAACAAATTGTTCTCAATTTGTGTAGTTAGTTCTTGTTGTTCTTTAAGCATTGCAAATTGATTTCTAAGATTAGATATGGATGAAGACATCTAAAGGGCTTAGAACATGTAAGTAAGCAACTAACAATTATTAATGTCTAGGAAATTATATCTAAATATGTGCCCACCTTGCCTCTGCTATTACTCCTAAGTATAGAACTCTGATGAATCTCAAAAAAGAGAGAGCAGAGTTTGTGCTTTCCTTTTCTGAAAGAAATGGAAAAGATATATCAGTCCATACAGCAACCTCAATATTTATGAGTAGAAAACAACTACTGTAAAAGTTATACATATTAGAAAGAAATCCAGAACAGATTTAAAAGAAAAAATGCAGAAACAAGTTGGCCCTCAACTCCATCCTCTCTTACAGGAGTATACAGTGCCACCAGTCTGTATCCCATATCATCAACATTAGATTTGTACATTCTTATAGTCTCCTTTGCAATATCACACCATGTTTAGCGAGCAAACATCTCAACTGAAATATTGAAGTTGGATCTTTTGATGAATAATTCTAGAAACTTTACAAGTGTCGATGCCTTCATCTAGAGTCATAAACTTACCCCACCTTTTGTTATTGACAACCCTAAGATGTGAACATATTTGTTTCTTTTTAAATAAAGAAAGAGGTATTGTTGTGAACCTAAAAAAAAAAGTCTTTTTAAATAAAAAAAATGAAAGTAAAAAATCAATGAAGGAATGCATTAGTCAAACAAGCAGGAAACTTGCAACCAGAAAACTTGCATCTTTATTTATTTATCTCATGGTTCAATATATGCACACTTTCATAAAAGCAATGACAATAAAAAGAGGCAACAATTTTCTCTAATCACATTATTAAGCCAACAAAACATTACAAACTGTGCACTAAATTCATTGACAACAATTTTCTCCAAAAAAATAAAAAATAAAAAATATAGAACAAACAGAACAAAAACAAACAAAAGGGTAGACACTATTACTCCATTGTGGCATTTTATCAAATATCTAGCATACATAATGATTTCTCAAGCAAGAGATTTTATTGTGTAGTATCAACAACAATCCATTCACTTCACTAATTACATTTGCTGAAATATGAATATCATAGATTATCAAATATATATGTGTATGTGTGAATATCATAATCAGAATGCAAAACATGTTAATCAATCTATTTTATAAATTATTTTCCCAAATCAAAATCATTCAAAATGTTCATGAAATACTTCAGAGTAGAGGAGTTTTGGAGATCTTAACAATGAATTCCATGGACCCAAACTTGTCCGAAGATGCTTTATGTTTTTATGGGATTCTTCATCTTCATGATTGTTTCATGGGTATAGTGTTTGGGAAATGACAGTAGATAACAGAGTTAAATCGAACAAAGCAAAGTGAAAGGGTTTTGCTAATTGGTATGGAACGGGTAAAGAACATGAAGTGGGGTGTAATTTGAAACAAAGGATGAGGGAGGAAGAAGACAGTGAGGGAGAAAGAAAAACTGAGACAGTAGAAGAAAGAAAGAGGGGTATAGAAAGAAATTGAGAGACAGAAGAAAGAGGGGGATAGAGAAAGAGAAACAGAGAGAGTAGACTAACCTTGAAATCACAGTGGTGAGGAAGCTTGATGTCGTCAACACGCCACGGTGGAGGATGAACGAAGGCTCTGATACTTCGCAAAAAGGAGTTTTGATAGACTAGGGCACGAATTGTAATCAAGGAGAAGGAGATGAACTTTTTTTTTTGTTTTTTTTTAACATATCAGAATTTCAGTCCAAAAATTAAAAAATTCAATTTCGCGCAAAATCAGAAATCTATTTGGCGGGCCTTCTTATTTTCCTTGGCTTTTTGTAACGTTTGAGGTCAAACCACCGCTATAAAAAAATATATAGTAGCACTTTAGGAAAAAAATGCTACTAAAAATTTTATTTTTAGTTGCGGTCAATAACTGCTACAATAGCCCATCTATAGCAGCATTTTTTAGGCTGATACAATAAAAAACGCTACTAAATCTTGATTTTCTTGTAGTGTTATTATTTTTAGGACACGTGGCATCCTCTTATTCATTTAGAAGTTAAAAAAAGTTATGGAGATGATAGAGAATATGAAGGACAAAGTGGATAAGTAGAAGGACACATGGCAAGACAAGGATGAAGATGAAAGAAATGGATAATTACTAAGTAGTTATTGTTGTATGTTTTCCTTTATAAATAGTGTAGACGTCCCCCGAACGTCCCGGGAGATGATCCCCCCGTTCTGTTCATTTGGGCTCACTACAGTTCGGACTCAAATCGTCACGGTTCTAAATCTGAACCAAAGAGTCCAAATCCGGCAAATCGTTTTGAGAAAACAGATTTTTAGAAAGAAGTGCCAAACATGGACTGCTTCGCCAGATATAGAGTCGCCACCTAAATATTTTTTATGGGGAAATTTAGGAAACCCTGACTCGTTGCCTAAGGCCACGTGTCCGTCATCACCAAAGTTGCCTCGGCTCAGGAACTTGGGTACGATTGGGGAAGGTCAGCTATGAGCACCCCCGCTCGCCCGATCAAAGATCGGCCTCTACTAACCATGATATCTTTTTTCAAAAATATTACGTGTTCTTATTCCGGTTTATTAGCCTAGAATTACTATGTGATGCGCACAGCAAAACAAGTATAGACTGGATTGCCTAAGTTGGAATAAAGCATCATATATCCGTATGTTTTGAAAAATGGATTGAAGTTTGCTACTCGTAAGTAGGCTAAAATACGGGTTTCGACGAATTATTCCAACTCAAGCAACCCAACCTTCACCCACAGGCATTTAGGCAGCTATATCACATAAGCACATAGCCTCATGGTAAGTATGCTAATATGGCAACACTCACACGCATGCAAGATGCTAAAGCATAAGAGCTTACCTAGTACTCTAAGTCAAAACAGAAACTAGTTAGTAATCAAATGCATGATCCTTGTTCATGTTAAGATGGCTAATGCAACACATACAGAATGCAACTAGAATAGGCTCGGCTAATCTAAGAATGACATATGATGATGCCACAGCTAACACGTATTCAACTTGGAATTGAAAAACAATGCAGTTAGTATGATGCGCCGAGCCCGGTGCATGCAATACAGATGGATGGATGCACGCATGCAAAGCATAAGGTATGCTAATTTAAATATGCTCTAATACTAACCATTGAAAGCTAGTAAATAAAAAGGGAAGAAAGATGTGGGGTTAGAAGACATACACACACTCATGCACACTTATTACACAATTGCCCTCACTCAAAGGGTTCGAATAAATATTACACAACCAAATGAATACTACTAAATTAAATATTACAGAACTTCTAATTAATTAACGAATTAAATGCAGAAGGAAGGTGGCCGCAGCCTTGCCTCGGAATGCGTGGATGATGCATGCTTGACTTGCCTTGCTCGGAAACCCGTACCATGCCACTATTGCCTCTGTTTACACTGCCTTGCTACTCTGAAAATTGTGAAAGTTTCCAGAACTGCTTTGAGCTTCCTTCTGAGTGCTGTGGAGTGCCACCGGCCAAAACAAAAGGCCATCGGCCATGGGAATGGGATTATCGGCCAAAGCTTGTGTCATCGGTTGGACACTGATGGCCAGTCGGCACTAGAGATGGCCGGTCGGCTATTTCTTCCTGCAGAATCCTGCAGTTGACAGCAGCAGAGGACAAGTAGTGTATGGCATGGAATTTTCAAGCAAATGTGAGCATGGCCACACTCCCTATCATGCAATGGACTCAAGGGAGCGTGGCTCTCGACACTCGGGCCATCAATTATGCATTTTGATGCATGATGGCCTAAGAGGCCAAGTTTGCCATTCAATGTAAATGCATGCGCAAAAGAAATGAATGCCTCATGCCCTATAATGTTGAGATCAAGGGCATTGGCGACCGAGGAGTAAGACGCGTTACATCACTTCAAGTACGAACGCATCCCATTCCTCAGATTTGGTTTGACACCCCAAACCAAACCTAATGCAATGCATGTATGTCATATATAATGCAAAATGATGCAACTTAATGCAATGCAATATGAGCATGCTAGCCTAATACAATGCAATACTACCAAGACATGCAATCTAATCTGATGTCACATTAGTATGCCAAGTATGTAACAAGGTCATGTGATGCCATTAGCTAAGCAATATGCAAAAATGCAAACAAGATATAATGCAATCATGCAACTAATGTAATGCAATATACATCATGCCAAGTATGCAATTATGTACAAGGGTGGTCTTAAACTGAAATGGGAGGCCTCAGCCATGCCCCAAAAACAGTGGCCAAAGATGGTGCAAAAGAGCACCAATTATGCATGCAAACATGCACACAACAAGGTTCATCATCTAAGCATGGAAGGGGGAAACTCTAGGCATACTTGAAGGCGATATGCATGGACGTTAAACACTCATGTTAAACTCTGAAAAGGATGCGAAGAATGATGCCAAAACATGCTAGGGAATGGGTGCGAAATAGAAGGTATTCAAGGCCACAAAAGAGAGCATTGCCCAACACCTATCCCAAGAAAACATGGTATGGACTATGCAACCAAAAATAGAGTTACAATGCACCAAAACAGGTCCTAAAACCCACTGTTATGGCAGCTCGAATGACTCAAACACATAGGCATGCACAAAAGCCCAAACATGGAGCATGAGACCACACCTCTTCAAGGCATTGAAAGGAGAACAAATGTAAGCATGTAAGCACAAAACATGGACTGAAATGATATAATAAGTGATTCCAAATCACTGAAATAGCCAAGGTAATGCATGCTAATGACTCACACATCCGATGCGAACATGTTAGAATGCAAATGGACTATACAAAGCATGAAAGGTATGATCAAATCAATGCCTAATAGACCTTAAGCATGATGTAACATGACCAAAAGCTTCACAAAGCTAGGCAAAACATGAGAGCATGGTAGGCTAAATGCATGGTGCACTTCTAGGCAAAATAAAGGAATACAAAGAAAGTATATTAAGCATGCAATGGGCCATTAATCCGATAAAAAACAGAGATATAATATGACCAAACAACATCCAAAAACCTCTGAAATGAAGCCAAAAACAATTAAGCATACATGCTACCCTTATGAGCCAAAATGCAAACAAAAGGAGAGACAAAGGGAGATGGGTGTCCCTCCCCTATGCAAGACTTCAAGACCCCTTCTTCACCACTGAAAATCCTCTGGATTTCAGTGGTGGGAAGGCTAATACATAAAAGGATTCAAAGCTTAACAAAGAAGGTACAAAAGGGCCAAATAAGGCCTAAGAGGGGGAGGTCAACCCCCAACACCAAAGTGACCTTAATAAAGTATCTTAAGCATGCAAATACAAGACTTTTTCAGTTATACACAAAGCTTAAATCAGTATGCAAGATAGGTTAAAGACTAGTGCAAGATTGGGGAAAATAAAGCAAAAGTGTTACCCTTGAAGAATACTTCAAGAACAGCAAGTGCAGCCACCTTCTTCTGATCAAAACTAGCTCAAAACCTGAAGAACAAACCCTCAACACCTCCAAAGTCGAAGTATGGTGTAATACTATGTGTTCTAGTGCAAAACTAAGAACAAACTACACTTTTAGGCCCTCAAACACACACAAATCAAGAGCGAGAGGGAGATATAAAGAGAGAGGGTGATATATATCAGAGATATATGTAATTAGGTCTGGTTTTGCTGAACCCCTCCAAAGGAGAGGGGAGGTCTCCTTATATAGACAAGGCAAGAGGCCTAAGCTTCCAAAAGAAGCTAAACAAAAAGGGGGCAAGGCTTCTCCAAGAAGCCAAGGCAAAGGGGCCAAGTCTTCCTGAGGAAGCTGGGACAGGGGTTCAAGTTTCTTGAGGAAGCTAAGACAAAGGTCCAAGCTTCCTCAAGAAGCTAGACCAAAAGGGTGCAAAGGGTGCAAGTCCGTGCACTCCAGCTGGCATGCACCATGCCTCAAAGAGGCAAAAAGGAGGTATTGGCCAGAAAAGGAGTCCATCAGCCAAATAAATGGTCGGTCGACCCACACAAAGAGTCGATACACCAACAAAAGTGCCGACCGACCAAACATTTGGTCGGTAGCAAAAGGGCAAGGCCGGTGGCATCATGCCACGGCCGGTGGGTTTCAGGGATGGCTAACAAGCCTCTTCCCACCCCCAGAAGCACAAAACACAAGTCCTTGGTGCAAAACCAAGCACAGAACAGGCAAGTTAAGAGATCCTGAGGCAAGGCGCGCGACTGAGACCTCCGGGAACTAAAAATGAACATGAACATGGATGATCATCGAGTGTTCAAATGATGACGTCCAAGTCTTGAGGACGGTCAAAAATGGGGTGTCTACAAATAGCCATCAATGGCTACACTGTAAGAGGCCAGAACTCAAATAAAAAACAATTGATTTCTATTTTTTATTGTCATTTATACTTCCTACATTTTATTTTATGCACTTCCTTTTCGGAGCATTTATTTTCAGCACTTCCTTTTCGATGTATTTTATGCACTTCGTTTTCAAAGCATAGGAGTAGAGGTAAGTAATTATTACTTTCATTGTTCACTCAATCATCCCAATTGTTCACTCAATCATCTTTCTCTGTCTCCCTCATTCTTCTGTTGATTTTTCTTTTTCTAAACTTGGCAATTTTGGAGTTCTCTTTATTGAGGCAAAAGAACTGTCAACACAATCGCTTGATAATTGGCTTGAATTTAATCTGTAAGGATTTTTCAATCCTTACTGGCACGCTAGCATTTATGATGTTTTCTTTCGTAGGAAAAATAAGCTAACACTATTATGTAACTTATATTTTTCAATCACTCATGTACCCTAATAATTTTTTTTTCTTTTTATTTATTTATTTATTTTGAACAAGATACAAGGCTAATGTTAGAGAACTAAAGTTACCCATAATGATGTGGTAAGAAAATGAGGCTCTATATGATTGAGGTGGTGTTTGGGAAGCCAAACTTGGGCTAAAATAGCCATGTCACGACAAAAGTGGCTTTTTTAGCCACATGACTAAGTCTGTTGGTTTACCGGAGAGGCGAAGAGATTTGTTATTAGGAGGTTTTAGGGAAAGTGGTTCAGTTATTCATGAACGCAGAGTTCGTCTCTGTTTTTTGAAGGACTTTTCCCCTTAGCTGAAAATTCTACCCCTTCGATGAACTCGCCCTCTTTCTGTATATACTATCTACTTGCTGTTGGGAAGTGTAGTTTTTCTATATTTGGATGGTAGATCCTCCCGTTGGTTCCAGTGAGATTGAAAAATCTCGGGTTTGAGGTTTGGATCTTCTTCGTGCATTGAACCATGGCATGAAGGTGAGGGTTTCCATCTTCATGGAGCTTCCTTGCGACAAGTATGTAGTATGACTGACTGGCTAGTTGGAGGAGAGATTATAGGATTTCTAGGAGTTGTTCTTTTGGGCATGGGCATTGTGGGTAAGTGAGAAAAATATTCTTGGCATAAAAATGGAAAGAGGCTTGGCGAGGCATTTTGTAGTGGTAAACAGTGAACTCACACCAGCCGTACAAGGCCTCCCTATTAGTTAAAAAACCTGGTGTGAATGGTGTGAGTGGTGTGACTGGAGGGGAGCTGTATTAATATTACCAGCGCCCCCCCCTCCCGTTGATCTGAGCCGTCCATTGCTGTACTTATGGACACGTGTATGGATGTAGTAAAAAGGAAGTCACACCCGGGCCCAGGTGTGAGTGGTGTGAGTACTTTTGATTCCTTTGCCAGATAGTGCTATACACGTGTCGCTCTTCTGGTGGTTTGTGTGGCTGTAAAGAAAATATTTTTGCAGAATGATAGACATAAAGCAAAGGTGGGAAAATAAATGCATTTGAATTATTTTGAATGGGGAATCTTCGTCCTTACACGGGGCCAGTTTTGCTATATATTTGGTACCAGAAAATATTTTATGGCATAGAGGAATATGCTTTTGCAATGGGATAGCTATTGTGGTGAAGTTGCTTTCTGGTACGTTATTTCGTCCCTCTTTTTCTTTTTGTCTTTTTTTGTTGATTTATTTGGTATACAATGTTGTATTCCTTAGAAGAGTATCCCGAGAAAGATGTCCCACCGATTACGTCACAAAATACTTCCAATTAAAAACATTTTCGAGGGATCATTACAAAAGAGAGAGGCCCCCATATACTAGCCCCTTTAATTCATTTCCTTTCTTACATGAAGAAGTAAAAAAAAGGGCAGAAAATAATATTTTGTTTGTAAGTCAAAATTTCGTTCAGTACGAGTTATGCCAAAATTGTTGTCTCTCCGTTTGGAGGGAAGACGACTTCCTTAGATTAGGGATACACAAAAACAATATCAATAATTTATATACTGACGAAGAACTCTCCTCCTCCTCTGATAATAGGAACCAGAGCAGAGGCCCATCCGCCCAATCTCCCTCTACCTTGAAGGACCCTCAAGAACAGGCAAAACCGCCTGGGCCAGAAGCCTCGGACGACACAATTACTTCTCTGACAGAATAAGCTTCAAGGACTATGACCAAGACGCCGTCTACAACGTCATAGACGACATCAAATACTCGACAGTCCCTACCGAATTAATGAAGAATTTAGTAGGCTACCAGAGAGATTTCCATGTATTTGTTAAGTTCCAACCAGATCTCACTATTAGAGGAGGAATTCCTTATATTTTATTAACAAATGGGGACAATAGTTGGTTAGATGCAATGTCCCCAAAAATGAGAGAATGGTTTGATGTTAATGTAACCACTGTCATGATTAATGAAAAATTTTATTAATTTTATTTATGAAACCACTCAAAATTTTATTTACTTACTACATTTCCCTTATCATCAACTATTACATCATGAGTCACATCACTATTTTTTACACTGATGATTACATTTCGTAAAACATTAAAAAATTCTGTTGCATCCATAACAACTGATCCTCTACGATCAACTTCCTCTTTGCTAACACCAACCTCTGAAATCAACGGACCAGGATCAACATCACCAGTGTCATCACCACCTCTGCGTACATCAATCTCTGACAAACTCAGACGACCTCTGCATTCATGAATAATTGAACCACTTTCCCCAAAACCTCCTAACAACAAATCTCTTCGCCTCTCCGGTAAACCAACAGACTTAGTCCGTGTTAGAATTAGAATGGCCTTCATTGGAGGGCAATGCCAAACATCAACATTCTTTTGGGCATGGGCATTGTGGATAAGTGAGGAAAACATTCTTGGCAGAAAAACGGAAAGAGGCATGGCGAGGCATTTTGTAATGGTAAACAGTGAACTCACACCAGCCGTACAAGGCCTCCCTATTAGTTAAAAAACCTGGTGTGAATGGTGTGAGTGGTGTGACTGGAGGGGGGGGGCGCTGTATTAATATTACCAGCGCCCCCTCTCCCGCTGATCTGAGCCGTCCATTGCTGTACTTATGGACACGTGTATGGATGTAGTAAAAAGGAAGTCACACCTGGGCCCAGGTGTGAGTGGTGTGAGTACTTTTGATTCCTTTGCCAGATAGTGCTATACAAATGTTGCTCTTCTGATGGTTTGCGTGGCTGTAAAGAAAATATTTTTGCAGAATGATAGACATAAAGCAAAGGCGGGAAAATAAATACGTTTGAATTATTTTGAATGGGGAATCTTCGTCCTTACATAGGGCCAGTTTTGCTAGATATTTGGTACCAGAAAATATTTTATGGCATAGAGGAATATGCTTTTGCAGTGGGATAGCTATTGTGGTGAAGTTGCTTTCTGGTACGTTATTTCGTCCTTCCTTTTCTTTTTGTCTTTTTTGTTGATTTATTTGGTATACAATGTTGTACTCCTTAGAAGAGTATCTGTAGACGTCCCCGAACGCCCCGGGAGGGTGAGTCCCGTTCCGTTCATTTTGGGGTCACTATAGCTCGGACTCGATTTGTGTCACGGTTCTTAATCTTGAACCAAAGAGTCCAGATCTGGCAAATCATTTTGAGAAACAGATTTTTGGAAAGAAGTGCCAAATATGGACTGCTTTGCCAGATACAGAGTCGCCACCTAAATATTTTTTATGGGGGAATTTAGGAAACCCTGACTCGGTGCCGAAGGCCACATGTCCGTCATCACCAGAGTTTCTCGGCTCGGGAGCTAGGGTACGATTGGGGAAGGTCAGCTATGAGCACCCCCTCTCGCCCGATCCGAAGATCGGCCTCTACTAACCGTGATATCCGTTTTTGAAAACATTATGTGGTCTTATTCCATTTATTAGCCTAGAATTACTATGTTATGCGCACAGCAAACAAGTATAGACTAGATTGCCTAATTTGGAGAGAAACATTGCATATCCGTTTGTTTTGGAAAATGTTTTGGAATTTGCTACTCGCAAGTAGGCTAAAACACGGATTTCAACGAGTGTTTCCAACTCAGACAATCCAACCTTCACCCACAGGCATTCAAACAGTTTATCACATAAGCATCTAGCCACATGGTAAGCATGCTGTCATGTTAACATTCACACGCGTGCGAGATGCTAAAGCATAAAATACTTACATCGTACTCCAAGCCAAAACAATAAACTGGTTAGCAAACATGCGTGATCCTAGTTCATGTTAAATTGACTAATGCAGCACATACAGGATGCAATTAGATAGGCTCGGCTAACCTAAACATGGTATGTGAAATGCTACAACTATTACGTATTCAATTTGAAATTGAAGTACAAATGCAGTTAGCGTGATGCGCCGAGCCCGGTGCATGCAAGACAAATATATGAATGCACGCATGCATGGCATAAGGTATGCTAAATTTAAAGATGCCCTAGTCTACCATCAAAAGCGGGTAAATAAAAGGGAAGAAAGACGTGGGGTTGGAAGACATACACCCACTCACACACACTTATTACACAATTGCCCTCACTCGGAGGGTACAAATAAATATTACAGTCCGGATAACAAATACATTAATTATTACAGAATTTCTAATTAATTAATAGAAAGAATGCAAAAAAGGAGAAAGGTGGCCACAGGCTCCGCCTCGGGATGCGCGAATGATGCATGCTCGAAACCCGGCTCGTCCGGAAAGCCAGCACCATACCATTGCTGCCTCTGTTTTTACTGCCTTGCTTCTCTGAAAAATGCCAAAATTCTGGGAAAAGTTCCTTGAACACTGCAGAATACCACCGGTTGGAGGAAGTTCCCACCGGCAATGTATAAATTCCATCGGCTGATGATGGAGTTATCGGCCATTCACCCATGGCTGGTCGGCACTAAATTCTGCCGATCGGCAGAAACTTCCTGCAGAAGACAGTTTTGACAGCAACAGAGGACAGACAGCATATGGCATGGGATTTCAGGCACATGTAGGCATAGTCATGTTCCCCATCATGTATTGAACTCAGGGAAGCATGGCCCTCGATCCTCGAGCCATCAATTGTGCATGATAACCCAAGAGATCAAGCTTGCCATTTGATGCAAGAATGCATGCAACACACAAATGAGGACCAAGGCCTTATCATGTCGAAGTCAAAGGTCCCGGTGACCGAGAGTTAAGGTACGTTGCATCACTTATAGTATGAACGTTCCTTAACCCTCACACTTGGTTTGACACCCCAAACCAAGTAATGCAATGCATGTTATGCAAACAATGACTTAAAGATACAACATGGGATTAAAATGCAAGGCATGCCAAGTGCCAAGCAACTAACATGGCAAGTATGCAATACTAGGCATACAAGATGCAAATGCAATGCAAACATGGACAACCTAAGCAATAGGATCAACATATTACAACACTTGATGAAGCAATCATGCAATGGACATGAGACAAGCATGCAATGGTGGGCTTAAACCATAAAGGGGCAGACCTTGATCCACCCCAAAACAGTGGCCAAAAGTGCCTAAAAAGGTGGACAAATACTCATGCCAACAAGCAAGCCAAAGGTCCTAAGGTTAAGGCACAAAAGGGGGCACTTCACTTCCACCAACATGACCACTCATGGCATGAATTGGACAAGCCAAAACAGAAACTTAGCATGCAAAGATGGAGTCCAAAATCCACTAATATGGCAACTTAAGCGACTCTAATGAGATGCATGCACCAAGGCTCATTTTTAGGCATAAAAGGGCATATCCTCAAAGCATGAAAGAGGTCACATATGCAAGCATACAAGCATGATTTATGGACTGAAATACAACCTTAAATGATGCCAAAGGATGAAGATGGTCCAAGCTACACATGCTAGAGGCCAATATGCTCAAGGCTCACAAGCCAAAACACAAAGAGAGGACACCAAACATGGCAAGCATGACTGAAACAAATGGCCAACAGACCTTGAACATGGTGAAATAATGCCAACACCTTCATGGAACTAAGCCAACACATGCAAGAATCATGGCCTAAACACAAGATGCATTTCTAGGCCAAATAGGGGAATGTAAAGCAAGTATGTTAAGCATGCAAAGGGGCACAAATCCGACCAAAAACAGAGATTACATATGACCTAAAAACACCCAAAAATCTCTGAAAAAGGGGCAAAACCAATCAAGCATGCATGTTACCCTTTAAGCCAAAATGCAAGGAAATAAGACAATGAAGGGAGAGGGGTGTCCCTCCCCTATGCAAGACTTCAAACCACCTTCCACACCACTGAAAATCCACTGGTTTTCAGTGGTGAAAAGACTAAAACACTTAAGCAAACAAGGCCTTACCAAGGAGGCAACAAAAAAGGCCAAATAAGGCCTAAGAGGGTGAGTTTGAACTCAAACCACAAAAGACCCTTAATGAAAGTTCTTAAGCATGAAAATATAAGCCTTTTTTATGTTATGCACAAAAACTAAATCAGCAAGCAAGATAGGTAAAAGACTAGTGCAAGTTTGGAGAAACTAAAGCAAAGTGCTCACCCTTGAAGCACACCTAAAGAATAGCCAATGCAGCCCTCTTCTTTTGATAAAAAACAGCCCCAAAACTCAAGAATCACCCCTCAAAGTCCCTCAATCTCGGAGCAAGGTGTAATAGTGTGTGTATTAGTGCAAAAGTAAGGTAAAAACACACTTTTAGGCCAAGAAACACACACAAGGGAAGAGAGAGAGAGAAATATAGAGAGAGGGTGTATCTATATGTATAAGCTCTGGTTTTGCCTTCAAAGTTTCTAACCTAGAACAAGGAGAAGACCTCTCCTCTTATAGAAGTCCCTCTTGCAAAGCTTACACAACAAGCTTGCTTAGAGGGAAATCCCTCTATACACGTGTATGGAGGGAAGCAGAGTTGGTGCCAGCTATCACAGCTGGCATAAAATATCTACATAAAGTAGATGAACAGTGGTCGGCTACTTAAAATTTCCATTTTCACAAAAATGAGTGCCGACCGGCAACAAAAAGTGCCGACCAGCAAAAAAGATTGCCGACTGCAACAAAACGCCAGCCGGTGGAATGTGGCTATGGCCAGTGATGCGTGGGGATGCCTCACAAGGCATTCCCTGCCCCTCCAAGGCAAAACACAAGTGTTTGGTGCAAAACCAGACACTAAACGGTCGAGTTCGGAGATCCTGAGGCAAGGCGCGTAGCCGAGACCTCCGGGAACTCCAAACGAACACAAACAAGGGTAATCACCAAGTGTTCCAATGGTGACATCCAAGTCTTGAGGACGGTCAAAAATGGGGTGTCTACAGTATCCCAAGAATTACGGACAGTTCACTCAAATGTGTGTAGATTGTTTTTTGACGTGGCAAATAGGGCTGTGGGAAGAGAGCCGGCGGTCAGCTCCGGCGAAGTTTGTTCCGATGTACGAGGAGTAGAGGGCAAATATATCAAAGCTAAGGTGCCTGAACAGAAGGGTTAGCAGAGGTAAGAGAATCAGCAGAATTTGTACGATAAAAGATTTGGAGTGTTTCATAAAAAATGGAAGGAATAGGAAGCAGCCAGTATCGGACCCCCTTTGCGTACCGGAGGTCAAGGACACCGGTGGTCAGTGGATATAAGCGGAGTTACCGTGATCGTGCACCTTTTAAGGCGGCGTACATTTGCCGACGGTACGTTCAGAATATTCCGCGTTATATTAAGAAGACTAAGAGGGGAGTAAGGAAGTTGCAGTTGTACGATGAACAATTAAGGGACGTTAAATTTGATAATAAAGGTGTGGCCAGATTGCTTAATGGTATTGAGTTGGGTAATAAGAGATGTGACCGTCAATCAGACAAGATCGTGGTTAAGGGTATAAAATTAATTGGGAATGTTCAATTGGGACAAGATGCTAAAGACGAAGCTATGGTCCACCACATATTGTTTTCATCATAAGTGATAATAGTCCGTCAGATTCCGTCCCCACACTTGACAAGATATTTATTAGAGTTGGGGAGGGTAATCCTGAGACCTGGATTGTTGATCCTGACCAGTCTGACCGGTTTCAGATGCTAAAGAAAATGAGATTCAAGCTCGTTGGTGGCAAGGATAAAGAGTACGTTCGTCACGGGATAGAAGTTGTAGACCGGTTCTTCCCAGTTGATGTTTGGACGGACTACAAAGATACGCTGTTGGGAAATGTTGGAAGTATTCAAAAGGGTGCCATATATTTAGTGGCTGCTACTGTTAGTGGAAAGGAATGCAAAATTACTTTAAGGAGTCAAATGTACTTTAAAACTGTTTAGAATTGTATTTTTATGTATTTTATTTCTAATGTTCAGGTTAATGGAGGCGGACGATATAAAAACTGGGGTTGTTGAAGGTGTTTCAAAAAGTGATTTCAGTTGTATTGAACTTGTGTTGCCTAATTTATTTTCTCAATTGAGGTTAAGATACAAACAAAAAAAATTAAGGTTGATAAAATATTCCCCCCTTTGCGTACCTAATGCTAGTGGGTTGGTCAGAGTAAATATTTATGATCGAAGGTTAAACAGTAATAACAGTTTGCAGGCGTGGTTTATTTTCCCAGTGGATTGTCAATGCGAGTTAGTCTATTATAGGAATGATTATTGTTCAATTAACGACAAACAAGTGTCATGGATGGTGAAGTATCGACTTGAAAATTCAAGTATTAAAAGGCGGCTACGTATTGTAAAATGAAATGGTATCTAAAGTATTCTATGAGTGACATGCCAGAAGATTCGCAAATGAGGCCCCCTCTATTGTTGTGTTATCTAAAAAATATAATAATGATAATGTTGATGTTTGGCATTGCCCTCCAACGAAGGCTATTCCGATTCTGATACAGACTAAGTCTGTTGGTTTACCGGAGAGGCAAAGAGATTTGTTGTTAGGAGGTTTTGGGGAAAGTGGTTCCGTTATTCATGAACGTAGAGGTCGTCTGAGTTTGTCAGAGATTGGTGTACGCAGAGGTGGTGATGACACTAGTGATATTGATCTTGGTCCGTCGATTTCAGAGGTTGGTGTTAGCAAAGAGGAAGTTGATCGTAGAGGATCAGTTGTTATGGATGCAACAGAATTTTCTAATGTTTTACGAAATATAATCATCAGTGTAAAAAATAGTGATGTGACTCAAGATGTAATAGTTGATGCTAAGGGAAATGTAGTAAGTAAATAAAATTTTGAATGGTTTCATAAATAAAATTAATAAAATTTTTCATTAATCATGACAGTGGTTACATTAACATCAAACCATTCTCTCATTTTTGGGGACATTGCATCTAACCAACTACTGTCCCCATTTGTTAATAAAATATAAGGAATTCCTTCTCTAATAGTGAGATCTGGTTGGAACTTAACAAATACATGGAAATCTCTCTAGCAGCCTACTAAATTCTTCATTTTAAATTATTTAAATTTTTTTGTTAAAATAATTTTTTGAATATTTATTTAATTTTTTTGCTTATTAAATTTTTTAGATTATTTACATTATTTAAATAATTTAAAATAAAATTAAAATTAAAATTAAAATAAAATAAAAATAAAAATAAAAATAAAAATAAAATTAAAATTAAATATTTAAAATTAAATTAAAATTAAATTATTTAAAATACACATGACAATAAAATAAAACCTCACTTTTTATCATTTTACAGAAAATGAAATAAAAATTAAAATAAAAAACACATGAAAAAACCATTTGCAAAAAGAAACAAAAAAACTTAAAATGAAAAAAACATAAATTAAAAAAAAATTTAAGCAAAATACGCCAAATCCAAACCGAAAATAAAAAACTTAAAAAAAAAAATTAAGCAAAATACGCCAAATCCAAACTCAAAATAAAAAAATAAAAAATAAAAAAAATTTATTAGCAAAATACGCCAAATCCAAACCCAAAATAAAAAAATAAAAAAAAATCTAAGCAAAATACGCCAAATCCCAACCCAAAACAAAAAAATAAAAAAATAAAAAAAAATTTAAGCAAAATACACCAAATCCAAACCGAAAATAAAAAAAAATAAAAAATAAAAAACATTTAAACAAAATTTGCCAAATCCAAATCCAAAATAAAAAAAAAGCCAAAAAGGGCATATTGGTAATTTAACAGGAAGACATCTCACCAAAAAGTCAAAAAGCCAAAAAAGTCAAAAAACTCTTTTCAAATCAGACTTTTTAGCCCTAGGCTAAAATAGCTAAAAAAATTAAATAGCTAAAAAACCAACCCACGTCCCAAACGGAGGCTGAATGTAGAGTGATGATGCATTCCTTAATACATCATTCTTATTTTGATATCTAATAAGGTAAAGGAGAAAATATAGAGAGATAGAAAAAAGAATGTTGGCCTTCTTCATATGATACATTGTATGCCTTCATTTGACATAAGACTAAAATGTGGTTGAGATTAAAATAGTTGTAAAAAAATAAAAATATGTTAAAAATTCAATAAGATAAAATATCACATGTAAATTATAATTATTTCTTTTTTTTTCACAAAAGTTAAAAAAGTCAAAAAAATTCAACTCAAACGAAGTTTTTAGCCCCAAATTAAAATAGATAAAAAATCAAAAAATTAACACACTTTCCAAATAAAATCTGTGTCATTAGGATGGATTAAGAGTATTCAATTAGAACTCCTCAAAATATATACAAAAATGCTAGAGGTCCCAAAAATTTTACTAAAAATTTTATCAAATGTCTCACATGGGTGTGGGACCCACATGAGACCCACATTGTGTGGGTCCCACACCCATATAAGACATTTGGTAAAACTTTTAGTAGAATATTTGGGATCTCTAGCATTACTCAAATATATATATATATATATATATTAATGTGTAACAAATCGAGAATGTGATTCATACAAAAGAGAGTTCTATGGACATCGGACAGTAATACCGGCGAGTGTGGACAACATGACGTAGAGCTGCGAGTACGAACTATTCACTGATCCAAAATCTCATTCATTCATCACTGCATCTGTATCCGGCAACCAATCGCCGCCGTTTCTTCACTCACGCTCCTTGTTTAGCTTCCCGCTCTCTCCCTCTCTCTCTCTCACACACTTTTTATGATAGTATCTCTCTATGGAGATCACATCTAGAATGAGAACCAGAACCAGAACAAGAGTAGAAGAATAGCAGTCTAGTTGAAGAAGTCAATGGCCACCTATAGTGGCCGAAACAAGAAAATCGAGATGGCGAAGCGTCATATAGAGGAGATAAGGAAGCGCAAGTTGTCAGTAGGCCGTTTGACTCTAGATCTCCACAACGCTGTCACTAGGCTCTCTTCTGATCTGAACTCTACACCAAAGACGTCCACTTCCTCATGGAGCTCATTCAAGTTTTCCTTTCCCCTCTTTCTCATAGTTTCTTTCCCTCTCTAAGATAAAATCTTCTTCTCTCTTATCCGTACATGTATAGTGATTGAAACTTGTGATGTCGGTGGTGAAGACAAAATGCATAAGACATTGACTACTCTCCAGGCGTTGAACCAACGCTAGACATTGTGTTGTTGACGACCATAGACCTAACTGGGTTGACGTTGTTGGTGTACAACAATGAGGTTGGGTTCTCCAAGGAGAACATTGAATCGCTTTGTAGCATGGGGTGAGACACTAAGATTGTGTTTGGTTAACAGATTTAAGAAAGAATTTAAAAAATAAAATATAAAATATGTATAAAAATTTAAAAAATAAAATATAAAATATGTATAAAATTAAGTGAAATATAAATATATTTTATTCATATTTTATATATATTTTTTTATTTCTCTTTTTAAATTTCTTCTCATATCCCTAACCAAAAACAGCATACGAGAGACTAGGGACAA
The DNA here is from genome assembly GCF_055761805.1 of Camellia sinensis. Classification (NCBI taxonomy): domain Eukaryota; kingdom Viridiplantae; phylum Streptophyta; class Magnoliopsida; order Ericales; family Theaceae; genus Camellia; species Camellia sinensis. The sequence continues at coordinate 210,554,515 of NC_138961.1, read as the reverse complement.
AAGGTTTCATTGGGAAAAAAAAAGTATATAATATATATTTTATTTAAAAAAAAAACAAAAAATTAGAAACTAAAATTACCATCAACCCGGATTATTGGCCAATGATTTTTTTAACATGTCCCAAAACACGTACACCTATCCTGTGCTCACATTATTGCTATGTAATTTGTGAAATTTTTGCATGTTAATACGGAGTAGAACAGGTCATGAATATGATAGATTGTAATTTGTAATATTATTGCTTAGTTTTTTTTGTCGAAAATAGTTTTTAAAAAATGTTTTATATATTTTTTGGCATTTGATATAAGTAAAAACTAAAAATCATGGCTGTTTTGGGAAGTAACCTTTTTTTTTTTTTAGACTTATTTTTATCTTTAGTGATTTTTTAAAAAAAAAAAAAAATTCACAAAACTTTAGCTTTCTAGATTCAATGACCAATCAAAAAATTATAATTTTTTTTTGAAATCCAAAAAAAATCCAAAAAAGACAAAAATAAGCAATCTTTTTTGGTTTATTTTCGTCTTTAGTGATTTTTTTTGAAAATTTTCAAAAAATATATTTTTTAGCTTTGTCTTTACAAGGTGGACCGAAAAAGTAAAAAATTTTGACATAATTTTGAAAAAAAAATACTAAAGAAAAAATTCGGAAAAAGAGGTTTTTCTTTGGTTGCCAAAATGGAAATATATAGTCTTCACTTTTGAAAGGGGACTAAAATTGTCATGATTCAAACTCATCCCTATGGATGAAATCATATCATATTTGATGAGAGGGGGTCAAATTGCGGAAGCAAAATTTATAAAGATTGTCCAATGAGCTGTGCAAACATGGCTTAACCAAAACATTCTCATATATGTAATTACTCACACTATACAAACATCCATCCATATTCTATGTTACACAAGTCTAGGATCATTCAAAAGTTAGTATTAACAAAAACCAAGGTTATACACAGATTTGGTCATACGTAACCGTAGACTCGACTTTCTTCGCGCCCCCTTTTTCGGAGAGCTTGAATTGGTCCTACAGTTCGGACTCCTGTCACGGCTCTGAATCTAATATCACAAAGTGCAATGTGAGACTGATAAACACCAAAAAGTCCAATCCGACAAATCATTTTTGGAAAATCAATTTTGAATCAAATAATACCAAAGCTGGACTGCTTTGCTAGATTACAGAGTCGCCACCTAAATATTTTATTTTGGAAAAATTTAGGAAACCCTGACTCGTGCCAAAGGCCACGTGTCTGTCATTACCAAAGTTGCCTCGGCTCGGGAATTTGGGTACGAGAGGGGAAGGTCCTGAAATGAGCACCCCTGCTCGCCCGATCAAAGGATCGGCCTCTACTAAGCATGATATGTTGTTTTATAAACCTCATGTATTCTTGTCCGGTTATTAGCTAACATTACTATGTGACACACGTATACAAGTATAGACTAAGTGGCAAGACTTGGAACAAAACAATTTATGTTTGTTTTTGAAAATTATTTGAATTTGCCACCCTCAAGTGGGCTTAGAAATGCGGATTTGCCACCCTCAAGTGGGCTTAAAACATGATGATTTGTCACTTCGCAAAGTGGGCTTAAAACTCACATTTATCGAATTGTTCCAATTCAAGCAACAAAACCTTCATCCACAAGCATTCATCCACAAGCATTCATGTAGTTAATCATTTAAGCAAATAGCCTCATGGCAAGCATGCTATCATGGAAACACTCACACTCATGCAAGCATGCTAAAGCCTAAAACTTACAGTGTACTCCAAGCCATAAAAAAAACTAGTTAGAAATATGCATGATTCTAACTATGTTAACAATACCTAATGCAACACATGCAATATGCAATTAATAGGCTTGGCTATCTAAGATGCCATATGAATGCAACAATTTGATACACGTATTCAAAGAAGTGCATTGAAATACGATGCAGTTTGAATGATGCGTCGAGCCTCGATGCATGCAAGACAAATGAATGATGCAAACATGCAAGCATAAGGTATGCTAATTGAAACACGACCCTAAACTAACCATCGAAAGCGGTTAAGTAAAAGGGAGAAAGACGTGGTGTGATAAGCCTGTTCTGTATTATGCTAATTGATCTTAATTATGATTGTGATTATGTGTTTAATATGATTTTGAGTGCCATTTATATGACTATATGTGGTTTTGAATTTCTATCTGTTCACCATAGAAAAATCTGTTCAATTTACTGTTACAAACTGAAAAGTGAAGGTCATATCGGCCACAGAAATTGAAATTGACTGTATTACTGTGATTGGCATAATTTTTAAAGCCTATGGTAAAAATTAATTAGAAATTGATTCGGATCAAAATAATTTAAGTAAACTGATTGAATTAAGCACTATTATTTAACCTTAATCAATTTGATTAAGAGAGACTATAAAAGGGCCAATATACACTCATATTCATCTTCCTTAGAGCTTAAAATCTAAAACAAACACTCTAGAGAGAGAGAGAGAATGAACCGAATGTAGAGGGAGAGGGAGCACAAAATTGGAGATTTGAGTTGAGAACTTGGGAATTTGGAAGCTAGGCTCAAGAGCTAGCTAGATTTTGGGAGATTAGAGCTCCTAGAAAAGCATTTGAGCATAAATTCATGAGTATAAGTTTGTAATTTTGTGTATTAAAGCTAGTTGGGTAATCAAGAACATAAATTGAGATGAATTTGAAGCTTGTATGTACATGCATGTATAGGATTGCCATGATTCTACACATTCAAGCATGAAGTATGTTGAATATGAAGAATTGAGCACCAAAGTTTGCATGCATGAGTAATTTTGTGTAGCTTTATGATTTTAATCACCAGTTATATCGTTTGAAATGGAATTAAGTTAACATTTTAAATGCATGGAAGATCCATGTAAGTAAGAAGCTTGATTATTTGAGTTTTGAAACCAACAAGAAGAATTTGAAATGATTTGGGAAATGAACCATGATTTTATGCAATTGGTTCCAAATTAATTATGTCCTTGTGTTATATGATGTCCTTCCATGCTTTTGCATCAAAAATATGATTTTTGGAACCTTTGGGGTTGAGTTTGAAGTTCAAACAGAGTTCTAGAAAACCCAGAATTTGACCTATCCTCTCGAGTGGGGAAAGCGCCGCTCGAGCGTGAAATATTAGCTTCCAGAACTTTTGCAGACATTGATGTCCGCTCTAGCGGAGAGAGTCACATTCGAGAGCCCTGTTACATGTTTTGATTCTCAGCTCAAGCGTCCAAAGTCACGCTCGAGTGTAAATATGAGGCAACCAGTACTTTTGCAGACCAGAGGAATCCGCTCGAGCGGCAGAAACCGCACTCGAGCGGGGAGCCCTGTTTTAGAAATTTTGTAAAGTTGATTTAAGTTATGTTTTTCGTTCTCTTTCATTTCTAAGCACTCTTAGGCATGCATTGAACATTATAAATGAGTTAAAAAGGATAAGAATGAAGCCTAAGAGGGATGTATGAATTAAGAACGGATTGAATCCTTTGTGACCCATATATGTGTTATGTATTATGTAGGGTCGAGCACAAGGACAAATCCACCAGCAGAACACTATGAGTAATATCTTAATAATGATATTTTGAAGTATGCCATTTGTCTAATTATTTACTCCTATTTGAGTTTCATAAGCTTGTTAATCTAAAAGGTGGACAATATTTGTTATGCCATACGATTGGGCCAAAGGCCGTTGGATGTGAATGATTGGGCTAAAGGCCGTCGGACATGAATGATTGGGCCAAAGGCCATTGGATATGAATGATTGGGCCAAAGGCCGTTTGAAATGAATGATTGGGCCAAAGGCCACTGGACATGAATGATTGGGCCAAAGGCCGTTTCATATGACTGGATGGGCCAAAGGCCGTTTGATACGAATGAATTGGGCCCGAGGTCGTTTGATACATCTGAATTTGTAGTCATTTGACACACTAGATAGAAACACGAATTGGGCCCAAGGTCGTCCGATGCATCTATTTCAAATTTCGTTCATGTATCTTCCTTATTTGATATTATTCACTGAGCTTTCGCTCACTCTCATTCATGTGTTGTAGGTGAGCCAAGAGATGTCCAAACCCAGCCTCAGTGAAGTATGTGAGAAACAGTCAAAGTTTTGAGGAGTCAGCCTATACGTCTCACGCACGAGACTTGTTTTCGCCTTTTTGTTCTTTTGTTATATTTTTGCTATGTTGGTGAAAACTTTGGATCACCTTTGTATATAAGCTTTTGGTTGGGCTGACTATGACTTGAATGATCCTGTTGTGTAAAGTTTATATGTTAACTTCCTTTGATGTGGGTTATTAATAAATATGTGTGAAATGTTATGATGTGCCATGTAAGCACAACTCTATGGACAAAAGTTTTAAATTTGCTTCCGTTTTGGCCTCTTAACTTTGTTAAAATATATTTAATCTGGTTTGAGGCCGTAGGTAATCTCTTGATTACTGGCCGGTTATGACCTTAATCCATGGGGACGGGTTCGGGTCATGACACGTGAGGTTGGAAGACATGCACACACGCATGCACACTTATTACAACATTACGTCCTCGCGAAGGTGGGTCCGAATAAATAAGCTAAGCTACAATAAACTAAGCTAATTATTACAAAATGAACTAATTAACTATTCTAGTTAACTAATCATTAAACCATTTGAATAACTAGCTATGCTAAGCTAATTAAAGCAATTAAACTAATTAATTGTTTAAGCTAATTAAATAATTACAACACTTAACACTTATATGAATAAAGCGAATGAATGGCCTCGGGGCGAGGGATGCATGCATGCTCGGTTGCTCCACCCGAAAATGCCATTGCCTTGCCATCGAATGCCTCTGTTTGCACTTATTTGATCTTAGAAAATTGCACCAACTTCCAGATTGCCTCTGCTCCAACACAGGAACACACTTGCACAAAAATTCACTGGTGGCCGGTCGGCTACAAGAAGTGGCTGTCGGCCACCTCAACTGGTCGGTCGGTTAGTTTAAGTGGCCGGTCGGCCACCCCCATTTTCTAGACTTCTGTTTTTGCTGCAACAGAGAGCAACAGAGGCAAAACAAAGCATTTTCAATGAATGTGTGTATTGCTACACTCCTTACCATTTCTCAAACTCAAAGGAGTGTAGCTCTTGGCTCCCAAGCCATCAACCAAGCATTTTCAATGCATGATGGCTAGAGAACCAAGCTTGTACAAGGTCAATGAATGCACAAACAAGACCAAAACAACCACCGCCCTATCATGCATGATCAAGAGTGATGGTGACCAAGAAAAATGACACGTTTCATCACTTTGATTATGAAACGTCTCATTTTTCTTGTGTTTGGATTAAGGTCTGATCCAAACACATACAATGCAACACAACATGCTTATCTTGCTCAAGTTTTACTTGGTTCATTTTATTTACACATTTTAAATTACCGATTAGTCCTTTAACCGATTAAGTCCAAAATGAGAGTCCTCTAATTGGAAAGAGGGCTTAAGCCACAAGTACCTTGAGCATGAAAGAGGCCTCATGTTGTTGGTTAGTAGAAACCCTCAAGAGAGAATTAAAACCATTAGGCATGAGAGCCTCAATTTCACACTCAAGCCAACAAGGGGCTCAAGGCCACTTTCAAAACAAAGTAAAAAAGTGAAGAATAGAGGGAGGTTGCAGATATTTCGGTGCTGAAATGGCATGCAAAAAGACACCAAATCATGCAAGCAACACATGCAAGTCATGCTAAGAGCCTAAATCATCAAACTAGTGAAGATCACAACACTATAAGCATGCAACACAAAGCTCAACTGACCAAACTAGTTCTGGACAGAGTTAAAACATGCCAAATCAGTGGCTAAAACATGCTGAGATTGAGGCACGAAAGGCTAGAAAAACATGCTCACATGTTAGCTTACAAACAAGACTCAAAACACAACTCTCAAAAGCAATGATAGAGTGAAATAAGTGAGAGTGTGATGGAGCTATATACATTGAAATCATATGTAAAATGATGCTACAACATGCAAACAACTCAAACACTTCATGCTAAAAGCCTAAAAACAATGAGCTAGTGAAGACCATTACACTATAGCCATGCAACACAAGCCTCGAAGGACTTAACCAGCCCAAAATAGAGTTAAAGTAGGCCAAAATGGTAGCTAAAACAAGATGAAGTTAAGCTAACACAAGCTACAAAAATAGGCTAAACCATTAAGGATGCTAGACTAGTAAGCATAATTGCACTACAAGTACAAAAAGCAAGCAACAAATGCTCCAACCAACCCAAAACAGAGTTGAAACATGCAAAAATAGGGCCTAAAACATGCTGAGATTAAGCTAACACAAGCTAAAAAATTGAGCTAATAAGTAGTGCTAACTAGGCATGCAAGAAAGACACAAGGAGGGGAGGCTAACCCCTCCATTTTTGGACTTCAAAACATACTTTTTACCACTGAAATAACTCTGAATTTCAGTGGTTTAAAGGCCCAAAAAGTTTGATTTAAAAGTGGTAAGAAATGGCACAAAAGGCTTCACAAGCCAAAGAGTAAAAAGAGGAGACAACCCCCTAACTCAACAAGACTCAAACCACCATTTTGAAACCTTAAAAACAGAGTTTTTTATGGTTGAAAAATCAGGTCAAAACAGTGTAAAAAGATAGCCAAGCAAGCAACTAAAACAAAGCTTAAATGAGGTAAGCCTTATACCTTTGAAGCACAACACTAAACAGGTCCAAATTCTAGCTCAAACCAACCTTAGAAGCTTAAACCAAGCCTCAAAGAACCTTAGCTCCAAGATGAAGGTGTTTGGCTAAGAGTCTTAGTGCAAATGTGTAGAGAATTCTCACTTTCAAGTACAAAATAGGGAGGGAGAGAGAGAGGATTCTAGGGAGAGAGAGAGGAAATTTTGCTCACAAAAATTTCTAACCTCTCAAATAGGAGAGAGACCCCCCATTATATAGAAATGCAATCCAAAAGCTTGCATTCATCTCTCCATAAACGTGTATGGAGATGACATTCAGTGATTAACAGCTGGCACAGCTGGCTAAGAAAATATCTAAAAAAGGAGAAAAATGGCCGTCGGCCACCTCCCCTAGCCGACCGACCACTTCAAGTGGCCGACAAGGGAGAAAAGTGGCCGACAAGGCCTTTCCCCCCTCCAGACAAGAGGCACCAAGGTTTGGTCCAAAAACAAGCACAAAACAAAGAGGGTTTAGAGGCTCAAAGACAAGGCATTCTGCCGAGAACTTCGGGCACTCAAAACGAGCACAAACAAGCACAATCATCGAGTGCACAAACGATGACGTCTAAGTCTTGAGGTCGGTCAAAAATGGAGTGTCTACAATTGTCCTTCTTTGACAGAACTCGAAAGTCATGAAATGACGGGAGTGAATGTCAAATCCTAGAGACGACCCATTTTTGACAAGGTTGAAGACTCAGACAAACAAGCAATCAAAACAAAGAACGGTTGAGCCCGCAGGCTGCCTACGTATCCCTTTACAAGGGATCAAACCGGCGTAGTTTTGGGGCAAGAAGCAAATAACATGCACGATGCATAACATAACTTATGATCATGCAATGAGAGCTGTAATGAAACATCTAGATGCAAATGTTATGCAAAGAAACGCTACAGCAAACTCGTACATACGCAAGTAAACACGAACCAAACCACATTTCATGCAGAAAGGATGTAAGAAAATTATGCAATCTTAACTGCACCTCACACAGAAAAGGTAAAGAAACACTGATCTGGCAACCGCGGTACCGATACATTGTGCCTTGCTGACCTCCGTCTAGCAACCGGGGGTAAAGAGTGGAACACTGGTTGTCCGTCTATCAGATCCTTAGATCGATGGAGTCTGCGACCTCTAGTCCAGAGTGCTTGGGAAATATCTGCTTGGTCAGAAGCAATTGTGCTAAACTTCCTAGCAAAAAGATAAATAAAGCATAATAAGGAAACAAACAACCAGAAAAAAGGACAGCATAACGGCTTAAATAAACACCACACGCAGTTGGCATGACAACACACAGTTGGCGTTTGTAAGCTAAATATACTGTTCTCAAATACTGATCATTGTTCCTAAATCACTGCCCCAAATCTGAATCTGATATCCGTGGATATAACTAATTCTCAAATACTGATACTGATGCCCATAGGCCTGATACCCAGACTTGCAAACTGATACATGCATTCCTGTAGAGACACACTCTAAAAGCACATAGCAAGCAAGTGAGAGCCAAAACACCCCTATGTTGGGATAGGGTTTCCCTGTCCTATTTTGTCAGGAGCTAGGGTTTCACTATGCACACAACGGTTTCAAACAACCTATAATCGGGTAAGCAACCTGTCCTAGTTTGGGATAGTCACTATGGATTCCGATATGCACTAGGTCGAATGGTCAAAAGGGTGCCCTGGTAAAAATCGGGGTTTGTGTTTCCATCGTGGTAGAGCCCGTAACCGGTCAGCCTTATGGCACGATTCTCAAAGCGAGCCTTCGACGAATCGTTCAGGAATAGCAGATAGCAAACACTATGTCCTAGGCGCACCAATGCACATGCAATGTAAAAGAAACACATAATTGTAGTCAAAACAAGATATCATAAGTTCGAGTCAAGTTCTTTAAATCTCTAGCAGAGTCGCTAGAAGCTGTAGAACGCCCGGAACTCCGCTTCGCGCGCGAGGGCGCGAATCATGGTTCATAGCTACTACAGTTTGGACTCAATGTCACGGTTCTTAATCTGATCTTGCAAAGTGCAATGAGAGATTGATAAATCACTAAAGAGTCCAATTCCGGCAAATCGTTTTGAAAAACTGATTTTTAGAAAAAAAGTGCCAAACATGGACTGCTTTGCCAGATACAGAGTCGCCACTTAAATATTTTATTTTTGGAAAATTTAGGAAACCCTGACTCGTGCCTAAGGCCACGTGTCCGTCATCACCAAAGTTACCTCGGCTCGAGAACTTGGGTACGAGAGGGGAAGGTCATGCAATGAGCACCCCCGCTTGCCAGATCAAAGATCGGCCTTTACTAACATGATATCTTGTTATTGAAAACACATGTGCTCTTATTCCTGTTATTAACCTAGAATTACTATGTGGTGCGCACAGCATACAAGTATAGACTGGATCGCCTAAGTTGGAACAAAACATCTCATGTTTGTTTTTGAAAGCGGTTTACTACTCGCAAGTAGGCTAAAATGCAGATTTTGCCACCCTTAAGTGGGCTTAGAAAACATGGTGATTTGCCACTCTCAAGTGGGCTTAAAACTCGCAATCAATGAATTGTTCCAATTCAAGTAATCTAACCTTCACCCACAGGCATTTAGGCAGTTATATCACATAAGCAGTTAGCCTCATGGCAAGCATGCTATCATGGCAGTCACTCACACACATGCAAGGATGCTAAAGCATAAACACTTACCAAGTACTCCGAGCCAAAACAAAAGCTATGTTAGAAATCAATGCATGATCCTAGCTATGTCAAGAATGCCTAATGCAACACATATAAAATGCAACTAAGATAGGCTCGGCTATTCTAAAATGTCATGTAAAATGCAATTTGATACATGTATTCAAACAGGAATTGAATACAATGCAGTAGTATGATGCGCCGAGCCCGGTGTGTAGACACCCCATTTTTGACCGACCTTAAGACTCAGACGTCACCGATTGAGCGCTTGGTGATGTTGCATATTGTGCTCGTTCAGAGGTTTCGGAGTCTTGGCCACGAGCCTTGCCTCCGGACTTCCGGACTCTTTCATGCTTTGCTTCGGTTTGCGAACCAGGCTCTGTTTTATCTGTTTTCTCTTCCCGAAGGGAGGGAGAGGTCCCGTAGATCATCTCTCAGTGGCCGTAGGCTACGTTTCGTGGTCGTAGGCCATTTTGCCCGTTTGGAGTCCGGTTCCCGGTTTTTCGGAGCCGTTGGCCGTGTGCCTCGGTTCGGGACCGCTTAACCACCTCCGCTTGCTCCAGTTTTTGGCATACATCTTATTTGCTCCCTTTTGAGGGACACTGTGGTCCGAGAGACCGACTTCATGGTTGAACACCACTCCCGGTGCCTAACAGTCAGTCTTCGAGGCCTCGGGCTGCGCGTTTCGGCCCCCGAACCTTCATTTTGCATTGGTTTTGGTTCATTTTTTGCAGGGACCTCTGTTTCATTGGTAAGAAGGCCGTAGAAGGGTGGGAGGCCAGTAATTGTTCTGTCAGCCAACTTTATCCCTTCATCACCCTCCGTCGCCCGATTTTCCTCACTTCAAAGCCAATGTTGACCATCCTTGGGCCATTTTCTTGCACCCTAAACCCCATATTTGTGATGTACATATCTGGGAGGCCACCAATATTTGGTGGCCGGACAGTAATTGTTGTTGAACCTTTTGAATCCCTTTGAAAAGTGGGTTGTTCTCTCTCCTGGTTCACTATTTTCAGTGTTTAACCACAGGGTTGTGTTGTGCACACATCAGAGGCTCTCTTTTTGAGGTGGCCGGCCATTAATGCTTCTTGACCATTTTGACCCCTAGCCGACCGGACATGGGAGGTAGCCGGCCGGCCACCTGAACCCTAGATAGCTGGCCGGTCATGATCCTTGCACCTTGTTCCTTACAGCTGTATATTCTGTTTTCCCCCAGATTGTGTATCCGGGGGGGTGCATTTTTTTGGGGGAAACTTGATTCATTTCCCTCCATTTTTCCCCCCCTTTTCTCCCCTCTTTCGTCTATATAACAGCAGCTCCAGCTGCTGGTTTGAGGGTTACAACATTTTGCCTTAAGCCCCTTGCATTGCATCTCCCTCTCTCTACACTTCAACCCTCCAAACTCTCAAGTCCTACACCCCATTTCTTCACCAACCCATAGCCCCACCCTTCCATCCTTCATTCCAGCAGCTTGAGGTTGTTCTCCAAAGCTAAAGAGCCACCAAACTCAAGCCAAGAGTTGCCAAAAGATTGGTCTACAAGGGTAAGCTCCATTTCCCCTTTTTTTGGTTCATATTTTGCATGCTTTCTTAGCCATACTTGCTTGCTATTTTGGGCTCCCACCCTAACTGGAACTAGGCTTATTTTGAGCTATTTTTCATGTTTGTTTGAGGGTATTTACCTGTTTGAGGTCTCCTTGTTGCACTTGTTTCATTATCTCCCTTGTATGCCATCTTCTTGTGTAGTATTTTTGGCCTATGTATAAACTGTTTTGAGCTCTATCATGAACTGAAAAGTGACTTATTTTGAGCCTTTCTTCAACATTGTTGAAGGGATCATTGATTTTTGAGGCTTTCATTTATCACTTGCCTTTATATCTCTCTTTTGGCCATATTTTTGCATGATTTGTTAGCCTCTTTTGCTTCTGTTTTTGGGCTCTGGTCCGAACTATAAGTGGCATTATTTTGACCCCCTCTTCATGTTTCATTAAGGGTCTTTCACTGTTTGAGGCATCCTTTATATACTTTGTGTTATATCTCTCTTTTTTGGCCTTATTTTGCGTAGTATTTTAGGCTTGCATGCATACTGTTTTGGGTCTGGCCATCAACTGTAAAGTGCAATATTTTTGGCCCTTCTTCAACATTGTTGAAGGGCCCCTTTGTGTTTGAGGCCAGAAACCACCACTTGTTTCTTTGTCCCTCTTTTGGCCCATTTCTTGCATGAGAGCTTAGCCATAGCTGTGTTGGTTTTTGTGGTTTGTTGTAAACTATAAAATATCATATTTTTGGCCGCTATTCAACATTATTGAAGGGCTCTCATCTTTTTGAGGCCTGCAGCTGTGACTCACTTCTTTATCTCACATTTAGGGCCATTTTTGCATGCTAGTTTAGTCCCATTTGCATTCGCCGTTTGACCTTGCTTAGAACTGTAAATGTGCTTATTTTTGGGCTTTATTGACTCTATCTTTACATTCCATGTTCAAATAGTGCATTTTTTGCATAGCTATAGGCCAATGCAAAGGCCTAGTTTTGTATTTCGGTTTCATTTCATGCATCGGGTGCCATGTTTCCATGATTTGGGGCTGTTTTGGGTCATGTTTTGCTACTGAAATTTGCATGCTTGTATGCCATATTCCATGCCTTGCCATGCCTTGTTAGAGTGGCATTTTGTGCTTTAGGATTGATCCTCGGTTTGTGTGCATGCGTGCACGCATCTCGAGTGTCTCATTTTCATCTCATGGCCTCCTATGTGAGTGTGGCTGAGGTCCACTTGTGTTGGTGTAAGTCCATTGTGCATTGTGTATGCCATTTCATTTCATAGCATTGCGTATGCTAGGTTGTATGTTTGAGTATTGTGTATGCCATTTCATAGCATTGTGCATGCTAGGTTGTATATTAGTTGCATTCATGCATATCATGCATATTGCATTGTGCTGGGGATAGGAGTTAGCCCAAGCACGGGAAACGAGGTACGTTTCGTACTCCAAGTGACGGAACGTGTCTCAATTCCCTGTCGCCGACACTCCGGATTATCCATGATGGAGTCTAGGCCCTGTTGTGTTTATGTATGCATTCATTCCATATTGAGTCATGCAAATCGACTCCTCGGCCATCATGCATCGATATGCGTGATAGGTGGCACGAGGATCGAGGCATGCATACATTTGTGAAAATACATTGCTATGCCCCTTTCCTGCTCTCTGTTGTAGCAAATCAAGAATTAGCAACCTTCCGGAGCTTGGCGCGCTTTCTAGGAACAATTGTAAAACAGAGGCTAATTGGGGCATCCCAGTGGATTTCCGCGCAAGGCAGCCCAAACATGCATCATCCATCATCTGAAGAAGTGTCATGGCAGTCCTGGCTTGTATGCCAGTTTATTATTTTTCTTAGTTAATTTGTAAATTAATTAGGAATTTGTATATATTTGGACTGTATTATTTATTCGGACCCTCTGCGCGAGGGCATAACTGTAATAAGTGTGCGTGTGTGTGATGTATGTCTTCCAACCCCACGTCTTTCTCCCTTTTATTTACCCGCTTATGATGGTTAGATTAGGGCATGTTTCAATTAGCATACAGTATGATAGCATGTTTGCATTCATTCATCTATTTTGCATGCACCGGGCTCGGCGCATCATACCAAGTTGAATACATGTTAGCTGTAGCATTTCATATGCCATGTTTAGAATAGCCGAGCCTGCTATAGTTGCATTTTTGCATGTGTTGCATTAGGCACTTATGTATAATTAGGATCATGCATGGATTTCTAACTAGTTTCTGTTTTGGCTTGGAGTACTCGGTAAGTTTTATGCTTTAGCATCCTTGCATGCGTGTGAGTGACTGCCATGAATAGCATGCTTACCATGAGGCTATTTGCTTAGGTGATATAACTGCTTGAATGCCTGTGGGTGAAGGTTGGCTTATTTGGATTGGAACAAATCATCAACTGTGAGTTTTAAGCCCACTAGATAGTGGCAAAATCATGTTTTCTAAGCCCACCCGAGGGTGGCAAATCCACGTCTTAGCCTACTTGCGGGTAGCACCATCAAACCATTTTCAAAATAAACAAACATGAAATGTTTTGTTCCAATTCAGACGATCCAGTCTATACTTGTATGCTGTGCGCATCACATAGTAAATCTAGGCTAATAACCGGAATAAGAACGCATAATGTTTTCAAAAATAGATATCATGGTTAGTAGAGGCCGATCTTTGATCGGGCGAGCGGGGGTGCTCACGAAGTGACCTTCCCCAATCGTACCTAAGTTCCCGAGCCGAGGCAACTTTGGTGATGACGGACACGTGGCCTTAGGAAAACGAGTCAGGGTTTCCCAAATTTCCCCAAAATAAAACATTTAGGTGGCGACTCTGTATCTGGCAAAGCAGTCCATGTTTGGCACTTCTTTTCTAAAAAAATCTGTTTTCTCAAAAACGATTTGCCGGATTTGGACTCTTTGGTTCTAACTTAGAACCGTGACACAAATTGAGTCTGAGCTGTAGCGAGGTCCCCCGCGGACTTGTTACAGTTTCTGGCGACTCTGCTGGGGATTTAGAGAACTTGACTCGAACTCATGATATCTGTTTTTGACTACACTTATGTGTTTCTTTGCATTGCATGTGCATTGGTGCGCCTAGGACACCGTGTTTGCCATCTGCTATTCTTGAACGGTTTGCCGGAGGCTTGTCTTGTCAAGGCATGACCATAAGGCTGACCGGTTGTGGGCTCTGCCAGTATGGGAACACAAACCCCGGTTTTACCGGGGCACCCTTTTTGACCATTCGACCTAGTGCATATTCGGATCCGTAGTGACCATTCCAAACTAGGACAGGTTGCTTACCCGTTTATAGGTTGATTGAAACCGCTGCGTGTGTAGTGAAGCCCTAGCTCCTGACAAAATAGGACAGGGAAACCCTACCCCAACATAGGGGTGTTTTGGCTCTCAATTATCTGTTATATGCTGTCAGAGTGCGTCTCTACAGGGAAATACATGTATCAGTTTATGAATTTTGGGCATCAGGCCTGTGGGCATCAGTTAGTATTTGGGAATCAGTTATCTGCGGGTATCAGAGATTCAGTTTTGGGGGCAGTGATTCAGGGATAATAATCAGTGTTGGAGGACAGTGTGTATTCAGCTTGTCGACCGTGTGTTGTTATGCCCGACTGTGTGTCATGCATTTACTTTAAGCTGTTATGCTGTCCGTTTATCTGTTTATTTCTTTCCTTATTTGCTTTATTTATCTTTTTACTAGGGGCAGTTCTAGCACAATTGCTTCCAACCCAGTAGATATTCCCCAAGCACTTTGGACACGAGGTCGTCGACTCAATTGATCCGAGGATCTAATTGACGGACAGCCAGTGTTTCATTCTCTACCTCCAATTGTCAGAAGAAGGCCGAGAAAGCGCAGTGTATCAGAACAGAGGTTTCCAGAACAGTGGGTTACTCCGTCAGAGGACAATAGGACTGAGGTCTCGATTGTTGCTATAGAAATAGACATACCAGTTAGTCGGATGGATCAGCAAAATACGCCAGGGATGGAAGCCCTGATGCGCCAAATGCAGGAGAGCATGAGACAAATGCAGGAGGATGCCACCCGTCAAGCGAAATTCTCCAAACAGCAGGCCGCGATCATGGCCCAGCAGGCCGAGCTAATCACTAGACTACAACAGCAGAATGCGACATCTGCTTCACATC
This sequence comes from Camellia sinensis, assembly GCF_055761805.1. Lineage (NCBI taxonomy): Eukaryota > Viridiplantae > Streptophyta > Magnoliopsida > Ericales > Theaceae > Camellia > Camellia sinensis. Next base: position 210,539,447 of record NC_138961.1, on the reverse strand, counting down.
AAGTTCCTCCTCCGCCAGGGGCTCCATTACCCGAGCAGGCACCTACTGTCCAGAATGCTCTGCCAAACACCCAGAACACCGTGCCAAATATCTAGAACATACAAGAGGACACGAACCTTCCAACGGGGCCAGCTCCGCCCCTGCTTCCGCCTCAACTGTCCAAGACCCATACACCCAACCACCCGGACTCTCCCTTCGAGTTCGAAATAGACCATACAGCTCTGAAACTGAGCAAGCTTGAGAAGCTCTTCAAGAAATCACAAGGAGTAAAGGCTATTCTGGATATCGAGGATGGATATACTGACGTGGCCGTGACATTGCCCGATAGGTTCAAGATGCCGCAAATTGACCGTTTCGACGGATCCGGAGACCCCATGGTCCATCTTCGGCTATTCTCGGACATCCTGCGGCCAATGGGCCTAACTTGACCACAAAAGCTTTCGCTGTTCAGCCGAACCCTGTCGGGTGTGGCCGCTATCTGGTACGCGAAGTTAGAAGACGAGGTAAAGAGGAGTTGGGATGAAATGGCCGAGGCCTTTGTCGCACAGTACTCGTACAACACCTAGATCGAGATTACAACTCGTGATCTCGAAACGACAAGGCAGGAGCCCAAGGAAACTTTCTCAAATTTTGTAACTCAGTGGAGGGCAAAGGCGTCGATGATGACTTTGAGGCCCACTGATAAGGACCAAATCAGGATGATTGTGCGCAATCTCCAACCAAAGTTGATGTAGAAAATGATTGTACTCCCCTTTCCTACTTTTTCGAATCTACATGAGATAGGGGTACAAATCGAAGACGCGATGAAACAAGGTCTGATTGACCAGGACAGGGAGCAACCCCGGAGAACATTCAACCGTAACAACAATGCAGACCCGAGTGGCACTGCAACCGCAAGAGCTTCGGAGGTCAGCATGGTCACCACCATTCCCCCTCCCCTTCCAAGGTCTATGGCAGCCACACCCTTCTCCGGTGCATCCGGAAGCAATACTCAAACCTCTAAATACCAGCCCAGAGGCCAAAGAACCTTCACCCCACTATACATGCCTTTGTCTAAGGCTCTGGGGGTCTTGATCAGAAAGGGGCATCTAAAACCCCTAGAGCCGAGGCCATTGCCGAATCCACTCCCTCCCTCTCACAACCCAGCCAAGTACTGTGCATATCACCAGCAGCACGGTCATGATACTGACCAATGTTTCAGGCTGCATCACGAGATTCAAGACCTCATTGACAAAAATGTGATTTCGCCACCAGAAAAACCCAACGTCACAACCAACCCCCTCCCTACACACAACCAAACTCCACCTCCCAAAAGAGTCAATCTTATCTAGACTGGGGTCGTGTCTTACGATCCTAGCATCTATATTACTCCTACTCATCTACCTAAGCCGGAGGTGTTCCTTCCCGACTGCACTGACTTCTTGTGCATGTTGGACATCTCCACAACCCAACCAGAGCCGACGGTGGTGACCATCGAAGATGGGGCAGGGCAGACTTTAGGAAGGAATGAGATTGTTGAGTCTGGGATTGAACAGAGTTTTGCTGGGGAAGCCTATGATCCAAGTGAGTACATCTTGTCGACAGGCCGGATTGGGCTGGGTATAGAATTGCCAGAGACGGGAGAGCTGTGTGTGATCCGGGGGGATGGATTTGAGCAAGGGGCAGATGATCTGACAGCTGTAGAGGAGGACTTTGCCAACCTGTAATTTTTCGATGATTAAGAATCAGGGGATGCGGCAGTCAACTGGTTTGACTATGAGGAATTGGAATAGGCCACTGGATGGCTCGATGATCAACCAGATGTGGTGGGAGAATCCCAACCAGAGCAGGGCCCGGCAGGGGCGAGAGTATCAGCTGTGGCCGGAAGGGCCGAAAGTCAGGTTACATTGCCGGAGAGCGCCGGTACGAAGAATTTCGCTCAGGACGGAAGCATTATGAATGCAGCGAAAGTTGAACGACAAGCTGCACTGACGCAGGTAGAACAACAGGGTTTTGAGAGAACCGGGAAAGCTAAAATCCATGAGGGGATCGAAAGTGCTGCGCGCACAAGAATAGAGGATGCTATGAGCATGCAGGTTGAAAGTGTCGTGAGTACAAACATGTCCGAACCAGACAGGTGCCTTTTGAATGCCAGCGGAATGTGGTGGGAAGACGATGACTTATGTCTTGTCCACACAGACGAAGACTGGGGAAGCAATCAACCGGATGACACCTGGTACCTCGATGAGGTTGATCACATGACAAGAAGCGGGCGGTACTTTAAGCCCCCGCACCTAGACCAACCCGAGGCATCTGGGAAGGATAAAGAAGCTGAGAAACAGAAGGAGAAGCAGATCGAAGAGGAAGCTGTGCTGAAACAGGTAAAGAAGATACAAGCAGACATCTCCATCTGGGGACTGCTTATGGCGTCACGAGTACATAGGCAAGCTGTCTTATCTGCTATGGACAAGTCCAAACTCTCCATAGATACTACACCAGAATAGCTGGTTGGGCTGGTTTTTCCGGGAGGAGGTTCCCCGGTATTAACCTTTTCAGACAAAGAACTACCGCCTGAGGGCACAAATCACAACAAACCCCTCTACATTTCCGTGGAATGTAGAGACAAGTGGATACCGGTGGTACTTGTTGATACCGGGTCCGCCATTAATGTCTGCCCAACCAGAACAGCGTATGCAATCGGGTTGAAGCCCGCGAACTTCGTGCCGACTATTCAAGTGATCAGAGCATAAGATAATACTAGCAGGGAACTGATGGGGACGGTCAAAATTCAGACCCAGGTTGGTCCCGGACAACACAACATTGAATTCCATGTCTTGGATGTTCCCGCAACCTTCAACCTACTTTTAGGGCGACCGTGGTTGCACCAGGTCAGGGCAGTCTCTTCCACTTTACATCAGATGTTGAAGTACCCTCACGGGAAGGGGGTGGCTATTGTCTTTGGGAATTCATCAATCCATCCGCCACCGGAAGTGTCCACACCAGTCTTAGAAATCGAGCATGGCACTGAGGATGTGTTCTTATCAGGGTTCACTTTGGCTGAGGCTCGAGTGGTGCAAAATATTATGGCTGTGAATGAGGGGGGTATGCCAGTGCTCAATCCGTCTACCTCATGAACAAGTTACAACACATCCCCGGAATGGGATTGGGAAAGAGCGGCCGGAAAGGCGTCGCAGTATTGGCCGAAGTGCCACACAACCCTCACACCTTTGGATTGGGTTATCTGCCCACCAAAGAGGACTGGGTAAGGAAGGGTAAAGAGATGGCCGGAAGAGCCAGAGCAAAGAAGGCTGGGAAACCTTTTGAATTAATACATCGGCCCATTCAGGGTACCCTAAATGGACGCTTCGTCCGGGAGGGGGAGGACTTTCCGTTTTGCGGCTTCCCAGAACCATGGCTGAACGCGGAGAGGAAGCGCGTGCCAAGCTTCGAGATCTTCTTCGACTTGCAACTACTCGGGGATGGCGTCGCCGGAGAGCAGACAGACCCATCAGCTGAGGTTGGGTAGTGTAAGGCAGTGGATTCCGAGAGCACCGAACTTGAGATGGGGGTAGCGCTGGCATGTCTACTTTCAGATCCTTCGATCGACCAAAAGTGCTTGGGGGATAACTCCTCGGTTTCCATGATAGGGGATGAAACGGCTGCGAGCCTTCCAGCGACTATTTTGGATGCATCTATCGCACCCTCTCTCACTTGGCAGTACGATGAGGGATTTTTGTCCAGCAGCATCGGGTCAGGTAGTGAGCCGAAATCTGATTCCACCGAGTCTTGTGAGTCGGAATCAGGTTCCAGCTCGACTGAGTCTGAGTCTAGTAATCCTGGGGATGATAACCCGGATGCCACAGTTATGTCCAGGTCGTCTTTTTCTTTCTCATTTGAGTCTGTTGTAACCGAGAATTCGGACGATTTGGATGTGCTTAATGAGAATCAAGTAACTATGGTTTCTAAGTACTTTTTTGTGCCCTTAATTTATTGCATAAACTCAGACTTTCAAAATTTTGATGAAAACGACGAGGACCAAATTCCTCCGATTTTACAACGTTTAATTGAGCAGGAGCAGGAGAGATTTGTCAAACCCTTAACGGATGAAATCATTACCATGAATATTAGTACTGAGGAGGACCCGCGGCTGGTCCAGATCGGGTCCACGTTGTCTTCGGAGGAACGCGAGCACTTAGTCGCTTTACTAAAAGATTTCAAAGATGTTTTCGCGTGGTCCTACGAAGACATGCCTGGGATCGATCTTGAGATCGTACAGCACCGGATCCCCCTTGACCCCGAAGCCTAACCTGTTAAGCAGAAACTCAGAAGGATCCCCCGGACTGGGCTCTCAAGATTAAGGAAGAGGTCACCAAGCAGATCGATACAGGCTTCCTGCTGGTATCCGAATACCCGACTTGGTTGGCCAATATCGTTCCAGTGCCGAAGAAAGATGGTAGGATCCGGGTATGCGCGGATTTCAGGGATTTGAACAGAGCTAGTCCGAAGGACGACTTTCCCTTACCGCATATTGATGAGTTGGTAGATTTCACAGCAGGGCATGCTTTGCTCTTATTCATGGATGGCTTCTCAGGGTACAATCAGATAGTGATGGCACCAGAAGATAGAGAAAAGACTGCATTCACTACCCCGTGGGGAACATACTGCTACAGAGTAATGCCGTTTGGGTTAAAGAATGCCGGAGCTACTTATCAACGGGCCGCGACCACAATATTGCACGACATGATCCACAAAGAGGTTGAGGTGCACGTGGACGACATGATTGTCAAGTCCAAGGAAAGAGAGAGCCACTACACCGCCTTGCAAAAGTTCTTTCAAAGGATCAGGGAATTCCGGTTGCGGCTAAATCCTCAGAAGTGTACGTTCGGTGTTACAACGGGAAAAATGTTGGGGTTTCTGATTACACAAAGGGGCATCGAGGTCGACCCTTCAAAAATCAAGGCCATCTTAGAAATTCCACCACCAAGGACTGAAAAGGAGGTGCGAGGCTTTCTGGGTAAAGTGCAATTCATAAGACGGTTTATTTCAAAATTAACCTTGACTTGTGAACCACTTTTTGGTCTCCTGAAGAAAGGTAAGAAATTCCAATGGGACGGCCGATGCCAAGTTGCTTTTGAACAGATCAATAAATATTTACAGAACCCGCTCGTGTTGTCGCCACCAGAGCCGGGGAAACCGTTGATATTGTACCTTTCGGTGACTGAGACTACGATGGGCTGCATGCTCGCACAAGAATCAGAGGATAAGGTGGAGAGGGCCATCTACTATCTGAGCAAGAAGATGTTGGACTACGAGACCCGCTACACTCCGCTCGAGAAGGCTTGCTTATTTTTGGTATGGGCTACCAGGAAGCTGCGGCACTACTTGTTAGCTCACTCCGTAATGTTGGTTTCACGACTGGATCCCATCAAATACCTTTTCGAGAAATCGGCACTTACGGGTAGGCTAGCTCGTTGGCTGCTGTTGCTCTTCGAATTCGATCTGAAATATGTGACACGCAAGTCAGTCAAAGGAAGAGCAATGGCAGAGTTCTTGGCCGATCATCCAGTCGAAGAAGGTGAAGCAGTGGAGTACTTATTCCCAGATGAAGCCATTTTGCACATCGACGACGAATATTGGACGATGTACTTTGACGGAGCATCAAATCAGTACGGATATGGGATAGGGGTGTTGCTGATAGCACCCGACAATTCCCGTATCCCTCTAGCCTTCAAACTTCGGTTCAAAGGCTCGAACAACGAAGCAGAATATGAGGCGTGCATTGTCGGCCTAGAAGCGTCCCTGGAACTAGGGGCAAGACGTTTGGACGTCATCGGGGAGTCAAACCTTGTTGTATCTCAGGCAAACGGAGACTGGAAAGTCAAAGAAGAAAAGATGATGATGTACCATCAGACCTTGGACTTGCTAATCCCTCGGTTTGAAAAGCTAAACTTTGCTCATCTTCCAAGAGAGAACAACAGGTTCGCACATTCTTTATCAACTCTATCTTCCATGATAGACATCCCATTTGGAATCCGGATGCGTCCAGTCGTCATTGACCAGAAATTTGCGCCAACCTATGAGTCGATTGCTGCTATAGATGAGGTTCAGGACCAAAACCCCTGGTATTATGACATTTGGAATTTCTTGGAAAAGGAAGCATACCCGCCAGGAGTAAATGCCAAGGATAAAAGGGCAATCAGAAGAATGGCCGTCCAGTTCATCATCTGTGGGGGTAAGCTGTATAAGAGAGGTCATCTAAGAATGCACAAGCTGTGTGTTGAAGCTGAGGAATCAAAGCGCCTGATGGAGGCCATCCATGGAGGAGAATGCGGTGCGCATATGAACGGAGTAATGCTAGCACGGAAGATCCTCAGACAGGGTTACTACTGGTCCACCATGGAGGAGGATTGTATTAGTTTTGTTCGGCGATGTCACAAGTGTCAGATTCATGCAAACCGCATGAACATCCCGCCGTCGAAGCTGTACAACATGACTTCGCCATGGCCATTTTCAGTTTAGGGAATCGATGTGATCGGGGCTGTCACTCCGAAAGGGTCGAATGGGCATGAGTTCATCCTGGTTGCGATAGATTATTTCACGAAGTGGGTCGAGGCCCAATCGTATGTGGTGTTGAAGGCGTCACACGTTGCAAAGTTTATCAGAAACAACATCATTTGTCGCTATGGGGTCCCGAACGAGATCGTTTCAGATAATGGTTCCCACTTCAAGAAGGAAGTGATTAACTTGTTGGAGAAATACAACGTGGCTTTCCATAAGTCATCTACATACCGGCTGCAAACCAACGGAGCAGTCGAGGCCGCCAACAAGAATATCAAACACATACTGCAGAAGATGGTGGAAACCTATCGGGATTGGCCAGATAAGCTGCCATTTGCTCTGTGGGGCTACAGGACTTCAATCAGAACTTCTACCGGAGCGACTTCGTATTTATTGGTTTATGGGATGGAGGCCGTTCTACCTATTGAGATTGAGGTTCCGTCATTACGAGTATTGGCTGAGTGTCAAATAGCCGAAGCAGATTGGTAGCAGAGCAGATTTGAGGAACTCATGCTTTTTGATGAGACAAGACTGAAAGCACTGTACCATATTCAAGGCTATCAGCACAGAATTTCCCGGGCTTTCAACAAGAAGGTTAAGTCCAGGAATCTAAAGGAAGGAGATTTGGTGCTCAAGGACAACCGAGCTCCCATCCACGACCCAAGGGGCAAGTTCAAACCCAATTGGACTGGTCCCTACATCATCAAAGCTATCTAGTCAGGTGGAGCTGTGGTTCTGATGGATCTAGATGGCCTAGAGTTCTCCTAACCGATCAACATGGACAAGTTGAAGAAATATTACCCCTGAGAGGCTCGCTAGGCCGAAAACCCGAAAGGGCGACCTAGGCAAAAGTTAGAGCACAAAAAATTGGAAAATATAAAAACTGAGCTCGCAAGGTTGAAAACCCGCAAAGGGCGACCTTGGCAAAAGTTAGAGCGTAAAAGGAGAGTGAAAATACCGAGTGAACCTAAGCCTGAACTACGTAAGGCTTGATTCCCATCTTTGGGATACGTAGGCAACTTCACCCTGAAGTTCAGCCATAAACCTTTCCTCGATCAACTTTGTCCATTTTGACCATCTCAGTCATCTCTATCCATCAGCATTTATCGCGATCTCCGGTACAGTGCTATTCAGACTAGGGGCAACTTTCCGTTGCCACGACGATGCAGCGCTATTCAGACCAGGGGCAACTTTCCATTGCCATGCAGTGCCGCGGTACTCTTCAAACTAGGGGCAACTTTCCAGTTGCAGGGATCTGGGGTTGTGCATCTCAGTGACAGATCTTAGGCGTGTCCAGTTCTGATCCATATCGAAAATGGTTTTGAAAAGTTTTAATAAAAGTTGACTTTGTTCAAATTAATCTCTTTACAACTAAGACCATTTTTGGACCAAAGCGGAAAATTTTTAGTACCACAACCTTCAATTTCATTGATTTCAAAAACAGAGTTCTCCCGTTCTTGCATACAATCGAAGTTGCTTTTTATTACATTCATAAAGAAAACTTGAAAGTACTAATAAAGCAATAAATCCGGGGCATAGTCAAGTCAAGTATCTCTGCGCCCCCTCCCAGAGCTGGTCGAAGCCTCTGACGCCAAGCTAGGCCCAACCTATGCCTCCTCATTGAGCTAGTCCAAGCACTCGTCAGACAAAATGCAACTGAAAGTGGGAGCAGGAGCCAGGAGCTCTCTAGTCCTCCATACTGTGGCATATCGGGCAAGCCGTGCACCTCGAACCGGGAAAGCAGCCGGATACTCAATCCCCTCTGGTGGGCAAATCTGATCATGACCGAACTGGCGCAGGAACCAGAACGGGAAGTAGAACACACAGTGGGTTAGACCAATCAACTGGATCCCGATCAGCCGGGACATGCTATAGCTCATTGCCGAGAGATTGAGCCAAGGACAACGCCAAGCGATGCGATCTGCGGACAAATTGCACATCCAGTCAAACCACCACCTTTCATCAGGGGCATCGACTAGGCGCTGTCGAAAGAAATAGCCTCGAGCTGAGTAGGCTGGACAAGAGTCCACGACCTGCAATTTGTCCATTAACCATACCTGGGGAGGGATGAAAAATGAGAGAATGAAGAATAGAGAGATGTACGATGAATGAAAAGTGAGAAAAGGGTTTTTGTGGGAAAAATCGAGCCTGAGGGCCGAGTGATGTGAGCAAATACATATGTAAGATTGGGTGGGAAACATTACCTGCAACAGCAGTGGACTCCCAGCAAATCTAGTCGTCTCCCGACAATGGATAGCATCCAAGCCCATCAGTGTCTCGGCCAGGGTCATGGCGATGCGGCTCTTACTGTCACGACCCCAAACCGCCCCTAGTAGTTTGGTGCCGTGATGGCCAATAATCCGTAATTACCAAAGGCCAACTTTCAAAAACTTAACACAGTCAGAGTATGGATATAGGGGGCTCACAAATGCGGAAGCGATAATCTAAAATACAAGTGGTCCATAAGAGCTGTGCATAGATCAAATGAAATGTCATTCATCTTACAACTTGAATACAACAAAGCAAAATATGTGTTACATCTTGATCAAAAGGCTTCTCGAGCCGACATACACAAAATACAGTAAATACAAGTCAAGAAGCATGATTTTCAAGATTCACCGACATAAATGCAAAATAAAGCCGACATAAGCACGGATCCAAAACAAGCTTTCAAAATAGTCTAGGCGTCGCCGACGTCCTGCTCATCACCTACATATATATAGAGAGGGTGAGCTTGGATACTCAGTGAATGGTACTAGAAATAAGGGTTTTGCATGAATATAGCCGAAGTCTTTCAAAACAAAACTCGTCAAAACTTTATCGAACAAGGGATGAACCGTATTCATCTGTCAAATCTTACAAGTCTCAGGGGATGCTTACTGACATCGGCAAAACAGGGGATGAACCGTATTCATCAGTCAAGTATTACAACATCGGTGAAGCAAGGGATGAACCGTATTCATCAATCAAGTATTATAACATCGGCGAAGCAAGGGATGAACCGTATTCATCAATCAAATATTACAAGTATCAAGGCTGTACGATCCGTAATCGTTTAGTCAAAGGTACTACGAAAGTTTATAGTCCTCCAGCACAAGGGACTTTCCAAGAGAGGACCGTATCCTTTTCAAAGATGGCATCAAAACAAGGATTATACTTGACACGTCAAAACAAGAGCTATTCATTCATGCTTAACAAAACACTTTTGTCAAAACAAAGCAAGCAAGATTTATCAAAACAAGTATAACATAGCTTTATCAATAATACCACTCACCTAGTCCTTCAGGTGTAGACTCGAAGCAAAGATCAAGGTCCTACAATAACATGGCAAATCACATTCTCAAAACGAGCTATACCTATATACGAATGATCTCGGCATTATTAACAAATCCAAGTAAACATCAAAGCAAAACACGCCGGGAGTTTAAACACTGCTCCCGTCTCACGAAAACACATTGGGTACCAACCAGGTCTTTGCCGAGGTCCCACACATCCTTGCCGAGGTGTGGTCCCGTTGGCCTCAACCAAAAGCAAAGTCGGGAAAACTAGGGTTTCCCTTTAAAGCACATGAAGAATATGATGAACATGATCATGAGGAAGATGAATACAAGATCAAAACTCGTTACAAAGATCTGAGGTTTCATGCCAAGAGTTCAAAACATGGACCTGGGTACCCATACAAGAAAGTCATGCAAGAACAAACACAAAAACGTGGCTTCCGTTCCAAACTTTTCGATCAAAACGAGACTTTCTTCAAGAACACATGAAAAACCATTTTCTCTTTTCAAAACCACCTAAAATCGATGCATGATATGCAAAACGAGTCCGGTCATGCAATGCAGCTAGATGATCAATAACAACAATCAAAGTAGATCAAGATTCTAACCTCCAAACTCGAATCCAACGGTTCAAACCACAAAGATCAGCTTGGAAGACTTACTCTCACTCAAGAACTTCTCTTCCTTCTCTCTAGAGCTTCTCTCTCTAAGGCAAAGATTTGAGACAAGAAAATGATTTGTTTTAAGGTCTGCCGGTTGTCTTAACAATCAGCTCAGACACGTGGCGCTATCGGGTTGGTTCAGCTCAAAAAGGTGATTGATTGATAAGACAAGTCTCTGACAAGGCGTATACAGCAAGCTCGGCAAGATACATCGGCAATAATGACATCGGCTCAGATCAAGGATCCGGCAACAGGATAACAAAGACATCGGCTAGGGAGGACGACACCGGACTAAGCTGTGCCACACCTTGGCCGGGGTGTGCCACATCTCGGCCTAGGCCATACCTGCCTGCGGACAAGGTTCACTGAGTGCGAAACATCTCGGCAATAAATGCCCGAGGTGAAGATGGGGGTCGACCAAGGTCTCAAAACAGTTCTAAGTACAAGGGTTCAAAGGCGAACTAAGCTCAAGACGACCTCGGCCACACACGCCAAGCAAAGATCAAAATCATGCAAGTAACTTTAAGCAAATCAAGGCAAGATAAAACCTTCAAAACAAAATAACAAGGCAAGATCATGCATGAATGTATGCAAGTATGACAAGAGTAAGGTGAGGGTTGTTACATCCTACCCCCCTTAAAGAAGTTTGGTTCCCAAACTTAGATTACCTTGTTCTAAGAACAACTCTGGATAACGGATTCTAACATCTTCTTCCTTTTCCTACGTGGCTTCTGTGCCATAATGTTCCTTCCATTCGACTTTTACCATCGGTATCGATTTGTTTCTCAACTGTCTCACTTGCCTGTCAATAATCCTCATCGGCTTCTCCTCGTAGCCCAAATCCTTATTAACCGAAATCCCGAAATGATCAATTATCTGCAGTGGGTCTCGGATGTGCTTTCTCAACATCGAAACATGAAACACATTGTGGACTTGGCTCAAATCTGGCGGCAAAGCAAGTCTGTAGGCAACGGAATTAATTCTCTCAAGAATTTCAAATGGCCCAATATAGCGAGGTGCTAACTTACCTTTCTTTCCAAATCTGGAAACTCCTTTCATTGGTGAAACTTTCAGGAATACATGATTCCCAACTTCGAACTCTATTTCATTCCTTCTCTGGTCGGCGTAGCTCTTTTGTCGGCTCTGGGCAGTTTTAATCCTCTGTTGGATAAGTTTAATCTTTTCTGTCGTCACTTGAATCAATTCGGGACCAAGCAGAGCTCTGTCTCCAACTTCGGTCCAACATATTGGCGACCTACATTTTCTTTCATACAAGGCTTCATACTGCGCCATGCCAATACTAGCTTGATAACTCTTATTGTAAGCGAACTCCACTAAGGGAAAATGTGTTCCCCAACTCCCTTGGAAGTCCAATACACAAAGTCTAAGCATATCTTCAAGTGTCTGAATCGTCCTCTCTGTCTGCCCATCTGTCTGGGGATGAAAGGCTGTACTAAATCTCAGCTCGGCTCCAAAAGCCCTCTGTAAACTCTGCCAAAATCTAGAAACAAATTTAGGATCTTGATCTGACACAATTGATATCGGTACTCCATGAAGTCTAACAATCTCGTTCACATACAACAAGGCAAGTTGATTGGCGTTGAATGTAGTCTTAACAGGTAGAAAGTGTGCTGACTTAGTCAATCTATCAATAACAACCCAAATCGAATCCATACCTTTCGGTGTCTTCGGCAAACCAACCACAAAATCCATGAAGATGTGTTCCCATTTCCACTCAGGAATCGGCAAAGGTTGAAGAAGTCCTGCTGGTCTTTGATGTTCTGCTTTCACTTGCTGACAATGTAAACACTGGGACACGAATTCGGCTATCTCTCTTTTCATGTTTGGCCACCAGAAGGTCCGCTTCACATCCTGATACATTTTGGTGTTCCCTGGATGAACAGCAAACTTAGAACCATGAGCTTCCTGCAAAATTTTCCTTTTCACCTCTGGGATGTCGGCCACACACAGCCTTCCTTCAAACTTGAGCACTTGATTTTCGATAGTATACCCTGATCTCGGCTTCGTGTCAATTTCCTCGGCTATTTTCTTGAAGAAGTTATCCTCCATCTGTCTTGTCTTTACCTCATCAACAATAGTCGGCTCCACTGTCATCATGGTCAAGCACGCCAAATTTCCATCTGACTTTCTGCTCAACGCGTCGGCTACAATGTTGGCTTTTCCCGGGTGATATTGAATTCGCATATCATAGTCTTTCAACAACTCAATCCACCTTCTCTATGTCAAATTCAATTCCTTCTGTGTGAATAGGTACTTTAGACTCTTATGGTCTATAAAAACTTGACAAGAAGCTCCATACAAATAGTGACGCCAAATCTTTAAAGCAAATACCACGGCCGCCAATTCTAAGTCATGGGTAGGATAGTTTTTCTCATGAGGTTTCAACTGACGAGATGCATAAGCTATAACCTTACCCTTTTGCATTAATACACAACCCAAACCCTTATGCAATGCATCACTATAGACATGAAACTCTTCGTTACCTGATGGTAGCACAAGTACCGGTGCTGTAACTAACCTCGTCTTCAGTTCCTGGAAAGCTGACTCCCGATCTTTAGTCCATTCATACAGTGTTCCCTTCCTAGTCAATTGCGTCAAGGGAATTGCAATCTTTGAGAAATCTTTGACAAATTTTCTGTAATAACCTGCCAAACCCAGAAAACTACGAATCTCAGATACATTAGTCGGCCTCGGCCAATTTACTATGGCTTCAATTTTGCTAGGATCAACTGAGATACCCTCTTCATTAATCACATGACCCAAAAATGAGATGGTAGAAAGCCAAAATTCACACTTGTTAAACTTAGCATACAATTTCCATTCTCTTAAAATCTGTAAGGCAAGTCTCAAATGATTTTCATGTTCAGTTTCGCTCTTGGAATAGATCAATATATCATCAATGAAGACAACTACAAACTCATCTAAATACGGTTTGAAGACTCTGTTCATCAAATCCATAAATGCAGCAGGGGCATTGGTCACTCCAAACGGCATCACTAAAAACTCGTAGTGGCCATATCTTGTCCAAAAAGCAGTCTTCTCAACATCTTCGGCTTTAACTTTAAGCTGATGGTAACCAGACCTAAGGTCGATCTTAGAAAAGACTCGTGCTCCTTGTAGTTGGTCAAGCAGATCATCGATCCTAGGCAATGGGTACTTGTTCTTGATGGTGACCTTATTAAGTTCTCTATAATCGATACAAAGACGGAGTGTGCCATCCTTTATCTTAACAAATAAAACAGGTGCTCCCCAGGGTGAAGTGCTCGGCCTAATAAATCTCTTATCTAACAACTCTTGCAATTGCAGTTTCAATTCTCTAAGTTCAGCTGGGGCCATCCTATAAGGTGTTTTGGAGATCAACTGTGTTCCCGACATGATGTCAACCGTAAACTCTATTTCTTTATCGGTTAGGTGACTAGGCAATTCGTCTGGAAAGACATCGGGGAAATCATTAACAACTGGGATGTCGGCTAAATCAACATTTCCATTCTGATCACTCAGTATACTACACAAGTAGCCTCGACACCCTTTCAGAATTAACTTATAGGCCTTAATGGACGAAATCAAATAAGGTGGGGGCACTATCCCCTTACCCTGGAAAATAACCTCGGCTAGGTTTGGGGGTCTCAATGTGACACTTTTCGAAACACAGTTAATAGATGCATGATTTGCGACCAACCAATCCATTCCCAGTATAACATCAAAATGGGCTATGTCTAGAGGCATTAAATCTACTAACAATACCACATTCTTAATCACGACCACACATGCTCTATAGATGGATGCAACAATCATAGGTCTCCCAGATGGAGTAGACACAGACAACACAAAATCAAGGGGCTCTAGTTCTCTATCAATTTTCTCGGCAAACTTAGTAGATATAAACGAATGAGTAGAACCCGAATCAATCAACACATAAGCATCTTGGGAGCAAATTAGGAGTATACCTGACACTACTGCCTCAGCATTCTGAGTGTCTCCTGGTACCAACGCAAACACTCTGCCCTGTCTCATCTGTCCTTTCCCAGTATTTCCCTTCTGAACGAGGTATTCTCACCCTTCTTGTTGTTATCAGCTTTTGTCTTGGGGCAATCTCTTACATAATGGCCCATCTCGCCACATTCATAGCAGGCTCCAGACGTCCGACGGCAGATCTCGAAATATTGCTTTCCACAATCCGAACACGTCGGCTTAGCACTCCCTTCCTGCCTTAGGTTACTAGTACTGCCCATGTTCGTTCTCTCCTTGGTGCCCAGCTGTCCTCGGCGATTGTCATACTTCTGCCTTTTTCGCTGGTTCTCTCCCGAGCTCTGGTATCGATTCAGATTAGCTTCGGCCTGAATGGCTTTGTCCAATACTTCAGCATAAGTCGGCATATCGAGCAAACTAACCCGGTCTTGAGTCGGTCCACGAAGCCCACACTCGAACTTCCTGGCCTTCATATATTCATCGTTGGCCATGTGAGGTACAAACCTCACCAATTCAGTAAAAGCGCGGTCATATTCCGCCACTGTTCTGTTGCCTTGCGTCAGAGTATGAAATTCGGTAGCCTTGCGGTTTCGAACACTTAGGGGAAAATGTTTCATGTAGAACAACTCTAAGAATCGGGTCCAGGTCAAATTTGGATTGCTCCCTCTAACCATCATCCACCACCTGCGAGCGTCATCATCTAATGTGAATGCTGCCAACGTCACTTTCTGAGCGTCGGTGCTAGGGAAGATCTCGAACAACTTCTCCATTTCTAAAACCCATGCCTCAGCCTTCATCGGCTCTATACCCCCAGAGAATCTCGGTGGTCTCATTTTCTTGAACTCCCGAATCAAAGCTATCGTGCCATCCGCATATAAGGCAGGCTGCGGGCGAACTTGCGGCACTGGAGGAGGTGGAGGCGGAACTACATTTCGGCCGTTGGTCTGCTCGGCCTGAGTCGACGTAGCACTAGCGAACTGCTGTCGGGTTTGCCTCAACTCGCGGGCCAAACCTTCAACTAATCTTTCCAATCTGTCCATTCTATCTTCGGGCTGATCTCGGCCAATTGGAGGTCTCCCTCTCCTCATGGTGCTATGAGCGTGTAAAGTATGACTTCAAAACAATTAAGCAAACAACCCCGTAGGCAAGCAATCAAATAAACATATCAAGACAATGCACATCTCGTTCAAATAACAAATACCATGATGCAACCCTAACATCTTTCTAAGGGAAATCCTATGCTCTTTAGGACTCAAGTGTGTGAATAATGTATACCGAGGAACTTGTGCTCTGATACCATTCTGTCACGACCCCAAACCGCCCCTAGTAGTTTGGTGCCGTGATGGCCAGTAATCCGTAATTACCAAAGGCCAACTTTCAAAAACTTAACACAGTCAGAGTATGGATATAGGGGGCTCACAAATGCGGAAGCGATAATCTAAAATACAAGTGGTCCATAAGAGCTGTGCATAGATCAAATGAAATGTCATTCATCTTACAACTTGAATACAACAAAGCAAAATATGTGTTACATCTTGATCAAAAGGCTTCTCGAGCCGACATACACAAAATACAGTAAATACAAGTCAAGAAGCATGATTTTCAAGATTCACCGACATGAATGCAAAATAAAGCCGACATAAGCACGGATCCAAAACAAGCTTTCAAAACAGTCTAGGCGTCGCCGATGTCCTGCTCATCACCTACATATATATAGAGAGGGTGAGCTTGGATACTCAGTGAATGGTACTAGAAATAAGGGTTTTGCATGAATATAGCCGAAGTCTTTCAAAACAAAACTCGTCAAAACTTTATCGAACAAGGGATGAACCGTATTCATTTGTCAAATCTTACAAGTCTCATGGGATGCTTACTGACATCGGCAAAACAGGGGATGAACCGTATTCATCAGTCAAGTATTACAACATCGGCGAAGCAAGGGATGAACCGTATTCATCAATCAAGTATTACAACATCGGCGAAGCAAGGGATGAACCGTATTCATCAATCAAATATTACAAGTATCAAGGCTGTACGATCCGTAATCGTTTAGTCAAAGGTACTGCGAAAGTTTATAGTCCTCTAGCACAAGGGACTTTCCAAGAGAGGACCGTATCCTTTTCAAAGATGGCATCAAAACAAGGATTATACTTGACACGTCAAAACAAGAGCTATTCATTCATGCTTAACAAAACACTTTTGTCAAAACAAAGCAAGCAAGATTTATCAAAACAAGTATAACATAGCTTTATCAATAATACCACTCATCTAGTCCTTCAGGTGTAGACTCGAAGCAAAGATCAAGGTCCTACAATCACAAGGCAAATCACATTCTCAAAACGAGCTATACCTATATACGAATGATCTCGGCATTCTTAACAGATCCAAGTAAACATCAAAGCAAAACACGCCGGGAGTTTAAACACTGCTCCCGTCTCACGAAAACACACTGGGTACCAACTAGGTCTTTGCCGAGGTCCCACACATCCTTGCCGAGGTGTGGCCCCGTTGGCCTCAACCAAAAGCAAAGTCGGGAAAACCAGGGTTTCCCTTTAAAGCACATGAAGAATATGATGAACATGATCATGAGGAAGATGAATGCAAGATCAAAACTCGTTACAAAGATCTGAGGTTTCATGCCAAGAGTTCAAAACATGGACCTGGGTACCCATACAAGAAAGTCATGCAAGAACAAACACAAAAACGTGGCTTCCGTTCCAAACTTTTTGATCAAAACGAGACTTTCTTCAAGAACACATGAAAAACCATTTTCTCTTTTCAAAACCACCTCAAATCGATGCATGATATGCAAAATGAGTCCGATCATGCAATGCAGCTAGATGATCAATAACAACAATCAAAGTAGATCAAGATTCTAACCTCCAAACTCGAATCCAACGGTTCAAACCACAAAGATCAGCTTGAAAGACTTACTCTCACTCAAGAACTTCTCTTCCTTCTCTCTAGAGCTTCTCTCTCTAAGGCAAAGATTTGAGACAAGAAAATGATTTGTTTCAAGGTCTGCCGGCTGTCTTAACAATCAGCTCGGACACGTGGCGCTATCGGGTTGGTTCAGCTCAAAAAGGTGATTGATTGATAAGACAAGTCTCTGACAAGGCGTATACAGCAAGCTCGGCAAGATACATCGGCAATAATGACATCGGCTCAGATCAAGGATCCGGCAACAGGATAACAAAGACATCGGCTAGGGAGGACGACACCGGACTAAGCTGTGCCACACCTTGGCCGGGGTGTGCCACATCTCGGCCTAGGCCATACCTGCCTGCGGACAAGGTTCACTGAGTGCGAAACATTTCGGCAATAAATGCCCGAGGTGAAGATGGGGGTCGACCAAGGTCTCAAAACAGTTCTAAGTACAAGGGTTCAAAGGCGAACTAAGCTCAAGACGACCTCGGCCACACACGCCAAGCAAAGATCAAAATCATGCAAGTAACTTTAAGCAAATCAAGGCAGGATAAAACCTTCAAAACAAAATAACAAGGCAAGATCATGCATGAATGTATGCAAGTATGACAAGAGTAAGGTGAGGGTTGTTACACTTACTTTCTTTCAAGCCTTGAGCAACTTCAATCAGACGAATGCTAGATCCGCCAAAGCCCGGGGAAAGTAGAAAGTGAGACAGCAGGCACAAGCAAAGGGCGTGTTGCCGGAAACCTTGCCAATGATGGTTGCTACGGTCACCGGCGTCAGAAAAACGATAAATCAAACCAAGGATATCCAGTTCCCCATTACAGATCAGAGACCGAGCATCATGCGCGGTGAATCCACATATCCGCCCTAAAGCTTGGGCATGGCCAAAGCGGAACTGGGGCAAGATCTCTTTATGACATTCAGACTCCATCAAAACTTGAAAATCTTCAAAAGTTGGACATACCTCTTGCCCGACAAAGCTAAAGACATGTGCCACTGGGTTCCAAAACCTCACCGCGGCATGGAGGAAAGGGAGATGTAGCGGAGTACGGCTCAGCGTGAATAGTACATTCAAGCCGAAACCCCGGAAGTTCAACTTTTCCGAGCCATCTAGAGAAGCGATCCAAGCTGTGAGATTTTCAACGAGAAATGCCTCCATTTTTGTGAAAAACTAAAATGAATTGGATCAAAACACGGAGCTAAGGCTTTTAGAGAGGAAAAGACACTATTCAGGGGGACAAGTGTCAAAAATTGGGCGGCTGCTGAGCTAAGTGGCTGGCCGGCCATCTTTTCTGGCAGGCCGGCCATTTCTTGTTTCAAAACTGGCCGGTGGCCCCCTCTCTGCAATAAATCTGGCCGGCCGGCTCCCAAAAGTGGCCGGCCATGCTCCAATGTATGTCTTTGGCCCTGTTTTACCCTCCGAGAGAAAGTTTCAAGCATTCCCATGCAACGGATGTGGCAAAGGCCTCTATTTCCCTCCGTTTCGGATGCGTTCCGTTGCCCAGATCGTCCAAAGTACACTTCGTTTTGTTAAGTTTTGTTCATCGAGTTGTTGTTTTGTTTATCAAGTTGTTGTTTTGTTTATTGAGTTGTCGTTTTGCTTATCGAGTTATTTGTCGAGCTGTCGTGTTTCGTGTTTTTGAGTTGTTACTCTTTGTTTAAGCTTTTTGTTTAAGTCTTGTTTATCGAGTTGTCAACATTATTGTGTTTTGTTTATCGAGTTGTAAACTTGCTAAGGTTTTGTTATATCTTAGAAAGTTAAGTTGTTGCATCGGTTCACTACCTGACTGGGCAAAATGCGCAATACACATTTCCATTCAATCTCATTATGATGCAGAATGATGCAATATGATGCTAAACGTTTAAAATACAATACTTTTTTCAAAAACTGTTTCATCCCATCATGCCCCACTTGTTACAACATTTTACAGACTAAGGCACAAGTTTTACAGAGAATAAAACTGTCCGATAATGTACAATGCGCTACAACTACTAGCAAAAAGATAAATAAAACAGGAAACAGCCGCATCTGTGCTCTCAAGAGCAGTAATAAGAGGCCCTCTTCGTCCTCTTCTGCGGAATAGACTCTCCGCCACCATCGCCATCGCCATCATCTGAATCGGAGCCGTTATCCTCGGGATCCCCCTCAGCCTCGCCTCCACTCCCGGAACTAAGGCCGGAGCCGTCCTCTCCATCAGCAGATGTCTCCGACTGACGGTCTGTAACCTCCTCCTCCTCATCCTCACCAGGCTCCTCCTCCACAATATGTGCTCTACGTCTACGAGACGACCCCTATGGCCCGGCTCCCCGGAAAGGCCTGGATGGCCCAGCTCCGTGAAAAGGCCTGGATGGCCCAGCTCCGTGAAAAGGCTTGGATGGCCCAGCTCCCTGAGAAGGCCCAGGTGGCCTGGCCTACGGCTGAGCATATACCGGAGGCATCTGAGAACAAAGAGTTCAAATTAAATACATCGGTCCAAATATGTACATCAGATGTGGATACAAGCAAAAACTACATGAAGTGGGTGCATGTAAACACAGTGTACAAGTGGGGTGTGTGTCAGATGTGCTCTACACAAGTAGCCTATCAATGCAGTAGAAATCAGCATGTCAACAGAAGTATGATAAATGCCAGAAAACAAAAGGGTACCTGGAAGCCCATGATAGACAACTGTGCCTCCCTCCGCAGGACCATCCCCTCAAGTGAGGCTACCATCTCGAGCACCTGATCCATATACTCAACAGGGGGCTGCAGATGCAAAGGCAAGGGTGTCAGTAAAGGAATGAACATCAAAATATCTGAGTGATGAATCAAAGCTGTAAAGCATACCGGTGGCGAGTCGGGGTCTCTGACATATCGATGACCGGGCATCGGAGGCTCTATCGGGATCAGAATCGGAGAGGTAATCCCATACTGCCACCCCACCAGAGCAGTTGGCATGTCCGGTCACCTGGGATGAGGAAAAGTCAGAGGAATTGGGGGAATCGATCCACCCCCACCTCTAGATGTACCAGCCCTGCTGGTGGAAGGGGCATCTGCAGCCCGAGCCCGGGCCTGGCTCGAAGATGGCATACCAGCAGGCCTCATCATCGGAGTATGAACTCCCGCCAATGGAGGCATCAGGTATGTGTGACGGTAAGTGGTGTAATCCCCCTCCTCAAGATATAGCAAAGCATCAGTACCCAGCATGGCATTAACAACGTCCCGGGAAATGAGCACATCAGCAATCCGCATATCGACTGGGGGTGCTGAGGAAGGGTCCTGAGAAGTGTACCCCCAGACCTGACGCAAGAAACGCTCCCCCAGAAAAAAGGCCCTATCAACTGGCCCTTCGAACAGGAGCCTATACCGGGAGGCACCCCACCCTCCGGCAAACTGGAATCGGAGACCCTCACCTAAGGGCGCCCACGGCTGCCATGTAATCTGCAGATAACAGGTGCATAAACCAAGCAGAAATCGAAGATGTACAGGACAAATCAAAGATGAAAAGAACTGAGAGTTCTGAAGTACCTCCGATGAGCGCACCGTGTCAAAATACTGTCGCAGGTAAAGGAGAGACTCCCGAGGTCTTGGCCGGTACTGGCCTTCAAACACAAGTGAGTACGGGGTCACGAGAGCTCCCGCTACCATCAGCTCCGGGGCCAATGTTGGGAAATATACATAGACCCACAACTGTAGAAAACAAAGCAGAATATGAAATGCTAAGGGCAAAATGCACGATATAGAGTATAAAGTGCGCCGTGTGTGCGATGTACAGGTAATAAGGAGCAAAAATGTAAATCAAAAGGGTAGAAATTACCTCCCAGGCTCTCCAATAGCCGCCAAGTAAGTTCTCCCGTCCGCGTGAGGTCGCGCTCATGTAGCAATAAAGGGTGGCCAAGCCGGCACCACCCCAGTCGTACCGCCTGACCTGTGACAGGTCCACCAAGGCGCTCAGCAGATAAAGCCCAACAGTGTTCCCTCTATCAGCAAACAGAGTGGTCCCGAAGAGAAACATCAAAAAGCCGCGGGCATACTGTGCTGCCTCCTCAAGAGTCCCGGGCTCCATCTCCACCTGCCGGAAATGGGAAGAGAACCAGGTGTATCGGACTCTCCCCGAAGCTCTGTCAACAGGCAGGTGAGCCCCCAGTAGATATATCCAAGCGGCCTCCCACTCGCCCATGTCCTCATCAAATGGGATCGCCCAGCCTCCCACATCAAGGCCGGTCAATACAGCGAAGTCAAAAGGGGTCATAGTCATGTCCCCAGTGGCAGAGAAATGGAAAACGTTGGTGGTGTCCCACCATCTCTCCACCAGGGCGGCCATCAGCGTCCTCCTGGCAGGACAACGAGATAGCCCAGTACAGAAGGGCCCGAACCCCGCTAAGTCAACCAAATCCCGGACGGCCTCCGGGAGCTCAGCATACCAGCCTCTCGCCGCGGTAGAGCCATACCCCTGCGCATTGCGAGAAGTCACCTGCATTTAGAATGAACACATGTTTCAGCATAAAATGAATAAGCTGCGTGCAAATGAAATGAATGGGCTGCGTGCAAATAAAATGAATAGGCTGCGTGCAAAATAAAATAAGTGGGCTGCGTGTTCACTTTCAAATTGGGCTGTGTGTTCAGAAAATCAATTTGGGCTCTGTGTTCAGAAATTTAGTGATTTGGGCTGCGTGTTCACAATCAATCTGGGCTGTGTGTTTAGAAAATCAATTTGGACTGTGTGTTCAGAAAATTAGTGTTTGGGCTGCGTGTTCAAATCTCAATCAGTGTGTGCTGCGTGTTCACCATCAATTTGGGCTGTGTGTTCAGAAAATCAATGTTTTGGGCTGCGTGTTCAACTCTCAATAAGTGGGCTGCATGTTCACTTTCAAATTGGGCTGTGTGTTCAGAAAATCAATTTGGGCTGTGTGTTCAGAAATTTAGTGATTTGGGCTGCGTGTTCAACTCTCAATCAGCGTGGGCTACGTGTTCACAATCAATTTGGGCTGTGTGCTCAGAATATCAGTGTTTTGGGCTGTATGTTCAGAATATCAGTGTTATGGGCTGTGTGTTCAGATAATCAATGTGTTGGGCTGTGTGTTCAACCCTCAAATCAGTGTGTGCTGCGTGTTCACCATCAGTCTGGGCTGTGTGCTCAGAATATCAGTGTTTTGGGCTGTGTGCTCAGAATATCAACATTTTGGGCTGCGTGTTCAACTCTCAATCAATGTGGGTTGCGTGTTCACCTTCAATTTGGGCTGTGTGCTTTGAAAATCAGTGTTTGGGCTGTGTGTTCAACTCTTAATCAGTGTGTGCTGCGTGTTCACCTTCAATTTAAGCTGCGTGTTCAGAATATCAGTGTTTTGGGCTGCGTGTCCGACTCTCAATCATTGTGTGGGCTGAGTGTTCACCTTCAATTTGGGCTGTGTGCTCAGATAATCAATGTTTTGGGCTGTGTGTTCAGAAAGTCAGTGTTTGGGCTGCGTGTTCAACTCTCAATCAGTGTGTGCTGCCCGTTTACCATCAATTTGGGCTGTGTGTTTAGAAAATTAGTGTTTGGGCTGCGTGTTCAAATCTCAATCAGTGTGTGCTGCGTGTTCACCATCAATTTGGGCTGTGTGTTCAGAAAATCAGTGTGTTGGGCTGCGTGTCCAACCTTCAACCGATGTGTGCCGTGTGTTCACAATCAATTTATGGGCTGAGTGCTCAGGAATTCAAGTGATAAGACCGTGTGTTCAGAGTGCAAGCAGAATGCAAGAAAAATTCGTAATACGTTACAAAAAAGGTAGGAATGAAGTAAATACCTCTCGTGCCTCATAGGAGAGATGATACTCTGGCTCCCGCAGAAGGAGATCCCCGGGTGCTCGCTCGTCAAAGTCGGTGAAATGGTGGAAAACAGCCCGCGGGAGAACGTGTACTAGTGGGTCGTACCTCTCAGGGATAAAGGGGCGAACCCTCGAAGGCAGAGACATGATGTCAAGCTTGCCTCCGGCGCCTAGAGAACCTCTGCCGTGGGGAAATTGACCCGCCATTTCAAGAAATCTGCAAAAAGGGGCAAAAATGAGCAAAAATGAGCCAAAATTGGAAAAAGTCAACAAAAGTCAACCCTCGGGAAATGAAAAAGTCAACAAAAGTCAACTCCCGAGAAAATCTTCCAAATATTGAGACAAACTCACCTCAAGTGGCGAAAATGAGAAAAGAAGCCCCGAACCAAAATTTACTCGGTTCAAAGTGCTTGAAACTGAAAGATTTCGCGAAAACAACTTGCGTGGGACGTTGGAAAACGCGTATAGAGCTCAGATTTGAGGGAGAAAATGGTTTGGGAAGCTAGAGAGGAGGATTTTCAGAGCTGCACTTATGAGCTCAAAGTGTTTGGATAAGTGTATTTATAGAAAAGAGGCTAAAAGGAAAAAATTGCCCCCGGATTTGGCAAAGTGGCCGGCCGGCCACTTTTTCTGGCAGGCCGGCCATTCACTTTTCAAGAAATGGTCAGTGGCCTCCCTCTCCCAATAAAATTGGCCGGCGGTGTTCCCCACATGCCCCCCAAGGTCCCTGCAAATTTTGAGCAGGATTGGAGTCCCCGAGACCTGAAAAAGTACAAGAGAAGTGCACTTTCTGTCGCGAAATCGCTTCGCCGGAACTTCAGCTTCAACTTCCGATGCATGTATCATCGTTTACTCATCGAAAGTGAGGTATATCCTTTTGAACATGTTGTAACCTCTTCGGGAGGTGGACCGGAGGCCGTGATCGAGTCACCCTCGCCGAAACGCGCGTTTCTTCCCGCATTGCGATGCACCTTTCTATCAAACACCGTGATTGTCTGCATTCGATATCACATTGAACGCATGCTGTTAGATATGTTATGCTTGTTGAGTTTCTTTATTTTGCAGGCATGATATTGTATGTACGGTTCATTTGAGGCTGGTGCGACCAGACGAATCGCGCAGGTATCGTATCTTCTCCGTGTGAGACGTGGCGAGGATTGAATAATTCTCCGCATTCTTAACTGCATGAAATGTAGTTGTTGCTTTGCATTCTTGCTTAAAACTGTTGCATCTATTTGTGAATACTTGCTTCATTACAGCTTGCTGCATTTGCATGATCGTTAAGTTACCTTCGGCTTCTTGCATTTTCGGTTGCATTTTGCCCCTGACTGCGGGCATGCCTGCGGGCACATCTCTGTTTATCACGCCTGTTTGTCTAAGTCTTCGGCCTTGTCAAAAATGGGTCGTCTCTGGGCTTTGACATTCACTCCCGTCACTTATGACTTTCGAGTTCTGTCAAAGAGGGGCAACTGTAGACACCCCATTTTTGACCGACCTTAAGACTCAGACGTCACCGATTGAGCGCTTGGTGATGTTGCATATCGTGCTCGTTCAGAGGTTTCGGAGTCTTGGCCGCGAGCCTTGCCTCCGGACTTCCGGACTCTTTCATACTTTGCCTCGGTTTGCGAACCAGGCTCTGTTTTCTCTGTTTTCTCTTCCCGAAGGGAGGGAGAGGTCCCGTAGATCATCTCTCCGTGGCCGTAGGCTACGTTTCGTGGTCGTAGGCCATTTTGCCCGTTTGGAGTCCGGTTTTCGGTTTTTTAGAGCCGTTGGCCGTGTGCCTCGGTTCGGGACCGCTTAACCACCTCCGCTTGCTCCAGTTTTTGGCATACATCTTATTTGCTCCCTTTTGAGGGACACTGTGGTCCGAGAGACCGACTTCGTGGTGGAACACCACTCCCAGTGCCTAACAGTCAGTCTTCGGGGCCTCGGGCTGTGCGTTTCGGCCCCCGAACCTTCATTTTGCATCAGTTTTGGTTCATTTTTTGCAGGGACCTCTGTTCATTGGTAAGAAGGCCGTAGAAGAGTGGAAGGCCAGTAATTGTTCTGTCAGCCAACTTTATCCCTTCATCACCCCCCGTCGCCCGATTTTCCTCACTTCAAAGCCAATATTGACCATCCTTGGGCCATTTTCTTGCACCCTAAACCCCATATTTGTGATGTACACATTTGGGAGGCCACCAATATTTGGTGGCCAACTAGTAATTGTTGTTGAACCTTTTGAACCCCTTTGAAAAGTGGGTTGTTCTCTCTCTTGGTTCACTATTTCCAGTGTTTAACCACAGGGTTGTGTTGTGCACACATCAGAGGCTCTCTTTTTGGGGTGGCCGGCCACTAATGCTTCTTGACCCTTTTGACCCCTAGCCGACCGGCCATGGGAGGTAGCCTGCCGGCCACCTGAACCTTAGATAGCTGGCCGGTCATGATCCTTGCACCCTGTTCCTTACAGCTGTATATTTTGTTTCCCCCCAGATTGTGTATTCGGGCGGGTGCATTTTTTGGGGGAAACTTGATTCATTTCCCTCCATTTTTCCCCCATTTTTCTCCCCTCTTTGGTCTGTATAACAGCAGCTCCAGCTGCTGGTTTGAGGGTTACAACATTTTGCCTTACGCCCCTTGCATTGCATCTCCCTCTCTCTACACTTCAACCCTCCAAACTCTCAAGTCCTACACCCCATTTCTTCACCAACCCATAGCCCCACCCTTCCATCCTTCATTCCAGTAGCTTGAGATTGTTCTCCAAATCTAAAGATCCACCAAACTCAAGCCAAGAGTTGCCAAAAGATTGGTCTACAAGGGTAAGCTCCATTTCCCCCTTTTTTTGGTCCATATTTTGCATGCTTTCTTAGCCATACTTACTTGCTGTTTTGGGCTCCGACCATAACTGGAACTAGGCTTATTTTGAGCTATTTTTCATGTTTGTTTAAGGGTATTTACCTGTTTGAGGTCTCCTTGTTGCACTTGTTTCATTATCTCCCTTGTATGCCATCTTCTTGTGTAGTATTTTTGGCCTATGTATAAACTGTTTTGAGCTCTGTCATGAACTGAAAAGTAGATTATTTTGAGCCCTTATTCAACATTGTTGAAGGGCTCATTGCTGTTTGAGGCTTTCATTTATCACTTCCTTTTATATCTCTCTTTTGGCCATATTTTTGCATGATTTGTTAGCCTCTTTTGCTTCTATTTTTGGGCTCTGGTCTGAACTATAAGTGGCATTATTTTGACCCCCTCTTCATGTTTCATTAAGGGTCTTTCACTGTTTGAGGGATCCTTTATATACTTTGTGTTATATCTCTCTTTTTTGGCCTTATTTTGCGTAGTATTTTAGGCTTGCATGCATACTGTTTTGGGTCTGGCCATCAACTGTAAAGTGCAATATTTTAGGCCCTTCTTCAACATTGTTGAAGGGCCCCTTTGTGTTTGAGGCCAGAAACCACCACTTGCTTCTTTGTCCTTTTTTTGGCCCATTTCTTGCACGAGAGCTTAGCCATACCTGTGTTGGTTTTTGTGGTTTGTTGTAAACTGTAAAATATCATATTTTGGGCCCCTCTTCAACATTGTTGAAGGGCCCTCATCTGTTTGAGGCCTGAAGCTGTGACTCACTTCTTTATCTCACATTTAGGGCCATTTTTGCATGCTAGTTTAGTCCCATTTGCATTCGCCGTTTGACCTTGCATAGAACTGTAAATGTGCTTATTTTTGGGCTGTCTTGACTCTGTCTTTACATTCCATGTTCAAATAGTGCATGTTTTGCATAGCTATAGGCCAATGCATAGGCCTAGTTTTGTATTTCGGTTTCATTTCATGCATCGGGTGCCATGCTTCCATGATTCGGGGCTGTTTTGGGTCATGTTTTGCTACTGAAATTTGCATGCTTGTATGCCATATTCCATGCCTTGCCATGTCTTGTTAGAGTGGCATTTTGTGCCTTAGGATCGGTCCTCGGTTTGCGTGCATGCGTGCACGCATCTCGAGTGTCTCATATTTTCATCTCATGGCCTCCTATGTGAGTGTGGCTGAGGTCCACTTGTGTTGGTGTAAGTCCATTGTGCATTGTGTATGCCATTTCATTTCATAGCATTGCGTATGCTAGGTTGTATGTTAGAGCATTGTGTATGCCATGTTACCTCGTGCATCGTGTATGCCATTTCATAGCATTGTGCATGCTAGGTTGTATATTAGTTGCATTCATGCATATCATGCATATTGCATTGTACTGGGGATAGGAGTTGGCCCGAGCACGGGAAACGAGGTACGTTTCGTACTCCGAGTGACGAAACGTGTCTCAATTCCCTGTTGCCGACACTCCGAATTATCCATGATGGAGTTTAGGCCCTGTTGTGTTTATGTATGCATTCATTCCATATTGAGTCATGCAAATCGACTCCTCAGCCATCATGCATCGATATGCGTGATTGGTGGCACGAGAATCGAGGCATGCATACATTTGTGAAAATACATTGCTATGCCCCTTTCCTGCTCTCTGTTGCAGCAAATCAAGAATTAGCAACCTTCCGGAGCTTGGCGCGCTTTCCAAGAATAATTGTAAAACAGAGGCTAATTGGGGCATTCCAGTGGATTTCCGTGCAAGGCAGCCCAGACATGCATCATCCATCATCTGAAGAAGAGTCAAGGCAGTCCCTGGCTTGTATGCCAGTTTATTATTTTTCTTAGTTAATTTGTAAATTAATTAGGAATTCGTATATATTTGAACTGTATTATTTGGACTGTATTATTTATTCGGACCCTCTGCGCGATGGCATAACTGTAATAAGTGTGCGTGTGTGTGATGTATGTCTTCCAACCCCATGTCTTTCTCCCTTTTATTTACCCGCTTATGATGGTTAGATTAGGGCATGTTTCAATTAGCATACAGTATGATAGCATGTTTGCATTCATTCATCTGTTTTGCATGCACCGGGCTCGGCGCATCATACTAACTGCATTGTATTTTCAATTCCAAGTTGAATACATGTTAGCTGTAGCATTTCATATGCCATGTTTAGAATAGCCGAGCCTGCTATAGTTGCATTTTTGCATGTGTTGCATTAGGCACTTTTGTATAATTAGGATCATGCATGGATTTCTAACTAGTTTCTATTTTGGCTTGGAGTACTCGGTAAGTTTTATGCTTTAGCATCTTTGCATGGGTGTGAGTGACTGCCATGAATAACATGCTTACCATGAGGCTATTTACTTATGTGATATAACTGCCTGAATGCCTGTGGGTGAAGGTTGGGTTATTTGGATTGGAACAAATCATCAACTGTGAGTTTTAAGCCCACTAGATAGTGGCAAAATCATATTTTCTAAGCCCACCCGAAGGTGGCAAATCCACATCTTAGCCTACTTGCGGGTAGCACCATCAAACCATTTTCAAAATAAACAAACATGAAATGTTTTGTTCCAATTCAGACGATCCAGTCTATACTTGTATGCTGTGCGCATCACATAGTAAATTTAGGCTAATAACCGGAATAAGAACGCATAATGTTTTCAAAAATAGATATCATGGTTAGTAGAGGCCGATCTTTGATCGGGCGAGCGGGGGTGCTCACGAAGTGACCTTCCCCAATCGTACCCAAGTTCCCGAGCCGAGACAACTTTGGTGATGACGGACACGTGGCCTTAGGCAAACGAGTCAGGGTTTCCTAAATTTTCCCAAATTAAAACATTTAGGTGGCGACTCTGTATCTAGCAAAGCAGTCCATGTTTGGCACTTCTTTTCTAAAAAAATCTGTTTTCTCAAAAACGATTTGCCGGATTTGGACTCTTTGGTTCAGACTTAGAACCGTGACACAAATTGAGTTCGAGCTGTAGCGAGGTCCCCCGCAGACTTGTTACACGATGCATGCAAGACAGATGAATAGATGCAAACATGCGAGCATAAGGATGCTAATTGAAACATGCCCTAAAACTAACCATCGTAAGCTGGTAAACAAAAGGGAGAAAAAAATGGGGGTTGGAAGACATACATCACACATACGCACACTTATTTACAACAGTTGTGCCCTCTCGATGGAGGGTCCGAATGAATAATACAGAACCAACTAGCTAATCTGAGCTAATCTAGTTAAATTAGTTATTACACAACAGAATGAATAACAAGCTGTAGCTAATTATTACACATCTCTAACTAATTAACAAATTAACTAAGTTAGCAATTGAATAAGCATGTAAACTATATGAAATAGGCTGCCTCAACTCTGTCTTGGATGACGAAGGATGCGTGCCCGGTCACCTCGTGCGAAAATCCATCACGATGCCCCAATTTGCCTCTATTTGCAACTGGTCTTAGAACACTGCAAAAAAAAAAAAAAGCTCCAGAAGGCTGAAACTCTATCATGTGCCGACCAGTTATTGGCATTGGAGGCCACTTGGCGACCACTTTTTGTGTTGAAAACCAGAAAAAGTGGTCGGCTAGCCACTTTATCTGGTCGGCCGACCAGTTTCTGCTGCCAGACTTCAGTTTGCTACAACAGAGAGCAAGAAAGGGGCATGGCAAAGTATTTGCAACGCATGTATGCACAACCACCCTCCCTCTCATTACATAAGCTCAAGGGGTTGTGGTTCTCGACCCTCGGGCCATCAATTACGCATCTCGATGCATGATGGCCGAGGAGCCAAATTGCACAACTCAATATGAAATGAATGCACACACGAACACATAAATCCTAAAACTCCATCATGTATAGTCAAGAGTGTCGGCGATCGAGAATTGATGCACGTTTCATCACTTCGAGTATGAAACATCCCTCGTTTCCCGTGTTTGGACTAACTCCTATTCCAAACACAATGCAACAAACAACATGGCATGGCATACACAATGCGGCTCAAGCATGCAAACATTCAATGCAATGAAACAAGCATATGAACACGATGCAAGGGACAAACATGAAAGCATGCAACTAACATACTAGCATACACAATGCTATGAACGACATGGCATACACAATGCACAATGGACTTAAACCAAAATGGATAGGCCTCAGCCATGTCCAAATCAGTGGCCATACATGCTAAGATAGAAACTCAAAATGATATACAAACATGCATGCATATCGGCCCAAGCTTAAGGCTCAAAACACAACTCTCCAAAAGCATTGAAAGGATGAAAAATGAGGTACAATGGCATATGTTCTAGCACTGAAATGGCATGCAAAATGGCGTAGAATCATGCCAACAACCCATGTAATGCATGTGGAAAGGCTCAAGCGTCAAAGCTAGTGAAGTGTATTACACTAGAGGCATGCAAGATAATGCTCAAATGGCCAAACTAACCCCAAACAGACCCTATGCAGGCCAAAAAAGTAGCAAAAATGAGTTGGGATGATAGCTTTAAAGGCACAAAAATGAGGCTCATGCAATGGCTCACAAACAGGGCACAAAAGCACAACCCTCAAGAG
This sequence comes from Camellia sinensis, assembly GCF_055761805.1. NCBI lineage: Eukaryota > Viridiplantae > Streptophyta > Magnoliopsida > Ericales > Theaceae > Camellia > Camellia sinensis. Next base: position 210,508,856 of record NC_138961.1, on the reverse strand, counting down.
CACTTAAAGAGCGAAAAATATGGAAGTGTAACAGCCCTACATGCTCTAAAATATCATTCTCAATGATGCCAAAACATGCAAATACCTTAAGTTAAGCATGCAAGAGACCTCAAAACTCAAAGCTAGTCAAGGCTATTACACTACAAGCATGCATGACAAGCCTCATCCGACCAAGAAGCCTCAAAGTAGAGCTAAGACAGCCCAAAATAAGAACAAAATCATGTTAGAGCATGGCCAAAATATGCTAGGATAATGAGCCAAACATCATGCATACAAAGCTAGTAAACAAGATTTACACTACAAGCATATGGAGCATGCGAGAGACTACCAAACCAGCCAAAAGCATAGTCATGACAGGTCCAATGGTGGCCAAAAATCTACTAAAATGGAGCCAATACATGCTACAAAGACAAGCTACTTTGACGAGCCACAAATGGGAATACACTACACATACAAGAACCAAACACAAGGTGGCCAAACCAGCCACAGACAGAGCTAAGGTAGGCCCTAAAAGTCATGAAAAAGTGCCTGAACCAAGCCTTGAAAGTATGAAGATGCATGCTCCTTTGATAGGCCAAAAATGCAAGCAAACAAAACAAGAAGAGAGAGGATCACCCCCCCTTTTGATTTGAGGCCTCAAAATCACATGCCTACTACTGAAAATCCACTGGATTTTAGTGGCTAGAAGGCCAAGCAAGGACTATCTCAAAGGCCTTAAACCATGGCACAAAACAAGGCCAAACAAGGCCTATCTCAAAGGCCTTAAACCATAGCACAAAACAAGGCCAAACAAGGCATGCAAGAGGGTAAAAGACCCTCAACACCCAAGAGGCCTTAAACAAACATCGAAAACACTTAAATACAAAACTTTTTCCAGTTAAAAGCAAGGCCTAAATAAGCATCCAAATGAGACCAAGAGAGCAACCAAAATAAAGCTTAAAAGGGAGAAAAGAGGTTACCCTAGAAGCACTGCAAAACCAGCAGATTTTTCAGCCAAGAATCAGCTTTTTTAACCTCCAAAAATTTCCTCCAAGAACCTCAGTTCAATGATGAGGGTGTATGGTTAAGGGCTGTGGTGCAAAAGTGAAGAACAACACACTCCTTAGGCACCAAATATAGAGATATAGAGAGAGATATATGCTTATGCCTATGCCTTAGGAAAATTTTTAGAACCTCTGCCATGGAGAGGTAGAGCCTCTCTTATAGAAAAACAAAGGTTCAAGCTTCTTGGAGAAGCTAAAACTTGGATGCCATCCCTCCATACACGTGTATGGAGGATACAGTCTGTGCCCTCCAGCTGGCACAGCTGGCATCCACACAGTCTGCCAAAATAGGGGGAGAGCTGCCGACCATTTAAAGTGGTCGGCCTGCTACTTGCAGTGGTCGGCCGACCACTTCAGGTGGTCTCCCAGGAAAAAAAAGTGGTCGGCAGGGGGATTGGTGGTCTCCACACTGAAAGCAAGCCAATGGTGGGGTGGGAGACCAGAAAAGGTGGCCCAAAGACCAAGAAAACCAGTTTTTCGACCAGAAAATCGGCTGGCGGGAAGAAAAGTGGTCTCCAAGGGGAAAAACTAGTCTCCCACCCTCGTACCACCTTCCAAGCAAGGAAAACAAGGTTTGTACAAAAAACAAACCAACACGGATGCAAAACGAGAGTTTGGGAGGCAAAGCGCGCAGCCGGGAGCCTCGAAACCCAACTGTTGAGCACCAAAAGTGGTATACGACCATAAAAGTGGTCTCCTGGACCACAGTGTCCTTCTAGATAGAGGAAACAAGGTGTGGTTCAAAAACCATGCTAAATAGAGAACGTTAAGCGGTCCCGAGATAAGGCGCACGGCCGAAGGCTCCGAAAATCGGAAACTGATCTCCAAACAGGAAAAAGTGGTGTATAACCGCGAAAAGTGGACTACGACCACAAAGAGATGGTCTACAAGACCTCTCCCTCCCTCCAAGAAGAGAAAACAAGGCTCGGTCCACAAACCGAGCCAAAGCACAAAGAGTTCGGAGACTTGGAGGCTAGGCTCTCAGCGAAAACTCAGAAGCTTGAAACGAGCACAACATGCACTATCACCGAGTGCTCAATCGATGACATCTAAGTCTTAAGATTGGTCAAAAATGGGGTGTCTACAGCATGCACTTCTTGCCCTGAGGACCTCTTCTTACTTCTTTACTTAGCTTCTTTGCTTAGCTAGCTAATGCTTTGGTTTTGTATTTAGTTAGTTAACGCGCTTAACTAATCAATTTGTGTTGTAATAACTAATTAATTAACCTCTTAGTTAATTAGTTTCGTTTTGTAATAATTAGTTTAATTAGCTTAGATTAGCTAGTTAGCTTATTATTCGGACTCTCCGTCGAGAGGGCGAATTTTGTAATAAGTATGCGTGTGTGTGATGCATGTCTTCCAACCCCACGTCTTTTTTCCTTTTACTTACCTGCTTTTGATGGCTAGTTTTAGGACATATTTCAATTAGCATACTTATGCTAGCATGCGTGCATCATTCATCTGTCTTGCATGCACCGGGCTCAGCATATCATACAAACTGCATTGTATTTCAATACCAATTTGAATACATGTTATCTAGTTGCATTCACATGACATCTTAGAATAGCCGAGCCTATCTTAGTTACATTTTGCATGTGTTGCATTAGACATTGTTAACATAGCTAGGATCATGCATTGATTACTAACTAGCTTCTCTTTTGGCTTGGAGTACACTGTAAGTGTTTATGCTTTAGCATCCTTGTATGTGTGTAAGTGACTGCCATGATAGCATGCTTGCCATGAGGCTATGTGCTTATTTGTTTAACTGCATGAATGCTTGTGGGCGAAGGCTCGATTGCCTGAATTGGAACGACTCGATGATTGTGAGTTTTAAGCCCACTTTGCGGAGTGGCAAAATCATGTTTTTCTAAGCCTACTTGAGGGTGGCAAATCCGCGTCTTAGCCTACTTGCGAGTAGCACTTTCAAACCATTTTCTAATAAACAAATATCAAATTGTTTTGTTCCAATTCAGGCGATCTAGTCTATACTTGTATGCCGTGCGCATCACATAGTAAAGCTAGCTAATAAACCGGAATAAGAACACATGTGTTTTCAAAAACAACATATCATGTTAGTAGAGGTTGATCTTTGATCGGGCGGGTGGGGGTGCTCATTTCAGGACCTTCCCCTCTCGTACCCATGTTCCCGAGCCGCGGCAACTTTGATGATGACGGACACGTGGCCTTAGGCACAAGTCAGGGTTTCCTAAATTTCCCAAAAACAAAATATTTAGGTGGCGACTCTGAAATCTGGCAAAGCAATCCATGTTTGGCGCTTTTTTTATTAAAATTGATTTTTCAAAACGATTTGCCAGATTTGGACTCTTTGGTGATTTGTCAGTCTTACATTGCACTTTGTGAAATTAGATTCAGAACTGTGACAAGAGTCCAAACTGTAGTAGCATGAACTACAATTCACACCCTCGCATGCGGAACGGAGTTCGGGTGGTCTACACACCATCACTTTGTTGCTGAGGTACTTGAGGGTCTTGTTTGGGCTCAAAAGGCTGGTTTTGGATTAGAGGAAGGCTTGCTTTGCTGCTGTTCTTCAAGGGTGAGTGTATTCCCCTTTTAAGCTTATCTTTGAATGCCATCTTAGCCACCTTTGCACGCTGTTTCAAGCTTGACTTTCAACTACAAAAAGCTTTTTTTTTTTTAAGTGTTTAAAATGTTTGTTTGAGGCCTTGTGGGAGTTGGGGGTGTTTCAACCCCTTGTATGCCTTATTTGTTAAGCTTTGGAGCCATTCCTTGAAGCTTTTGTAGTGGCCTTTGCATGGCCTTTCTACCACTGAAACTCAGAGGAATTTCAATGGTGGAAAGATGTTTTTGAGGTCCAAATTGAGAGGGGGTGGTCCCCTTTCCTCTTGTCTTGCTTCCTTGCCTTGTTGGCTTCACACTTGAGCATGTTTTTCTACTTCTTTTAAGCCGAGTCCAAGCATGTTTTTGTGACTTTTTGGACCTACCATAACTCTGTTTTCAGTTGATTTGGTCATTGGTTGCTTGTTTTTGGTACGTGTAGTGCAATCATGCTCTTTGGCCTAACATGCTTCATGCTTTGGTTCATCATTCTAGCGTGTGTTAGCTTTGCTCCAGCACATTTTTGGCTTTGATTTAACATGCTTTAGGTCTGATTTGAGTGGTTTTGGTCGTCCATGCCTTGCTTTGTATGGCTTTAGTGTGATTGGCCTTGCTAGCCTTAAGCTTTGAGACCTCTAGAATGCCATAGTTGAGCTTTTTGCATGGCATGGCATCATTTGGCATGTGTAGACACCCCATTTTTGACCGACCTTAAGACTCAGACGTCATTGATTGAGCGCTCGGTGATTGTGCATGTTGTGCTCGTTTCGAGTTTCCAGAGTTTTCGGCTGAGTGTCTTGCCTCCAGGCCTCTGAACTCTTTGCGCTTTGGCTCGGTTTGTGGGCCAAGCCTTGTTTCCCTTCCCTGGAGGGAGGGAGAGGTCTTGTGGACCACTTTTCCTGCTTGGAGACTAGTTTCCGATTTTTGGAGCCTTCGGCCGCGCGCCTTGTCTCGGGACCGCTTAACGTTCTGCGCTTGGCTTGATTTTTGAACCATGCCTTGTTGCCTCTACCTAGAGGGACACTGTGGTCCGGGAGACCACTTTTTGTGGTCGTACATCACTTTTGATGCCCGTAGACTAGTTTTCGAGGCTCCCGGCCGTGCACCTTGCCTCCCGCACTTTCGTCTTGCATCCTTTTTAGTTTGTTTTTGGTACAAACCTTGTTTTCCTTGCTTGGAAGGTGGTATAAGGGTGGGAGACCAGTTCTGCCCCTTGGAGACCACTTTCCTTCCTGCTAGCCAGTTTTCTGGTCGGCCAACTGGTTTTCTTGGCCTTTGGACCACCAATAGTGGTTGGCCACCATACCATTGCCTTGCTTTCATGCTGTAGACCATTGTAGACACCCCATTTTTGACCGTCCTCAAGACTTGGACGTCACCGCTTGAACACTCGGTGATCATCCATGTTTTGTGTTCGTCTTGAGTTCCCGGAGGCCTCGGCTACGCGCCTTGCCTCAGGATCTCTCGACTCGACCGTTTTGTGTCTGGTTTTGCACCAAACACTTGTGTTTTTGCTTTGGAGTGTAGGAAATGGCTTTTGGGACATCCCCACACTCCACCGGCCATGGCTTGAGGCCACCGGCGGTGTTTTGTTGCCATCGGCCAAATGTGATGGCCGGCCGGCCAATTTGACTGCCGGTCGGCCACTTTGATGGTCGGCCGGCCAAATGTGGTTTTCAACAGATATTTCTGCAGACAGCTGGCAGCTGTCATTCCAGGCCATACCCCAGCCCATGCCTGGACGTGGGAGCTCTGAGGAGTTGCAGATTGACATATCTTTATACCAATCAAGCTTCTTGACAAGAGATATACAAGGAGAGAAGAGAAGAGAGATACAACTTGGAGGAACAAGATTTTCCTCTCTCTCTAAAAAAATTCTCAGCTCTCTTCCCATCTCTCTCTCCCAAACCCTTCAAATCCTAAGGTTCTTGCACCATTTACCCTACACCTCATAACACAAGGCCTCCATCCTTCATTCCAGAACTTTGGGATTGTTTTGGAGAGATTAAAGGCTCAGAAATTTGGTCCAAGAGCTGCTGGTTCATTGGTCTTCAAGGGTAAGTCCTCTTCTCCTCTTTTCTTGCCTTATTTTGCTTTGTATCTAAGCCATACTTGCTAGCTTTTTTGGGCTCCGACCCAAACTGTAAATAGTCATATTTTGAACCCCTTTTCATGTTTGATCAAGGACCTCCTGCTGTTTGAGGTCTCCTACTACCACTTGCCTCTTTGTCTCTCTTTTAGGCCAATTTTTGCATAGTATTTTAGGCTTATTTGTAAGCTGTTTTGGACTTTTCCATAAACTGTTAAATATCTTTTTTTGAGCCCCTGTTCAACATTGTTGAAGGGCTCTCCTCTGTTTGAGAACAGAAGCTACCACTTGTCTCTTTACCCCTCTTTTAGGCCTTTTCTTGCATGATAGTTTGGCCTTATTTGTGATTATTTTCGTGGCTTGATGTAAACTGTAAAGTGCCTTTTTTTAGCCCCTCTTCAACTTTGTTGAAGGTCTCTTTGCCATTTGGGGCCATCTTCTGTCCCTTTGTGTTTAATCTCTCTTTTAGGGCCATTTTTGCATGATAGATTAGCCCTATTTGTGTTCATTTTTGAGACTTGTTATAAACTGGAAATATGCATGTTTTGCGACTTTATTGCATCTGTCTTCATGCTTCATGATCAAATAATGCATGCTTTGTATAGCTGTAAGTCATTCCGTGTGCCTAGTTTCGAGTTGCGGAATTCATCTAATGCATCGGGTGCCATTTTTCCATGTTTTGGGGCTGTTTAGCATCATACTTCAGTGCTTGAATTTGCATGTTCATATGCCATGTTTCATCATTTTCCCTGCTTAGTTAGAGTTGCGTGTTGTATCTTAGGATCAGTCCATGCATTGGACATGTTTGTGTGCATTTCGATTGCCTCATTTCCATCTTATTGGCCACTGATGTGAGTGTGGCTGAGGTCCACTCACATTGGTATAAGTCCATCCTGCATTGTGTATGCCATGTTTCAATGCGTTGTGCATGTTATGTTGTTAGCATTGTGTGTGCCATGTAGTTGCATTGCGTGTTCGTATGTTTGTTTGCATGCTTAGGTCGCATGTGCATCTTTGTGCATTCCCTTGCCTCTTGATCAACCATGATAGGGGTTGGGGCCCTTTGATGTGTTTTGTGCTTGCATTTCTTTTGATATCGACGTTGTACACTTGGCTTTTGGGCCATCATGCATTGAAGTACGCGATTGATGGCCCGAGGGTCGAGAGCCATGCTCCCTTGAGTCCATTGCATGATAGGGAAAATGGCCATGCATACATTGCTTTGAATTTCCTTGCCATGCACTGTCTGCCCTCTGCTACTATCAAAAACAGGTTCTGCAGGAATATTTGGCCGGCCGGCCAAATATACTTCCGACCGGCCATTCATTATTTGCCGATGGATTTAAAAATGGTCGATAACCATCCGGACGTGGCCGGTAAGAATTTCACTTGGTCGGTGATGCTCCCCAATGTCCAGAGAGTGCACCTTGGGAATTACACAATTTTCGGAGGAGCAAGGCAGTGTAAACAAAGGCAACAGTGGCATGGTACGGATTTTTGGGCAAGATGAGTCAAGCATGCATCATCCACGCATTTCGAGGCAGGGGCAGTGGCCACTTTAATTCTTTGTTTAAATTGTTAATTAATTGGAACTTCTGTAATAATTAATTTAGGACTATTCATTCGGACTGTAATATTTATTCGGACCCTCCGAGCGAGGGCAATTGTGTAATAAGTGTGCGTGAGTGTGTGTATGTCTTCCAACCCCACGTCTTTCTTCCCTTTTATTTACCCGTTTATGATGGTAGACTAGGGCATATTTAAATTAGCATACCTTATGCTATGCATGCGTACATTCATACATTTGTCTTGCATGCAGCGGGCTCGGCGCATCATTCTAACTGCATTTGTATTTCAATTCCAAATTGAATACGTGATTAGTTGTAGCATTTCACATGTCATTGTAGATTAGTCGAGCCTATCTTAGTCGCATTTTGCATGTGTTGCATTAGCCATCTTAACATGAACTAGGATCATGCATATGATTACTAACTAGTTTTTGTTTTGGCTCAGAGTACTTGGTAAGCATTTATGCTTTAGCATACCTGTAGACACCCCATTTTTGACCGTCCTCAAGACTTGGACGTCACCGTTTGAACACTCGGTGATCATCCATGTTTGTGTTCGTTTGGAGTTCCCGGAGGTCTCGGCTCGCGCGCCCTGCCTCAGGATCTCCTAACTTGACCGTTTAGTGTCTGGTTTTGCACCGAACACTTATGTTTTGCCTTGGAAGGGCAGGGAATGCCTTATGAGGCATCCCCACACACCACCGGCAGTGGCTGGAGGCCACCGGATGGTCTTTTTCTGCCATCGGCACTTTTGTTTGCCGGTCGGCACACTTTATTGCCGGTCGGCACTGTTTTTTGCCGAAAAGGCATTTTTGGGCAGCCGACCACTGTTCATCCACTTTATGGAGATATTTTGTGCCAGCTGTGATAGCTGGCACCAACTCTTCCCCGCTCCATACACGTGTATGGAGGGATCTCCCTCTAAGCAAGCTTGTTGAATAAGCTTTGTAAGAGGGAGTCTTATAAGAGGAGGGCCTTCCTCTTTGATCTAGGTTACACTCTTGCAACCAAAAACCAGACCTTGGAGATATAGATACATATTATCTCTATACCGCCCTCTCTCTCCTCCTTTGTGTGTGTTTCTTAGCTCAAAAGGTGATTTTTACCTTACTTTTGCACCATTACACACACCATTACACCTTACTCCGAGATTGAGGGACTTGGGGGATTGTTTCTTGAGTTTTTGGACTGGTTTTGATCAAAAGAAGAGGGCTAGACCATTTGTTCTTCAAGGGTTCTTCAAGGGTGAGCATCTTGCTTTTTATTCCCCAAACTTGCAATAGTTTTCTACCTATCTTGCTTGCTGTTTTAGCTCTTGTGTATAACATAAAAAAGGTTTATATTTTCATGCTTTAGAACTTTCATTAAGGTGGTTTGGTGTTTTGGGTGCAAACTCACTCTATTAGGCCTTGTTTGGCCACTTTTGTTGCCTCTTTGGTTAAGCTTTGGTCATCTTTGTATCTTGATCCCTTCATCACTAAAAATCAGTGTATTTTTAGTGTTAAAAAAGTCGGTTTGAAGTCTTGCATAGGGGAGGGACACCCCTCTCCCTTTATGGTCTTGTTTCCTTGAGTTGTGGCCCAAAAGGGTGACATGCATGCTTGCTTGGTTTTTGCTTCATTTCAGAACTTTTTGGGTGTTTTTAGGTCATGTGGGATCTCTGTTTTTGGCTGGATTTATGTCTCCTCGTATGCTTGTAATACTTGCTTTGTATTGCTCCATTTTGCTTAGAAGTGTATCTCATGATTAGGCCATGATTCTTGTGTGTGTTGGGTTGGTTCCATGAAGATGTTAGCACTTTTTTTTCATGCTTAAAACCTGTTGGTTATCCATTTGGTCATGTTTGACATGTTTGATATGGTTGCCATGCATTTTGGCTTGTGAGCCCTCAAGTACATGAATCACTAGCATGCCTTAGTTGATCCACTTTAATGAGTTGAAGTTGCTTGCCATGCTATTTTAGCCCAAGAATCATGTTTTCATGTGTGCATGCTTGACCTCTTTCATGCCTTGAGGGTGTACTCTCTTATGCCTAGGAAAGAGTCTCGGTGGTAGCATTTCATGAGAGGTATTGTAGCTGCAATTTTAGGAGTTTTTGGAGTCCCATTTTGCATGTAAAAATTCTTTTCTTTTACTTGTTTTAATCATGCCATGAGAGGTCATGTTGATGGGAGTAAGTTGCCTCCTTTTTGTGCCTTAACTTTGGGACCATTAGCTTGCATGTTGGCATGAATTGTTGTCCATCATTTTGGGCACTTTTTGGTGCTGTCTTGGGGTGGACTAAGGACTGTCCCTTTATGATCCAAAGGCTCCATTGCATGCTTGTTTTATGTAAGTTGCATGATTGCTTCATTAAGCCTCATAGCATGCTAATCCCATTACCAAATTGGTCTATGTTTGCACCACATTTGCATCTTGCATGCTTGGCATTACACATTTGTCATGTTGGTTGCATAGTACTCGTTGTGCTTTACATTTTGGTACCATGTTGCATTTTGAGCCTTGTGAGCATAACATGCATTGCATCGTTTGGCTTGGGGTGTCAAGCCAAACATGAGGGTCAAGGGACATTCATACTCCAAGTGATGCAATGTACCTTGATTCTCGGTCACCGGGGCCTTTGACTTCGACATGATAAGGCTTCGGATCTCATTTTGTTTATTGCATGCATCCTTACATTGAGTGGAGAATTTGATCCCTTGGGTCATCATGCTCCATTGATGGTTCAAAGATCGAAGGCCGTGCTTCTTTGAGTTTAAAATATGATAAGATGCACAACCATGCCTACATGTACCTGAGACCCCCATGCCATGCACTGCCTGTTCTCTGTTTGCTGTCAAATTGTCTTCTGCAGGAAGTTTCTGTCGACCGGCAGAATTTAGTGCCGACCGGCAATATATGGAGTGCCGATGAATCCAACAAGTGCCGATGGGAATTTTGGAAGTGCCGGTGGGAATTCTGTCCGGCCGGTGGTGCTCTGCAGGATGCAAGGAACTTGCTCCAGTACTTGGGCAAATTTTCAGAAAGACAAGGCAGTACAAACAGAGGTGGCAGGAGTACAGTACGGGTTTTTCGGGCGAGAGGGATTCGAGCATGCATCATTCGCGCATCCCGAGGCAAAAGCTGCGGCTGCCCTCTTCTTTCCTTTGCCATCTTTTCTTTTAAATTAAATTAGAAATCTTGTAATAATTTTATTCGTTTATTATTTTGGGACTGTAATATTTATTTGATCCCTCCGAGTGAGGGTAAAGATGTAATAAGTGTGTGTGGGTGGTGTGTATGTCTTCCAATCCCCATTTCTTTCTTCCCTTTTATTTACCCGCTTATGATGGTAGACTAGGGCATTTTTTGAAATTAGCATACCTTATGCTATGCATGCGTGCATTTATGCATTTGTATTACACGCATTAGGCTCGGTACATCATACTAACTGCATTCGTATTTCAAATTCCAAATTGAATACGTGAATCAATTGGTTGCATCTCATATGCCATATTTAGGTTAACCGAGCCTACTCTAATTACATTTTTGCATGCGATGCATTAGTCACTTTAACATGAACTAGGGCATGCATGTTTGCTAACTAGTTTACTGTTTTGGCACGGAGTACAATGTAAGTAGTTATGCTTTAGCATCTCGCATGCGTGTGAATGTTGCCATGACAGCATGTTTGCCATGCGGCTAAATGCTTACGTGACATAACTGCTTGAATGCCTGTGGATGAAGGTCGAATTGCCTAAATTAGGATAATTCATTAAAATTGCAAGTTTTAAGCCCACTCGATAGTGGCAAAATCATCTTTTCTAAAAGCCCACTTGAGGGTGGCAAAATCTGCGTTTTAGCCTACTTGCGAGTAGCAAACTATTTTCAGAGCAAACATGAAATGTTTTGTTCCAATTTGGGCGATTTGGTCTATACTTGTTTGCTGCGTGCATAACATAGTAATTCTAGGCTAATAATTGGTTTAAGAACACATAAAGTTTTCAAAAATGGATATCACGGATAGTAGAGGCCGGTCTTCAGACCGGGCGAAAGGGGGTGCTCATAGCTGACCTTCCCCGATCGTACCCAAGCTCCCGAGCCGAGACAACTCCGGTGATGACGGACATGTGGCCTTCGGCACCGAGTCAGGGTTTCCTAAATTCTCCCATAAAAAATATTTAGGTGGCGACTTTGTATCTGGCAAAGCAGTCCATGTTTGGCACTTCTTTCAAAAATCTGTTTTCTCAAAACGATTTGCCGGATTTGGACTCTTTGGTTCAGACTTAGAACCGTGACAAATTTGAGAGTCCTTGAGCTGTAGTGACCCCAAATGAACGGAACGGGAGCTCGTTCCTCCCGGGGCGTTCGGGGACGTCAACAATACCGCATGCGTGTGAGTGTTGCCATAACGGCATGATTACCATGAGGCTAGCTGCTTATGTGATATAACTGCTTGAATGCCTGTGGATGGAGGTTGAATTACCTAAATTGGAATAATGCTTTAAAACTGTGAGTTTTAAGCCCACTAGATAGTGGCAAAACCATCTTTTCTAAAAGCCCACTCGAGGGTGGCAAAACCTGCATTTTAGCCTACTTGCGAGTAGCAAACCATCTTCAAAACGGACATGCAATGATTTGTTCCAATTTAGGCGATTTGGTCTATACTTGTTTGCTGCGCGCATAACATAGTAATTCTAGGCTAATAAATGGAATAAGAACACATAACGTTTTCAAAACTGGATATCATGGTTAGTAGAGGCCGATCTTCGGATCGGGCGAGAGGGGGTGCTCATAGCTGACCTTCCCCAATCATACCCAAGCTCCCGAGCCGAGGCAACTTTGGTGATGACGGACACATGGCCTTTGGCACCGAGTCAGGGTTTCCTAAATTCCCCCATAAAAAATATTTAGGTGGCGACTCTGTATCTGGCAAAGCAGTCCATGTTTGGCACTTTTTTCAAAAATCTGTTTTCTCAAAACGATTTGCCGGATTTGGACTCTTTGGTTCAGATTAAGGACCGTGACACAAATTGAGTCCGAACTGTAGCGAGGCCCACGGGCGCGTCCACAGTTTCTGGCGACTCTGCTGGGGATTTAGAGAGCTTGACTCGAACTTGTGATATCCTGTTTTGATTTCACTTATGTGTTTCTTTGCATTGCTTGTGCATTGGTGCGCCTAGGACACCGTGTTTGCCATCTGCCATTCCTGAACGGTTTGCCGGAGGCTTGACTTTGTCAAAGCATGCCATAAGGCTGACCGGTTGTGGGCTCTGACAGTATGGGAACACAAACCCCGGTTTTACCGGGGCTCCCTTTTCGACCATTCGACCTAGTGCATATTGAAATCCATAGTGACCATTCCAAACTAGGACAGGTTGCTTACCCGATGTTAGGTTGTTTGAAAGCTGCTGCGTGCATAGTAAAACCCTAGCTTCTGACAAAATAGGACAGGGAAACCCTACCCCTCCATAGGGGTGTTTTGGCTCTCTTTACTTGCTATGCGTTTTTAGAGTGTATCTATGCAGGAGAACACACATATCAGTTCGCAAGTCTGAGTGTTAGGCCTGCGGGCATCAGTGTTTTTCAGAGTCAGTCATCTATGGGTATCAGATTTAGACTTTGGGACAGCGATTTGGAAACGGTGATCAATGATTAAGGAACAGTACATTCAGCTTGTGGGCAATTTGTTATGATACCCAACTGCGTGTTGTGTTTATTTTATGTTGTTACGCTGTCCAATTGCCCATTTATTTATTTGCTTTATTTATCTTTTTACTAGGTAGTCGAGTACAATTGCTTCTGACCCAGTAGATATTCCCCAAGCACTCTAGATTAGAGGTCGTCGGCTCCATCGATCTGAGGATCTGGTAGACGGACAACCAGTGTACCACTCTCTACCCCCGGTTACTAGACGGAGGACAACTAGGCGGAGGGCATCAGTTCAACAGTCAGTACAGAGGGCTTTATCTACCCCACCTGTGTACGGTAGGGATCAGGATTCTGCTTCTCCCACAGAAAGGGAACATATACCGATAATTCAGTCAGAGCAGAACAGTATGGCCAATTTAGAGGAGATGGTGTGCCAGCTCCAAGAGAGTATGAAAATGATGCAGCAGGATGCTGTCCGACAGGCAGAGTTCGCCAAGCAGCAGGCCACGGTTATGAATGAACAAGCAGAGTTGATTGTAAGGTTACAGCAGCAAACCGGAGCATCTGCTTCGCAACAAGTTCCTCCCCCGCCAGGAATTCCCACCCCCGGGGAGACAGCTAATGTTCAGAATGATACGGACATTCCCACGGGACCACCTCTACCCCCGATCCTACCCCAAATCCAACCCCAATTATCCAAAACACCCACCAACCTACCGGACTCTCCCTTTGAGTTCGAGACAGATCCCACAGCATTGAAGTTGAGCAAGCTCAAAAAGCTGTTCAAAAAATCCCAGGGAGTCAAGACCATCCCTGACATCGAAGATGGATACTGACGCAGCTGTGACGCTGTCTGACAGATTCAAAATGCCGCACATTGATCGATTTGATGGGTCCGGGGACCCCATGGTGCACCCGAGATTGTTTTCAGACATCTTAAGGCCAATGGGCCTTAGCAGACTACAGAAGCTGTCTCTGTTCGGCCGAACCCTGTCGGGTGTGGCGGCCATATGGTATGCCAAATTAGAAGATGATGTCAAGAGAAACTGGGACGAGATGGCCGAGGCCTTCATTACGCAATACTCATACAATACACAAATCGAGATTACAACCCGTGATCTCGAGACAGCAAGGCAAGAGCCTAAAGAGAGTTTCTCAGAATTCGTGAACAGATGGAGGGCCAAGGCTTCAATGATGACCTTAAGGCCTACAGAAAAACACCAGATTCGGATGATTGTGCGCAATCTTCAGCTAAAGTTGATGCAAAAGATGATTGTACTCCCCTTCCCTACCTTTTCTGATCTACATGAAATGGGGGTGCAGATTGAGGATGCCTTAAAGCAAGGCTTAATTGATAATGATCGGGAGCAACCCTGAAGAACTTTCAACCGCAACACTAATGCAGGCCCGAGTGGTACTACAACTACAAGAGCCTCCGAAGTGAGCATGGTCACCACCAACCCCCCTCCAAGAACCATGGCAGCTGCACCATTCTCCGGCGCGTCCGGAAGCCATACCCAAACAGCCAAATACCCACCCAAAAACACAAGAACCTTCGCTCCACTATATATGCCCCTATTCAAAGCTCTGGGGTTTTAATCAGAAAAGGGCATCTGAAGCCCTTAGAACCGCGGCCCCTACCAGAAAGACTTCCCCCTACCCACAACCCAGCCAAATATTGTGCATTTCACCAACAACACGGTCATGACATCGATCTGTGCTTCCGACTACGTCATGAGATTCAAGATCTCATTGATAATGGGGTGATTCTGCCTCCCGAGAAACCCAATGTTACAACAAACCCTCTCCCCACACATAACCAAGCTCCACCGCCTAAAAGGATCAACTTCATCTAAACTGGGGTCGTGCCTTACGATCCTAGCATCTATATCATTCCTTCCCACCTGCCTAAACCAGAGGTACTCCTTTCCGACTACACTGACTTGTGCATGATGGACACCTCCATGACCCGACCTAAGCCAACGGTGGTGATTATCGAGAACAAGAGAGAGGAGATCCCAAAGGAGAAGAAGGTTGTTGAGTCAAAGTCTGCAGAATCTGGGAGTCGTGTTGAGAAGACATATAGTCCAGGTGACTACATTTCATCAATAGGCCAGGATGGGCCAGATGTGGAATTGCCAGTAGGGGGAGAACTATGTGTGATCCAAGGGGATAGTCTGGGACAGGGAACAGATGATTTAAAGGCTGTGGAAGAAGACCTTGCCAATCTCCAGTTTTACAGTGACCAAGATCTAGGGGGCGCAGCAGTCAACTGGTTTGACTATGAGGAATCAGCAGAGGCTACTGGGTGGTTAGATGATCAACCAGATGTGGTGGAAGAGTTCCAACCAGGATAGAGTCTGGCAGGGGCACGAATGTCGGTGATAGTCGAAAGAGTCAGGGAACAGAATACATCGCCGGAGAGCGCCGTTGTTAAGAATTCCGCTCGGGATTGGAGCATTCTGAATGCAAAAATTATTGAGCAGCCAGCTATGTTGATACGGATGGAACAAGAAAGATTTGAAGATCCCGCGAGAATAAAAAAGGCAAAGGCCCATGTAGGGACTGAAATTGCTGTGTGCGCAGGAACAGAGAATGCTGCGAGCATAGGGGTGGAAGGTACCCCGAGTACGAGAACAATCATACCAGAACCGGACAGGTGTCTGTCGGCTGCTGATGGAATGTGATGCGAAGATGAGGATTTATGTCTTGCCCATACGGACGAAGATTGGGGGAACAACCAACCCGATGACACCTGGTACCTTGGAGAAGTTGACCACATGACGAGAAGCGGACGGTATTTCAAGCCCCCGCACCTAGACCAGCCGGAGGCATCTGGGAAAGGTAAGGAAGCTGAGAGACAGAAAGAGAAGCAAGTCGAAGAAGAGGCTGTACTAAAATAGTTAAAAAAGATACAAGCAGGCATCTCCATCTGGGGACTGCTTATGGCATCACGAGGGCACAGACAGGCTGTCCTATCAGCCATGGACAAGGCAAAGCTTTCGATAGAAACTACGCCAGAACAGCTAGTAGGCTTAGTTTTTCCGGGAGGAGCTACCCCGATGTTGACCTTTTTTGACAAAGAACTGCCACCTGAGGGTGCGAACCACAACAAGCCACTCTACATCTCCGTGGAGTGCAGAAACAAATGGATACCCGTGGTGCTTGTCGACACAAGGTCCGCCATCAATGTATGTCCAGCAAGGACTGCCTATGCAATTGGCTTGAAGACCGCGGACTTCGTACCAACAGCCCAAGTGATTCGAGCATACGACAATACAAGCTGAGAAGTCATGGGAACAGTGAAGATCCAGACCAAGGTTAGGCCAGGACAACATGAAATTGACTTTCACATCCTAGAGGTTCCCGTCACTTTCAATCTACTCTTGGGGTGGCCGTGGCTGCATCAAGTCAAGGCAGTTTCTTCTACCTTGCATCAAATGGTGAAATACTCCTATGGAAAGGGAGTAGCCATTGTTTTTGGGAATTCATCGATCCATCCACCGTCGGAAGTATCTACACCAGTTTTGGAAATTGAGCACGGCATGGAGGACGTGTTTATGTCAGGTTTCACCCTTGCTGAGGCTCGGGTTGTACAAAACGTCATGGCTGCTAACAAGGGGGTATATGTCAGTGCTCAAACGGTATACCTCATGAACAAGCTTCAACATATCCCCGGGATGGGATTGGGAAAGAGCAGCCAGAAGGGCGTCGCAGCATTGGCCGAGGTGCCACATAACCCACATACCTTTGGCTTGGGCTATCTGCCCACCAAAGAGGATTGGGTAAGGAAAGGAAAGGAAATGGCCGGAAGAGCCAGAGCGAAACAGATGGGGAAGCCTTTTGACTTAATGCACCGGCCCATTCAGGGTACCCTAAACGGACGCTTCGTCTGGGAGGGGGAGGACTTTTTGTTCTGTAGCTTCCCAGAGCTGTGGCTGAACGCAGAAAGGAAGCGCGTGCCGGGGTTTGAGATTTTCTTTGACCTGCAGTTACCTGGGGATCACGTTGCCGGAAAGTAGACAGACCCATTAGCTGAGGCTGAGCAGAGTAAGGAAGTGCAGTCTGAGGACGCTGAAAATGAAATGGGGGTAGCGCTGGCATGTCTACTTTCAGATCCTCCGATCGAACAGAAGTGCTTGGGGGATAACTTCTCGGTATGCATGATCGGGAATGGAAAGGCTGCGGGCCTACCAGTAACTATTTTGGATGCATCCATCGCACCCTCTCTCATTTGGCAATATGAAGAGGGATTTTTATCAAGCAGCACCGGGTCAGGTAATGAGCCAGAATCTGATTCCACCGAGTCTTGTGAGTCGGAATCAGGTTTCAGCTCAACTGAGTCTGAGTTTGGTATTCCTGGGGGTGATAACCCGGATACCATAGTCTTGTCCAGGTCGTCTTTTTCTTTCTCTTTTGAGTCTGTTGTAACAGAAGAATCAGACAGCTTGGAAGTACTTAATGAGAATAATGTGGATGTGGTTTACGAGTACTTTTCTGTGCCTTTGATATATTGCTTAAATCAGGACTTTCAAAATTTTGACGAAAACGATGAGGAAGAAATTCCTCCGGTTTTGCAACGATTAATTGATCGAGAACAGGAAAGATTTGTTAAACCTTTAGTTGATGAAATCACTACTGTGAATATTGGTACTGAGAAGGACCCGCGGCTGGTCCAGATCGGGTCCACGTTGTCTTCGGAGGAACGCGAGCGCTTAGTCCCTTTATTAAAAGATTTCAAAGATGTTTTCGCGTGATCCTACGAAGACATGCCTGGAATCGATCCTAAGATTGTACAGTATCGGATCCCTCTTGACCCTGTGGCTCGACCTGTCAAATAGAAACTCAGAAGGATTCGTCTGGACTGGGCCATCAAGATTAAGGAAGAGGTCACCAAGCAAATCGATGTAGGCTTCTTGCTGGTATTCGAATACCCGACTTGGTTGGCCAACATTGTTCCAGTGCCGAAGAAGGATGGCAAGATCCGAGTATGCGTGGACTGTAGGGATTTGAACAGAGCTAGTCCAAAGGACGACTTCCCCTTGCCACATATTGATGAGTTGGTGGATTTTACGGCAGGACATGATTTGCTTTCGTTTATGGATGGCTTCTCAGGTTACAATCAGATAGTGATGGCACCCGAAGACCGGGAGAAGACTGCTTTCACCACCCCGTGGGGGACATACTGTTATAGAGTGATGCCATTTGGGTTGAAGAATGCTGGAGCTATATATTAACGGGCCGCGACCACAATATTGCATGACATGATCCACAAAGAGGTAGAGGTGTACGTGGACGACATGATTGTCAAGTCCAAAGGAAGAGAAGGCCACTACACCGCCTTGCAAAAGTTTTTCCAAAGGATCAGAGAATTCCGGCTGCAGCTGAATCCTCAGAAGTGTACGTTCAGTGTTACGGTGGGAAAAATGCTAGAGTTTTTGATTACACAAAGGGGCATCGAAGTCGACCCTTCCAAAATCAACGACATCGTAGCAATGCCACCACCAAGGACTGAAAAGGAGGTGCGAGGCTTTCTGGGTAAAGTGCAATTCATAAGACGGTTTATTTCAAAATTAACCTTGACTTGTGAACCACTTTTTGGTCTCCTAAAGAAAGGAAAGAAATTCCAATGGGACGGCCGATGCCAAGCTGCTTTTGAACAGATCTTTTTGAACAGATCAAGGAATACTTATAAAACCCGCCTGTGTTGTCACCACCAGAGCCGGGGAGACCGTTGATATTGTATCTTTCGGTAACCGAGACCACAATGGGCTGCATGCTCGCGCAAGAATCAGAGGACAAAGTGGAAAGAGCCATTTACTATCTGAGCAAGAAGATGCTGGAGTATGAGACTCGCTACACACCGTTGGAGAAGGCTTGCTTAGCTTTGGTATGGGCTACCAGGAAGCTGCGGCACTACCTGTTAGCTCACTCCGTAATGTTGGTTTCACGACTCGATCCCATCAAATATCTTTTCGAGAAACCGGCACTTACGGGTAGGCTAGCTCGTTGGTTGCTGTTGCTTTCCGAATTCGATCTGAAATATGTGACACGTAAGTCAGTCAAGGGAAGACCAGTGGCAGAGTTCTTAGCCGACCATCCAATGGAAGGGGGTGAAGCAGTTAAGTACTCGTTCCCAGACGAGGCCATTTTTCATATCGACGACGAGTTTTGGACGATGTATTTTGACGGAGCGTCCAACTAGTACGGGTATGGGATAGGGGTGTTGCTAATAGCACCCGACAACTCTCGTATCCCTCTAGCATTCAAACTCCGATTCGATGTCTCGAACAACGAAGCAGAATATGAGGCATGCATTGCCGGTCTAGAAGCAGCCTTGGAACTAGGGGCAAGACGGTTGGACGTCATCGGGGACTCGAACCTTGTTGTGTCTCAAGCAAAAGGAGACTGGAAAGTCAAAGAAGAAAAGATGATGATGTATCACCGGACCTTGGACTTGTTAATTCCTCGGTTTGAGAAGTTAAATTTCGCTCATATGCTAAGAGAGAACAACAGGTTTGCAGATTCTTTAGCAACTCTATCTTCCATGATAGACATCCCGTTTGGAGTCCGGATGTGTCCAGTTATCATTGATCAGAAGTTTGCGCCGGCTTACGAGTCAATTGCTACTATAGACGAGGTTCAAGATGAGAACCCCTGGTATTACGACATTTGGAATTTCTTGAAAAAAGAGGCGTATCTACCAGGGGCGAATGCCAAAGATAAAAGAGCAATCAGAAGAATGGCCGTTTAGTTCATCATCTGTGGAGGCAAGTTGTATAAGAGAGGTCACCTGGGAATGCATAAGCTATGCGTTGAAGCTGAAGAATCAAAACGCCTGATGGAGGCCATCCATGGAGGAGAATGTGGAGCATATATGAATGGGGTAATGCTAGCGCAGAAAATCCTCAGACAGGGTTACTACTGGTCCACCATGGGGGAGGATTGTATCGGCTTTGTTTGGCGATGCCACAAATGCCAGATCCATGCAAATCGCATGAACATTCCGCCGTCGAAGCTGTACAATATGACTTCGCCATGGCCATTTCCAGTTTGGGGAATCGATGTGATCGGGGCTGTTACTCCGAAGGGGTTGAAGGGGCACGAGTTCATCCTGGTCGCGATAGATTACTTTACGAAGTGGGTCGAGGCCCAATCTTATGCGGTGTTGAAGGCTTCACATGTTGCGAAATTCATCAGAAACAACATCATCTGCCGCTATGGGGTCCCAAACGAGATTATTTCAGACAATGGTTCCCATTTCAAGAAGGAGGTGATTGATTTGTTAAAAAAATACAATGTGGCTTTCCATAAGTCGTCCACATACTGGCCGCAGACCAACGGAGCAGTTGAGGCCGCCAACAAGAATATCAAGCACATACTGCAGAAGATGGTGGAAACCTACCGGGATTGGCCAGATAAGCTGCCGTTTGCTCTGTGGGGCTACAGGACTTCAATTAGAACTTCTACTGGGGCGACTCCGTATTCATTGGTTTATGGGATGGAGGCCGTTCTACCTATCGAAATTGAGGTTCCGTCATTGCTAGTATTGGCTGAGTGTCAAATAGCCGAAGTAGATTGGCAGCAGAGCAGGTTTGAGGAACTCATGCTCTTTGATGAGAGAAGACTGAAAGCACTGTACCATGTCCAAGGATATCAGCGCAGAATTGCCCGAGCTTTCAACAAGAAAGTCAAGTCCAGGAATCTAAAGGAAGGAGATTTGGAGCTCAAGGAAAACCGAGCTCCCATCCACGACCCAAGGGGCAAGTTCAGACCTAATTGGACTGGTCCCTACATCATCAAAGCTATCTGGTCAGGTGGAGCTGTGGTTCTGATGGATCTAGATGGCCTAGAGTTCTCCCAACCAATCAACATGGACAAGTTGAAGAAATATTACCCTTGAGAGGCTCGCTAGGCCGAAAACCCGAAAGGGCGAACTAGGCAAAAGTTAGAGCATAGAAAATCGGAAAATATAAAAACTGAGCTCGCAAGGTTGAAAACCCGCAAAGGGCGGCCTTGGCAAAAATTAAAGCGTAAAAGGAGAGTGAAAATACTCGTATGAACCTAAGCCTGAACTACGTAAGGCTTGATTCCCATCTTTGGGATACGTAGGCAGCTTCATCCTGAAGTTCAGCCATAAACTTTTCCCGATCAACTTTGTCCATTTGATAATCTCAATCATCTTTGTCTACCAGCATCCATTGGAATCTCCGGTGCAGTGCTATTCAGACTAGGGGCAACTTTCCGTTGCCATGGAGTGCTGCGGTGCTATTCAGACTAGGGGCAACTTTCCAGTTGCGGGGATCCGGGGTTGTGCATCTCAGTGACAGATTTCAGGCGTGTCCAGTTCTGATCCATATCGAAAATAGTTTTGAAAAGTTTTGATAAAAGTTGACTTTGTTCAAATTAATCTTTTTACAACTAAGACCATCTCTAGACCAAAACGGGAAATTTTCAGTACCATAACCTTCAAAGTTCATTGATTTCAGTACAGAGTCCTCCTGCTCTTGCATACAAATTAAAGTTGCTGTTTATTACATTCATAAGGAAAACTTGAAAGTACTAATAAAGCAATAAATCCGGGACATAGCCAAGTCAGGTGTTCCTGCGCCCCCTCCCAGAGCTGGTTGAAACCCTCGGTGCCAAGCTGGGCCCGATCTGTGCCTCCTCATTAAGCCAATCTATGCACTCATCAGACAAAGTACAACTGAAAGTAGGAGCGGGGACCAGGAGTTCTCTAACCCTCCACGCTGCGGCCTGCCGAGCAAGTTGCGCACCTCGAAACGGAAAGGCAGCTGGATATTCTATCCCCTCTGCGGGGCCAATCTGGTCATGGCCAAACTGGCGCTAGAACCGGAACGGGAAATAGAATACGCAGTGGGTCAATCCAATCAACTGAATCCCAATCTGTCGGGACATGCTGTAGCCCATTGCCGGTAGATTGAGCCAAGGGCACCGCCAAGCAATGCTGTCTGCGAACAGGCTGCACATCCAATCAAACCACCATCCCTCGTCAAGGGCATTGACTAGACGTTGCCTGAAAAAGTAGCCGCGTGCTGAGTATGCTGGGCAAGAGTCCACAACCTGCAACTTATCCATCAACTACGCTTGGGAAGGGATGAAAAAATGAGAGATTAAAGAATTGAGACAAGTACGATGAGAGAAAAGTGAGAAAAGGGATTTTGTGAGGAAAAAATCGAGCTTGAGGGTCGAGTGATGTGAGCAATACACATGTGAGATTGCGTGGAAAACATTACCTCCAGCAGTAGTGGACTCCCCGCAAATCTGGTCGTCTCTCGATGATAAAAGGCGTCTAAGCCCATCAACGTCTCTGCCAGAGCCATAGCAATGCAGCTCTTGCCCTCCTTTAAGCCTAGGGCAACCTCGATCAATTGGACGCTAGATCCCCCGGAGCCTGAGGAAAACAGAGGGCATGTCGCCGGAAGCCTTGCCAATAATGGTCGCCACGGTCACCAGTATCCGAAAACCGACGAATCAAACTCGGAATATCTAGCATTCCGTCACAAATCAGAGATCGAGCGTCATACATAGTGAGTCCACACATTCGCCCTAAGGTCTGAACATGACCAAAGTTAAGCTGGGGTAAGATCTCCTCGTCATGCTCGGATTCCATTAAAGCTTGAAAATCTTCGAAAGTAGGGCATACCTCTTGCCCGCTAAAGCTAAAGACATGAGTCACCGGGTTCCAAAACCTCGCTGCGGCGTGAAGAAACGGAAAGTGCAGCGGAGAGCAACTCAGAGTGAATAGTGCATTTATGCCAAAACCCCGGAAATTCAGCTTTTCCGAGCCATCCAAGTTGTTAATCCAGGATGAGAGATTCTGGGCAAGAAATCCCTCCATTTCGAGCAAATCAGTGTTGAATTGAGTAGAACTACGAAGCTGAGTCCTTTTGTAGGGGATAAGATTGAGTGGAAGACAGGTGTCAACATTCTGGTGATTCTTTCATCCACGGCCGGCCGGCTAAATATAGTGCCGACCGACCACCACTTTTGGCCGGTGACAAATTATCATGGCCAATGGCCTCCACCCCTGGCCGGTGATCTTCCTCCTTGTTCTATGAACTGTTTATGCTGAGAATCTGGGGAATGCCACCACTTCCAAGGCCCTCCGATGATGGATTTTGCGGTGTCACGCCCATTTGCTTATCGAGTTGTTGTAAATTTGCTTATCGAGTTGTATTTCACTCTTTTCAAGTCTTCGTTGCTTGTCGAACTGTACTCGCACGTGGCTAGCTTATTGAGTTTCCTTGCTTTGCTTATCAAGTTGTAAGTCAGTTCACTACCTGATTATTACGATGCGAATGCTCAATTTTCAAACCGAGTTCAATTTCATTCACATTGTTATGTGATACCATACAATGCGATGCTTAGGAGGCACAAATGTAACATCATTTTGATTAAAATGGTTGTTTCATTTCCCTCATGTGTTTTGCACAATACACATTTTTGAAAAGGTAACACCTGCTTAAGGCAGTGCAATGTGTTCAAACTACTAGTAAAAAGGAAAGTAAAGCAAAAGAAGAGCAGGGCAACAAAGTATTGGAATTGATACTGGTAACCTCCCCTTGTGGTCAACGCACCTCCCGCGCCTTTGTTCGGGTCAACTATGTGGTTTGGCGCCTTTATTACTCGAGACAGTGCAAGAAAGTACACTTTCGGAACATTAGTAGGCCTTCAAGTTGACCTCAAGCCGTGTCTTCTATGAGCGATGCTCAGTACGCGCAAGGAACGTCCCTTCCCGTATCCTTTTTGTATCTTGTGAATTCCACAAATCACTTCAATTATACCATGTTACAGTGCTTGGCATTTCAACATCATGAATAACTGGTCCTTACCATATTTTAAGTTCCTTTTATACACATTGCTTGCGTAGACCGCATGCTTTACTTACATGTGTTCAATTTCAAGTTTCTATACACATTGCATGTGTTGTTGTGTTATGCTTTACTTATATGTGTTCAAGTTCCTTTTATACACGTTGCTTGCGTAGACCGCATGCTTTACTTACATGTGTTCAATTTCAAGTTCTTTTTATACACATTGCATGCGTTGTTGCATTATGCTTTACTTACATGTGTTCAAGTTCCTTTTATACACATTGCATGCGTTGTTGCGTTATGCTTTACTTACATGTGTTCAATTTCAAGTTTCTATACACATTGCTTGCATAGACCGCATGCTTTACTTACATGTGTTCAAATTTCTTTATACACATTGTGCACGTTGCCACGTGTTCTTTACTTACATGTGTTTGTGCCTTCACAGCATTGTTATGCGTCCTACTCAACTTGCGTTGTCACGCACTTTCAATTGCATGTTATGCATATTGCTAACGATATCTGTACCTGTTAAGTTTTCTTTCTCTTTCAAGCACGATATTGTATGTATGGTTCATTTGAAGCTGGTGCAACCAGACGAACCGTGCAGGTATTGTATTCTCCGAGTGAGACGTATCGAGAATTACATAATTCTCTTGCATCCTTTCTGCATTGTAGTGTAGTTTGGTGTATGCTAGCTTAAAATTTTCGAATGTTATGCTTCGTTACAGCTTTCTTTGCATGATCATGAGTTATGCTCGGCTTTGTGCATTGTCTTGCATTTTTCGCCTGCCTTCGGGCGGATATCTTGTCTATCTTGCATGTTTGTCTAAGTCTTCGGCCTTGTCAAAAATGGGTTGTCTCTGGGCTTTGACATTCACTCCCGTCATTGTTATGACTTTCGAGTTCTGTCAAAGAGGGGCAACTGTAGACACCCCATTTTTGACCGTCCTCAAGACTTGGACGTCACCGCTTGAACACTCGGTGATCATCCATGTTTTGTGTTCGTCTTGAGATCCCGGAGGCCTCGGCTACGCGCCTTACCTCAGGATCTCTCGACTCGACCGTTTTGTGTCTGGTTTTGCACCAAATACTTGTGTTTTTGTTTTGGAGTGCAGGGAATGGCTTTTGGGACATCCCCACACTCCACTGGCCATGGCTTGAGGCCACCGGCGGTGTTTTGTTGCCATCGGCCAAATGTGATGGCCGGCCGGCCAATTTGACTGCCGGTCGGCCACTTTGATGGCCGGCCGGCCAAATGTAATTTTCAACAGATATTTCTGCAGACAGCTGGCAGCTGTCATTCCAGGCCATACCCTAGCCCATGCCTGGACGTGGGAGCTCTGAGGAGCTGCAGATTGATATATCTTTATATCAATCAAGCTTGTTGACAAGAGATATACAAGGAGAGAAGAGAAGAGAGATACAACTTGGAGGAACAAGATTTTCCTCTCTCTCTAAAAAAATTCTCAGCTCTCTCCCTATCTCTCTCTCCATCTCTCTCTCCCAAACTCTTCAAATCCTAAGGTTCTTGCACCATTTACCCTACACCTCATAGCACAAGGCCTCCATCCTCCATTCCAGCACTTTGGGATCATTTTGGAGAGGTTAAAGGCTCAGAAATTTGGTCCAAGAGCTGCTGGTTCATTGGTCTTCAAGGGTAAGTCCTCTTCTCCTCTTTTCTTGCCTTATTTTGCTTTGTATCTAAGCCATACTTGCTAGCCTTTTTGGGCTCCAACCCAAACTGTAAATAATCATATTTTGAGCCCTTTTTCATGTTTGATCAAGGACCTCCTGCTGTTTGAGGTCTCCTACTACCACTTGCCTCTTTGTCTCTCTTTTAGGCCAATTTTTGCATAGTATTTTAGGGTTACTTGTATGCTGTTTTGGACTTTTCCATAAACTGTGAAATATCTTTTTTTGATCCCCTCTTCAACATTGTTGAAGGGCTCTCCTCTGTTTGAGAACAAAAGCTACCACTTGTCTCTTTACCCCTCTTTTAGGCCTTTTCTTGCATGATAGTTTGGCCTTATTTTTGATTATTTTTGTGGCTTGATGTAAACTGTAAAGTGCCTTATTTTGAGCCCCTCTTCAACTTTGTTGAAGGTTTCTTTTCCATTTGGGGCCATCTGCTATCCCTTTGTGTTTAATCTCTCTTTTAGGGCCATTTTTGCATGATAGATTAGCCCTATTTGTGTTCATTTTTGAGACTTGTTATAAACTGGAAATATGCATGTTTTGGGACTTTCTTGCATCTGTCTTCATGCTTCATGATCAAATAATGCATGCTTTGTATAGCTGTAAGTCATTCCGTGTGCCTAGTTTCGAGTTGCAGATTTCATCTCATGCATCGGGTGCCATTTTTCCATGCTTTGGGGCTGTTTAGCATCATACTTTAGTGCTGGAATTTTCATGTTCATATGCCATGTTTCATCATTTTCGATGCTTAGTTAGAGTTGCGTGTTGTATCTTAGGATCGGTCCATGCATTGGACATGTTTGTGTGCATTTCGATTGCCTCATTTCCATCTTATTGGCCACTGATGTGAGTGTGGCTGAGGTCCACTCACATTGGTATAAGTCCATCCTGCATTGTGTATGCCATGTTTCAATGCGTTGTGCATGTTATGTTGTTAGCATTGTGTGTGCCATGTAGTTGCATTGCGTGTTCGTATGTTTGTTTGCATGCTTAGGTCGCATGTGCATCTTTGTGCATTCCCTTGCCTCTTGATCAACCATGATAGGGGTTGGGGCCCTTTGATGTCTTTTTTGCTTGCATTTCATTTGATATCGAAGTTGTACACTTGGCTTTTGGGCCATCATGCATTGAAGTACACGATTGATGGCCCGAGGGTCGAGAGCCATGCTCCCTTGAGTCCATTGCATGATAGGGAGAATGGCCATGCATACATTGCATTGAATTTCCTTGCCATGCACTGTTTGCCCTCTGCTGCTGTCAAAAAACAGGTTCTGCAGGAATATTTGGCTGGACAGCCAAATATACTTCCGACCAGCCATTCATTATTTGCCGATGGATTTAAAAATGGTCGATAACCATCCGGACGTGGCCGGTAAGAATTTCACTTGGTCGGTGATGCTCCCCAATGTCCAGAGAGTGCACCTTGGGAGTTACACAATTTTCGGAGGAGTAAGGCAGTGTAAACAGAGGCAATAGTGGCATGGTACGGATTTTTGGGCAAGACGAGTCAAGCATGCATCATCCATGTATTTCGAGGCAGGGGTTGTAGCCACTTTAATTCTTTGTTTAAATTCTTAATTAATTGGAACTTCTGTAATAATTAATTTAGGACTATTCATTCAGACTGTAATATTTATTCGGACCCTCCGAGCGAGGGCAATTGTGTAATAAGTGTGCGTGAGTGTGTGTATGTCTTCCAACCCCACGTCTTTCTTTCCTTTTATTTACCCGTTTATGATGGTAGACTAGGGCATATTTAAATTAGCATACCTTATGCTATGCATGCGTACATTCATACATTTGTCTTGCATGCACCGGGCTCGACGCATCATTCTAACTGCATTTGTATTTCAATTCCAAATTGAATACGTGATTAGTTGTAGCATTTCACATGTCATTGTAGATTAGCCGAGCCTATCTTAGTCGTATTTTGCATGTGTTGCATTAGCCATCTTAACATGAACTAGGATCATGCATATGATTACTAACTAGTTTTTGTTTTGGCTTGGAGTACTTGGTAAGCATTTATGCTTTAGCATACCGCATGCGTGTGAGTGTTGCCATAACAGCATGATTACCATGAGGCTAGCTGCTTATGTGATATAACTGCTTGAATGCCTGTGGATGGAGGTTGAATTACCTAAATTGGAATAATGCATTAAAACTGTGAGTTTTAAGCCCACTAGATAGTAGCAAAACCATCTTTTCTAAAAGCCCACTCGAGGGTGGCAAAACCTGCATTTTAGCCTACTTGCGAGTAGCAAACCATCTTCAAAACGGACATGCAATGTTTTGTTCCAATTTAGGCGATTTGGTCTATACTTGTTTGTTGTGCGCATAACATAGTAATTCTAGGCTAATAAATGGAATAAGAACACATAACGTTTTCAAAACTGGATATCATGGTTAGTAGAGGCCGATCTTCGGATCGGGCGAGAGGGGGTGCTCATAGCTGACCTTCCCCAATCGTATCCAAGCTCCCGAGCCGAGGCAACTTTGGTGATGACGGACACGTGGCCTTTGGCACCGAGTCAGGGTTTCCTAAATTCCCCCATAAAAAATATTTAGGTGGCGACTCTGTATCTGGCAAAGCAGTCCATGTTTGGCATTTTTTTCAAAAATCTGTTTTCTCAAAATGATTTGCCGGATTTGGACTCTTTGGTTCAGATTCAGGACCGTGACACAAATTGAGTCCGAACTATAGCGAGGCCCACGGGCGCGTCTACAACTATCTCCCCCCATGGCCGACCACTTTCTTCCCTAGCTGACCACTTCCCCTAATCGGCCGACCAGTGTAAGTAGCTGGGCGACCACTTCAAGTGGTCGGCAGCTTTCCATCACTTTTTTGGAGATATTTTCTAGCCAACTGTAACAGCTGGAGGGCACAGAAGTGATCCTCCATATGGAGAGATGGCTTTAGGCCTATGCTTGTCCAACAAGCTTACACTGGTCGGCCGATTGTATTGCCATATGGAGAGAGTGCTAGAGTTGCAGTTTTGAAGGTGTTCTTCAAGAGTAAACTTCTAACCCTTTAAACCCTTGTTTTGGTTTAAGCTTTTGAACCTATTTGCATGCTATTTTTGGCTTGACTTTCCACTGAAAAAAGTTTTGATTTTCAAGGCCTAATATGTTTGTTTAAGGTCTCTTTTGTGTTGGGGCTAGTCTACCCCCTCTTGTGCCTTGTTAGACCTTGTTTTGAGCCTTCCTTTTAAGCTATTGGGACCACCTTGTTTTGGCCTTCTCACCACTGAAACTCGGAGGAATTTTAGTGGTGGAAATTGTGTTTTGAGGTCCCAAATAGGAGAGGGTCATCCCCTCTCCTTATGTCTTGTCTCATGTTTGAGCATGTTTGTTAAGCTTATGTTGGCCATATCTTAGCATGTATTTGGAGTTATTTTAACATGGCATACCACTGTTTTGGCTTGGTTTTGTCATTCCTTGCATGCCTTATACACTTGTAGTGTAAATTTTGCAAACTAGTCTTGCATGCCTCATGCAGTAGCATGTCTTTTTAGCTTGTTTTGGGGCCATCTTAGTAGGTTTTTGGTGTTATTTTAACATGCCTTAGATCTGTTTTGGGTTGGTTTGATACCCCCTTGCATGCTCCATGCACTTGTAGTGCAATTCCATGAACTAGCCAAATGTGCATCATGCTTTAGACTATCATTCTAACATGATTTTGGCTTAACTCTAAGAAGATTTTGACCATGTTTTAGCATGCTCTAGCTCTGATTTGTGTTGTTTTGGTCATGCATGCCATGCTTTGTATAGCTTTAATGCATTCTAGCTTGTTAACTTTATGTATCAAGTCCACTAGCATGCCTTGCTTGGACTATTTTCATGATTTGGCATCATTTTAAATATAATTTCAGTACATGTAATGTTTCCATACACTTGCATTTGTCACTCTTTCCATGCTTTGGAAGGGTTGGTCCTTTATGCCTTAAACATGAGCCATTGTGCATGCCTTCATGCCTAAGCTTGCGAGCTATCATTTCAATGTATTTTTGGGGTTATTTTGCCATAATATAAATCTGATTTTTGTTGGTTAAGTCATCTCATGCTTGGTCTTGATAGGTGTAGTGTAATCCTTCCTTTTGGCCTTGTATGCACCATGCCTTATGCCCTTCATGCTAGCTTATTTTGGCTTCCTCACATGCATGTTTTAGACTCATTTTGACATGTTCTAGGACTGTTTTGGGTTTCCTTTACCATATGCTTTATGTTTTGTATAGCTATAGTGCAAGTGCCTATGCTAGTTTTGAATTTTGAGCACCATAGCATGCTTCATTTGCATTGTGTGTATAATTTGGCATCATTTATCATGATATTTCAGAGCTTATAGCATTGTTATGTTCCCACATCTTTCATGCTTTGAATGCCTTTAGGGGTTTTACTTTGTTGCCTAGCTTATGGCCTAGCTTGTATGCTTGCATGCCTAGACTTTTGAGCTCCCATCTTAGCATGTTTTGGTCTTTGTTTAGACCTATTTGAGCTCTGTCCATGCTTGGTTCATGCATTTGTGCCATGTATTGCATGTCTCTAGAGTAATCCTCTTTGGTAGCTTTATGCTTTAAGGACCCTAGCATGCTATACTTGTATTGTTTGAATGATTTGGCATCATTTCATACCTTATTTCAATGCACTTGGTGTTGTTACACTTCCATGCTTGTCACTCTTTGAGCACTCTTGAGAGTTGTGCTCTTATGCCTAGCTGATGGGCCATTGTATTCAGCATGTTTGTCATGATCTTCATGCCTTAGTTTCATCATTTTGGCCACTGTTTTGGGCATGACTGAGGTCTATCCATATTCGGTTTAAGTCCATTGAGCTTGTTTGTTTACATGTTATTTGCATTGTGCATGCTTATGTTACATTGCATTGCATATGCTATGTTGTTGTTTGCATTGTGTATGCCATGTTACATTGCATTGAGTATGCCATGTTGTTGCATTGCATTGTGTATGCATGCCTTACATTGTGTTTGCATGCTTGAGTTGCATTGCATTTGTTTGGATTAGGTGTTAGTCCAAACATGAGGAACGAGGGACATTTCATACTTGAAGTGATGAAACGTGCCTCAATTCTCGGTCGCCGACCCTCTTGATTAAGCATGATAGAGGTCAAGGGTTTATGTGATTATTTGTGCATTCATTTTACATTGAAATGTGCAATCTTGCCTCTTCGGCCATCATGCATCGAGATGCGTGATTGGTGGTCCGAGGGTCGAGAATTACACTCCCTTAAGGTCATGAAATGATAGGGAGAGTGGTTGTGCACACATATCTTGCAAATATATTGCCATGCCCTTTCTTGCTCTCTGTTGCAGCAAACTGGAGAAGTGCAACAACAGCTGGTCGACCATTTTTTCTGGTCTGCAGCAATGGAAAAGTGGTCGGCCAGTTGCTGGCAACACCCCAGGGTGGTTGGCAACCCTCCCACAGGTCCCCAAGGTGAGTTAGAAGCTTTCTGGAGCTTGGTGCAAGGTTCTTAGAACCGTTGCAAACAGAGGCAAATCGAAGCATCG
Source organism: Camellia sinensis (assembly GCF_055761805.1). Classification (NCBI taxonomy): domain Eukaryota; kingdom Viridiplantae; phylum Streptophyta; class Magnoliopsida; order Ericales; family Theaceae; genus Camellia; species Camellia sinensis. The sequence goes on along the minus strand of NC_138961.1, from coordinate 210,477,886 downwards.
TGTTGGATTTCCGAACGAGGTGACCAGGCATGCATGCACTCCTCTTCCCGAGGACCTCTCTTTACTGCTTTCCTTAGCTAGTTTATGCTTTGGTTCTATACTTAATTAGTTAATGCGTTTAACTATTCAATTTGTGTTGTAATAACTAGTCAGTTAACTTGTTAGTTAATTAGCTTTGTTTTGTACTTAATTAGTTAACTTGTTAGTTAATTAGTTTGCGATGTAATAATTAGTTTAATTAGCTTAGATTAGCTAGTTAGCTCATTATTTGGACCCTCCTGCGAGAGGGCTAACTGTTGTAATAAGTGTGCGTGTGTGTGATGCATGTCTTCTAACCCCCATTTCTTTCTCCCTTTTACTTAACCGCTTACGATGGTTAGTTTTACGGCATATTTTGACTAGCATCCTTATGCTTCGTATGTGTGCATCCATTCATCTGCATTACATGCACCGGCCTCGGTGTATCATACAAACTGCATTGTATTTTCAATACATTTACTTGAATACGTGTTCAACAGCATGTTATCAAGTTGCATTTCATATGACATCTTAGAATAGCCGAGCCTATTTTAACTGCATTTTTGCATGTGTTGCATTAGCCATCTTAACATGAACTAGGATCATGCATGATTTCTAACTAGTTCTCTATTTTGGCTCGGAGTACACTGTGAGTGTTTATGCTTTAGCATATTGCATGAGATGTATATGTTGCCATGTTAGCATGCTTGCCATGAGGCTAACTGCTTAACTGATATAACTACATGAATGCCTGTGGATGAAGGTTGGATTGCTTGAATTGGAACGATTAATCAAAATCATGTTTTCTAAGCCCACTTGAGGGTGGCAAAACCACGACTAAGCCTACTTGCGAGTAGCAAACTTCAAAATCATTTTCACAAACGAACATGTGTAGAAGCGCCCCAAGGGCTTTATGCCGTGCTACAGTTCGGACTCAAATGTCACGGTTCTGAATCTAATCTCGCAAAGTGCAATGTGAGACCGATAAACCAACAAAGAGTCTAAATCCGGCAAATCATTTTGGAAAACTGATTTTTAAGAAAGAAGTGCCAAACATGGACTGCTTTGCCAGATACAGAGTCGTCACCTAAATATTTTATTTCAGGGGAATTTAGGAAACCCTGACTCGTTGCCTAAGGCCACGTGTCCGTCATCACCAAAGTTATCTCGGCTCAGGAACTTGGGTACGATTGGGGAAGGTCATCTATGAGCACCCCCGCTCGCCTGATCAAAGATCAGCCTGTACTAAGCATGATATCTTGTTTTTGAAAACATATGCATTCTTATTCCGGTTATTAGCTAGAATTTACTATGTGATGCGCACAACACATCAGTATAGAGTAGATCGCCTAATTTGGAACAAAGTATTGCATTTTCATTTGTTTGAAAAAGGTTTGAAGTTTGCTACGCACGAGTAGGCTAAAATGCGGATTTCAATGAATTGTAACAATTCAAGTAATCTAATCTTCACCCACAAGCATTCAGGCAGTTATATCATATAAGCAGTTAGCCTCATGGCAAGCATGCGGTCATGTTAACACTCACACTCATGCAAGATGCTAAAGCATAAAAGCTTACCAAGTACTCTGAGCCAAAACAATAGCTAGTTAGTAATCAATGCATGATCCTAGCTATGTTAAGATGCCTAATGCAACACATGCAAAATGCAACTAGAATAGGCTCGGCTATCTAAGAATGGCATGTGAAATGCGATACTTGATACATGTATTCAAGTAGGAATTAAAATACAATGCAGTTAGTATGATGCGCCGAGCCTGGTGCATGCAATACAGATGGATGGATAAAAACATACATAGCATAAGAATGCTAATTGAAACATGATCTAAAACTAACCATCGAAAGTAGGTAAGTAAAAGGGAGAAAGACGTGGGGTTGGAAGACATACACACACGCACGCACACTTATTACAAAATTCGCCCTCTCGACGGAGGGTCCGAATAAATAATACAAACCACCTAATTAACTAACTAACAAGCTAATTAATTATTACACAATCAAATGAATAACTAGCTACAACTAATTATTACAACACTTAAATAATTAACAAATTAATTAAGCTACGAAAAATAGTAAAGAGGCCTCAAGGAGAGAGACAAATGCATGCTTGATCGGCTTCGCTCGGAAATCCGTTGCCATGCCTCATGTTGCCTCTGTTTGCACTGTTTTGCACATTTGAAAACTATGAAAAAGTCCTGTGATGCCCTAGAACCACTTCATGGACATGCCGAGAGGCCATCGGCCAAAGGAAAGGTGTCATCGACCATTTATGAGGTCATCGGCCAAACACTTTTAGCCGATCGGCACACCAGATAGCCGATCGGCCATCTTTTCCTGCAAAAAGCTGTTTTGCTGCAGCAGAGGACAAATAGAGCATGGCAATGCATTTACAAGACAATGTCTGCAACTACACCCCTTATCATGTTTAAGGCTCAAAGGTGTGTAGTTCTCAACCCTCGGGTCACCAATCACGCATTTTGATGCATGATAGCCAAAAGAGTCAAGTGTGCAATTCAATATCAAATTGGAGTCCAAAAGCCTAGGCAAGATAGCATACGCATGGGCTCTTTTTTAAGACATAAAGCATGAACCCTTCAAAGCATTGAAGGAGTGAAACATGTGAGTGCATGGAAATGAAACAAGTTCTGACATATGATTCCAAATGATGCTAAATCATGCAAATAGCCCAAGCAATGCATGCTAGTAGCTTGGAAACTCAAGGCTAGTGAGCTAAAATACACTATGGCTATACAAAGCATGGCATGCATGACAAAAAAAAAAACATAAATAAGACCTAGAGCATGCTAAAACATGACCAAAAGCTTCTTAGAGTTAAGCCAAAATCATGCTATGATGATGGTCTAAAGCATAATGCATGTTAGGCTAGTGTGCAAGTTTACACTACAAGTGTATGGAGCATGCAAGGGGTGATCAAATCAGCCCAAAACAGAGTTATGGTAGGTCTAAGAAGTCACAAAAATGAGCCTAAACAAAGCCATAAAGAAGTAAAAACACATGCTCATTTGGTTGGCCATCAACACTAGCAAGCAAGACAAGAGGAGAATGGATCACCCTCTCCTATTTGGGCCCTCAAAATAGGGTTTTTACCACTGAATATCCTCTGGATTTCAATGGTTGAAAGGCCACAAAAAGTTGTTTTGAAAGGCCTTAGAAGATGGCTCAAAAGCTATGCAAGCTAAGGAACAAAAGGAAGAAACAACCCCCTAACACAAAATAGGCCTAAACCATCATTTTGAGGACTAAAAAATAGAGTTTTCTTTAGTTCAAAGCTAAGCCAAAAACAGTTTAAAAGGGTGGCAAAACAAGCATGCAAAGTTGGCCAAGATAGTGTACAAAATGAGCTTAAAAGAGAGAGAGGCTTACCCTTGAAGCACAGCTACAAAACAGGTCCAAACTCTGAGCTAAAACTAGTTTTTGGAGCTCAAAATGATCCTCAAAGAACCTCAGCCCAATGGTGGTTGAGTTTGATCAAGGATGCCTAGGCAAAGGTGAGGTATATCTTCAAGTATACCTCTTGCATGCACATAAGGTCAAGAGGGAGAGCAAGCTTGAGTGAAAAGATGGACTTTTGCTCTGAAATTTCTAGAGAGAGAGAAATTTTCTAGAGAGAGAGGCTCCTAAAACTTGTTCAAGAAGTTCCCCCATGCAAAATGGGAGATATATCATCATGTATAGCAAAAGCAAGACTCAAGGTCGAAAATATCTGATTTTGGACAGCTAGAGCAAGCTGGAAACAGCTAGAGGAGAAATATCTGTAAAAAATATGAGTTTTGGACATTTTTGGCCGATCAGCCAACATTTGTGGCCGATAAGGTTCACTTTTGGCCGACCTATGACCGATGAGGTCCAATTGTGGCCGATGTAGTGCCATAGAGGCCGATGGAAAAAATCAGTCCTGGTCCCTGACTTGAAGCAAGCCTACTTCCTTCATCTGGACTCCTCTTCAGGTCCTTCTTGAGCCTAAACTGTAGCCCCGGAAGTCTTCTTTCTAAATTTGCAGCCTCACCTCAAAATTCCATGTGTACTAAGAGATATCCCTTTTTTAGTGAAGGCTGCTCAGTTTCAGTCTAACCGGAATGATGGCCAACTTCAATCAATCATATCTCCCCCATCCGGACACGGCTTTAGGAGATTCTTAAGTAAAAAATGAAGCCCCAAAAGTAAGCTTTCCAACGGTGGTGGCCTCATAGCTGAAATCCAAGTATTCAAAAGGATAGGCCTGATTTAGCGAGGGCTGCTTGACTCTCTCTTAGCGATTCATACCCAACCTCTTCCTCAACTTGGTTTCTTCCCTCTTCTCCTCTTTTCTTCAACTCCAAACCCCTAAGAAAGGTGTTTTGAAATATTTTTTAGAGATTTAACCTCTCTTTCATTCATTTCCACTTTGTTCTTGCTCGGTTTACCGAAAAGCGCAACATTTAACAAAATGCGAGCGTCGGAACATCGTAGGAACTTTATTTCAAAAATATTTTGAAAGAGAGGGTTTTAAGGTCTAAAAACCATTCAAAATAGTTTTGGTCCAAAATGGGGTGTGAGGTTGGGATTTGACTCTCCTCTTGCCGAAGAAATTGAACTTTCTTTCTCTGCACATCATTCACCACCAAGTAAACCATCAACAATGCCCAAGTCTTAAGGGCGGTCAAAAATAGGGTGTCTACAGTTGCCCCTCTTTGATAGAACTTGAAAGTCATGAAATGACGTGACTGAATGTCAAAGCCCAGAGATGACCCATTTTTGACAAGGCCGAAGACTTGGACAAACAAACAAAATACAGATGCAGTTTGTTAAACCCGCAGGCTGCCTACGTATCCCTCTGCAAGGAATCAAACTAGCGTAGTTCAGGGGCAGGATGCAAAATGATATGCACAATGCCGAACATAACTTATGATCATGTAAAGAGAGCTATGATGAAGCAATTATACAAAATAAATGCGACATTTTAAGCAAATTCTATGCAAGCAAGTAAACACGAACCAAACTACATCTCATGCATAAAGGATGTAAGAAAATTATGCAATCTTAATGAACATGTGCGATAGATACACGAAGCGAATGTGTGATAGATACACAAAGTGAGCATGTGTGATGGATACACAAAGCGAACGTGTGATAGATACACAGAGTGAGCATAGTGTAATAGATACACAAAGTGAGTATAGTGTGATAGATACACAAAGTGAGCATAGTGTGATGGATACATAGAATGAGCACAGTATGATAGATACACAAAGCGAACGTGTGATAGATACACAGAGTGAACGTAGTGTGATAGATACACAAAGTGAGCATAGTGTGATAGATACACAGAGTGAGCATAGTGTGATAGATATATAGAGCGAACATGTGATAGATACACAAGAGGGAACGTAGTGTGATAGATATACAGAGTGAGCATAGTGTGATAGATACACAGAGGGAACGTAGTGTGATAGATACACAAAGTGAACGTGTGATAGATGCAAGTGCGATGGTGCATAACAATGGGCATGATACAGGCATAGCAATTCAAGTGAAAATGTGCATGACAATGCACGTGAGACATACATAGCAAAGTAAAGTGTGCATAACAATGCAACTGAAAGGGTGCATAATAATGCAACTGAAAGGGTGTATAACAACACAAGTGAAACGGTGCATAACAATGCAGGTGGAGTGTGCATAACAATGCAAGTGAAGAGTGCATAACAATGTAGTTGGAATGGTGCATAACAATGCAAGTTGGAACGTGCGTGACAACGCATGTGAAGAGTGCATAACAATGCGGGTGGAAGGATGTATAACAATGTGGGCGGGACGTGCGTGACAACGCAAGTGAAGTGGTACATAACAATGCAAATGAAGTGTGCATAACAATGCAGGTGAAGTGTGCATAACAATGCAACTAGAATGTACATAACAATGCAACTAGAGTGTACATAACAATGCAACTGAAACGTGCATAACAATGCAAGTGAAGAGTGCATAACAATGCAAATGAATGTGCGTGACAACGCAAGTAAAGTGTGCATAACAATGCAAGTAAAGTGCGTGACAACGCAAGTAAAGTGTGCATAACAATGTGAATGAAGAGGGTGCATAGCAATGTAAGTGGAACGGTGCATAACAATGCAGGTGGAGTGTGCATAGCAATGCACGTAAGACACGCATAGCAAGGCAAGTGCAAGAAATGTATGCTCCATGCAACATTAAGATGCGCATTTCACGCTAGGGTGAGAAGTGCACATTCTATGCAAGCAAGATTAAAACGTGCTCCATGCAATGTACATACTCTATACGAAAGGATCAACGACGTACATCCAATGTAACGTGTATATTCTATGCGACAACAAGAACAAGTATAGTACAAGATGCATTTATGCAATATGTGTGATGATATGATACATGTTACAAGCAATGCAGAGCATGATGTCTAGTGAATGCAATAAATCTACAAAGCGGCACTTTAGAAAGCACCTCATGGGGTGAGTGGCGATGAACCGCTCTACTCTGATGGGGATCCCCCCTTGTGTTCTTCGAACACTTACCTTGCATTCTTCGAGCTCTTACCTTCGACTCACAGTTCAAAGGTCCTGATATGCTGAAAAGGGGTAACCTCTATATGTAGAAGCCACGGATGCCGTTTTCCCTCCTGATCCTGTTCACAGCTTTCCCTGTTCTCCAACGGGGTAACAGACTAGGTTGGTTCAGTATCCAGAATTGAGGCGAGCACACGCTACCTCAACCTATGGGGCTTCCATACAGATTTTAAGCCGGGGATACACCCCTGGGTATTTAAACCAGACTTTGGTCTCAGAAATCCTGAACCTTTGCGTTCTAGGCATCAGCCATTCGAAATCTAGTTTCCACCGTCGCAGTTGGTCTCCTAGGAACTCATTGCGAACACAACCAAGATGCCTCTGGCAGGGAAAGGTACTCAGGGAGAGCACTTCTGATCGCCATTCTGGCTTGAAGTAAACTTTATCTTGAGCTTGAGGTAGAGGCACACTCATACTTTAGAGCGTTGACCAGGCCTGAAGAGGTACACCCGGAATGTAATCTCGGGACTTTCTGAAGGTGAAACAAACTTAGATGCTCCAAATTTTCCCTCTTTTCTTTTGCTTTGCAGTCTGGAACCTATATAGCTTCAGATAGGTCCTGGTTTTACTGTTCTCATATGACTTGGGTTGAACCCTGCAGTTTTATGAAAGAACAAATCCTGTTTTGCACAAATGTGGAGAACGGCACAGCACTCTGAGCACAAAAGATTTTTTTTTGAAATTGGAATTGAGAATGAGTTTTTGATCGGGTAGTGAGCCTATGACTAACCACAACAAAAATGAACTCAACAATGGAAAACAAAGGTAAAACAACCTAAACACATCTATTGACACTCAAAACGACTCAAAACAAAAATCCAGATAGACAAAAACACAACAAAACACAAGACTTAAATGTGCACAGGGAGCCTGTTTTTCCGGGTAGTGTTTCCCACCCTTCCTCATTTGTGATTCTCACATCACTCGGCCCTCAGGCTCTGTTTTTCTGAAAAAGCCCTTTCCTCACTTTTTCTCTCAGCGCATATCTCTCTATTCTTCAATGCCTCATTTTTTATCCCTCCCCTGGGTGGTTGGTGGATAAACAAGTAGTTGCGGGCTCTTGCCCATAGCATTCCGCTAGATTCTTTTTCTTTCACTCACAACAGTGAGTTTTCCCACAGAGGGGTTGTGATGCGGCTAGATGTGCAGCAAATCTGCAATTGACATCGATTGATGATGCTCTGCTGGAGAGTTTGGACGTGATCAGATCTGTCCAGATGGGGGAATGGAATATCCTGCTCCCTTTCCAATTCATGCTTCGCACTTGACTTGATACCTCGCTGCTCGGAGGATGAGAGAGCTTTCAGCCCTTTGTTATTACTTCAGTTGTGCCCTTTTCTAGCAGGTAGAATGCCCTTTCTAGCAAGTAGAGTGCCCTTTCTGGTAAGTATGTTGACAATGAGGAAAACACAGAACGCCTGACTCAACTGTGCCCCTAGTTCATCATTTTGACCATTTTTTGTTTTGGCTTTCTACTAAAACAATTTTAATCAAGATGAGAGTTAGATTAACATACTCGTTCAACTCTTTGATTTGAAATCAAGTAAGTCAGGCTATGAGCACTGAAAATTTTCCTTTTTTGGGTCCAAGAAATGGTCCAGTTTTGGAAAAATAAAACAATTTTCGAGAGAAGTAGTCAACTTCAGTAAAAATTCTCAAAAACTATTTTTGCAAATGGCCACTGCTTAACGATTACAGAACCTACCCTTGAGATGCACAACCTCAGATCCATAACAATGGAAAATTGCCCCTTGTCTGAACGGCATTGTATGGCAATGGAAAATTGCCCCTTGTTTGAATAGCACTGCAGCATACTATATGGCAACGGAAAGTTACCCCTTGTTTGGATAGCGCCGCAGCACACTGTAATCAGTTCTCATAATGAAGGTCACAACCGAACTCTTGGATACAGAAATGAGAAAGATGATCTGAACCATTACATGGACACGATCAATTTTAGAAGTGTTAATGGTTGGACTTCAAAATGAAGTTGCCTACGTATCCCAAAGATGGGAATCAAGCCGTACGTAGTTCCGGGTTAAGGTACACTCGGGTATTAACCTCTCCTTTTATGTTCTAACTTTTGCCAAGGCCACCCTTTCGGGTTTTCAACCTTGCGAGTTTTGTTTTTCTTTTCTTTTCATTTGCTCTAACTTTTGCTTGGGTCGCCCTTCCGGGTTTTTGGCCCAGTGAGCCTCCCAAGGGTAAAAGTGTAACTTTGTCCCTGTGAAATGGTTTTGAGATCTCAAAGCCATCTGAATCCAAGAGAATGGCTGATGTTCGTTGATGATGTGGAAGTCCATCCAATGGGGGCTGAATTTGCCCTTAGTGTTGCGGATAAGAACTTGATTATCCTTTGGCAATACTTTTCTTCTTTCCTCCCTTCTGGGATTTGGCATTCTTACCAGTCTTCGTTAGCTAGAGAAATCTCCCAATTTTTCGCTCTTCGAGCACATTTGACATTTTTGCCCCTAGTTCAAGGGGTGCTTCTGATCTAGCTTTGCGAGCTTCTATTGATGACATCTGTGGACGCGTCCCGAGGGCTTTATGCTACCACAGTTCGGACTCAAATGTCACGGTTCTTAATCTGATCTCTCAATATGCAATGCAAGACTGATGAATCACCAAAGTGTCCAAATTTGGCAAATCGTTTTGGAAAACAGATTTTTAAGAAAGAAGTGCCAAACATGGACTGCTTTGCCAGATACAGAGTCGCCACCTAAATATTTTATTTTGGGAGAATTTAGGAAACCCTGACTCGTTGTCTAAGGCCACGTGTCTGTCATCACCGAAGTTCCCTCGGCTCGGGAAGTTGGGTACGATTGGGGAAGGTCAACTATGAGCACCCCCGCTCGCCCGATCCGAAGATCGGCCTGTACTAAGCATGATATCGAGTTTTGAAAACATATGTGTTCTTATTCCGGTTAATTAGCTAGAATTTACTATGTGATGCGCATAACACACAAGTATAGACTAGATCGCCTAATTTGGAACAAAGCATCGCATATCCATTTTGTTTGGAAAATGGTTTGAAGTTTGCTACTCGCAAGTAGGCTAAAATGCGGATTTCAATGAATTGTACCAATTCAAGTAATCCAACCTTCACCCACAGGCATTCAGGCAGTTATATCACATAAGCAGTTAGCCTCATGGCAAGCATGCTATCATGGCAACACTCACACACATGCAAGGATGCTAAAGCATAAAAGCTTACCTAGTATTCCGAGCCAAAACAACAACTAGTTAGTAATCAATGCATGATCCTAGTTCATGTTAAGATGGCTAACGCAACACATGCAAGATGCAACTAAGATAGGCTCGGCTATTCTAATGATGGCATATGAGATGCAACAATTCAATACATGTATTCAACTTGGAATTGAAATACAATGCAATTAGCATGATGCGTCGAGCCCGGTACATGTAATATAGATGAATGATGCAAGCATGCGAGCATAAGTATGCTAATTGAAACATGCCCTAAACTAACCACCAAAAGCTAGTAAATAAAAGGGAAAAAGATGTGGGGTTGGAAGACATTCACACACGCACGCACACTTATTACAAATTCGCCCTCTCGACGGAGGGTCCGAATAAATAACACAGACTGAATAATTAATCAACTACCCTAGCTAATTAAATATTACAAAACCCTTAATTAATTAACAAATTAATTACAAAATAATCCAAGTATGAAATAAAAGAGGCCGCCGTAGCTCCGCCTCGAAATGATTGAATGATGTATGCTCGATTCCCCTCGCTCGGAAACCTGTTGCCATGCCAATTGTTGCCTCTGTTTGCACTGTTTCATGCCTCTGAAAGCTGCACAAGTCCCAAGGCTACTTTTGAACCACTCCCTGAACACTGTGGGAGGTCACTGGCCAAGAGACAGGACTACCGGCCATGAAACGATGGTCATCGACCAAAGATGGGGCCATCGGCTTGATATTGGTAGTCGGCCGGCACTGAAAGTTGCCGACCGACCATTTCTTCTTGCAGAACACTGGTTTTGCTGCAACAGAGGATAGATAGTGCATGTCATGGAATTTACAAACCAAATGTATGCACGACCACCCTCCTTATCATGCTATGAACTCAAGGGAGTATGGCTCTCGACCCTCGGGCTGCCAATCACACATTTCGATGCCTGATGGCCAAAGGTGCCGAAGGTGCCGAAGGTGCATATCAATATGGAATGAATGCAACAAACAGATGAATGCTACACACTTTATCATGTTGGGTCAAGAGTGTCGGCGACCGAGGATTGAGGCAGGCTTCGCCACTTTAAGTACGAAACGTCCCTTGATCCTTATGTTTGGTTTGACACCCCAAACCAAACAACAATGCAATGCATGCAAGTATGCCAAATATAGTGCAATGCATTCAAACAATGCAACATGAGCTTTCCGACTCAAAGTAATGCAATGTAACATGAATATGCCAAGTGCAACATGATTGAAGCATGCACACAAAGGCTAAAGTAGCGGCATGCCAAATGCAAAGCAACCTACACGAACATGTGACAAAAGGTAAACTAGCAAGTATGCAACAAGATGTACCATGTTAAGCACGCGGCTATATACAAAGATGGACTTAGACCATAGTGGGAAGACCTCAGCCACGTCCAAAACAGTAGCCAAAGTGATGAATTAAGGCGCCAAAAGGGTAAAACACGCATGTCCACACATTGATCCATAAACTATGCAACAATGCACAATCCTCAAATATGAGTGAAATGTGATAAACATGAGAATATGACAATGCAATAGGCTTTGAAATCATGTTAAAAGTGGTGCCAAATCAACTAAACAAGACAAGCATGGCATGCTAATGGACTTAAAGCTCAAAGCTAGCCAAAGGACTTGAACCATGCCATATCAACCAAGCCCCAAAGGACCAAGGTGACCCAAAACAGTCCCATGGCAGGCCAAAATAATGCTAGAACATGCATGGAATGAGGCCAAAACATGCTAGGAAATGGGCGCAAAAATGAGGGGCATTCAAAGCCACAAAGAGAGCGCTCCACTATAACTACCTCAACCACACATGGCATGGATTATTCAAAGAAAAACAGAGCTATAATATGCCAAAAGGAGCCCCAAAACCCGCTGATATGGCAACCCAAGGACTTAAACCAAGCGGCATGCACAATGACCTATTTTAAGACACAAAAGAACAACTCTTCAAAGCTTTGAAAGGATGGTAAATGCAAGCATACAAGCATGGAGCATGGACTGAAATAGCATGATAAATGATTCCAAATCACTGAAATAACCCAAATAAAGCATGCTCATGACTCATGCACTCAAAGCTAGCAAGCTAGGATACATGGTGGCTATACGAAACATGGAAAACACGACCAAATCAAAACCAAACAGAGCTTAAACATGTCAAAACATGGATAAGAGCTTCATGAAGTCAAGCTAAAACATGCAAGTATGATGGTCTAAGACTGAGACAAAGCATATAAGCTAGCAGGATATGTGCCCGTAGGCAGGGGCAAGATGCAAAGAACATGCATGATGTTGAACATAACTTATGATCATGCAAAGAGAGTTGTACGAAGCAAATACATACAATAAATGCAACAGTTTAAGCAGGTGGATACAAATCTAACTACATTATATGTAGAAAGGATGTAAGAGAATTATTCAATTCTCGTTACGTCTCACATAGAGAATACAATATCTGTGCGGTTTGTCTGGTCATGCCAGCTTCAAATGAACCGTACATACAATATCGTGCCAGTGCGGTTCGTCTAGTCACGCCAGCTTCAAATGAACCGTACATACAATATCGTGCCTGAAAAAGAAAGAAAACTTCACAGTTACAATATTGTTAGAAACATACATAGCAACGCAAGTGAAAAGTGCGTGACAACGCGAGTGAGAGGGTGCATGACAATGTAGGTGGAAGGGGTGCATAATAACGCAACCTGAGTGTGTGCATAACAATGTGTAGACACCCCATTTTTGACCGTCCTCAAGACTTGGACGTCACCATTTGAACACTCGGTGATCATCCATGTTCGTGTTCATTTTGAGATCCCGAAGGACTCGGCTACGCGCCTTGCCTTATGATCTCTCGACTTGACTCTTTTATGCTTGGTTGTGGGCCAAGGACTTGTGGTTTTTGCACCTGAGGGTAGGAAGTGGCTTGTTAGCCATCTCTTAAACCCACCGGCCGTGGCATGAAGCCACCAGCCTTTCTTTCTTTCTACCGACCAATTGTTTGGTCGGTCGGCACAGATATCTAGTTGATCGGCCATTTATTTGGCCGATTGTCTCTTTTTCTGGCCTTTACCTCCTTTTTGCCTTTTTCAGGCATTGTGCATGCCAGCTGTGTCAGCTGGAGTGCACAGACTTGTCCTGTATAGAGGACTTGCACCCTTTGCACCCTTTTGCTCTAAGCTTCTTGAAGAAGCTTAGACCCTTTGTCTTAGCTTCCTCCAGAAGGTTGAACCCTCTGTCTTAGCTTCCCCAAGAAACTTGGACCTTTGGTCTAGCTTCTTGAGGAAGCTTGACCCCTTTACCTTAGCTTCTGTAAGAAGCTTTGCCCTATATTTGTTCTATAAAAGGAGGCCTCTCCTTTCTTTAGAGAGGTTCAGCAAAATCAAAGATATATATGATATATATACCACTCTCTCTCTACATCTCCCTCTCTCTCTACATTTGTGTGTGTTAGAGTGTCCAAAAGTGAGTTTTGTTCTTAGTTTTGCACTAAGACACCTAGTGTTACACAATACCTTGGTTATTGAGGTGTTGAGAGGTTGTTCTTGGAGCTTTTGAGTTGGTTTTGATCAGAAAAGGGGGCTCGAGTTTTGGTTCTTGAAGTGTTCTTCAAGGGTGGGCAATATTGCTTTATATTCCCCATTCTTGCACTAGCTTTTAACCTATCTTGCATGTTGTTTTAGGCTTAGTGTATAACTAATAAAAGCTCTAATTTTTTATGTTTAAGATGTTTCATTAAGGTCATTTTGGTGTTTGGGGTTGTCCTCCCCCTCTTAGGCCTTGTTTGGCCCCTTTTGTGCCTTCTTGTTTGAGCTTTAAGGACTTTCATGTATTGGCCTTCTCACCACTAAAATCTAGAGGATTTTCAGTGGTAGTGAAGGAGTTTTGAGGTCTTGCATAGGGGAGGGACACCCCTCTCCTCTTATGTCTTATATGCTTGTGCTATTGGCTCATAAAGGTAGCATGCATGCTTAGTTAGTTTTAGTTCCATCTCAGAGGCTTTTGGGTGTTATTTGGTCATATTATACCTCTGTTTTTGGTTAGATTGATAGTCCATTGCATGCATCATACACTTGCTTTGTAATCCCCTTTATTGTCATAACACGCGTCTTGCATTCGGATCATCATGCTCACATATTTTGGCTTAGCTTTGTGAAGTTTTTTAGTCATGTTTTACCATGCTTGAGGTCTGACTTTGGTTGTCTTAGCCATGTTTACCATGCTTTTTATAGCCTCTTTGCATTTTAGCTTGTTGGCTTCAGGTGTGTGAGTCTTTAGCATGCATTACTTAGGCTATTTCAGTGATTTGGAATCACTTATCATGCTATTTCAGTCCATGTTTTATGCTTATATACTTGCATCTACCACCCCTTCAATGTCTTGAAGAGTTGTGGTCTTATGCTCCATGTTTGGGCCATTGTGCATGCCTCTTTGTCTAAGTCATTTAGATGCCATCTAAGCGGGTTTTGGGGGACATTTTGGCATATTATAACTTTGTTTTTCATCACATAATCCATGCCATGTTCGGTTGTGATAGTTGTAGTGGAATGCTCCTTTTTGTGGCCTTGAATGCCCTTTGTTTTGGGCCCATTTCTTAGTATGTTTTGACCACATCCAATGTATGTCCTAGCCTTATTTTGGTCTGCCTTAGGACTGATTTAAGTCATTTTGGCTCTTTGAGGCTTGGTTGGTATGACCATGGTTGAACCCTTTTTGTGAGCCTCAAGTTTTGGCCTTTCATTGCATACCTTACTTGCATGGTTTGGGTGATTTGGCATCATCCCTTGCACATTTTCAGAGGTTTTCATGCTTGCCATTTATCCATATTAGTCTCTTTTGAATGTGTTTAAGAGTTCCCTTTTCATGTTTAGGTGGTAGGCTAATTAGCATGCTTGTTTGCTTTACATTTTAGTGCCTTCACCCATCACTTTTGGCCACTGTTTATGGCAAGGCTGAGGGCTAATTAGCATTTCAGGATCAACATGCATTTTAATTTGCTAATTAGCATTTCAGGATCAACATGCAATGGTGGACTTAAACCCAAAAGGGCCACACTCCCTTGAGATCATAGCATGATAGGAAGGGTGGCTATGCACACACTGTCTTGAAAATTCCATGCCATACACTGTCTGTCCTCTGTTGCAGCAAAACCAGTATTCTGCAGGAAGAAACGACCAGCCGGCCACTCTTACTGCCGACTGACCATCAAAGTCTAGTCGGTGGTCCTACTTTTGGTCGATGATAATTTTCCCATGGTTGGTGGACCTACATCTAGGCCGGTGACATCCCACCACACTCAAGGAGTGATTCAGAAGGGTTCTGGAAACTTTCATAACTTTCAGAAGAACAAGGCAGTGTAAACAGAGGCAATAGTGGCATGGCAACGGGTTTCCGGGCGAGGCGAATCGAGCATGCATCATCCCATCATTCCGAGGTAGGGTTGTGGCCACCTCCCTTCTTATTTTAATTTGTTAATTAATTAGAAGTTTTGTAATATTTAATTAGCTAAGGTAGTTAATTATTTATTTGGGTTTGTATTATTTATTCGAACCCTCCGAGCGAGGGCAATTGTGTAATAAGTGTGCGTGAGTGTGTGTATGTCTTCCAACCCCACGTCTTTCTTCCTTTTATTTAACCGCTTACAATGGTTAGTTTTTAGGGCATGTTTCAATTCGCATACTTATGATAGCATATTTGCATTCATTCATCTGTCTTGCATGCACCGGGCTCGGCGCATCATACTAACTGCATTGTATTTCAATTTCGAGTTGAATACTTGTTAGTTGTAGCATTTCACATGCCATCTTTAGAATAGCCGAGCCTATTGTAGTTGCATTCCTGCATCTGTTGCATTAGTCATTCCAGCATAGTTAGGATCATGCATGGATTTCTAACATAGCTTCTGTTTTGGCTCGGAGTACTCGGTAAGTGTTTATGCTTTAGCATCCTTACATGTGTGTGAGTGACTGCCTTGATAGCATGCTTACCATGAGGCTACTTACTTATGTGATATAACTGCTTGAATGCCTGTGGGTGAAGGTTGGGTTATTTGAATTGGAACAATTCACCGATTGCGAGTTTTAAAGCCCACTTGAGAGCGGCAAAATCATGTTTTCTAAGCCCAACCAAGGGTGGCAAATCCACGTCATAGCCTACTTGCTGGTAGCACCATCAAACCATTTTCAAAATAAACAAACATGAGATGTGTTGTTCCAATTCAGGCGATCCAGTCTATACTTGTATGCTGTGTGCATCACGTAGTAAATCTAGGCTAATAACCGGAATAAGAACACATAATGTTTTCAAAACTTGATATCGTGGTTAGTGGAGGCCGATCTGTGATCGGGCGAGCGGGGGTGCTCATAGCTGACCTTCCCCAATCATACCCAAGTTCCCGAGCCGAGGCAACTTTGGTGATGACGGACATGTGGCCTTAGGCAAATGAGTCAGCGTTTCCTAAATTCCCCAAAATAAAATATTTAGGTGGCGACTCTATATCTGGCAAAGCAGTCCATGTTTGACACTTCTTTCAAAAAATCTATTTTCAAAAATGATTTGCCGGATTTGGACTCTTTGGTGATTTTTCAATTTTGCATTGCACTTTGCAAGATCAGATTAAGAATCATGACAATTTAAGTCCTGAACTGTAGTGAGCCCAAATGAACAGAACGGGATTTCCCTCCCGGGGCGTTTGAGCGTGTCTACACAATGCGATTTGAAACAAGCATAACAATGCTATGAAGGCACAAACACATGTAAGTAAAACATACGCGACAACGTATACAATGTGTGAAGGTGAGAAAAAGTATACACATGTGAGTAAAGCACGCGCGAAACGCATGCAATGTGTAAAGCAAAGAATAAAATGCACACATGTAGGTAAAGCACACACGGAAACGCATGCAATGTGTAAAGTAAAACAAATATACACATGTAAGTAAAGCACGCGCGGAAACACATGCAATGTTTATAGCAGGAATGAACACATGTAAGTAAAGCATGCGTGCTAACGCATGCAATGTGTAACCTCCTGAAAATATGCATGAACACATGTAAGTAAAGCACACGCGGAAACACATACAATGTGTAAAGCAAAATAAATATACACATATAAGTAAAGCATACGCGGAAACGCATGCAATGTGTATAGCAGGAATGAACACATATAAGTAAAGCATGCGTGCTAACGCATGCAATGTGTAACCTCCTAAAAATATGCAAGAACACATGTAAGTAAAGCACACGCGAAAACGCGTGCAATGTGTGAAGCAAACGATAAATATACACATGTAAGTAAAGCATGCGCGGAAACGCATGCAATGTGTATAGCAGGAATGAACAGATGTAAGTAAAGCATGCGCGAAAACGCAAGCAATGTGTAACCTCCTGAAAAATGCATGAATACATGTAAGTAAAGCACACGCGGAAACGCATGCAATGTGTAAAGCAAAACAAATATACACATGTAAGTAAAGCACGCGCGGAAACGCATGCAATGTGTATAGCTGGAATGAACACATGTAAATAAAGCATGTGTGCTAACGCATGCAATGTGTAACCTCCTGAAAATATGCATGAACACATGTAAGTAAAGCGCACGCGAAAACACATGCAATGTGTAAAGCAAAACAAATATAAACATGTAAGTAAAGCACGCGCGGAAACGCATGCAATGTGTATAGCAGGAATGAACATATGTAAGTAAAGCATGCGTGCTAACGCATGCAATGTGTAACTTCCTAAAAAATACATGAACACATGTAAGTAAAGCATACGCAGAAACACATGCAATGTATAAAGCAAAACAAATATACACATGTAAGTAAAGCACACGCAGAAACGCATGCAATGTGTATAGCAGGAATGAACACATGTAAGTAAAGCATGCGTGCTAACGCATGCAATGTGTAACCTCCTGAAAATATGCAAGAACACATGCCAGTAACGCGCACGCGAAAACGTATGCAATGTGTGTAATAATGTGAAAAGGGGAGAAAAGTGCTTATTCAACTGAAGCATGGTAAAGACATGTTATTCATGATGTTGAGATGCAACTTCAAAACAAGACGAGGCATCGTTCAACGCAAGACGCGTAATGAGCATGCTTTATTAAAGTCAAAACGAAGCAACGTAATACAACATAATTAAAGCAATTTGTGGAATTCGCAAGATACAAAAAGGATACGAGAAAGGATACTCCCCGCACACACCGAGCATCACTCATAGAACACACGGCTCGAGGTCAATACGAAGGTCTATTAAGGTTCAAAAAGTGCACTTTCTTGCACTGTCTTGAGTAATGAAGGTGCCAAACCACATGACTGACCCGAACAAGGGCGTGGGAGGTGCATCGACCACAAGGGGAGGCCATTGGTATTAATCTAGACACTCTGCTGCCCTTCTCCCCTTTTCGCATTACTTTTCCTTTTTTATTGGTAGTTTAAACACATTGCACTGCCTCAGGCAGGTTTTACTTTCTCAAAACTATGTACTTTTTGCAGAAGACATGATGGAAATGAAACAGCTATTTTGTTCAAAAAGTGTTACATTTTATGCATTGCATCGCATCGCATTACATAACAATGTAAATGAGATTTGAACCTTTGTTTGAAAAGTAAGCACTTGCCTCGTAATAATCAGGTAGTGAACCGAGTAAGGACAAAAACAACTCGATAATCAAAACAAAGAGCTCGATAAAGCTAACCAACTGTAAATAAAACTCGATAAGCAAAGCAAAGACTTAAAGGATGTAAAATACAACTCGATAAACAGATGTACAACAACTCGATAAACAAGATGAACTAACAGGTGCTAGTTCGCAAAAGCATCATCAGAAGGCATTGGAAGTGGTGTCAATCACCAGTTTTTCAGCATGCTTAACATTTATTCAGCTTAGAGCAAAATTAGAGGCCATCGGCCAAAGGGAGACATCACCGGCCGAAACTAATGGGAATCGGCCAACATTTTAGCAGATCGGCCAAAATGGATGGTCGGTCGGCACTACTTTTGGTTGACCGGTCAAAAATGATAAGGACCTCCAGAATGTTGACACCTGTCTTCCACTCAACACCTTATCCTCTACAAAAGCCTCAGCTTTATAGTTTTCCTCATTTCAACACTGATTTGCACCAAATGGAAGAGTTTCTTACCCAAAATCTCACAACTTGGATTGCCAACTTGGACAGCTCGGAAAAGCTGAATTTCCGGGGCTTTGGCATAAATGCACTATTCACGCTGGGTCACACTCCGCTACATCTTCCGTTCCTCTATGCCGCGGCAAAGTTTTGGAATCCGGTAACACATGTCTTCAGCTTTGGTGGGCAAGAGGTGTGTCCTACCTTCGAAGACTTCCAAGCTTTGATGGAATCCAAGCGCAACGAAGAAATCTTGCCCCAACTTCGCTTCGGCCATGCCTAAGCCTTAGGGTGAATGTGTGGGCTCACTATGCACGATGCTCAATCTTTGATTTATGACGGAATGCTAGGTATTCCGAGTTTGATTTGTCAGTTTTCCAATGCCGGTGACCGCGGTGACCATCATTGGCAAGGCTTTCGGTGACATGCCCTTTGTTTGTGCATGCTATCTCATTTCTTGCTTGCCTCAGGCTCTGGAGGATCTAGTGTTCGGTTAATCGAGGTTGCCCAAGGCTTAAGGGAGGGCAAAAGCTGCATTGCCATGTCATTGGCCGAGACATTGATGGGCTTGGATGTTTTTTATCGCCGAGAGACGACCAGATTTGCGGGGAGTCCACTACTGCTGCAAGTAAGGTTTCCCACCCTATCTCACATATATATTGCTCACATCACTCGGCCCTCAAGCTCGGTTTTTCTTACAAAGCCCTTTTCTCACTTTTCTCTCATCGTACTTCTCTCTATTCTTTAATCTCTTATTTCTCATCCCTCCCCAGGTGTGGTTGATAGATAAGTTGCAGGTTGTGAACTCTTGCCCAGCATACTCAGCTTGCGGCTACTTTTTCTAACGTCGTCTAGTCGATGCCCTGGATGAGGGATGGTGGTTCGATTGGATATGCAATTTATCCGCAGACTGCATTGCTTGGCGTTGTCCTTGGCTCAATCTAACGGCAATGAGCTATAGCATGTCCTGGCAGCCTGGGATTCAGTTGATCGGCCTGACACACTGTGTGTTCTACTTTCCTTTCCGGTTCTAGCGCCAGTTCGGCCATGATCAGATTTTCCTGACAGAGGGGATAGAGTACCCAGCTGCATTTCTGGTCTGAGGCGCGTAGTTTGCTCGGTATGCCACAGCATGGAGGACTAGAGAGCTCCTGGCCTCCGCTTCCAATTTCAGTTGCACTTTGTCTGATAAGTGCATAGATTGGCTTAATGAAGAGGCGCATATTGGGCCTAGCTTGGCATCAGAAGCTTCAACCAGCTCTGGGAGGGGACGCAGGAACACCTGACTATGCCCCTGATTTATTTGCTTTAATCAGAACTTTTAAGTTTTCTTTATGAATGTAATGAAAAAAAAAAAAAACTTTAATTTGTATTCAAGAGCAAGAGAACTCTGTACTACAATCAATATAATTGGAGGTTCTAGGTACTGAAAATTTTTCGTTTTGGTCCAAAAATGGTCTAAGTCGTAAAAATACTAATTTGAGCAAAATCAACTTTTATTAAAACTTTTCAAAACCATTGTCGATATGGATCAGAACTGGACACGCCTGAGATTTGTCACTGAGATGCACAACCCCAGATCCCAGCAACTGGAAAGTTGCCCCTAGTCTGAATAGCACTGCACCGGAGATCACAACCGAGCTTTTGAATGCTGAATAGACAAAGATGACCGAGATGATCAAATGGACAAAGTTGATCGGGGAAACGTTTATGGCTGGACTTCAGGATGAAGTTGCCTACGTATTCCAAAGATAGGAATCAAGCCTTACGAGTTCGGCTCAGGTTCACTCATGTATTAACCCTCACCTTTTACGCTCTAACTTTTTCCAAGGCCGCCCTTTGCGGGTTTTCAACCTTGCGAGCTCAGTTTTTATAATTTCAATTTTTTTTGTGCTTTAACTTTTGCCTAGGTCGCCCTTTCGAGTTTTCAGCCTAGCGAGCCACTCAGGAGTAATATTTCTTCAACTTGTCCATGTTGATTGGTTGGGAGAACTCTAGGCCATCTAGAGCCATCAGAACGACAGCTCCACCTGACCAGATAGACTTGATGATGTAGGGACCGGTCCAATTAGGTCTGAACTTGCCCCTAGGATCGTGGATGGGAGCTCGATTGTCCTTGAGCACCAAATCTCCTTCCTTCAAATTCCTGGACTTAACTTTCTTGTTGAAAGCTCTGGCAATTTGTCGTTGATAACCTTGAACGTGGTACAGTGCTTTAAGCCTTCTTTCATCAAAGAGCATGAGTTCCTCAAATCTGCTCTGCTACCAATCTGCCTTAGCTATCTGACACTCAGCCAGTACTCGTAATGACAGAACCTCAATTTCGATAGGTAGAACGGCCTCCATCCCATAAACCAATGAATACGGAGTCACTCCAGTAGAAGTTCTAATTAAAGTCCGGTAGCCCTACAAAGCAAATGGCAGCTTATCTGGCCAATCCCGGTAGGTTTCCATCATTTTCTACAAAATGTGTTTGATGTTCTTGTTGGCGGCCTCGACTGCTCCATTGGTTTGCGGATGATAGGTGGATGACTTATGAAAAGCCACATTGTATTTTTCCAACAATCATCAATTCCTTCTTGAAGTGGGAACCGTTATCTGAAGTAATCTTGTTTGGGACCCCGTAGCGACAGATGATGTTGTTCCGGATGAACTTTGCAACGTTTGAAGCCTTCAACACCGCATAAGATTGGGCCTCGACCCACTTCATGAAATAATCTATCGCGACCAGAATGAACTCATGCCCATTAGACCCCTTCGGAGTGACGGCCCCGATCACATCGATTCCCCAAACTGAACATGGCTATGGCGAAGTCATATTGTACAGCTTCGACGGCGGGATGTTCATGTGGTTTGCATGGATCTGACATTTGTGGCATCGCCGAACAAAGCCGATACAATCCTCCTCCATGGTGGACTAGTAGTAACCCTATTTGAGGATCATTCGAGCTAACATTACCCCGTTCATATGCGCTCCACACTCTCCTCCATGGATGGCCTCCATTAAGCGCTTTGATTCTTTGGCATCAACGCACAACTTATGCATTCCCAGATGACCTCTCTTGTACAATTTACCCCCGCAGATGATGAACTGAATGGCCATTCTTCTGATTGCCCTTTTTTTCTTGCCATTTGCCCCTGGTGGATACGCCTCTTTTTCCAAGAAGTTCCAGACATTGTAGTACCAAGGGTTCTCATCTTGAACCTCATCTATAGCAGTAATCGACTCGTAGGCTGGCACAAATTTCTAGTCAATGATGATCGGACGCTTCCGGACTCCGAAAGGGATGTCTATCTTGGAAGATAGAGTTGCTAGTGAATCTGCGAACCTGTTGTTCTCTCTTAACAGATGAGCAAAGTTTAGTTTCTCGAACCACAGAATTAATAAATCCAAGGTCTGGTGATACATTATCATATTTTCTTCTTTGACTTTCCAATCTCCTTTTGCTTGAGATAGAACAAGGTTCGAGTCCCCGATGACGTCCAACCGTTTTGCCCCTAGTTCCAGGGCTACTTCTAAACCAGCAATGCATGCTTCATATTCTGCTTCGTTGTTCGAGACTTTGAACCGGAGTTTGAAGGCTAGAGGGATACGGGAATTGTCGGGTGCTATTAGCAACACTCCTACCCCATACCCGTATTGGTTTGACGCTCCGTCAAAGTACATCGTCTAAGTTTCGTCTTCGATATGCAAAATGGCCTCATCTGGGTATAAGTACTCAATTGCTTCACCTCCTTCCATTGGATGATCGGCTAAGAACTCCGCTATCACTCTTCCCTTGACTGACTTGAGCGTCACATATTTCAGATCGAATTCGAAAAGCAACAGCAACCAACGAGCTAGCCTACCCGTAAGTGCCGGTTTCTCGAAGAGATATTTGATGGGATCTAATCTTGAAACCAACATTACAGAGTGAGCTAACAGGTAGTGCCGCAGCTTCTTGGTAGCCCATACCAGGGCTAAGCAAGCCTTTTCCAACGGTGTGTAGCGGGTTTCATACTCCAACATCTTCTTACTTAGATAGTAGATAGCCCTCTCTACCTTGTCCTAAGACTCTTGTGCGAGCATACAGCCCATTGTAGTCTCAGTTACTGAAAGATACAAAATCCACAGTTTCTCCGGCTCGGGCGATGACAACACGGGTGGGTTCTGTAAGTATTCCTTGATCTGTTCAAAAGCAGCTTGGCATCGGTCGTCCCATTGGAAATTTTTTCCTTTCTTCAGGAGACCAAAAAGTGGTTCACAAGTCAAGGTTAATTTTGAGATAAACCGTCTTATGAATTACACTTTACCCGAAAAGCCTCGCACCTCATTTTCAGTCCTTGGTGGTGGAATTTCTAAGATGGCCTTGATTTTGGAAGGGTCGACTTTGATACCTCTCTGTGTAATCAGAAACCCCAGTATTTTCCCTGCTGTAACATTGAACATGCACTTCTGAGCACTCAGCCGCAACCGAAATTCTCTAATCCTTTGGAAGAACTTTTGCAAGGCGGTGTAGTGGCCCTCTCTTTCTATGGACTTGACAATCATGTCGTCCACATACACTTTAACCTCTTTGTGGATCATGTCGCGCAATATTGTGGTCGCGGCCCGTTGATATGTGGCTCCAGCGTTCTTCAACCCAAATGGCATCACCCTGTAACAGTAAGTCCCCCACGGGGTGGTGAAAGCAGTCTTCTCCCGGTCTTCAGGTGCCATCACTATCTAATTATAGCCCGAGAATCCATCCATGAACGAAAGCAAAGCATGCCCCGCTGTGAAGTCCACTAACTCATCAATATGCAGCAAGGAAAAGTCGTCCTTCGGACTGGCTCTGTTCAAATCCCTAAAATCCACGCATACCCGGATCCTACCATCCTTCTTCGGCATCGGAACAATGTTGGCCAACCAAGTTGGGTGTTCAGATACCAGCAGGAACCCTGCGTCAATTTGCTTGGTGATCTCTTCTTTAATCATGAGGGCCCAGTCCAGGCGGATCCTTCTGAGTTTCTGTTTAACGGGTTGGGCCTCTAGGCCAAGAGGGATCCGGTGCTGTACAATCTTAGGATCGATTCCAGGCATGTCTTCGTAGGACCACGTGAAAACATCTTTGAAATTTTTTAATAAATCGACTAAGCGCTCGCGTTCCACCGAAGACAACGTGGACCCAATCTGGACCAGCCGCGGTCCTCCTCAGTACCCACATTAACTATAATGATTTCATCAACCAATGGTTTAACAAATCTCTTTTGCTCTTGATCAATTAGATGTTGTAAAATCGGAGGAATTTCTTCCTCGTCGTTTTCATCAAAATTTTGGAAGTCCTGATTAATACAATAAATCAAAGGCACATAAAAGTACTCAGAAACCACCGCTATTCCATTCTCATTAAGCACATCTAATTCGTCTAATTCCTCTGTTACAACAGACTCAAAAGAGAAAGAAAAAGATGACCTGGACAGGACTATGGTATCCGGGTTATCACCCCCAGGATTACCGAACTCAGACTCAGATGAGCTGGAACCTGATTCCGACTCCAAAGATTCGGTGGAATCAGATTCCGACTTACTACCTGACCTGGTGCTGCTTGATAAAAATCCCTCCTCGTACTTCCAGATAAGAGAGGGTGTGATGAATGCATCCAAAATGTTTGTAGGTGGGCTCGCAGCCGTTCCATTCCCGATCATGGACACCGAGAAGTTATCCCCCAAGCACTTCTGTACGATTGGAGGATCTAAAAGTAGACAAGCAAGTGCTACCCCCATTTCAAATTCGGTGCTCTCTGAATCCACTTTCTCATTCTGCTTAACCTTAGCTGATGGGTCTATCTGCTCCTCGGCAACATCATCCCCTGATAACTGCAGGTCGAAGAAGATCTGAAATCCCGGCAGGCGCCTCCTTTCGGGATTCAGCCATGGCTCTGGGAAGCCGCAAAATCAAAATTCCTCCCCCTCCCGGACAAAGCGTCCGTTCAGGGTACCCTGGATGGGTCGGTGCATCAACTCAAAAGGCTTCCCCGCCTGCTTCGCTTTGGCTCTCCCAGCCATCTCCTTACCTTTCCTCACCCAATCCTCTTTGGCGGGCAGATAACCCAAGCCAAAGGTATGTGGGTTGTGCAGCATTTCGACCGATACCGCAATGCCTTTCCGGCCACTCTTCCCTAATCCCATCCCGGGGATGTGTTGGAGTTTGTTCATGAGGTATGCTAACTGAGCACTAACATACAACCCTCATCAACAGCCAAGATGTTCTGTACAACCCGAGCCTCAGCCAGAGTAAACCCTGATGGGAACACATCCTCCATGCCGTGCTCAATTTCCAAAACCAGCGTCGATATTTCTGGCGGTGGATGAATCGATGAATTTCCAAAAACAATGGCCACCCCCTTCCCGTGGGGGTATTTCAACATCTGGTGCAAGGTGGACGAAACTGCCTTCACCTGGTGCAGCCACGGCCGCCCCAAGAGTAGATTGAAGGTCGCAGGAACTTCCAAGACGTGAAAGTCAATCTCATGCTGTCCTGGACCAACCTGAGTCTGAATTTTCACAGTCCCCGTTACCTCTCTGCTTGTGTTATCATATGCCCTTATCACCTAGGTTGTTGGCACAAAGTCCACGGGCTTCAACCCGATCGCATATGCTGTTCTTGAAAGGCACACGTTAATGGCAGATCCGGTGTCGACAAGAACCACCGGTATCCATTTGCTTCTACATTCCACAGAGATGTAAAGCGGTTTGTTATGATTCGCACCCTCAGGTGGCAGTTCCTTGTCGGTAAAAAGGTCAACCTCGGGGAAGCCCCTCCCGGAAAAACCAATCCCACTATCTGTTTAGGCGTGGTGTCTATTGAGAGTTTGGCCTTGTCCATTGCCGATAAGACAGCTTGTCTGTGAACACGCGAAGCCATAAGCAGCCCCTAGATGGAGATGTTTACTTGTATCTTTTTCAATTGTTTCAGCACAACCTCATCTTCAAGTAGCTTTTCTTTTTGCTTCTCCACCTCCTTGTCCTTTCTGGATGCCTCTGGTTGATCTAGGTGCGGGGGCTTGAAATATCGCCCACTCCTAGTTATATGGTTGACTTCACCAATATACCAGGTATCTTCCGGCTGGTTACTACCCCAATCCTGATCTGTGTGGGCAAGACATAGATCATCGTCCTCCCACCACATTCCATTGGCAGCCGACAGACACCTGTCCGGTTCCGCTGTAACTATCCCTGTACTTGTAGTACTTTCCATCCAGGTGCTCGCAGCACGCTCTATCTTTGTGCACATAGCAGGCTCAGCCCCCACAGGGGTCTTGGCTTTTCTAGCTCTCTCAGAGTTCTCGATTCCTTCTTATTCCAACTACATCGGTACAGTTTGCTGTTCAACATTCCCTATATTCAAAATGCCCAAATCCTGAGCAAAATTCTTGGCACCGGCGCTCTCCGGTGATGTATTCTGATCCCTGACTCTTCCGGCCACAATTGATACCCTTGCCCCTGACGGGCCCTTTTCCAGCTGAGATTCTTCAACAATATCTGGTTGCTCGTCAAGCCACCCTGTGACCTCTGCTGACTCCTCAAAATCGAACCAGTTGACTGTCGTGTCCCCCCGGATCTTGTTTGTTGAAAACCTGGAGGCCAGCAATGTCCCCTTCCAGAACTGCTAAGTCATCTATCCTCTGATCAAGTCCATCTCCTCATAGTACACAAATTTTTGCCCCCACTAGTAATTCCACATTTGGCCTAATCTGACCCGCTGACGCAATGTAGCCACTCAGATTGTACACCTCCTTAGCAAAGCTCCCCAATTCCTCAGTCCCTGAATCCACTATACCACCTTCCTCCGAAATCCTGCCTATTCTATCTTCGACAGTCACCACCATTGGTTCGGGTTAGGTTCGGGAGATGTCTAACATGCATAAGTCAGTGTTGTTAGGAAAGAACACCTCCAGCTTGGGTAGGTGAGATGGGGTGATATATATGCTAGGGTCGTATGACATGGCCCCGATCTGGATTAAGTTGATACGTTTGGGAGGTGGAGCTTGGTTATGTGATGAGAGTGGGTTGGTTGTGACGTTCGGTTTCTCCGGAGGCACGATCACCCTGTTGTCGATGTGTGTAGACGTCCCCCGAACACCCCGGGAGGGTTAGCTCCCGTTCTGTTCATTTGGGGTCACTACAGCTCGGACTCTTGAATTTGTCACGGTTCCTAATTTGAACTAAAGAGTCCAAATCCGGCAAATCATTTTGAGAAACTGATTTTTGAAAAAGTAGTGCCAAACATGGACTGCTTTGCCAGATACAGAGTCGCCACCTAAATATTTTATTTTGGGAAATTTAGGAAACCCTGACTCGGTGCCAAAAGGCCACGTGTCCGTCATCACCAAAGTTGCTTCGGCTCGGGAACTTGGGTACGATTGGGGAAGGTCACTTCGTGAGCACCCCCGCTCGCCCGGTCATAGACCGGCCTCTACTAACCATGATATCAATTTTTGAAAATATTGTATGTTCTTATTCCGGTTATTAGCCTAGGTTACTATGTGATGCTCACAGCATACAAGTATAGACCGGGTCGCCTAAATTGGAACGAAACATTTCATGTTTGTTTTTTAAAATGGTTTGCTACCCGCAGGTAGGCTTGAAACATTTGATGATTTATTCCAATTCAGATAACCCAACCTTCATCCACAGGCATTCAGGCAGTTATATCACATAAGCACATAGCCTTATGGTAAGCATGCTATTCATGGCAACACTCACACGCATGCAAGGATGCTAAAGCATAAAACTCACCGAGTACTCCAAGCTAAAATAGAAACTCATTAGAAATCATGCATGATTCTAATTACACAGAAATGCCTAATGCAACACATACAAAATGCAACTATAACAGGCTCGGCTATTCTAAACATGGCATATGAAATGCTACAACTATCATGTATTCAACTTTGAAATTGAAAGTACAATGCAGTTAGTATGATGCGCCGAGCCCGGTGCATGCAAAACTGATGAATGAATGCAAACATGCTGTCGTACTGTATGCTAATTGAAATATGCCCTAATCTAACCATCAAAAGCGGATAAATAAAAGGGAGAAAGACGTGGGGTTGGAAGACATACATCACACTCACGCACACTTATTACAGTTGTGCCCTCGCGCAGAGGGTCCAAATAAATATACAGTCCAAATATTACAATCCCAAATAAAAGAATATTACAGTCCAAAATATTACAAAATTCTAATTAATTAAAGATTTAACTAAGAAAGCAAATAAAACTGGCGTGCAGGCCAGGGACTGCCTTGCTTCTGATGGATGATGCATGTCCGGATTGTCTTGCGCAGCAATCCACCGGAATGCCCCAATTAGCCTCTGTTACACCTGTTCTTGAAATGCATGCCAAGCCCCAAAAAGTTGCTGATTCCTGATTTTGCTGCAACAGAGAGCAGAAAAGGGGCATAGCAATGTATTTGCACAGATATATGCATGTCTCGATCCTCGTGCCACCAATCACGCATACCGAGGCATGATGGCCGAGGAGTCGAAATGCACAACTCAATATAGGATGAATGCACATGAAACTACAGCTAAAACCTAACTCCATCATGGATAATCCGGAGTGTCGGTGACTGGAAAATTGAGACACATTCCGTCACTCGAAATACGAAATGCACCTCGTTTCCCGTACTCGGGCTAACTCTTATTCCGAACATGATGCAATATGCATGATATGCGTGAAATGCAACTAAGATACAATCCTAACATATACAATGCTATGAAAATGAGATGCCTCGAAATGCGTGCACACGGGCACGCAAACCGAGGCGATGGTAAAATGCTATGAAAATGAGATGCCTCGAAATGCATGCACACGGGCACGCAAACCGAGGCAATGGTAAATGCAATGAAAATGAGATGCCTCGAAATGCGTGCACACGGGCATGCAAACCGAGGCAATGGTAAAATGCTATGAATATGAGATGTCTCGAAATGCGTGCACACGGGCACGAAAACCGAGGCAATGCATACGCAATGCAAATGACATGGAAACATGATATGGGCTTATACCAACATGAGTGAACCTCAGCCACACTCACATAAGAAGCCGGTTGATGAAAATGAAGTGCCTCGAAATACGTGCACACGGGCACGCAAACCGAGGCAATGGCATACGCAATGCAAATGACATGGAAACATGATATGGGCTTATACCAACATGAGTGAGCCTCAGCCACACTCACATAGGATGCCGTCGGATAAAAAAGGGGTGCCTCGAAATGCGTGCACACGGGCACGCAAACTGAGGCAATGACGGAATGCAATGAAATGACATGGAAATGACAAATGGGCTTATACCAACATGAGTGAGCCTCAGCCACACTCACATAGGATGCCGGCGGATAAAAATGAAGTGCCTCGAAATGCGTGCACACGGGCACGCAAACCGAGGCGACGGCGGAATGCAATGAAATGACATAGAAATGAATGGCAATCATTCTAACAGAATTTCAGCAACAAAATATGGGAGAAAACAGTCCCGAAATGAAGCGAAATGATACCAAATGCAAGGAATTGTCCCGAAATGCAACATTAGGCACCCGAAATGGCCTATAGCTATGCCAAACATGCACAATATGGACATGCAATGCAAAGACAGAAGCTAGACAGTCCCAAAAAAGGCACTTTCACAGTTATAAACATGGCCAAACAGCAAGCATAGGTATGGCAAAAATGGCATGCAAGAATAGGGGCCAAAAGAGGGGTAATGAAGCAAGTGATATAAGAAAAACCCAAACTGAAAAATTTCCTTCTACAACACTGAAGAGGGACCAAAAATATGAATATTTAAAGTTTATGGAAGCCTTAAAATCAGTATACAAACATGCTAAAAGTGTGATGCAAAATTAGGCTCAAAAGTGGCTACAACATGAAGTATACAAAATAATCACCAAACAGCCAAAGACCCTTAATAAAACATGTAGAATGGACCAAAATAAACACTTTTCCAGAACTGTAAAATGTCCAAAAACAAAAGCATGGTAGGCTAACTAAACATGCAAGAATGGGGAATAAAAGAGGGATATAACATGAAGTGACCTATGGAGGTCTCAAACCATGAAAGGACCTAAATGAAAAATGAAGAATGGACCAAAATAAGGACTTTTTCAGAACTGTAAAATGGCCAAAAACAAAAGCATGGTAGGCTAACTAAACATGCAAGAATGGGGAATAAAAGAGGGATATTACATGAAGTGACCTATGGAGGTCTCAAACCATGAAAGGACCTAAATGAAAAATGAAGAATGGACCAAAATAAGGACTTTTTCAGAACTGTAAAATGGCCAAAAACAAAAGCATGGTAGGCTGCCATTGCATGCAAGAATGGGGAAGAAAAGAGGAGTATAAAGGTAGGTACAACATGGAAGTCCCAAATGGTGTTGAGCCCTTCTTCAATGTTGAAGAGGGGCTCAAAATAAGCCTAATATTAGTTTACAACATGCTCGAAAATAAATTGCTCATGGGCCAAAAATAGCATGCAAGATTGTGACATATAAGAGGATCAATGAAGCAAGTGTGTCATGGAGAGCTCAAACAGGGTTGAGCCCTTAATGAAAAGTGAAGATGAGCTCAAAAGAGGGCCCTTTTCAGTTAGGGCCGGAGCTTGAAACAAAAAGAAAGTGGGGCTTAGAAATAGATCAAGAAAAAGGGTCAAAAGGGTAAAAGTATTACTTACCCTTGAAGACTCAAACTTTTGTTGCTTCTTGGATGAATTTGCAGTTCTTTAGCCTTTGAGAAACCTTCCTTGTTGCTGGAAATGAGGTGGTGGTGGTAGAGCTTGGTAGTGTAGAAGGAAGGATGGTTAGGGACTTAGGGTTTTTCAAAGAATTGAGAAGGATGAAGATGGAGTTGTGTATGGAGGCTTGAAGGAGAGTTTTTCTAACCCCAAAATACTACAAGGCTTGCTTGCTATATAGGCCAAAGAAGGGGTGTAAAGGTGGGGGAAAAGGAGAGCAATATTCCCCCACGAAATATCCCACAGATAAAGATCTTGTCTGGGGGAAACAGCTCCACAGTTGTAAAGTGTATAGTGCAAGGAAGCAGGCCGGCCTGGTACTTTTGTTGCAAGTGGCCGGCCGGCCACACCCCCTAGCCGGCCGGCTAGGGGTCAAAAGGTTCAATGAGATTTTCTGGCCGGCCACCAACTGGTGGTGTTCTCCTATGTGTGTACAACACAATCATGTGGTTAAAATTCCAAGAAAGTGGGTCCAAGGGGTTCAACATTGGCCCGGAAAGAGGGGTTCAAAAGGGTCAAGTTGAATTACTGGCCGGCCATGAACTTTTAGGGTCCTCTCATATGTGTACATCACAAATATGTGGTTCAAAGTTCAAGAAAAAAGGTCCAAGGGGTTCAACATTAGCCCGGAAGGAGGGGGTCAAAAGGGTCAAGTTGAATTACTGGCCGGCCATGAACTTTTAGGGTCCTCTCATGTGTGTACATCACAAATATGTGGTTCAAAGTTCAAGAAAAAAGGTCCAAGGTGTTCAACATTAGCCCAGAAGTGCGAAAAACGGGCGCCGGAGGGCGTCGGAGGATGTATAACTGGTTGCTGCAACAATTGCTGGCCTCCCACCCTTCAGTGACCTCCCCGGTGATAAAACAGAGGTAC
The DNA here is from genome assembly GCF_055761805.1 of Camellia sinensis. NCBI lineage: Eukaryota > Viridiplantae > Streptophyta > Magnoliopsida > Ericales > Theaceae > Camellia > Camellia sinensis. The sequence goes on along the minus strand of NC_138961.1, from coordinate 210,446,256 downwards.
CTGCCAAAAATGAACGAAAACCGTTGCAAAACGAAAGCTCGGGGACCAAAACACGCAGTTCGGGGTCCCGAAAATGGGCTGTTAAGCACCGAAAGTGGCATTCGGCCACGAAGTGGGCTTCTCAGCCCCCAGTGTCCCTCAAAAGGGATTAAATAAGATATATGCCAAAAACCGGAGCAAAAGGAGATGGTTAAGCGGTCCCGAACCGAGGCACACGGCCAACGGTCCCGAAAACCGGGAATCGGACTCCAAAATGGGCAAAATGGCCTGCGGCCACAAAATGTAGCCCACGGCCACTGAGAGATGGTCTACGGGACCTCTCCTTCCCCTCAGGAAAAGAAACAGAGAAAACCGAGTCTGGTTCGCAAACCGAGGTAAGGCACAGAAGAGGGTTCGGAAGTCCGGAGGCAGGGCTCGCAGCCGCGATTCTGAGACTTCTGAACAAGCACAACATGCAATATCACCAAGCACTCAATCGGTGACGTCTGAGTCTTAAGGTCGGTCAAAAATGGGGTGTCTACAGTTGCCCCTCTTTGACAGAACTCGGAAGTCATAAGTGACGGGAGTGAATGTCAAAGCCCAGAGACGACCCATTTTGACAAGGCCGAAGACTTAGACAAACAGACAGGATAAACAGAGATGTGCCCGCAGGCATGCCCGCAGGCATGGGGCAAAATGCAAATGATATGCAAGAAGCCGAAGGTAACCCAATGATCGTGCAAATGCAGCAAGCTGTAATGAAGCAAGTATTCGCAAATAGATGCAACAGTTTTAAGCAAGAATGCAAAGCAACAACTACATTTCATGCAGTTAAGAATGCGGAGGATCATTCAATCCCCGCCACGTCTCACACGGAGAAGATACGATACCTGTGCGATTCGTCTGGTCGCACCAGCCTCAATTGAACCGTACATACAATATCGTGCCTCCAAAAGAGAGAAATTGCAACAAGTACAATATGCTACCAACATATATTCAATGTGATTCTGAAAGTTTGACACACGCAGTGCCGGTGAGTGTATGCATCGCAATGCAAGAGTGGAACATGCGTGACAACGTATGCTCAAACATGGAGGCATGCCAATACCAAGAAATGTACGTGACAAGGCAAGTATGCTCATGAGAACGCAAGATAATGTGCACGATAGCGCGAAACGAGCATGAATCAGGGTGTTCACTTGTCATGAAACAACGAGTACGGAAATGCGTGTTTCGGCGAAGGCAACCCAATTACGGCCTCTGATCCGCTTCCCTGAAAGGTTACAACTCATTCAAAAAGGATACACTTTGATTTCGATGAATGATGATGAGACATATGTCAGAACTTGAAGCTGAAGTCCCGACGGAGCAATTTCGCGACCGGAAGTGTACTTTTCTTGAACTTTTTCAGGTCCCGGGAACTCCGATCTTCCTCAAAAATTTGCAGAGAGCTAGGTGGGCATGTGGGGGACATGGCCGGCCGTTTATCTTCCCAAGGGGAGGTGGCCAACCGGTTTCCAATAAAGCTAAAGGCTGGCCGGCCATTTCTGCAAAAAGCAGATAGCTGGCCGGCTAGAAATAGGGGCCGGCCGGCCATGTGCTTTATCCGGGGGTATTTTGGTCTTTTTCACTCCCTTTTTGCATGCTTCTTCAACCAAGACCTTGAGCCTATAAAAGGCAGCTGAGGCCCCCTTCCTTTCTTGCCTTCTACAACACTTTCCTCTCCAGATCTGAGTTTCACGCGCGTTTTCCAATGCCCCGTGCAAATTGTTTTCGCAAAAACACTCAGTTTCAAGCTCTTTGAAGCGATTAAATTCCGGCTTCGGAGCTTCTTTTTGCATTTTCGCCACTTGAGGTAAGTTTGTCTCAATATTTGGAATATTTTCTCGGGAGTTGACTTTTGTTGACTTTTCATTTCCCGAGAGTTGACTTTTGTTGACTTTTTCCAATTTTGGCCCATTTTGCTCATTTCTGCTCCCTTTTACAGATTCTTTGAAAATGGCGGGCAATTCTCCCCACGGCGGAGGTTTTCCAAGTGCCGGAGATGATTTCGATCCCATGACTCTACCCCCGAGGACCCGACCTTTCATTCCCGGGAGGTACCGTCCGCCAGCACACGTTCTTCCTCGCGCTGTCTTCCGTCACTTTACCAGTTTTGACGAGCGAGCACCCGGGGATCTGCTTCTCAGAGAGCCGGAGCAGCATCTCTCTCACGAGGCCCGAGAGGTATTTACCTCATCTTCTGTATTTTACATTTCGCACCTCTGTCATGCTTGAACATGCAGTTTAGCTTATGACATAGTACTTTGCTTACATCTTGAACATGTAGTTTCAACACTTGAATTTTTGAACACTTGGCTCACCAATTAATTGTGAACGCACTGTACACATTAGTTAAGAGGCGAACACACGGTTCAAACACTGATTTGTCGAACACACAGCTCGAATTCGAAAGTGGACACACAGCCCACATTTTGAATTTTCTGAACACGCAGCACAGATTAGATAGTGAACACGCAGCCCACAATTTAACTGAAAGTTGAACACGCAGCCCAAACTTCAAATTTTCTGAACACGCAGCCCAGATAGATAGTGAACACGCAGCCCACAATTTAACTGAAAGTTGAACACGCAGCCCAAACTTCAAATTTTCTGAACACGCAGCCCAGGTAGATAGTGAACACGCAGCCCACAATTTAACTGAAAGTTGAACACGCAGCCCAAACTTCAAATTTTCTGAACACGCAGCCCAGGTAGATAGTGAACACGCAGCCCACAATTTAACTGAAAGTTGAACACGCAGCCCAAATTTCAAATTTTCTGAACACGCAGCCCAGATAGATAGTGAACACGCAGCCCACAATTTAACTGAAAGTTGAACACGCAGCCCAAACTCCAAATTTTCTGAACACGCAGCCCAGGTAGATAGTGAACACGCAGCCCACAATTTAACTGAAAGTTGAACATGCAGCCCAAATTTCAAATTTTCTGAACACGCAGCCCAGATAGATAGTGAACACGCAGCCCACAATTTAACTGAAAGTTGAACACGCAGCCCAAACTTCAAATTTTCTGAACACGCAGCCCAGATAGATAGTGAACACGCAGCCCACAATTTAACTGAAAGTTGAACACACAGCCCAAACTTCAAATTTTCTGAACACGCAGCCCAGATAGATAGTGAACACGCGGCCCACAATTTAACTGAAAGTTGAACACGCAGCCCAAACTTCAAATTTTCTGAACACGCAGCCCAGATAGATAGTGAACACGCAGCCCACAATTTAACTGAAAGTTGAACACGCAGCCCAAACTTCAAATTTTCTGAACACGCAGCCCAGATAGATAGTGAACACGCAGCCCACAATTTAACTGAAAGTTGAACACGCAGCCCAAACTTCAAATTTTCTGAACACGCAGCCCAGATAGATAGTGAACACGCAGCCCACAATTTAACTGAAAGTTGAACACGCAGCCCAGATAGATAGTGAACACGCAGCCCACAATTTAACTGAAAGTCGAACACGCAGTCCAAACTTCAAATTTTCTGAACACGCAGCCCAGATAGATTTTGCATGTAGCTTATTTCACTTCATCGGCACACAGCCCATTTCATTTCATTGGCACACAGCCCATTTCATCTCATTGGCACACGGCCCTTTCATTTCATTGGCACACAGCCCATTTCATCTCATTGGCGCACGACCCATTTCATTTCATCGGCACACAGCCCATTTCATTTCATTATTGACACATGTATTCATTCTGAATGCAGGTTGGTTCCCGCAGTGTGCGGGGGTATGGTTCCACCATCGCGCGGGATTGGTATGCTGAGCTCCCAGAGGCCGTCCGAGATTTGGTAGATTTGGCAGGATTCGGGCCCTTCTGCGTCAGGTTGTCACGTTGTCCTGCCAGGAGGACACTGATGGTGGCCCTGGTAGAGAGATAGTGGGACACCACCAATTCCTTTCATTTCTCTGCTACCGGGGATATGACTATGACCCTTTTTGACTTCGCTGTATTGACGGGCTTAGACATCGGAGGTTGGTCCATCCCCTACGATGAGGATATGGGCGAGTGGGAGGCCGCCTGGATGTATCTGTTGGGGGCTCGCCCGCCTGTTGATAGGGTTTCAGGGAGAGTCCGATACACTTGGTTCTCTTCCCATTTCCGGCGGGCGGAGATGGTGCCTGAGACTCCCGAGGAGACGGAGCAGTATGCCCGTGGTTTCCTGATGTTCCTCTTCAGGACTACCCTGTTCGCCGACAGAGGGAACACCGTTGGGCTATACCTGCTGAGCGCTCTAGTCGACCTATCACAGGTCCATCGATATGACTGGGGTGGCGCCGGCCTGGCTACCCTTTACTTTTATATGAGCGCGACCTCCCGCGGGCGGGGCGACTTACTTGGCGGCTACTGGAGAGCCTGGGAGGTACTTTTCTGTCCCCTTTGATTTACATTTCTGCTTTTCATTACTTGTACATTGCACACCCAACGCACTTTTACAGTCTGTATTTTGCTCTCAGCATTTCGTACTTGCATTCTGCACTGTTTTTCTCAGCTATGGGTCTATGTATACTTCCCATCATTAGCCCCAGAGCTGGAGGTGGTAGGGATTCCCATGACCCCATATTCATTGGTGTTCGAGGGCCCACACCGACCGAGGCCTCGAGAGACTCTCCTTCGCCTGTGACAGTACTTTGACACTGTGCGACATTCAGAGGTACCTCAGAACTTTCAATTCCTTTCATTCTCATCTTTGATTTGCTCTGTATATTCTCGATTTCTGATTGATTTATGCATTTATCATCCGCAGATTACATGGCAGCCCTGGGTGTCCCTGGGTGACGGCCTCCGACTTCAGTATACCGGAGCGTCGGGCATTTCCCAGTATAGGGTCCTGCTCGAAGGGCCGGTTGGCAGGGTATGGTTCCTGGGGGAGCGCTTTCTGCGCCAGGTATGGGGGTATCTTTCTCAGGATATTCCCGCAGTACCCCAGCCAGTATGCGGACTGCTGACAGGCTCTCTTACTCAGAGGTAGTCGGCGCCATGCTGGGCAGTGATGCTTTATTATATGTTGAGGAGGGGGACTACGCCACTTACCGTCACATATATTTGATGCCACCATTGACGGGAGCTCATATCCCGATGATGAGGCCTGCCGGTATGTCATCCTCGGACCAGGCTCGGGCTCGGGCTGCAGACGCCCCTTCTACTAGCAGGGCCAGTACATCTAGAGGTGGGAGTAGACTGGTTCCTCCGGCTCCGTCGGTTTATCCTCATCCTGGATGGCTAGATATGCCTACTGAGTTGATGGCGTGGCAGTATGGAGCTATCTCTCCGACCCCGATTCCACTAGAGCCTCCGATGCCCAGTGATCGATACGTCATTGATCCGGACTCACCGCCGGTATGCTCCACTTCTTTTCATTCATCATTCAGATGTTTAGACACTCTTCTGTTCACTGATGATTATGAGCTCATTTTTGCAGCCATCGCGAGGGTACATGGAGGAGGTGGTTGGACTGGTGGCCATACTCGAGGGCATGGTCCTGCGTAGGGAGGCACAGTTGTCTGTCGCGGGCATTCAGGTACCCTTCAGTTTTCTAGCATTTATCATACTTCTGATGACATGCTGATTTCTACTGCATCGATAGACTATTTGTGTAGAGCACATCTGACACACACCCCACTTGTACACTGTATTAACATGCACCCACTTTACGTATCCTTTGCTTGTATCTGCATCTGATGTATATATTTGGACTGATGTATTTGAATTGAAATCTTTGTTTTCAGATGCCTTCATGGTCCAGTCAGCCGCAGACCAGGCCACCTGGGCCTCATTGGGGAGCTGGGCCATCTGGGCCTTTTCAGGGGGCGGGGCCATCTCGGCCTTCCCGAGGAGCCGGGCCATCTAGGCCTTTTCAAGGAGCTCAAGGGGGGCCTGTCCGCAGACGCAGGGCTCACGTTGTGGAGGTGGAGCCTGATGAGGAGGAGGAGGATGCTGAGGAGGAGGAGGAGGAGGCTACCGACCGTCAGTCAGAGACATCTGCTGAGGAGGGGGGCTCCGGTTTTGGCTCGGGGAATAGAGGCGAGGCTGAGGGGAATCCTGAGGATGACAGCTCTGACTCAGATGATGGTGTGGAGATTGTCCCGCAGAAGAGGATGAGGCGTGCTTCTCGTTCCCGTTCCCGAGGACTTTGATGTTGCTATTTCCTGCTTTATTTTTCTTTTTGCTAGTAGTTTGTAGCACTTTGCACATTGTTAGGCAGTTTAATTTTTTGTAAAACTTGTACCTTTGTTTGTTGTAAAGCATGATGAAATGAAATAGCTTTTGAAAAGGTGTTCGTATTTTAAACTTTTAGCATCGTATCGCATCAATTTATTTTGCACAAAGATGGAATTGAATGGAAATGCGCATTGTGTAATCACCAAGTCAGGTAGTGAACCGACGCAACAAACTGAGCAACTCAACTTACTAAGATATAACAGGACCTTGGGAAGTTTACAACTCGATAAGCAAAATGCCACAACGCAAAAAACAAGACTTTAACAAAAATTGCTTAAACAGAGAGCAAAGACTCAAAAACACAAAACACGTTCGCTCGACAAACAACTCGATAAGCAAAACAACAACTCGATAAACAAAACTCAATAACAACAGAGTGTTCTTCTAACAATCTGGGCATCGAAACGCATCCGAAACGGAGGGAGATAAAGGCCTTTGACTCTCCCATTGCATGGAAATGCTTGGAACTTTCCCTCGAAGAGTAAAACAGGGCCAAGGAGATACACTGCAGCATTGCCAGCCATCCCTGGGAGCCGGCCGGCCATTTTTGTGGAGAGAGACAGCTGGCCGGCCATTTCTGTAAAAAGTAAATGGCTGGCCAGCCAGAAAAGGTGGCTGGCCGGCCATTCAGTCCTGCAGCCACCAGATTTTTGACACGTGTCCCCGTGAATAGTGTCTTTCCTTCTATAAAAGCCTCAACTTCGGGAACATTCATTTTATCTTAGTTTTAGACAAAGATGGAGGCGTTTCTCGCAGAAAATCTCATATCTTGGATCTCTTCTCTAGATGGCTCGGAAAAGCTGAATTTCCGGGGTTTCGGCCTGAATGCACTATTCACGCTGAGCCGTACTCCGCTATAGCTTCCTTTTCTCCATGCCGCGGCAAGATTCTGGAATCCAGTGACGCATGTTTTCAGCTTTGGCGGCCAAGAGATGTGTCCCACTTTCGAAGATTTTCAGGTTTTGATGGAGTCTGAATGCTCTGAAGTGATCTTGCCTCAGCTCCGTTTTGGCCACGCTCAGGCTTTAGGGCGGATGTGTGGGCTCACGGCGCATGATGCTCGATCTATGATCTGTAGTGGGGAACTGGACATCCTCGGCTTGATCCGTCGTTTTTTCGACGCCGGTGACCGCAGCAACCATTATTGGCAGGGTTTCCGGCAACACGCCCTCTGCTTGTGTTTGTTGTCTCATTTTCTGCTTTCCTCGAGCTTCGGTGGAGCTAGCATTCGCCTGATTGAAGTCGCCCAAGGTTTGAGAGAAGGAAAGAGCTGTATTGCCATGACCTTGGCCGAGACACTGATGGGCTTAGATTCTGTCTATCGCCGGGAGGCGACCAGGTTTGCTGGGAGTCCACTGCTACTGCAGGTAATGTTTCCCACCCGACCTCACATATATATTTGCTCACATCACTCGACCCTCAGGCTCGGTTTTTCTCACAAAACCCTTGTCTCACTTTTCTCTCATCGTACATCTCTCTGTTCTTTATTCTCTCATTTTCCATCCCTCTCCTAGGTATGGTTAATGGACAAGTTGCAGGTTGTGGACTCTTGCCCAGCTTATTCAGCTCGAGGCTACTTCTTTCGGCCGCGCCTAGTCAATGCTCTTAACGAAAGGTGGTGGTTCGATTGGATGTGCAATTTGCCCGCAGACGGCATTGCTTGGCGTTGTTCTTGGCTCAACCTCCCGGCAATGAGCTATAGTATGTCTCGGCTGATTGGGATCCAATTGATTGGTCTAACCCACTGCGTATTCTATTTTCCGTTCCGGTTCCTGCGTCAGTTTGGTCATGATCAGACCTGTCCACCGGAGGGGATTGAGTACCCAGCCGCTTTTCCAATCCAGGGTGCACACCTTGCCCGATATGCTACGGCATGGAGGACTAGAGAGCTCCTAGCCCCTGCTTCAACTTTCAGTTGCACTTTGTCCGATGAGTGCTTGGATTGGCTCAATGAGGAGGCACAGGTTGGGACTAGCTTGGCATCAGATGCTTCGTCCAGCTCTGGGAGGGGACGCAGAGATACTTGATTCAACTATGCCCCAAATTTATTGCTTATTTAGCATTTTCAAGTTTTCTTTATGAATGTACTAAAAAAGTAACCTCGATTGTATGCAAGAGCAGGAGAACTCTATTTTGAAATCAATGAAATTGAAAGTTGTGGTACTGAAAATTTTCCGTTTTGGTCCAAAAATGGTCTTAGTCGTAAAAAGATTGATTTGAACAAAGTTAACTTTTATTAAAACTTTTCAAAACTATTTTCGATGTGGATCAGAACTGGACATGCCGGAGATCTGTCACAGAAATGCACAACCCCAGATCCCTGCAACTGGAAAGTTGCCCCTAGTCTGAAGAACAATGCGGCACTTCAAAGCAACGGAAAGTTGCCCCTAGTCTGAGTAACTTTGCACCGTCGCGGCAACGGAAAGTTGCCCCTAGTTTGAACAGCACTGTACCGGAGATCACGATAAATGCTGATGGATAAAGATGACTGAGATGATCAAAATGGACAGAGTCGATCGGGGAAAAGTTTATGGCTGAACTTCAAGGCGAAGTTGCCTACGTATCCCAAAGATGGGAATCAAGCCTTACGTAGTTCAGGCTAAGGTTCACTCGAGTATTTTCACTCTCCTTTTGCGCTCTAACTTTTGCCAAGGCCGCCCTTTGCGGGTTTTCAACCTTGCGAGCTCAGTTTTTATATTTTCTAATTTTTTGTGCTCTGACTTTTGCCTAGGTCGCCCTTTCGGGTTTTCGGCCTAGCGAGCCTCTCAAGGATAGTATTTCTTCAACTTGTCCATATTGATCGGTTGTGAGAACTCCAAGCTATCTAGATCCATCAGAACCACAGCTCCACCTGACCAGATAGCTTTGATGATGTAAGGACCAGTCCAATTAGGTTTGAACTTGCCCCTTGGGTCGTGGATGGGAGCTCGGTTGTCTTTGAGCACCAAATCTCCTTCTTTCAGATTCCGGGACTTAACCTTCTTGTTGAAAGCCCGGGCAATTCTTCGTTGATAGCCTTGGATGTCGTACAGTGCTTTCAGTCTTCTTTCATCAAAGAGCATGAGTTCTTCGAATCTGCTTTGTTGCCAATCTGCTTCGGCTATCTGGCATTCAGCCAATACTCGTAACGACGGAACCTCAATCTCAATGGGTAGAACAGCCTCCATTCCATAGACCAATGAATATGGAGTTGCTCCAGTAGAAGTTCTGATTGAAGTCCTGTAGCCCCACAGAGCAAATGGCAGCTTGTCTGGCCAATCCCGATAGGTTCCCACCATCTTCTGTAGTATATGCTTGATATTCTTGTTGGCGGCCTCAACCGCCCCGTTGGTCTGCGGCCGGTATGTAGATGACTTATGGAAAGCCACATTGTATTTCTCCAACAAGTCTATCACTTCTTTCTTGAAGTGGGAACCATTATCTGAAATTATCTCGTTTGGCACCCCGTAGTGACAGATGATGTTGTTCCTGATGAACTTTGCGACGTGCGACGCCTTCAACACCGCGTATGATTGGGCCTCGACCCACTTTGTGAAATAATCTATCGCTACTAGGATAAACTCATGCCCGTTTGACCCCTTCGGGGTAACAGCTCCGATCACATCAATTCCCCAGACTGAAAAAGGCCATGGGGAAGTCATGTTGTACAGTTTTGACGGCGGGATGTTCATGCGGTTTGCATGAATTTGACACTTGTGGCATCGCCGAACAAAGCTAATACAATCCTCCTCCATGGTTGACTAGTAGTAGCCCTGTCTGAGGATCTTTCTGGCCAGCATTACTCCATTCATGTGTGCACCGCACTCTCCCCCATGGATGGCTTCCATCAGGCGTTTTGACTCTTCAGCTTCTACACAGAGCTTATGCATTCCCAGATGACCCCTTTTGTACAAATTTCCTCCGCAGATAACGAACTGAGCAGCCATTCTTCTGACAGCCCTCTTATCCTTGGCATTTGCCCCTAGTGGATACGTCTCCTGTTCCAAGAAGTTCCAGATGTCGTAGTACCAGGGATTGCCGTCTTGAGCCTCATCTATGGCGGAAATCGACTCGTATGCTGGCACGAATTTCTGATCAATAATGACTGGACGCATCCGGACTCCGGACGGGATGTCTATCATAGAAGATAGAGTTGCTAGTGAATCTGCAAACCTGTTGTTCTCTCTTACGAGGTGGGTGAAATTCAGCTTCTCAAACCGAGGGATTAACAAATCTAAGGTTTGGTGGTAAATTATCATCCTTTCCTCCTTGACTTTCCAATCTCCTTTCGCTTGAGACACAACGAGGTTCGAGTCCCCAATGACGTCCAACCGTCTTGCCCCTAGTTCCAGGGCTGCTTCCAGGCCAGCAATACATGCCTCATACTCTGCTTCGTTGTTGGAAACTTTGAACCGGAGCTTGAATGCTAAAGGAATACAGGAATCGTCAGGCGCTATCAGCAACACCCCTATCCCATACCCATACTGGTTTGACGCTCCGTCAAAGTACATCGTCCAGGTTTCATCTTTGACGTGCAGAATGGCTTCATCTGGGAATAGATACTCAAATGCTTCATCCCCCTCAACCGGATGGTCGGCAAGGAACTCCGCTACCGCTCTCCCTTTTACTGACTTGCGCGTTACATACTTCAAATCAAATTCGGAGAGCAACAGCAGCCAACGAGCTAGCCTACCCGTAAGTGCTGGTTTCTCGAAGAGATATTTGATGGGATCCAAACGCGAAACCAACATTACAGAGTGGGCTAACAGGTAGTGCCGCAGCTTCCTGGTTGTCCATACCAAGGCCAAACAAGCCTTCTCCAGCGGTGTATAGCGGGTTTCGTAATCCAGCATCTTTTTGCTCAGATAGTATATGGCCCTTTCCACTTTGTCTTCTGACTCCTGCGCGAGCATGCAGCCCATGGTAGTCTCAGTTACCGAAAGGTACAATATCAACGGTCTCCCCGGCTCTGGCGGTGACAACACGGGTGGGTTCTGTAGATACTCTTTGATCTGCTCAAAAGCTGCTTGACATCGGCCGTCCCATTGGAATTTCTTTCCTTTCTTCAGGAGACCAAAAAGTGGTTCACAAGTCAAGGTTAATTTAGAAATAAACCGTCTTATGAATTGCACTTTACCCAGAAAGCCTCGCACCTCCTTTTCAGTCCTTGGTGGTGGCATTTCTAAGATGGCCTTGATTTTGGAAGGGTCGACCTCGATGCCCCTTTGTGTGATCAGAAACCCTAGCATCTTCCCTGCTGTAACACCAAACGTGCATTTCTGGGGATTCAGTCGCAGCCGAAACTCTTTGATCCTCTGAAAGAATTTTTGTAAGGCGGTGTAGTGGCCCTCTCTATCTTTGGACTTGACAATCATGTCGTCCACGTACACCTCGACCTCTTTATGGATCATATCATGCAATATTGTAGTTGCTACCCGTTGATACGTAGCTCCAGCATTTTTCAACCCGAATGGCATCACTCTATAACAATATGTACCCCACGGGGTAGTGAACGCAGTCTTCTCCCGGTCTTCGGGTGCCATTACTATCTGATTATAGCCTGAGAAGCCATCCATAAATGAAAGCAAGGCGTGTCCTGCCGTGAAATCCACCAATTCATCGATGTGCGGCAAGGGGAAGTCGTCCTTCGGACTGGCCCTATTCAAATCTCTGAAGTCTACACAAACCCGAATTCTGCCGTCCTTCTTTGGCACCGGAACTATGTTGGCCAACCAAGTTGGATATTCAGATACCAGCAGGAACCCTGCGTCAATTTGCTTGGTGACCTCTTCCTTAATTTTGAGAGCCCAGTCCGGGCGAATCCTTCTGAGTTTCTGTTTGACAGGACGGGCCTCGGGGTCAAGAGGGATCCGGTGCTGTACAATCTCAGGATCGATTCCAGGCATGTCTTCGTAGGACCACGCGAAAACATCTTTGAAATCTTTTAATAAAGCGACTAAGCGCTCGCGCTCCTCTGAAGACAACGTGGACCCGATCTGGACCAGCCGCGGGTCCTTCTCAGTACCAACATTCACAGTAGTGATTTCATCCATTAAAGGTTTAACAAATCTTTCCTGCTCTTGATCAATTAATCGTTGCAAAACTGGGGGAATTTCTTCCTCGCTGTTTTCATCAAAATTTTGAAAATCCTGATTTAAGCAATAAATCAAAGGCACAGAAAAATACTCGGAAACCACATCCACATCATTCTCATTAAATATTTCCAAGCCGTCAGATTCCTCTGTTACAACAGACTCAAAAGAAAATGAAAAAGACGACCTAGACAGGACTGTGGCATCCGGGTTATCACCCCCAGGAATACCGGACTCAGACTCAGTCGAGCTGGAATCTGATTCTGACACACAAGATTCGGTAGAATTAGATTCCGGCTCACTACCTGACCCGGAACTGCTAGATAAAAAGCCTTCTTCATATTGCCAGATGAGAGAAGGTGCGATAGATGCATCCAAGATCGGCGCTGGAAAGCCCGCAGCTATTTCATCTCCAATCACAGAAACCGAAGAGTTATCCCCCAAGCACTCTTGGCTGATCAGAGGATCTGATAGTAGACTCGCCAGTGCTACCCCCATTTCAAACTCTGTGCTCTCAGGATCCACTACTTCACATTGCTCAACCTCAGTTGGTGGGTCTGTCTGCGCTTCGGCAACGTCATCCCCAGATAATTGTATGTCGAAGAAGATTTCAAAACCAGGCACGCGCGTCCCCTCCGCGTTGAGCCATGGCTCCGGGAAGCCGCAGAATGGAAAATCTTCCCCCTCCCGGACGAAACGTCCGTTTAGGGTACCCCAGATGGGCCTGTTCATTAACTCAAATGGCTTCCCGGCCTTCTTTTCCCTGGCCCTTTCGGCCATTTCTTTTCCTTTCCTCACCCAATCTTCCTTGGTGGGCAGATAACCCAATCCAAAAGCGTGAGGGTTGTGTGGCACTTCGGCCAACACTGAGACGCCTTTCCGGCCGCTTCTCCCTAATCCCATCCCAGGGGTATGCTTTAGCTTGTTCATGAGGTATATGGATTGTGCACTAACATACATGCCCTCATTCGCAGCCATGACATTCTGCACCACTCGAGCCTCGGCCAAAGTGAACCCCGACAAAAACACATCCTCCGTGCCGTGCTCGATCTCCAAAACGGGTGTAGACACCTCCGGCGGCGGATGGATTGATGAATTTCCAAAAACTATCGCTACCCCTTTCCCGTGGGGGTACTTTAGCATTTGATGTAGAGTGGAAGAGACTGCTTTGACCTGGTGCAACCAATGTCGCCCCAAAAGTAGGTTAAAGGTTGCAGGAACGTCCAAGATATGAAATTCGATGCTGTGTTGTCCTGGACCAACCTTGGTTTGAATTTTAACAGTCCCCATCACTTCTCTGCTGGTATTGTCGTATGCTCTGATCACTTGGGTGGTTGGGACGAAGTCCACGGGCTTCAACCCGATTGCATATGCCGTCCTGGTTGGGCATACATTAATCGCAGACCCGGTATCAACAAGTACCACCGGTATCCACTTATCTCTACATTCCACAGAAATATAGAGAGGTTTGTTATGACTTGTGCCCTCAGGCGGTAGCTCCTTGTCCGAAAAGGTTAATGCCGGGGAACCTCCTCCCGGAAAAACCAGCCCAACCAGCTGTTCATGCGTGGTGTCTATGGAGAGTTTGGACTTGTCCATAGCAGATAGGACAGCTTCTCTGTGTACTCGTGATGCCATTAGCAGTCCCTAGATGGAGATGTCTGCTTGTATCTTTTTTAACTGTTTCAGCACAGCTTCATCCTCAATCTGCTTCTCCTTCTGTCTCTCCGCTTCTCTATCCTTCCCGGATGCCTCGGGTTGGTCCAGATGTGGGGGCTTGAAGTACCGCCCACTTCTCGTCATATGGTCCACTTCATCAAGATACCAAGTATCATCCGGCTGGTTATTCCCCCAGTCTTCATCCGTGTGAGCAAGACATAAGTCATCGTCTTCCCACCACATTCCACTGGCAGCTAACAGACACCTGTCTGGCTCCGGTCCACTCGCACTCTCAGTGCTCTCTGTCCATATGCTCGCAGCATTGTCTGTCTTCGTGCACACAGCACTTTCAGTCCCCTCAGGGCCCTTCGCCTTCCTAATTCTCTCAGCCTCCTCGAACTTTCCTTGTTCCAGCTGCGTCAGTACAGCTGTTTGTTCAACAGTTCCCATCTCCATAATGCCCATGTCCCGAGCGGAATTCTTAACACCGGCGCTCTCCGGCGATACAACTTGACTTTCGGCCATTCCGGCCACAACTGATATTTCTGCCCCTGCCGGGTTCTGTTCTGGTTGGGCTTCCCCCACTGCATCCGGTTGATCCTCGAGCCATCCAGTGGCCTCCTCTGATCCCTCATAATCGTACCAATTGATTGACGCCTCCCCCGGTTCCTGGTCATCGAGAAATTGCAGGTTGGCAAAGTCTTCCTCTGCGGCTGTCAAATCATCTGCCCATAGCCCAGATCCATCCCCCCGGATCACGCATAGCTCTCCTGTCTCTGGCAATTCTACGCTTAGCCCAATTCGGCTCGTTGATAGGATGTGCTTGCTTGGATCATAGGCTCTCCCAGCAAAATTCTGTCCAGTCTCAGATTCAACAATCTCATTCTCTCCCGAAATCTGCCCTGCCCTGTCTTCGACGGTCACCACCATCGGTTCTGGTTGGGTTTCAGAGATGTCCACCATGCACAAGAAATCAGTGCAATCGGGGAGGAGCACCTCTGGTTTGGGTAGGTGGGTGGGTGTAATATAGATGCTAGGATCGTAAGATACAACCCTAGTCTGGATAAAATTAATTCTTTTGGGAGGAGGAGCTTGGTTATGTGGTGGGAGAGGGTTGGTGGTGACATTGGGTTTATCAGGGGGTGCGATCACCTGTTTGTCAATAAGATCTTGGATCTCATGACGCAATCTGTAACAACGGTCGGTGTCATGACCGTGTTGTTGGTGATACGCACAGTATTTTGACGGGTCGTAAGAGGTGGGGAGTGGATTCGGTAATGGCTTTGGTTCCAGGGGTTTTAAATGATTTTTTCTGATCAATATTCCCAGAACCTTGGTCAGAGGCATATATAGTGGGGTAAAGGTTCTTTGGCCTCGTGGTTGGAATCTGTTGGCTTGTGTGTTGCTTCCGGACGCACCGGAGAAGGGTGTGGCAGTCATGGGCCTTGGAGGGGGAGGGGGAGTGGTGATGACCATACTAACTTCCGAGGCTCTCGTATTTGCAGCGCCACTCGGGCCCGCATTGTTGTTACGGTTGAACGTCCTCCTCGGTTGTTCTCTGTCGTGGTCAAACAGCCCTTGTCTCATTGCGTCTTCGATTTGCACCCCCATATCATGTAAATCTGCGAAAGTAGGGAAGGGGACTACAATCATTCTCTGCATCAGTTTTGGGTGGAGATTGCGCACAATCATCCGGATTTGATCTTTGTCTGTGGGCCTTAAGGTCATTGTTGACGCCTTCACCCTCCATCGGATCACAAAGTCCGAGAAAGATTCCTTGGGCTCTTGCCTTGTCGTTTCAAGATCACGGGTTGTGATCTCGATCTGAGTGTTGTACGAATATTGCGTGACAAAGGCCTCAGCCATTTCAACCCAATTCTTTTTCACTTCATCTTGTAATCTTGCGTACCAATGGGAGGCCACACCCGACAGGGTTCGGCCGAATAGCGAGAGCTTCTGTGGTCGTGTTAGGCCCATTGGCCGCAAGACGTCTGCAAACAATCGGATATGGACCATGGGGTCGCCGGTTCCGTCAAAGCGGTCGATTTGTGGCATTTTGAACCTATCAGGGAGTGTTACGGCCTCCTCGGTATATCCATCTTCGATATCCGACATAGCCTTGACCCCTTGGGATTTCTTGAAGAGCTTCTCCAGTTTGCTCAATTTCAGAGCTGTATGATCAACCTCGACCTCGAATGGAGAGTCCGGGTGATTGGGTGTATGGACCTTGGACAGTTGTGGTGGAAGCGGGGGCGGAGCTGGCCCCGTTGGAAGATTTGTGGCTTCTTGCAGATTTTGGATAGTCGGCACAGTATTCTGGGTGTTTGGAGGAGCGTTCTGAACGGCAGGTGCCTGCTCAGGTAATGGGGCTTCTGCTGGAGGAGGAATTTGGTGTGAGGCAGATGCTGTACTCTGTTGTTGCAGTCTGGTAATCAGCTCAGCCTGCTGGGTCATAATCTCAGCTTGCTGCTTAGCGAGTTCATCCCGGCGAACGGCATCCTGTTGCATGGCCCGCATGGTTTCCTGCATTTGGCGCATCATTTCCTCAACTCCTGTTGGTGCCGTCATACTGTTTTGATTTGTCTGAACTACTGGCAGATCTGTCTCAATGGGGATCTCAATCCAACTGTCCACTGATGGGAGATACCACTGTTCTGATGCTCTTTGTTCAGATACACTGTGCTTTTTCTGCTTCCTTCTTGTAACAGGGGGTAGAGAAAGGAACACTGGTTGTCCGTCGATTAGATCCTCAGATCGATGGAGTCGACGACCTCGTGTCCAAAGTGCTTGGGGAATGCCTGCTGGGTTGGAAGCAATCGTGCTAAAACTGACCTAGCAAAAGATAAATAAAGCGAAAAGGAAATAAATAAACAGACAAACGGACAGCATAACAGCTTAAAATAAAATGCATGACACACAGTCGGGCATAATCAACACACAGTCAATAAGCTGAATGACACACTGTCCTCAAACACTGATTATTATCCTTGTATTACTGTCCTCTAAAACAGAATCTGATATCCATAGATAACTAATTCTCAAATACTGGCTGATGCCCGCAGGCCTGATACCCATAATACCGAACTGATGCCCGCAGGCCTGATACTGATAATACCGAACTGATGCTCACAGGCTTGATACTGATAATACCGAACTGATGCCCGCAGGCCTGATACTGACAATACTGAACTGATGCCCGCAGGCTTGATATTCAAACTCATATACTGATACATGCATTCCTGTAGAGACGCACTCTAAAGCACATAGTAGATAAATGAGAGCCAAAACACCCCTATGTTGGGGTAGGGTTTCCCTGTCCTATTGTATCAGGAGCTAGGGTTTCATTACGCACGCAGCGGTTTCAAACAACCTATAAACGGGTAAGCAACCTGTCCTAATTTGGAATGGTCACTATGGATCCGAATATGCACTAGGTCGAATGGTCAAAGAGGGTGCCCCGGTAAAACCGGGGTTTGTGTTCCCATACTGGCAGAGCCCACAACTGGTCAGCCTTATGGTCATGCCTTGACAAGACAAGCCTCCGGCAAACCGTTCAGGAATAGCAGATGGCAAACACGGTGTCCTAGGCGCACCAATGCAAATGCTATGCAAAGAAACACACAAGTGTATTCAAAAACAGATATCATGAGTTCGAGTCAAGTTCTCTAAATCCCCAGCAGAGTCGCCAGAAACTGTAGACGTCCCCCGAACGCCCCGGGAGGGTTAGCTCCCGTTCTGTTCATTTGGGGTCACTACAGCTCGGACTCTTGAATTTGTCACGGTTCCTAATCTGAACCAAAGAGTCCAAATCCGGCAAATCATTTTGAGAAACTGATTTTTGAAAAAGTAGTGCCAAATATGGACTGCTTTGCCAGATACAGAGTCGCCACCTAAATATTTTATTTTGGGAAATTTAGGAAACCCTGACTCGGTGCCAAAAGGCCACGTGTCCGTCATCACCAAAGTTGCCTCGGCTCGGGAACTTGGGTACGATTGGGGAAGGTCACTTCCTGAGCACCCCCGCTCGCCCGGTCATAGACCGGCCTCTACTAACCATGATATCAATTTTTGAAAATATTGTATGTTCTTATTCCGGTTATTAGCCTAGGTTACTATGTGATGCTCACAGCATACAAGTATAGACCGGGTCGCCTAAATTGGAACGAAATATTTCATGTTTGTTTTTTAAAATGGTTTGCTACCCGTAGGTAGGCTTGAAACATTTGATGATTTATTCCAATTCAGATAACCCAACCTTCATCCACAGGCATTCAGGCAGTTATATCACATAAGCACATAGCCTTATGGTAAGCATGCTATTCATGGCAACACTCACACGCATGCAAGGATGCTAAAGCATAAAACTCACCGAGTACTCCAAGCTAAAATAGAAACTCATTAGAAATCATGCATGATTCTAATTACACAGAAATGCCTAATGCAACACATACAAAATGCAACTATAACAGGCTCGGCTATTCTAAACATGGCATATGAAATGCTACAACTATCATGTATTCAACTTTGAAATTGAAAGTACAATGCAGTTATTATGATGCGCCGAGCCCGGTGCATGCAAAACTGATGAATGAATGCAAACATGCTGTCGTACTGTATGCTAATTCAAATATGCCCTAATCTAACCATCAAAAGCGGATAAATAAAAGGGAGAAAGACGTGGGGTTGGAAGACATACATCACACTCACGCACACTTATTACAGTTGTGCCCTCGCGCAGAGGGTCCAAATAAATATACAGTCCAAATATTACAGTCCCAAATAAAAGAATATTACAGTCCAAAATATTACAAAATTCTAATTAATTAAAGATTTAACTAAGAAAGCAAATAAAACTGGCGTGCAGGCCAGGGACTGCCTTGCTTCTGATGGATGATGCATGTCCGGATTGTCTTGCGCAGAAATCCACCGGAATGCCCCAATTAGCCTCTGTTACACCTGTTCTTGAAATGCATGCCAAGCCCCAAAAAGTTGCTGATTCCTGATTTTGCTGCAACAGAGAGCAGAAAAGGGGCATAGCAATGTATTTGCACAGATATATGCATGTCTCGATCCTCGTGCCACCAATCACGCATACCGAGGCATGATGGCCGAGGTGTCGAAATGCACAACTCAATATAGGATGAATGCACATGAAACTACAGCTAAAACCTAACTCCATCATGGATAATCCGGAGTGTCGGTGACTGGGAAATTGAGACACATTCCGTCACTCGGAATACGAAATGCACCTCGTTTCCCGTGCCCGGGCTAACTCTTATTCCGGACATGATGCAATATGCATGATATGCGTGAAATGCAACTAAGATACAATCCTAACATATACAATGCTATGAAAATGAGATGCCTCAAAATGCGTGCACACGGGCACGCAAACCGAGGCGATGGTAAAATGCTATGAAAATGAGATGCCTCAAAATGCGTGCACACGGGCACGCAAATCGAGGCAATGGTAAATGTAATGAAAATGAGATGCCTCGAAATGCGTGCACACGGGCATGCAAACCGAGGCAATGGTAAAATGCTATGAAAATGAGATGCCTCGAAATGCGTGCACACGGGCACGCAAACCGAGGCAATGGCATACGCAATGCAAATGACATGGAAACATGATATGGGCTTATACCAACATGAGTGAACCTCAGCCACACTCACATAGGATGTCGTCGGATAAAAAATGGGTGCCTCGAAATGCGTGCACACGGGCACGCAAATCGAGGCAATGACGGAATGCAATGAAATGACATGGAAATGACAAATGGGCTTATACCAACATGAGTGAGCCTCAGCCACACTCACATAGGATGCCGGCGGATAAAAATGAAGTGCCTCGAAATGCGTGCACACGGGCACGCAAACCGAGGCGACGGCGGAATGCAATGAAATGACATAGAAATGAATGGCAATCATTCTAACAGAATTTCAGCAACAAAATATGGGGGAAAATAGTCCCGAAATGAAGCGAAATGATACCAAATGCAAGGAATTGTCCCGAAATGCAACATTAGGCACCCGAAATGGCCTATAGCTATGCCAAACATGCACAATATGGACATGCAATGCAAAGACAGAAGCTATACAGTCCCAAAAAATGCACTTTCACAGTTATAAACATGGCCAAACAGCAAGCATAGGTATGGCAAAAATGGCATGCAAGAATAGGGGCCAAAAGAGGGGTAATGAAGCAAGTGATATAAGCAAAACCCAAACTGAAAAATTTCCTTCTACAACACTGAAGAGGGACCAAAAATATGAATATTTACAGTTTATGGCAGCCTTAAAATCAGTATAAAAACATGCTAAAAGTGTGATGCAAAATTAGGCTCAAAAGTGGCTACAACATGAAGTATACAAAATAATCACCAAACAGCCAAAGACCCTTAATAAAACATGTAGAATGGACCAAAATAAGCACTTTTCCAGAAATTTAAAATGGCCAAAAACAAAAGCATGGTAGGCTAACTAAACATGCAAGAATGGGGAATAAAAGAGGGATATAACATGAAGTGACCTATGGAGGTCTCAAACCATGAAAGGACCTAAATGAAAAATGAAGAATAGACCAAAATAAGGACCTTTTCAGAACTGTAAAATGGCCAAAAACAAAAGCATGGTAGGCTGCCATTGCATGCAAGAATGGGGAAGAAAAGAGGGATATAACATGAAGTGACCTATGGAGGTCTCAAACCATGAAAGGACCTAAATGAAAAATGAAGAATAGAGCAAAATAAGGACCTTTTCAGAACTGTAAAATGGCCAAAAACAAAAGCATGGTAGGCTGCCATTGCATGCAAGAATGGGGAAGAAAAGATGAGTATAAAGGTAGGTACAACATGGAAGTCCCAAATGGTGTTGATCCCTTCTTCAATGTTGAAGAGGGGCTCAAAATAAGCCTAATATCAGTTTACAACATGCTCGAAAATAAATTTCTCATGGGCCAAAAATAGCATGCAAGATTGTGACATATAAGAGGATCAATGAAGCAAGTGTGTCATGGAGGGCTCAAACAGGGTTGAGCCCTTAATGAAAAGTGAAGATGAGCTCAAAATAGGGCCCTTTTCAGTTAGGGCCGGAGCTTGAAACAAAAAGAAAGTGGGGCTTAGAAATAGATCAAGAAAAAGGGTCAAAAGGGTAAAAGTATTACTTACCCTTGAAGACTCAAACTTTTGTTGCTTCTTGGATGAATTTGCAACTTCTTTAGCCTTTGAGAAACCTTCCTTGTTGCTGGAAATGAGGTGGTGGTGGTAGAGCTTGGTGGTGTAGAAGGAATGATGGTTAGGGACTTAGGGTTTTTCAAAGAATTGAGAAGGATGAAGATGGAGTTGTGTATGGAGGCTTGAAGGAGAGTTTTTCTAACCCCAAAATACTGCAAGGCTTGCTTGCTATATAGGCCAAAGAAGGGGTGTAAAGGTGGGGGAAAAGGAGAGCAATATTCCCCCACGAAATATCCCCCAGATAAAGATCTTGTCTGGGGGAAACAGCTCCACAGCTGTAAAGTGTACAGTGCAAGGAAGCAGGCCGGCCTGGTACTTTTGTTGCAGGTGGCCGGCCGGCCACACCCCCTAGCCGGCCGGCTAGGGGTCAAAAGGTTCAATGAGATTTTCTGGCCGGCCACCAACTGGTGGTGTTCTCCTATGTGTGTACAACACAACCATGTGGTTAAAATTCCAAGAAAGTGGGTCCAAGGGGTTCAACATTGGCCCGGAAAGAGGGGTTCAAAAGGGTCAAGTTGAATTACTGGCCGGCCATGAACTTTTAGGGTCCTCTCATATGTGTACATCACAAATATGTGGTTCAAAGTTCAAGAAAAAAGGT
This sequence comes from Camellia sinensis, assembly GCF_055761805.1. Lineage (NCBI taxonomy): Eukaryota > Viridiplantae > Streptophyta > Magnoliopsida > Ericales > Theaceae > Camellia > Camellia sinensis. The sequence goes on along the minus strand of NC_138961.1, from coordinate 210,424,423 downwards.
CAAAGGGGTTCAACATTAGCCCGGAAGGAGGGGGTCAAAAGGGTCAAGTTGAATTACTGGCCGGCCATGAACTTTTAGGGTCCTCTCATCTGTGTACATCACAAATATGTGGTTCAAAGTTCAAGAAAAAAGATCCAAGGTGTTCAACATTAGCCCGGAAGTGCGAAAAACGGGCGCCGGAGGGCGTCGGAGGATGTATAACTAGTTGCTGCAACAATTGCTGGCCTCCCACCCTTCAGTGACCTCCCCGGTGATAAAACAGAGGTACCTGCCAAAAATGAACGAAGACCATTGCAAAACGAAAGCTCAGGGACCAAAACACGCAGTTCGGGGTCCCGAAAATGGGCTGTTAAGCACCGAAAGTGGCATTTGGCCACGAAGTGGGCTTCTCAGCCCCCAGTGTCCCTCAAAAGGGATTAAATAAGATGTATGCCAAAAACTGGAGCAAAAGGAGATGGTTAAGCGGTCCCGAATCGAGGCACACGGCCAACGGTCCCCAAAACCGGGAACCAGACTCCAAAATGGGCAAAATGGCCTGCGGCCACAAAATGTAGCCCACGGCCACTGAGAGATGGTCTACGGGACCTCTCCTTCCCCTCAGGAAAAGAAACAGAGAAAACTGAGTCTGGTTCGCAAACCGAGGCAAGGCACAGAAGAGGGTTCGGAAGTCCGGAGGCAGGGCTCGCAGCCGCGATTGTGAGACTTCTGAACAAGCACAACATGCAATATCACCAAGCACTCAATCGGATACGTCTGAGTCTTAAGGTCGGTCAAAAATGGGGTGTCTACAATGTGATCCTGAATCTCATGACGCAATTGGTTGGTATCATGACCGTGCTGTTGGTGAAACGCGCAATACTTCACCGGGTTATGGGAGGGGGGAAGTTTTTCTGGCAATGGCCGCGACTCCAGGGTCTTCAAGTGCCCTTTTCTGATTAAAACCCCCAAAGTTTTGGACAGGGGCATATATAGTGGAGTGAAGGCTCTTTGGCCCTTGGGTGCGTATCTGGTTGCTTGCGAGCTACTAACGGACGCGCCAGAGAATGGTGTTGCCGCAAGGGTTCTTGGGGGAGTGGTGGTGACCATGCTTACTTTTGAAGCTCTGGCAGTTGCAGCATTGCTTGTGCCTGTATTGGTGTTGCGGCTGAAGGTTCTCCCAGGTTGCTCTCTGTCTTGGTCAATTTGACTCTGTTTCATAGCATCCTCAATTTGTACCCCCATCTCATGTAAATCTAAAAAGGTGGGGAAGGGGAGAACAATCATTTTCTGCATAAGCTTGGGCTGGAGATTGGACACAATCATTCGAATCTGATCTTTGTCAGTGGGCCTAGTGGTCATCATTGAGGCCTTGGCCCTCCTCCGGGTTACAAAGTCAGAAAAACTCTCCTTAGGCTCCTGCCTAGTCATCTCGAGATCAAGGGTTGTGATCTTGATCTGTGTATTATAGGAGTAATGAGCAACAAAAGCCTCAGCCATCTCATCCCAATTCTTCTTAACATCGTCTTCCAGTTTTGCATACCAGATAACCGCCACACCCGACAGGGTCTGGCCGAATAAAGAAAGCTTCTGTAGTCTGGTGAGCCCCATCGGCCTTAATATATCTAAAAACAGTCATCAATGCACCATGGGATCCCCGGACCCGTCAAAGCGGTTAATATGTGACATCTTAAACCTGTCTGGCAGCGTCACGGCTGCGTCGGTGTACCCATCTTCGATATCTGGAATGGTCTTGACACCCTGAGATTTTTTGAACTGCTTTTCAAGCTTGCTTAGCTTTAATGCCGTGGGGTCCACCTCGAATTCGAAGGGAGAATCCGGTTGATTGATAGGAGTGGGTGCCTTAGATAGTTGAGGTAGAATCGGGGGCGGAGTCGGCCCCGTTGGGATATCTGTATCCTCCTAGGCATTCTGGAAATTCGCCGTCTCCCCAGGTATTGGGACTTTTGGTGGGGGGGTTTAGTGTGAAGCAGATGCTCCGGTTTGCTGTTGTAGCCGGGTAATTAGCTCTGCCTGTTGGGCTATGACAACGGCCTGCTGTTTGGCAAATTCTGCTTGACGAACAGCGTCCTCCTGCATGGCTTTCATGCTCTCCTGGAGCTGACGCACCATTTCCTCCATTCCTGACATAATGCCTTGATCTATCTGAACTACCGGTATGTCTATCTCTGTAGTAGACTTGGAAATCTCAACCTGACTGTTCAAAGACCACTGATCTGGCAATCTCGGTATCGATACACTGCGTCTTCTCGACCTCCGCCTGACAACTGGGGGTAAGGAATAGAACATGGGTTGTCCATCTACCAGATCTTCAGATCGATGTAGTCGACGGCCTCTTGTCCAGAGTGCTTGGGGAATATCTACTTGGTTGGAAGCAATTGTGCTAAATTACCTAGAAAAAAGTTAAATAAAGCAATAATAAGGAAATAAACAACCAGAAAGCAGACAACATAACGACTTAAATAAACACAACACACAGTCGGGTATAAAAACACGCAGTTGATAAGCTGAATACACTGTTCTCCAACAATGATCATTGTTCCCAAATTACGGCCCCCAAATCTGAATCTGATACCCGCAGATAACTGATTCCCAAAATACCGATACTGGTGCCCTCAGGCCTGATACCCAAACTTGTAAACTGATACATGCATTCCTGTAGAGACGCACTCTAAAAGCACATAGCAAGCAAGGGAGAGCCAAAACACCCCTATGTTGGGGTAGGGTTTCCTTGTCCTATTGTCAAGAGCTAGGGTTTCACTACGTACACAGCAGTTTCAAACAACCTACAATCGGGTAAGCAGCCTGTCCTAGTTTGGAATGGTCACTATGGATTCCGAATATGCACTAGGTCGAATGGTCAAAAGGGTGCCCCGATAAAAATCGGGGTTTGTGTTCCCATCGTTACAGAGCCCGTAACCGATCAACCTTATGGCTTGCTTCTCAAAGCGAGCTTCCGGTAGACCATTCAGGAATAGCAGATGGCAAACACGGTGTCCTAGGCACACCAATGCAAATGCAATGCAAAGAGACACATAAGTGTAATCAAAACAAGATATCATGAGTTTGAGTCAAGTTCTCTAACTCCCTAGTAGAGTCGCCAGAAACTGTGGACGCGCCCCGAGGGCTTTATGCTACCACAGTTCAGACTCAAATGTCACGGTTCTTATTCTGATCTCGCAATATGCAATGCAAGACTGATGAATCACCAAAGAGTCCAAATCCGACAAATCGTTTTGGAAAACAGATTTTAAGAAAGAAGTGCCAAACATGGACTGCTTTGCCAGATATAGGGTCGCCACCTAAATATTTTATTTTGGGAGAATTTAGGAAACCCTGACTCGTCGCCTAAGGCCACGTGTCCGTCATCACCAAAGTTGCCTCGGCTTGGGAAATTGGGTACGATTGGGGAAGGTCAGCTATGAGCACCCCCGCTCGCCCGATCCGAAGATCGGCGTGTACTAAGCATGATATCAAGTTTTGAAAACATATGTGTTCTTATTCCAGTTAATTAGCTAGAATTTACTATGTGATGCGTACAACACACAAGTATAGACTAGATCGCCTAATTTGGAACAAAGCATCGCATATCCGTTTTGTTTGGAAAATGGTTTGAAGTTTGCAAGTAAGCTAAAATGTAGATTTCAATGAATTGTCCCAATTCAAGTAATCCAACCTTCACCCACAGGCATTCAGGCAGTTATATCACATAAGCAGTTAGCCTCATGGCAAGCATGCTATCATGGCAACACTCACACACATGCAAGGATGCTAAAGCATAAAAGCTTACCTAGTACTTCGAGCCAAAACAACAACTAGTTAGTAATCAATGCTTGATCCTAGTTCATGTTAAGATGGCTAACGCAACACATGCAAGATGCAACTAAGATAGGCTCGGCTATTCTAATGATGGCATATGAGATGCGACAATTCAATACATGTATTCAACTTGGAATTGAAATACAATGCAGTTAGCATGATGCGTCGAGCCCGGTTCATGTAATATAGATGAATGATGCAAGCATGCGAGCATAAGTATGCCAATTGAAACATGCCCTAAACTAACCACCAAAAGATAGTAAATAAAAGGGAAAAAGACGTGGGGTTGGAAGACATTCACACACGCACACACACTTATTACAAATTCGCCCTCTCGACGGAGGGTCCGAATAAATAATACAGACCGAATAATTAATCAACTACCCTAGCTAATTAAATATTACAAAACCCTTAATTAATTAACAAATTAATTACAAAATAATCCAAGTATGAAATAAAAGAGGGCACCGCAGCTCCGCCTCGAAATGATTAAATGATGTATGCTCGATTCCCCTCGCTCGGAAACCCATTGCCATGCCAATTGTTGCCTCTGTTTGCACTGTTTCATGCCTCTGAAAGCTGCACAAGTCCCAAGGCTGCTTCTGAACCACTCCCTGAACACTGTGGGAGGTCACTGGCCAAGAGACAGGACTACCGGCCATGAAAGGATGGTCATCGACCAAAGATGGGGCCATCGGCTTGATATTGGTAGTCGACCGGCACTGAAAGTTGCCGACCGGCCATTTCTTCCTGCAGAACATTGGTTTTGCTGCAACAGAGGACAGACAGTGCATGTCATGGAATTTACAAACCAAATGTATGCACGACCACCCTCCTTATCATGCTATGAACTCAAGGGAGTATGGCTCTCGACCCTCGGGCTGCCAATCACGCATTTCGATGCCTGATGGCCAAAGGTGCCGAAGGTGCATATCAATATGGAATGAATGCAACAAACAGATGAATGCTACACACTTTATCATGTTGGGTCAAGAGTGTCGGCGACCGAGGATTGAGGCAGGCTTCGCCACTTTAAGTACGAAACGTCCCTTGATCTTTATGTTTGGTTTGACACCCCAAACCAAACAACAATGCAATGCATGCAAGTATGCCAAATATAGTGCAATGCATTCAAACAATGCAACATGAGCATGCCGACTCAAAGTAATGCAATGTAACATGAATATGCCAAGTGCAACATGACTGAAGCATGCACACAAAGGCTAAAGTAGCGGCATGCCAAATGCAAAGCAACCTACACGAACATGTGACAAAAGGTAAACTAGCAAGTATGCAACAAGATGTACCATGTTAAGCATGCGGCTATATACAAAGATGGACTTAGACCATAGTGGGAAGACCTCAGCCACATCCAAAACAATAGCCAAAGTGATGAATTAAGGCGCCAAAAGGGTAAAACACGCATGTCCACACATTGATCCATAAACTATGCAACAATGCACAATCCTCAAATATGAGTGAAATGTGATAAACATGAGAATATGACAATGCAATAGGCTTTGAAATCATGTTAAAAGTGGTGCCAAATCAACTAAACAAGACAAGCATGGCATGCTAATGGACTTAAAGCTCAAAGCTAGCCAAAGGACTTGAACCATGGCCATATCAACCAAGCCCCAAAGGACCAAGGTGACCCAAAACAGTCCCATGGCAGGCCAAAATAATGCTAGAACACGCATGGAATGAGGCCAAAACATGCTAGGAAATGGGCGCAAAAATGAGGGGCATTCAAAGCCACAAAGAGAGCACTCCACTACAACTACCTCAACCACACATGGCATGGATTATTCAAAGAAAAATAGAGCTATAATATGCCAAAAGGAGCCCCAAAACCCACTGATATGGAAGCCCAAGGACTTAAACCAAGAGGCATGCAGAATGACCTATTTTAAGGCACAAAAGAACAACTCTTCAAAGCTTTGAAAGGATGGTAAATGCAAGCATAGAAGCATGGATCATGGACTGAAATAGCATGATAAATGATTCCAAATCACTGAAATAACCCAAATAAAGCATGCTCATGACTCATGCACTCAAAGCTAGCAAGCTAGGATACATTGTGGCTATACGAAACATGGCAAACATGACCAAATCAAAACCAAACAGAGCTTAAACATGTCAAAACATGGATAAGAGCTTCATGAAGTCAAGCTAAAACATGCAAGTATGATGGTCTAAATGCATGATACATGTTATGACAATAGAGGAGATTACAAAGCAAGTGCATGATGCAAACAATAGGCCATCGAACCAACATGAAACACAGGTCTAACATGATAGACTAACACCAAATACCCTCTGAAATGGAGCCAAATAAAGCTATGCAAACATGCTACCTTTATGAGCCCTAAATGCAAACAAATGAGTCACAAGGGGACAGGGGTGTCCCTCCCCTATACAAGACCTCAAATTCACTTCTCTACCACTAAAAATCCTCTGGATTTCAATGGTGAGAAGGTCAACACACGAACGGTTCCAAAACCCAAAGAGGAAGGCACAAAAGGGGTCAAACAAGGCTTAAGAGGGGGTAGACAACCCCCAACACCAAAATGACCTTAAGAAACTATAACAAGCATGAAAATATAGAACTTTTATCAGTTATACACTAAGCTCGATACAATATGAAAATGGGTCTAAAACCTTAAGCAAAAATGGGAAATAAGAAGGTAAGTTCTCACCCTTGAAGAACACTTCAAGAACACCAACTCCAGCACTTCTTTTTGATCAAAAACCAAGTCAAAACTCTGAAATCAACCCCTTAAAACCTTAGCAACCAAAGTATAGTGTAACACTAGGTGTCTTAGTGCAAAACTAAGAACAAAATCCCCTTTAGAACACTATTACCCACACAACTATATAGAGAGAACGAGTTATAGAGAGAGAGTGATATATATGGTATATCACAGGTTGTTCAACCCCTGGAAAGAGAGGAGAGGCCCTCCTTTTATAGGAATTCAATTCCTAAGCTTCTTGGAGAAACCAACACAAGGGAGCAAATCCTTCCACACACGTGTAAAATATCTGCCAAAAGTAGATGGAAAGGGGTCGGCTAGAAAATATGGCCCATTGACCAAAAAAAATGGCCGGCCAGCCAAAAACATTGCCGACCGACCAAAATCTTTGGCCGGTAGCAAGAAAACAAGGCCAGTGGCTTCAAGCCAAGGCTGGTGAGGTGTGGGGATGGCCAACAAGGCATTCCCTGCCCTCAGAAGCAAAAACACAAGTGTTTAGTACACAACCAAGCACAAAACAAACAAGTCGAGAGGTCTCGAGGCAAGGCGCGTGACCAAAACCTCCGAGAACTCAAGACGAACATGAACATGGATGATGATCGAGTGTTCAAACGATGACGTCCAAGTCTTGAGGACGGTCAAAAATGGGGTGTCTACAACATCTGATTTTCTTGATTTGACTTCCTTGCCCCTAGTTCGTGGGCTGCTTCGAATCTGGCCACATAGGCCTCACATCATAATTGACCTTTGAACAATCTGAAACCAAGTTCAAGGTTTGAAAGCAAAGGGGTTGAGTCCCGAGGCTGAGAGCGATCCTAGGCTGCACAATCTCAAGAGCGATTCCACACAGATCTTCGCAGGACGGCGGCGCAAAACATTTTTTGAAATCTTTTAAGAAAGCGACTAGTTGCTCGCGCTGAAGACAATGTAGAACCAATCTGGATCAAGCCAGGATCGTTCTCTGTACTCACGTTAACAAACACGATTTCAATCATTAACGGCTTAGCACGCCTCTCTTTCTCTCAGTTGATCAAATTTTTGCAAATCCCGAGGAATTCCTTCCTCTTTGTTTTCATCACAATGTTCAAAAAGTTTTGAAAAACTTAGGTCAATGCAACGATTTAAAGGCACAGAAAAGACACAGTTTTTAGTCAAATATTGCCATCTTATTTAGAACTTCTGGCACAACTAGCATAAGGCAGAAGCAAACATAAGAGTGTGAAAATCACTGCTGTTTCATCCAAATCTGTTGGCACAACCCGCTCCAAGGCAGAAACAGACTCAAAAGAAAGAGAAAAGATAAACACAAAAACAAGCAAGTGATGTCCAAGGTAACACCCCCGAAAATCACCTGACTCTCAACAAAACAGGACTGACTCAACACAACAAGCCAGACTCAATCGACTCAGTACAAAAAGATTGACTCAATACACAACAACAAGGCTAACTCAATACCTAAGTCAGAAAGTACAAAGCTAGCATTTGCAAATGCTCAAAACAGTGCGTGCCATAAGCCACATCCGGAGTAAATCGAGCGCCATCCGCAGGTGGTTCATTCCCCCGATCACATCGCATTATCCCCCCACAAGTTCATTGATCGAGTGCCGATAGACTTTGCAAGACTGGTGCAATGATGACCCTGTTGTCAAACAGATCTTGTACGTCATGGCGCAGACAAAAGCAACTGTCAGTGTCATGACCGGTTTGTTGATGGTAGGCACAGTGTCTAGTCTGGTCATGGTTTGAAGGAAGAGGATTGGGTAAAGGCTGTTATTCCAACGGTTTCAGGTGTCCCTTCCTGAGTAAGACCCCCAGAGCCTTTGACAAAGGCATATAAAGCAGGGTAAAAACCCTCTTGACTCGGGGTGGGTATTTGGTTGTTTGAAAGCTACTTCCAGATGCACCGGTGAATGGGGTGGCTGTTTTTGATGTGGTGGTGGTGACCATGCCCATTTCAGAAGATCTTACAGCTGCATCACCACTGGTGGTCGCATTCGAACTGCGGGAAACGCCCTCCTAGGCTGTTCCTTCTCTTGGTCAATCAGGCCTTGTTTCATTGCATCCTCAATCTGCACTCCGATTTCATGTAAATCTGCGAAGGTGGGGAGGGAGAGGACGATCATCTTCTGCATGAGCTTGGGCTGGAAGTTGCGCACAACCATCCGAATCTGATCCTTGTCAACAGGCCTGATGGTCATCATCGAGGCTTTAGCCCTCCAGCAGGTCACAAAATCGGAGAAACTCTTCTTTGGCTCTTGCCGGGTTGTCTCGAGATCACGAGTTGTGACCTCAATCTGAGTGTTATAGGAGTATTGAGCTATGAAGGCATAAGCCATCTCTTCCCAATTCTATTTCACAGAGTTCTCCAATTTTGCATACCAGATTGCGGCCATCCCAGACATGGTTCAGCCGAATAGTGACAGCTTCTTTGTCGTGGTCAAGCCCATTGGCCTCAGGATATCAGAAAACAGGTGGAGGTGCACGATTGGGTCTCTAGAGCCATCGAAGCGGTTGATATGTGGCATTTTAAACCGGTCCGGCAATGTCACTGCTGAGTTTATATAGCCATCCTCTATGTCTGGAATGGAATTCACACCTTGAGCCCTCTTGAATAGCTTCTCAAGCTTATGACCTTTAAGGCGGTTGGGTCTATCTCAAATTCAAACGGTGCATCTGTTGAAAAGGCCGGTGCCTTTGAAATCTGTGGTAGAACTGGTGGCGGAACTGGTCCTGTTGGGGTGTCCGTATCTTCCTGGACATTTGCAGTCTCCCCGAGTGGTAGAACTCTAGGTGGGGGTGGGGGTGGATGTGAAGCAGATGCTCCGGTTTGCTATTTGAGCTTGACAATTAACTCTGCCTGTTGGGCCACGACTTCTGCTTGACGGGTAGCCACTTCTGCCTGGCGGGCAGCATCCTGCTGCATGGCTTGCATAGTCTCATGGAGCTGACGCATCATCTCCTCTATTTCGAATGTAAAGTGTGGATTTGACTGAACAAGTGCGTATCCCCTTTCTGAGGTGGATAATGACCGCTGAACTGGGGACTATTGAACTGGTGATCTATGCCTGACTGGCCTTTTTACCCTGCCTCTAGCAAAGGAACACTGATTGCCCTTGAATTGAATCTCTGACCTGACAAAGTCTATCAACACAAGTCCAATGTACCCGGGGGATATTGGAGCCTTCTAATGCTATCATTCCAAGACTACCTTGCAAAAGAGAAAACAAGCAGCATCTCAGCTTAATTTCACCAGAACTTATATGAGCAAAGCTGAATGGGTGTGCTCTCCACTGAATTCTGTCCCAAATTCTGCCTGTAAACTGATACCCTCAGGTAAAACGAATTCCCAAATATTGGTGCCCTCAGGCCTGATACCTAGACTTGCAAACTGATACATGCATTCCTGTAGAGGCCAACTCTAAAAGCACATAATCAAGCAAATAAGAGCCAAAATACCCCTATGGAGGGGTAGGATTTCCCTATCCTATTTGGTTAGGAGCTAGAGTTTCACTACGCACGCAGCGGTTTTCAAACAACCTACAATCGGGTAAGCAACCTGTCCTAGTTTGGAATGGTCACTATGGATTCCGATATGCACTATGTCGAATGGTCAAAAAGGGTGCCCCGGTAAAAATCGAGATTTGTGTTCCCGTTATGGCAGAGCCCGCAACCGGTCAGCCTTATGGCACGCTTCTCAAAGCAAGCCTCCGACAAACCGTTCAGGAATTGCATACGACAAACACGGTGTCCTAGGTGCACCAATGCAAATGCAATGCAAAGAAACACATAAGTGTAATCAAAACAAGATATCATGAGTTTGAGTCAAGTTCTCTAACTCCCCAGCAGAGTCACCAGAAACTGTGGACGCGCCTCGAGGGCTTTATGTTGTGCTACAGTTCGGACTCAAATGTCACGGTTCTGAATCTAATCCCGCAAAGTGCAATGCAAGACCGATAAATCACCAAAGAGTCCAAATCCGGCAAATCGTTTTGGAAAACTGATTTTTAAGAAAGAAGTGCCAAACATGGACTGCTTTGCCAGATATAGAGTCACCACCTAAATATTTTATTTTGGGGGAATTTAGGAAACCCTGACTCGTTGCCTAAGGCCACGTGTCCGTCATCACCAAAGTTGCCTCGGCTCGGAACTTGGGTACGATTGGGGAAGGTCATCTATGAGCACCCTCGCTCGCCCGATCAAAGATTGGCCTGTACTAAGTATGATATCTTGTTTTTGAAAACATATGCGTTTTTATTCCGGTTATTAGCTAGAATTTACTATGTGATGCGCACAACACACAAGTATAGACTAGATCGCCTAATTTGGAACAAAGCATTGCATTTTTATTTGTTTGAAAATGGTTTGAAGTTTGCTACTCGCGAGTAGGCTAAAATGCGGATTTCAATGAATTGTCCCAATTCAAGTAATCCAACCTTCACCCACAGGCATTCAGGCAGTTATATCATATAAGCAGTTAGCCTCATGGCAAGCATGCAGTCATGTTAACACTCACACTCATGCAAGATGCTAAAGCATAAAATCTTACCTAGTGCTCTAAGCCAAAACAATAGCTAGTTAGTAATCAATGCATGATCCTAGCTATGTTAAGTGCCTAATGCAACACATGCCAAATGCAACTAGAATAGGCTCGGCCATCTAAGAATGGCATGTGAAATATGATACTTGATACGTGTATTCAAGTAGGAATTGAAATACAATGCAGTTAATATGACGCACCGAACCTGGTGCATGAAATACAGATGGATGGATGCAAACATACATAGCATAAGGATGCTAATTGAAACATGACCTAAAACTAACCATCGAAAGTAGGTAAGTAAAAGGGAGAAAGACGTGGGGTTGGAAGACATGCACACACGCACGCACACTTATTACAAAATCCGCCCTCTCGACGGAGGGTTCGAACAAATAATAAAAACCACCTAATTAACTAACTAACAAGCTAATTAATTATTACACAATCAAATGAATAACTAGCTACAACTAATTATTACAACACTTAAATAATTAACGAATTAATTAAGCTACGAAAAATAGTAAAGAGGCCTCTGGGAGAGGGACAAATGCATGCTTGATCGGCTTCGCTCGGAAATCCGTTGCCATGCCTCACGTTGCCTCCGTTTGCACTGTTTTGCATCTCTAAAAACTGTGAAAAAGTCCTATGATGCTCTAGAACCACTTCATGGACATGCTAAGAGGCCATCGGCCCAATAGGGAAGCCATCGGCCAAAGGAAAGGTGTCATCGACCATTTATGAGGTCATCGGCCAAACACTTTTAGCCGATCGGCACACCAGATAGCCGATCGGTCATCTTTTCCTGCAAAAAGCTGTTTTGCTGCAGCAGAGGACAAACAGAGCATGGCAATGCATTTACAAGACAATGTTTGCAACTACACCTGTAGACACCCCATTTTTGACCGTCCTCAAGACTTGGACGTCACTGTTTGAACACACGGTGATCTTCCATGTTTGTGTTCGTTTGGAGTTCCCGAAGGCCTCGGCTCGCGCGCCTTGCCTCAGGATCCCCGAACTCGACCGTTTAGTGTCTGGTTTTGCACCAAACACTTGCATCTTGCCTTTGAGAGGCAAGGTGGGGCTTGTAGACCATCCCCACCCATCACCGGTAGTGGCTAGATGCCACCGGCTGGTTTTTGCTGCCACCGGCAATGTAGTTTGCCGGCCGGCACTATTTGTTGCCGGTCAGCACTTTTTTGTGCCGGTCGACACTCTTTTTGGCCAAGATAGCATTTTTGGCCGGCCGATTGCTGTTCATCTGCTTTTGCATATATTTTTAGACAGCTGTCTTGCTTTTGCTCCCCTCCATACACGTGTATGGAGGGATCTCCCTCTTGCAAAGCTTGTCTTGTAAGCTTTACAAGACAATATAGAGAGAGCTCTCTCTAAGGCAAAAAGAGGAGAGGCTAGGTTAGAGACTTAGGATATTTTGAGAGTAAAACAGCCATTGTTGAGCTCTTGTTCTAGGGTTTGGGTGAGATACATATTCTATCTCTCTTTCCCTCTCATTTTGTTCACTAGGTGCTTTGTGTCTTACTATTGCACACAAACACCTAGTGTTTCACCTTCCTCTTGAAACTAGGGTTCTAAGGGCTTGTTCTTGAGTTTCTTGACTGGTTTGAAGCCAAAGGAGGCCATTGGAGCACAATTTGTGAAGGGGTCTTCAAGGGTGAGATTCTAGTCCATTTTTCCCCCATTTTTGCATTGATTTTATACCTATCGTAGAGCTGTTTTTGTGCTTATTGTATAACATAAAAAAGTTCTGTTTTTAGGCCCTCTTTATTGTTTGTTAAGAGTGTTTTGTTGTTTGAGGGTTGTTGACCACCCTTAGGCCTCAAAAGGCCTCATTTTGAGCCATTTTGTGTTAGCTCCGGGATTTTGGTGTTGAGGTCTCTTCACCACTGAAATCTTGAGGGATTTCAGTGGTGAAGATGATGCTTTGAAGTCCCAAGAAGGAGAGGGCCACCCCCTCTCCTTGTCCTTGAAAAGGACATATTTTGGCCTCTTAAGGAAGCCTATGCTTGAGTGTGTGTTGAGCATGTTTGGTTTGTTTTTTCATGCTTATATATCCATAATATAACATGATTTCAAGTTGGTTTTGGAACTCCATGCATGCTTAGCATAGTTGCCATGTAATGCCTTGTTTATGCCTTAATGTGCTTTAGGTTGTTAGCCTTTGTTGGAGCATGTTTTAAGCTTAGTCTTGTGAAGATTTTGCACTTACTTTGACATGTTTTAGATCTGTCCATAAGTATTTGGGTTGATTTTGGCATGATTGATATAGCTCCTTTGTATTTAGGCTTGTTGGCCTTGAGCATGTGCATGTGTAGCATGCCATCTTTGCATTGTTTTGGTGATTTGGGATCATTCTACATGCCATTTCAGTCCCATTTCCATGCTTGTTTGATTGCCTTGCATGCATCTTGAATGCCTCATAAGCTTGTGTAGTAATGCTCCATGTTTTGGTGTTTATGCATGCCTTTTTTTTTTGAGTCACTTAGATGCCATCTAATTAGTCCTTTAGCTTTGTTTTAACATGCTAAACCTCTGATTTTGGTCCTTCTTTTCATGCCATGTTTGGTCATGTTAAGTGTAGTTCAATGCTCCTTTGATTTGCTTTGAACACTTGGACTATTTGGTGCATGCTTGACTTGATTTGTTGCTTGGTTTGGCACCATGTATTAGCATGATTTCAAAGCTTATAATGCATGCTAATTGTTCATGTTTGTCCCTTTCAAGTGTGCTCGAATGTTGCTTGATTTGTGCTTAAGTGTTGATCCTTATGTGCATGTGTGTGTGCATGCCATTTAGCCCTCACTTTTTAGCACATTGGCTACTGTTTTAGGCCTATTTTAGAGCTGCCTAATTCATGTATAAGACCACCTTTCCATCTATTTGCATTGCCATATGTATGCTTGTATGCTTGCATAAGTGCCTTGCCATGCCATGTTGCATCCTTAGCTTGTATGCCTAGGTTGCATTGCATCTTGCATGCATTCCTTGTCCCTTGACTTGGGTGATAGGGATTGGGAGATTTGTTTGGTTGGTTTGCATATATTTGACATCAAAGTTGCATACTTGGTTCTTTGGGCCATCATGCATGGGAATGCGTGATTGGTGGTACGAGAACCGAGGCACATGTCCCTTTGAATCATTACAATGATAAGGGATATGGTTGATGCATACATGCCTTGAATTGTGCTGCCATGCCTTGTTTTGCCCTCTGTTGCTGTGAGTTGCAGGTCCAGCAGACTTTCTTTGCCGACCGGCAGTGTAAGGTGCTGGCCGGCAACCTTTTCTCTGCCGACAGATTCAATTTTGTGCCGATGGACATATACTAGTGCCGATGGTGATTCCACTCAGCCGGTGGTACTCCCCAGTGCCTAGGGATGCAACCCTGAGGTTTTGACAGCCTCCAGAGGAGTGAAAGAAGGAAAACAGAGGCAGCTTGCGCATGGCGGCGCGCTTCCCGAGGCGTTTTCCTGTTTTAATTAGTCTATTTAATTTGTTAATTAAATTAGGCAATTTGTAATATTAATTAGCTGGTGTAGTTAATTAATTTGTAATATTTATTCGGTCCCTCCAAGCAAGGGGAAATCTGTAATAAGTGTGTGTGGGTGGTGTGTATGTCTTCCAACCTCACTTCTTTCTTCCCTTTTACTTACCCGCTTTAATGGTTAGTGTTAGGGCACGTTTAATTTAGCATACCCTATGTTATGCATGTGTGCATCCATGCATTTGTATTGCATGCATTAGGCTCGGTACATCACGCTAACTGCATCAATACTTCAATTCCCAAACTGAATACATGATAATTGTGCATTTTCACATGACATGTTTAGGATAGCCGAGCCTATTCTAGCAACATTTTGTATGCGATGCATTAGGCACTTAATATGGACTTGGATCATGAATGTTTGCTAACAAGTTCTTTGTTTTGGCATGGAGTACTATATAAGTATTTCCGCTTTAGCATATCGCATGAGTGTGAATATTGCCATGACAGCATGCTTAACATGTGGCTAGATGCTTATGTGTTAAACTGTTTGAAATGCCTGTGGGTGAAGGTTGGATTGTTTGAGTTGGAAAAACTCATTAAAATCCGTGTTTTAGCCTACTTGCGAGTAGCAAATTCCAAAGCATTTTCCAAAACAAACGGATATGCAATGTTTATTTCCAAGTTAGGCAATCTAGTCTATACTGAGCGCATAACATAGTAATTCTAGGCTAATAATTGGTTTAAGAAGGCATAAAGTTTTCCAAAACGGATATCACGGTTAGTAGAGGCCGGTCTTCGGACCGGGCGAAAGGGGGTGCTCATAGCTGACCTTCCCCGATCGTACCCAAGCTCCCGAGCCGAGACAACTCCGGTGATGACGGACATGTGGCCTTCGGCACCGAGTCAGGGTTTCCTAAATTCTCCCATAAAAAATATTTAGGTGGCGACTCTGTATCTGGCAAAGCAATCCATGTTTGGCACTACTTTTTCAAAAATCTGTTTCTCAAAACGATTTGCCGGATTTGGACTCTTTGGTTCAGATTAAGAACCGCGACACAAATCGAGAGTCCGAACTGTAGCGAGGTCCCCCCCGCGGGCTTGTTACAGTTTCTGGCGACTCTGCTGGGGATTTTTTAGAGAGCTTGACTCGAACTCATGATATCCTGTTTTGATTTCGCTTATGTGTTTCTTTGCATTGCATGTGCATTGGTGCGCCTAGGAACACAGTGTTTGCCATCTGCCATTCCTGAACGGTTTGCCGGAGGCTTGTCTTGTCAAGACATGTCCATAAGGCTGACCAGCTATGGGCTCTGACAACATGGGAACACAAACCCCGGTTTACCGGGGCACCCCTTTTGACCATTCGACCTAGTACATGTTCGGATCCATAGTGACCATTCCAAGAATAGGACAGGTTGCTCACCCGATGTTAGGTTGTTTGAAGCCGCTGCGTGCGTAGTGAAACCCTAGCTCCTGACAAAATAGGACAGGGAAACCCTACCCCAACATAGGGGTGATTGAGCTCTCTTTTACTTGCTATGTGCTTTTAGAGTGTATCTCTACAGGAACGCATATACCAGTTTGCGAGTTTGAGTATCAGGCCCGAAGGCGCCAGAATCAGTATTGTTGAGAATCAGTTATCAGAAATCAGTTATCCGCGGGTATCAGATTCAGTATTTTGGAAACAGAAATCTGGGAACAGTAATCAGCAGTAGGGTACAGTTGTTTGGCTACACCCGTGTTTGATCAGTTTGGGCTGAAACGTTGTCTGTTTTTCTTTCAGTTCAGAGAGTTGCAGAGTTGATACAGAACAGCCAGTGTCTCCCTTTTGCTGAGGCAAGATTTATGGCGACACAAAGTTCAGAAGAAATTGTGGTTATGACGGCTGCATTGGAGCAGGGGACCGCTCCGCAGAGTGAGGCCAACATCAGTATGTCACACCCGCCCAGGTTGCCCGTTGTGCACCCAGTCTGGGCTCCCCAGTTATACCAGGCTCGTGAGCCTACCACCTTCGAATTGATGGGGATGATAGGCGATCTCCAAAGGTCTGTGGCAGACCTCGCCTATGGAATGTCGGCTTCACCGCCAGCGGCGCCGTATGCCGGGAATTTTGTACCACAGGAGCCCCCGCTACTGGGGCGGATTGTGATAGAGCTCAGCCAGCCAGAGGTGGCTTCCGGCTATAGCCACGGCATGCCAGCACCAACCCCGACCCTTGATCAGGCTGAGGCCAGAGGAAAAGACAAGGCAAAGGTAGACGCCGACCCTATTGAACAACTGCTGTGGGCAGTCGAGGCTCTGAAAGTCAGAGGAATGAACAAGCAACAAACATCTACGATCGTGATCAAAGCTGTGGATGATGCTTTCCCCGCTCCGATCAAAAGCAGTTCAAGCCAGGTAAAAAATCGGGATGGGCCCCGTCATGCCCAGACAATTCCTGTAGTTCCCAACCCTGCACCAGGAAAGGTTCAAAAAGCCAAGGCAGTGCCAGCCGACCCTTTTGCTAGCGCATCTGGCAAGAATCCTCAAACTACAAAGTACCTGCCCCGAGGGCGCAGGGTCTTTCACGACCTCCACATGCCTCTGTCTAGGGCATTGCTAATACTGGCGAAGAATGGGCATCTTAAGCCTTTGGAGCCCCGGCCACTCCCGAAGAATCTCCCCACCACTCATGATGCTACCTTGTACTGCGCGTACCATCAACAGTCCGGTCACAGTACCGATGGATGTTCCCGCCTTCGTCATGAAGTGCAGGATTTGATTGATAACAAGGTTATCCTACCACCTACCTCAGGCAAGCCCGTCACCACTCAGTTGTTGGATTTCGAGGGCTCAGATACTGCAAGTATGTAAAGTGAACCGCCTGCGGGCAACATTTGGTACATTTTGGGTGAAGCGTCTGGCACGCATTTTTTGAGCATCGGTGAGACCGAGTTTTGTAAATCCTGGCTTGGATATCAAGTCAGTCTTTTGTTTTGAGTCTGTCTCTTTGTCTTGAGTCAGTCTTTTGCTTAAGGGTCTGTCTTGTTGTATCGAGTCAGTCCCCGTTGTATATAATACCAGGTGATTCTGGGGTTGTTGTCCCGAACACCGTTTTGTCTTGTAATTATCTGTTTTTGTTTTGAGTCTGTTTCTGCCGAGGGGCCAGTTGCACCAACAAATCCGAGTGAAACAGCTGTTACTATCTCAACTTCATGCTTGTTTTCAGCATAAGGGCCAGAGAATTTGATTGGGCTGACAGTACATCTCGCCTGCTCTCCTGCGCGCCAAACTCATTGCATTAACCTAAGTTTTCCAAAAAACAAACCTTTTTGAACACTGCGGTGATGAAAACGAAGAGGAAGGAATTCCTCGGCTTTTGCGAAATTTTGATCATTTTGAGAGAAAGAGAGGCGTGCTAAGCCTTTTTTATGAATAAAACCATGCTTGTCGGTGTAAGTACTGAGAAGGATCCTGGCCTGATCCAGATTGGTCCCACACTATCTTCGGCGCGAGCGATTCGTCGCTTTCTTAAAAACTTTCAAAAACAAATGTTTTTACGCGGCCCTGCGAAGACCTGTGTGGAATCGCTCTTGAGATTGCGCAGCCTAGGATCGCTCTAAGCCTCAAGATTTAATCTACTTGTTCTCCGACTTTGAACCCGTTCAGAACATTCAGAAAGTTCAATGGACAAACGCCATGAAAGGCCCGTGTGGCCAGTTTTGAAGTAGCCCTCGAGCAAGAGGCACCAAAAGCCAAATCAGAAGAAGTGGATCTCGCCGGAAGAAGCTCGTGGAGCAACCGTGATGGATTCTTCTGCAAATCAGTGCAACAGCCGTTCTCCTGGACACAGAGAGGCTTCAATTCCAAAAAAAACCATTTGGCATGGACTTGCTACACTTTTACCCTTTGAGAGGCTCGCAGGGCCGAAAACCCGGAAGGGCAGCCCAGGCAAAAGTTAGAGCAAGAGAAAAATACAAAAAAGAAAGAAGAAAAGAAAAGAAAAAAAAAAGAAAAAAAAAGAAAATTGAAAAAAAAGAAATGAAACAAGAAATAGAAAATAAAAGAAGCTCGCAAGGTCGAAAACCCGCATTGGGCACCTTGGCAAAAGTGAGAGCCAAACAAAGTGAAGGTTAAAATACCCGAGTGTACCTTAACCGGAACTACGTAAGGCTTGATTCCCATGTTTGGGATACGTAGGCAACTTCATCATGAAGTCCAGCCCCCAACGCTTTCATAGCGTTTCAGTCCATGCAATGGTTCGGATTTCATCCCCAAAGTCCAGTGGCCAACACCCTTCAAGGTGATTGTGTCCATATATGTGTTGTGACCGTCTTCGTCATCGCTGTGCCCAAGAGCTCGACCACCGCCAATGAAGACTGTCTACAGATTGCTGCGGCACCATCCCAAACTAGGGGCAACTTTCCGTTGCCACAAGCCGCCGTGAGCCGCCATTCAAACTAGGGGCAACTTTCCGTTGCCTCCCACCTCCTTCAAACCAGGGGCAATTTTCCATTGCCTCCGATCCGAGGTTGCGCATCTCGAAGAGTAAGTTCTATGCTTGTTAAGCATCAGCTGTTTGAAAAAAATAGTTTTTGAAAATTTTTACTGAGGTTGACTATCCTCTCGAAAACTATTCCATTTTCCAAAATCGGACCATTGTCTTGGACCCAAAAGGGAAAATTTTCAGTGTTTACAGCCTGACTTGCACGGTTTTCAAATCAAAAATCAAGCAAGTACGTTAATCCCACTCTCGTTTTGATCAAAACCGTTTTAGTAGAAAGTAAAAACGAAAAAATGGTTAAAATGATGAACTAGGGGCACAGTTGAGCCAGGCGTTCTGTCTTTCCCCCGTCACCGACGTACTTGCCAGAAGTGCACTCTGCCCGCCAGAAGAAATAGTGGTGAGCTAACGGCATCGGGCGTGAACCCGCAACTTCCTGTTCATTCATCAGTCACCCCGGGGAGGGATGGAAAATGAGAGATTGAAGAATAGAGAGGTGTAAGTTGAGAGAAAAGTGAGGAAAAGGGTTTTGAGAGAAAATCCGAGCTTGAGAGTCGAGTGATGTGAGGATCACAAATCAGAAAGGGTGGGAAACAATACCCAGATTGAACTGGCTCCTCGTGGTCCGAGGTCCCCCATCTTCGCTAAAGCGTCTGCGTGTCGTGTCCTTTTGATTTGACGGTCTCGTCTTTTGTTTTTAGTCTTTTCCGAGCATGTCTCGTTGTGTTTAGGTCGTGTACCTATATTTGAGTCCTCCCTGCTGTGTTCAGTTGTAGGCTCGACATCCCGGTTTGAAAAACCCTCATTCGATTTCAAAAATCATTTATGCTCAGAATGCTGTGCCATTCTCTACATTTGAACGTGTTTCGACTCCAACCGGTTCCATCTTTGAGGTCCGTCCTGTCAAATTGGGCTGTTTGTTTGAGAATTGCCGTGTGCAGAATAAATCAAATGTTGTGTTATGGGCTGTATGCAGATTAATCCCCAGTAGAGCAAGGGCTGTGTGTCCAGAATCAGGCAGTAGGTTGCTTGGGTGTATTTTGCTGTTGGCTGTTTAAGTTATCTGATTATTATAGTGCAAGTGTTCAATTTTCAGACAACCAATCAATTCCATTTACATTGATGTGTAACATGATGAGATGCGATGCAATGCATGAAATGTGTAAATGTAAACACTTTTTCAAATAAAAAGTCCATTTCATTTCATTATCTTTTCAAATGTACAAGTTTTGGAAACAAAAATCTGCCTGCGGCAGTACGAGGTAATCTAACTACCAACAAAAAGAAAAGTACAAAAAAGAAGAAGATAGCAAAAATTTGCATCCATGTCAAGCACTCCGGGGGGCCGTCAGTCCGTCCTAGTCCTCTTCCTGGACGAGGGTCCAGGAGCATCATCAGCATCGTCGTCAGAGCCCGAGCTAGAACCGTCTCCGGTCTCCTCCTCCGATGACTCGGACTCCGCCTCTGACTCCTCGTCATCATCATCGTCCGGGACTGGAGCTCGCGAGTTGCTCCCGACGTGAGTACGCCCTCCCCTGGTACGGGGAAATATCCTGCCCTCCTCATCTCTCCCCCGAGCAGGGACAGAAGGTCTCGCTGGAGCACCTCCCGCCATGGGAATTTGGAAAGGAGGCTGAAAAAGTACACAAAAGTGAAATGCATCAGTATACTGTAGACAGTTTATCAGTGCAGAATGCAATGTCGAGTACAGTGTATGAATGCCGTGAGCAGTTTATCAGTACAGAATGCAATGTCGAGTACAGTGTATGAATGCCGTGAGCAGTTTATTAGTGCAGAATGCAATGCAGAATACAGTGTATGAATGCCGTGAGCAGTCTATCAGTGCAGAATGCAGTATATGAGTACAGTGTAGGAATGCCGTGAGCAGTTTATCAGTACAGAGTACGGTGCAGAATACAGTGTATGCAGTGTGTCAGATGCTGTGAGATCAGTGTATCAGGTGTGGTGCCACGAATCAGATTATGTGAATCAGTGTATGAATGGTTTGAGGCCAATGTCAGAAGATCATACCGGTATGCTGTAGACGGCTAGGAGGTCAAATGTCCGCTGGAGCATCCCCATCATCGAGGCATTCATCGCCAACGACTGACGGGTGTACCCCGAAGAAGCCTGCAAAAGTATCAGACGCATCAATATTCTGTGGAATATCAAGTAAACTGAATTGAATAACTGTACAAAATGCAGTAGAACATACCAGCGGTAAGTCGGGGACGTCAATGAACTCATGACCAGCCGGTGGAGGGGCGAAGGGGATCTGATAGGTCGACCCACCCTGCCCCTGGAAAGTCAGTACAGCAGGCAGGGCAGGCCAGCCAGCTCCTCGTCCTCCCTGCGCTCCACCCCTACCACGGACCCGGGCCCTCCTCGAAGATCCAGCCCCTGCTCCCGCTCCGGCCCCAGCCGCCGATGCTACAGGTCTGGCCCCCTCTGCTCGACGACCACTCAGGGGGCGCATCAGGTACGTCCGCACGTACTCCTGATAGTCGCCGGTGCCTCGAAAGCCGGCCTCCTCCCAGCCGATGGAGTAATCATCCAGCTGCTCAGTGGTCAGCCCCTCGGTCTCCCTCATCTCTGCAGGAGGGTGAGCCGGGACTATCTGCTCAGGTAACCCGCGGGTCTGGCGTAGAAAACGCTCCCCCAGGTACCAAGCCCGACAGACCGGGCCCTCTAGCAAGATCCGGAAACGCGAGGTCTCCTCAGCACCAGGGAACCGACCCCGCATCGCCGACGGCAAGGAAGCCCATGGCCGCCAAGTGATCTGAAAGTGACAGACAGTTTGTTATCTACTGTTATTGAAATTTGCAGTGGGAAAGCGAAGCTAAATAAACTGAAAATAAAACATACCTCGGCCGGGGTGATGGTGTCAAAATATCGACGGAAGAAGCCGAATGTCTCCCGTGGTCGCCGGGTGCATCTCCCGTCGAAGCGACTCGAGAACGGGACAGTCGGAGGAGGCTCCGCGACTGGTACGGGTGCAAGCCTAGGGAAGTAGGCGTAAACCCACAGCTGCAAAACAGATGTCAGTGTGACAATCAGAAAAAGCAGAATATGCAGAATAAAGCAGGAATGGCAGAGCCGTGTTTTGTATTGTGTACAGTGTACAGTGTGAGCAGTGTACAGTCAGTGTAAAGCAGAATGTATGTTTGTGCCGTGTGTACAGTATAGAGCAAGTGTAAAGTAGACCACAGTGTGTGCAGTGTACAGAGTACAGAGAATATCGGACAGAAATGAAAAGCGGAGAAGAAGTATACCTCCCAAGCCCGCCAGTAGCCTCCGAGGAGCTGGCCGCTGCCGCGAGAAGCTGAGCTCATGTACCCATAGAGAGTGGCCAGAGCAGCGCCACCCCAGTCATAGTGCAAGATGTCCCGGACGTCCACCAGTGTGCTGAGAAGACAGAGAGGCACGGTGTTCGCCCGGTCGGGGAAGATGGTAGTCCCGAACAGGAACATGAGGAAGCCGCGAGCATACCTCTCCTCGTCCTCCGGGGTCATCTGTGCCTCCTCCTCCAATGCGGGCTGGACCCGAAACTGTACCTCGAACCAGGAATACCGCACAAAACCTAGACGAGCTAGTGGCGGCGCCTCCCCCAGCAGATAAACCTGAGCGGCGGTCCACTCATCCATGTCGGTGTCGAAGGGGATCGGATCACCCCCTACCCCGATGCCTGTGAGCATCGAGAAGTCATAAGGGGTCATCGTCATATCCCCTGCAGCAGAGAAGTGGAAAGAATCGGTGGTGTCCCACCACCTCTCCGCCAAAGCAGCAAGAAGAGGTCTACATGTGGACAACCTAGAGAGCCCTCGGCAGAAGGTGCCGAAGCCCGCCCGGTCCACGATGCGTTGGACCGCATCAGGGAGCTCATCATACCACTCCCGTGCACCAGTATTCCCATACCCGCGAATGGTATGGGAACCCTCCTGCAAACAGAAAATAACAATTGCAAGACAACATTCAAAATGCAGTTTTGAAAGGACAGATATGGTATGTATGCAAGTTTGTCAGATTCAGACAAATACCGGGTGCCGGTGTGCTTACAGTGAAATACGTGTGCTGTGTCAACGTGTTTGGGTGTTTCAAAGCAGATATAGCATGTGTGCAAATCTAACAGATTCAGACAAATACTGGGTACCAGTGTGTGTGCAGTGAAATACAGTGTGCGCCGTGTGTTTGGGTGATTCAGGGCTAGTGCAGTGTATGTGCATGTGTCAGTCTCAAACAGATATCAGTTGTATGTATGTTTACAGTCAACTACGGTCTATGGTGTATCAGATTTCAGCAGTTAAGGAGTACAACTAACTATGGCAGTTTTGTATCCTACATTGCGGAAAGTAAAGCAGAAAGAAGAGAGTTACCTCGGAAGTGCCGAATGAAAGGTGGGAGGTAGGCTCACGCAGCAGTAGCTCAGGCGCCACATGCCTCTCGAAGCTCCGGAACTGACGCAGACCGTCTGGGGGCAGAACATGGATCGCCGGCCGGTAGGTCGCCGGGTCGAACGGGCGCTCGCTCAGTGGTAAGAGCTCGACCCCGGGATCCATCTCGTGGTCGGGGGGAGTCCCTCCACGTGGAATGTCATCCGCCATGTAGAGAATGATGTGAAAATGGCCCGGAAAAGGAAAAACGGGTCGGAATACGAAGAGTCAACCAAAAAGTCAACTCCCGAGAGGGTCGGAAATGACCGGGAAGGCCGGAATGTGAAAAGGCACGGAAATGAAGAGGAAAGTGAGGGGAACAAACCCCGAAAAGGCGAGAACGCCAAACGAGGCACCGAAACGAGAATGTGATCGGTGGAAAACGTCCGAAACGCGAATCCGACGACGAAACGAGCGTAGAACGCGAAGAAACGGGCGAAAAAACGAGAGAGAAACACTTTAGAGAGAGAGGGCAAGAGTTTTCGGCGGTGGAGAAGTGAGGAATAGGGTTTTCAAACCCTATTTTATAACACCCAAGGTGAAAAGTCAAAACTGCCCCGCACCAGCAACTGTTTGCCAGTCGGCAATGTTTTGTGCCGGCCGGCACTTTTTTGTGCCGATGGAATTATTTTTATGCCGGTGGCCAACCGGTGGCCTCCCCTTTCGGCCGGTGGGGTTTCCACAACCTTGGTTAGGCCATTTGAGTTGTTTTGGGTCTTCATAGCTCAAGAAAGTGCAAGGAAGTGCATCTCCGACACTCAACCGGCCTCCGTTTTGACTTCGGGCCGTGTCTCCAGTACGTGGCACTCGAATTCGTACAAGGTGTATCCTTTTTGTATCCTTTTAAATTCAATAGTTGCCCCGTGTGTGTTGCACGAGTTCGTCACACTACTTCTGTGCATTGCATCGCGCTGTCGTGCGCCACACATTTGCATTGTTATGCACGTGTTACATGCGTTGCAACACGCACCCCTTTGCATCGTCGTGCACATTTCTCATGCATCCTCATTGCATTTCTATTCCATGCATTGTCATGCATTCCGGAATACGTGCGTTGCTGCGCATTTTAGCCCACTTACACTCCGTGTGGCATGCGTGTCGCACTTAGCATCGCACTGTTTTGTGCATTTCAAAATTGTTCGCGCTGTTCTGCGCATCGCACTGTTTTGTGCATTTCAAGCCGTCGCACTGTTTTGTGCATTTCAAACCGTCGCACTGTTTTGTGCATTTCAAATCTCGCGCTGTTCTGCGCATCGCACTGTTTTGTGCATTTCAAACCGTCGCACTGTTTTGTGCATTTCAAATCTCACGCTGTTTTGCGCATCGCACTGTTTTGTGCACCTCGCTTGCATCTTGCATGTGTCCATTCGCGCTATTTTGCGCACCTCACTTGTACTTGTTAGTACATTGCTTTGTTTTGAACACAAACCGGCTTCGCGCAGCGTGTAAGTCCAACTTTCAAAACCGGCTTCGCGCAACGTGTAAGTCCAACTTTCAAAACCGGCTTCGCGCAGCGTGTAAGTCCAACTTTCAAAACCGGCTTCGCGCAGCGTATAAGTCCAACTTTCAAAACCGGCTTCACGTAGCGTATAAGTCCAACTTTCAAAACCGGCTTCGCGCAGCGTGTAAGTCCAACTTTCAAAACCGGCTTCGCGTAGCGTATAAGTCCAACTTTCAAAATCGGCTTCGCGTAGCGTATAAGTCCAACTTTCAAAACCGGCTTCGCGTAGCGTGTAAGTCCACTTGTATCATTTTTGCACCTTATGAGGCGTGCGTGTCTCATTTGTTTCATTTTTCATTCCGTGTGGCATGTGTGTCACACTTACATTTTGCGCATGGTCTGGCGAGACCTTAAACACGCATGGTCTGGCGAGACCTTAAACACGCATGGTCTGGCGAGACCTTAAACACGCACGGTTTGGCGAGACCTTAAACACGCATGGTCTGGCGAGACCTTAAACACGTACGGTCTAGGAGACCTTAAATCCTTGGAAGGTGTAAGACCTTTAGTGTTCGCATTGTCGTACACTTCGAGAGCCGCGTGTTGTCGCGCATTTCATGCAACATGCATCACTTGCATCATGTGCATCTCAAAAAAAACAAACAAAAACATGCATTGTCATGCATACATTTTGCATCACGGTCTAGGAGACCTTAAATCCTCGGGAGGTGCAACTCCTTCGGTGTTTGTCGTGCCCGAACGACTTTCGGTGGTCTGGTAAAGCCACCTGTCTGTGCTTGCGATGAGTTCCTAGAAGACCAACTGGGACGGTGGAAACTAGAGTTCGAACGGCTTATGCCTAGAACGCAAAGGTTCGGGAGTTCCGAGACTAAAGTCTGGTTTAAATACCCAGAGGTTTACCCTCGGCTTGAAATCTGTATGGAAGCCCCATAGGTTGAGGCGGCATGTCTACGCCTCAGTTATGGATACTGAACCAACCTAGTATATCACCCTGTTGGTAAGATAGGGAAAGTTTCAATCATAGTCATTGCATCATAGTGCATTGTCATGCATTTCCATTGTAGCTCGCATGCATCCATTGCATTTTCCCCAGTAGGTCGCATTGCATTGCATTGTCATGCATTTTGTAAATATCCACTCCATTGCATGTTTGTAGATATTGCATTGTAGCTTGCATGCATTCATTGCATCACCTTCCACCCATGGCTTGCGCCTTTCCATGTTGAGCTTGGTGTAGTATGTGCACTTACTTTTCATGTTAAAACACAGTTTTGCATGTGTATCGCGCCGATTCAACGCTGATATGTTGGTTGAGGGTTGCGGCACCTTTTCTGTGTTACACATGGCTCGTATGTGTCCATGCCTTTCCTAGGCAAGATTTGGTTTGGCTTGCGTGCCATATCCATTGTATCCATATCCATTCCATTGCATATTTGTAGATATTGCATTGTAGATTGCATGCATTCATTGCATCACCTTCCGCCTATGGCTTGCGCCTTTCCATGTTGAGCTTGGTCTAGTATGTGCCCTTACTTTTCATGTTAAAACACAGTTCTGCATGTGTATCGCGCCGATTCCACGCTGGTATGTTGGTTGAGGGTTGCGGCACCTTTTCTGTGTTACACATGGCCTGTATGCGTACATGCCTTTCCTAGGCAAGATTTGATTTGGCCTGTGTGCCATATTCATTCATATTACATTGTAGTGTAATTTTTGCATCCGGCATTAGGATCATAGTCCTTTCTCCAGTGGGTCGTTTCCCCACTTATGTCGATTCCACCCAATACTCGTTCTTGCGTCTGTCTACAATACTCACAGTTCAGTTGACCGTTCTGTGGTAGACAGACTTGTTATCTCCATCAATCTATTTGACATAGGTGTGGCTCCGAACCGCTCGTGATTGGATCACGATTCAATTGCTTTGCATGTAGCTTGCATTGTTTCAATTACATTGCATGTTTATTTGCATTGTTTTGTATATATTGCATTTCGTTTTGCATCCACATTTGCATTGTCATGCATGTTGCTAACCATATTGTACCTGTTAAGTTTGTTTTCTTTGCATGCACGATATTGTATGTACGGTTCATTTGAAGCTGGTGCAACCAGACGAGCCGCACAGGTATTGTATCTCCCAAGTGAGACGTATTGAGAATTCCATAATTCTCTTACATCCTTTCTGCATTGTAGTGTAGTTTGGTGTATGCTAGCTTAAAATTATCGCATGTTTGCTTCATTACACCTTTCTTTGCATGATCATAAGTTATGCTCGGCTCCGTGCATTGTCTTGCATTTTGCCCCTGCCTTCGGGCGCATATCTTATTTGTCTTGTATGTTTGTCTGAGTCTTCGGCCTTGTCAAAAATGGGTCGTCTTTGGGCTTTGACATTCACTCCCGTCATTGTTATGACTTTCGAGTTCTGTCAAAGAGAGGCAACTGTAGACACCCCATTTTTGACCATCCTCAAGACTTGGACGTCACTGTTTGAACACACGGTGATCTTCCATGTTTGTGTTCGTTTGGAGTTCCTGGAGGCCTCGGCTCGCGCGCCTTGCCTCAGGATCCCCGAACTCGACCGTTTAGTGTCTGGTTTTGCACCAAACACTTGCATCTTGCCTTTGAGAGGCAAGGTGGGGCTTGTAGACCATCCCCACCCATCACCGGCAGTGGCTAGATGCCACCGGCTGGTTTTTGCTGCCACCGGCAATGTAGTTTGCCGGCCGGCACTATTTGTTGCCGGTCAGCACTTTTTTGTGCCGGTCGGCACTCTTTTTGGCCAAGATAGCATTTTTGGCCGGCCGATTGCTGTTCATCTGCTTTTGCAGATATTTTTAGACAGCTGTCTTGCTTTTGCTCCCCTCCATACACGTGTATGGAGGGATCTCCCTCTTGCAAAGCTTGTCTTGTAAGCTTTACAAGACAATATAGAGAGAGCTCTCTCTAAGGCAAAAAGAGGAGAGGCTAGGTTAGGGACTTAGGATATTTTGAGAGTAAAACAGCCATTGTTGAGCTCTTGTTCTAGGGTTTGGGTGAGATACACATTCTATCTCTCTTTCCCTCTCATTTTGTTCACTAGGTGCTTTGTGTCTTACTATTGCACACAAACACCTAGTGTTTCACCTTCCTCTTGAAACTAGGGTTCTAAGGGCTTGTTCTTGAGTTTCTTGACTGGTTTGAAGCCAAAGGAGGCCATTGGAGCACAATTTGTGAAGGGGTCTTCAAGGGTGAGATTCTAGTCCATTTTTCCCCCATTTTTGCATTGATTTTATACCTATCTTAGAGCTATTTTTGTGCTTATTGTATAACATAAAAAGTTATGTTTTTAGGCCCTCTTTATTGTTTGTTAAGAGTGTTTTGTTGTTTGAGGGTTGTTGACCACCCTTAGGCCTCAAAAGGCCTCATTTTGAGCCATTTTGTGTTAGCTCCGGGATTTTGGTGTTGAGGTCTCTTCACCACTGAAATCTTGAGGGATTTCAGTGGTGAAGATGATGCTTTGAAGTCCCAAGAAGGAGAGGGCCACCCCCTCTCCTTGTTGTCCTTGAAAAGGACATATTTTGGCCTCTTAAGGAAGCCTATGCTTGAGTGTGTGTTGAGCATGTTTGGTTTGTTTTTTCATGCTTATATATCCATAATATAACATGATTTCAAGTTGGTTTTGGAACTCCATGCATGCTTAGCATAGTTGCCATGTAATGCCTTGTTTATGCCTTAATGTGCTTTAGGTTGTTAGCCTTTGTTGGAGCATGTTTTAGGCTTAGTCTTGTGAAGATTTTGCACTTATTTTGACATGTTTTAGATCTGTCCATAAGTATTTGGGTTGATTTTGGCATGCTTGATATAGCTCCTTTGTATTTAGGCTTGTTGGCCTTGAGCATGTGCATGTGTAGCATGCCATCTTTGCATTGTTTTGGTGATTTGGGATCATTCTACATGCCATTTCAGTCCCATTTCCATGCTTGTTTGATTGCCTTGCATGCATCTTGAATGCCTCATAAGCTTGTGTAGTAATGCTCCATGTTTTGGTGTTTATGCATGCCTTTTTTTTTTGAGTCACTTAGATGCCATCTAAGTAGTCCTTTAGCTTTGTTTTAACATGCTAAACCTCTGATTTTGGTCCTTCTTTTCATGCCATGTTTGGTCATGTTAAGTGTAGTTCAATGCTCCTTTGATTTGCTTTGAACACTTGGACTATTTGGTGCATGCTTGGCTTGATTTGTTGCTTGGTTTGGCACCATGAATTAGCATGATTTCAAAGCTTATAATGCATGCTAATTATTCATGTTTGTCCCTTTCAAGTGTGCTCGAATGTTGCTTGATTTGTGCTTAAGTGTTGATCCTTATGTGCATGTGTGTGTGCATGCCATTTAGCCCTCACTTTTTAGCACATTGGCTACTGTTTTAGGCCTATTTTAGAGCTGCCTAATTCATGTATAAGACCACCTTTCCATCTATTTGCATTGCCATATGTATGCTTGTATGCTTGCATAAGTGCCTTGCCATGCCATGTTGCATCCTTAGCTTGTATGCCTAGGTTGCATTGCATCTTGCATGCATTCCTTGTCCCTTGACTTGGGTGATAGGGATTGGGAGTTTTGTTTGGTTGGTTTGCATACATTTGACATCAAAGTTGCATACTTGGTTCTTTGGGCCATCATGCATGGAAATGCGTGATTGGTGGTCCGAGAACCGAGGCACATGTCCCTTTGAGTCATTACAATGATAAGGGATATGGTTGATGCATACATGCCTTGAATTGTGCTGCCATGCCTTGTTTTGCCCTCTGTTGCTGTGAGTTGCAGGTCCAGCAGACTTTCTTTGCCGACCGGCAGTGTAAGGTGCCGGCCGGCAACCTTTTCTCTGCCGACAGATTCAATTTTGTGCCGATGGACATATACTAGTGTCGGTGGTGATTCCACTCAGCCGGTGGTACTCCCCAGTGCCTAGGGATGCAACCCTGAGGTTTTGACAGCCTCCAGAGGAGTGAAAGAAGGAAAACAGAGGCAGCTTGCGCATGGCGGCACGCTTCCCGAGGCGTTTTCCTGTTTTAATTAGTCTATTTAATTTGTTAATTAAATTAGGCAATTTGTAATATTAATTAGCTGGTGTAGTTAATTAATTTGTAATATTTATTCGGTCCTTCCGAGCAAGGGCAAATCTGTAATAAGTGTGTGTGGGTGGTGTGTATGTCTTCCAACCTCACTTCTTTCTTCCCTTTTACTTACCCGCTTTAATGGTTAGTATTAGGGCACGTTTAATTTAGCATACCCTATGCTATGCATGTGTGCATCCATGCATTTGTATTGCATGCATTAGGCTCGGTACATCACGCTAACTGCATCAATACTTCAATTCCCAAACTGAATACGTGATAATTGTGCATTTTCACATGACATGTTTAGGATAGCCGAGCCTATTCTAGCAACATTTTGTATGCGATGCATTAGGCACTTAACATGGACTTGGATCATGCATGTTTGCTAACAAGTTCATTGTTTTGGCATGGAGTACTATGTAAGTATTTCCGCTTTAGCATATCGCATGAGTGTGAATATTGCCATGACAGCATGCTTAACATATGGCTAGATGCTTATGTGTTAAACTGTTTGAAATGCCTGTGGGTGAAGGTTGGATTGTTTGAGTTGGAAAAACTCATTAAAATCCGTGTTTTAGCCTACTTGCGAGTAGCAAATTCCAAAGCATTTTCCAAAACAAACGGATATGCAATGTTTATTTCCAAATTAGGCAATCTAGTCTATACTTGTTTGCTGCGCGCATAACATAGTAATTCTAGGCTAATAATTGGTTTAAGAAGGCATAAAGTTTTCAAAAACGGATATCACGGTTAGTAGAGGCCGGTCTTCAGACCGGGCGAAAGGGGGTGCTCATAGCTGACCTTCCCCGATCGTACCCAAGCTCCCGAGCCGAGACAACTCCGGTGATGACGGACATGTGGCCTTCGGCACCGAGTCAGGGTTTCCTAAATTCTCCCATAAAAAATATTTAGGTGGCGACTCTGTATCTGGCAAAGCAGTCCATGTTTGGCACTACTTTTTCAAAAATCTGTTTCTCAAAACGATTTGCCGGATTTGGACTCTTTGGTTCAGATTAAGAACCGCGACACAAATCGAGAGTCCGAACTGTAGCGAGGTCCCCCCCGCGGGCTTGTTACAACACCCCTTATCATGTTTAAGGCTCAAAGGTGTGTAGTTCTCGACCCTTGGGTCACCAATCACGCATTTCGATGCATGATGGCCAAAAGAGTCAAGTGTGCAATTCAATATCGAATGACATGCACAAAACACATAAGGGACCTTAACCTCTATCATGTGTGTGGGAGCCAGAAAAATATAGGTACTAGCTTATTGGGCCTAACCCAAACAAAGCCCACAATGGGTCCAGCCCAAACAAATATCACACCCCCCCATCTATATAAAGGGGGGGCATCCCAAGTGAGAGGTATGTCTGTTCTCTCTACACAAAACACACACCCTTTCTAATAGATATATATACTACTTACTGATTCAAGGACTAACTTCATCATCGGAGTACTCCCGGCCGGCAACTCCGGTTGGATGGCACCGACTGTGTTCCTCATTGCAGATCTACAGGGGTGAAGCTCTTCTCTTCGTTGGATCTCCACACCATCCATGTGAGAGGATATTTCAAGGTCTCACAATTGGCGTTGTCTGTGGGAACGACTGAATGAGATCAACGAAGAACACAACAAACATGTTATTGTAAGTAAACACTCTACAACACTGTGTGTACTGACAAACTCCATGGAATCTCTTTTCTTTTTTCATGGTAAATCTTGATGACAAGTGTTATAATAAAATAGTGCTCTTGGATTTACTTTGGCATCTTCATTTTCTCTCTCTAAAAATGGGTTTCAGATTCTGTTATTATAAGAGCTTCTTTTCGACATTATCAAAAAGGTTGCTTAGCCAAATCCACCCCAGGATTGTTTATTTAGTTTTTGCCTCAAAGGAGTTTATTTTATGATTAATTCTTGAGATATACATATGTCTACATTAGCAATTGTTATGGAATCCACAGTTGGGTCTTTACTTTCTCTCTCTAAAAGTTTATTAATCAAGATATTCGGCACCACTATCTTCTCAGCGGGATCGAAATGAGATCGGAGTAAACTGTTAAAGCTGAAAGGCTCATTTAAATTTGGCACTTTATTTGGCTTGTCTATCAACCAACTCAGCAATAGTAACTCTTTATTGGGTTGTTTGTCAACTCTCTTGTTATTCTAAATCTCATTTTCTGAATTTATGCTTACAGAATTGGTCCACTATATATTGATGCTCATAGATTTGGTCCAAACATTTGTTTAATATCTATCTCGACATTCTGAGAAGAGTAGTCGGCACATATTATGTGGATCTGCTTTTACATTTTCAGTCACTAAAAATGGATTTCATATTTTTCTTGGTGACAACATCTTTTCGGCATTACAAATGGGACTGCACGGCCAAATTCATATGTAGTTTGCCATTTATCTATTTATTCTTTGTTTCTCAACACTTACCTTGCAGTTGATTGTTAACTTAGCTGTGTACCTATGTTAAAAACAAAATTGGTCTTCACTTTTTCACTTTTTCTTTCTCTAGACGAAACTAACATAAACAGGGTCATGAGTTATTATAAAACAATTTTTAAGGTTTTTACTTCATAATTTGTGCTAGTCTGAGGCAATCTCTCTCTCTCTCTCTCTCTCTCTCTCTCTATATATATATATATATATATTTACATAAGAATTCATTTGTCATGAACGACTCATTTTGATGCTGACCAAAATCTCGGCAAAACTAAACAAGTTGCATGCGTAAAGAAGTCTTGCCGACAGCCGGGTTGACACTAGAATCACAAGTATTCCAACAAAGGTTGTTTAGGAAACCATGTTCAGCAACTCTTCCACCTTTCTCGATATCACTACACTCCTCAAGCTGCCCATCATTGCGACACAACTCGGCATCTCTTCAACCCAGTCTAGCCGCGGCGAACCTTCATGATTACAGTGGGTCTTTATTTCATCTATTAGCAAGGTTTTTGGCCAAGTAAAGCACCAAGAAATTACCCATCAAGATCGTGCCCCTCCACTTCGTTGAATGCAACAAGTTCGGCGTTGACGGAATTATAAGGGCCGACTCATACTTCAAACCAAACCCAAATTTTCATCACCTCGACATCGAGTTTTCTAAAAATGATGGTATTATTTACTCGGTGCCACCATGGGTCCATCAACTTGCTAGTTCATCTCTGCCTTCAAAGTTCGGCGCTAGCACTCCAATTAAATTATTCGGCAACATCAAATAGCCAATCAACCACATTGCAAAAATAAAGAGACCAAAGTATTGCTAGGAATTTGTGTTGCTAGGAATTTTATTAAGCCGCCACCGTACATTCGTATGCTCTCTCTCTTTCTACTTGTATAAATTTTTACAGGTATAAAGAAATATTATTCGGCAAAGCTAAGAGGAATTACTGCTCAAGTTTTCGGCAAACCCAAATAATATTGTTGCTGACACCGAAGCGAAGAATGCCGACTAAATGTTCCAAAACATCCAAATGAACCAGCCCAGCTCAGCAACTTACTCGGCAAGAATTCAAAAGCATTACTCCGCAACATTGATTATTCGGCAACATTGCTTGTCAAACTCCGTAAATTCAGCAAATCATTCTGCTCCAAAATCTCGGCACTACTATCTCGGCATGAAACTAGCATCTCGGCTTGCCAAAATCCACATCTAACAATACCAGAGGATTCGCGTTGACTTAAGGAGCCCGAAGCCACTAACCAAAGGAGCAAAAAATTGACCGACACTTGCCGATAATTATGCAACAGCCCATAATTTCAACAAACTGCAATTTTCAGCATTCTCAAAACCTAATTTCGACCATACCAATGTGAAGTACTCTTTGAGACGAGTCCAACGCAAAAAACGGCGTCAAAATCGGACTTAAAACGAAGGAGATACAAGGCCTCAAAGTCACGAGCTCAAAACTGGAACTCTGCCTTCCACGACATGCAACATGAAGGTGATGAAATAAGAATTTATCATGCGCTTCTCGGCACAATGTGCTCTGTTGCATCTTATCGCATTCTAGTTAATCGGATGGTCCATTAATTTCGAGGACGCTTACCCTCTAGTTTTTTGCTGTGTAGAATCCATTTTTGAGGTCCAATTTTGTGAATTTTGAGTTTTAGCTTGGGATCAATCAACTGGCAAATCGGGGACGTTAAATGATAGTTCACCTGTCAAATCGTGTTCGATGAACGTGCAATTTTAATAGCAGGCTCCTCGAGTTGGTCCATGATCATCCATCTTCACCGATCACTCATCTTAACTTGAATTTCTTTTACATTTGGCTATCACAACTATGGATATACGGAAACCAACAAACCAACTTATATCCACAATTAATTCGGCAACTTACTAACTTAATTGGCTCATTACCTACTCTGCCACAAGACTACTCAGCCGCCCATACGTCACCGCATCGGACAATCCCGCCCTATTATCTACGTTATTCGGCTCACAACGTTATATGTCAACTTATTCGGCAATAGAATTTATCAGCATTATGAACGCTGCTTTCATATGATCAACTCGGCTCATAACTTATTCGGCAAAAATTACACTCATAACATTTATTATTCGGCACATTATTTTGGCGCTTGGTACGGACATGTTACTCGGCAATACTGAGAACTCATAGGCAATTGCTCGGCAAAGCTCCAAAGCTACTTTGGTGATTTATTTGGCTTATATATTCAACATCAACAACTGCAAATTCACAACTTCTTCGGCACAAACATCTCGAAAAATCGGCTAACATTATTCGGCTCATTGATTACTCGGCAAGACTACTTGGCCACATGCGGTAACATGCTCCATAGCATTGGACATCCTCGGCACAAAACTACAATTATTAACCGTTATTAACTTGCCTACCTTTTCAACAAAAATCCCATGCTTATTATCTCGGCATAGAACTAGCATCTCGGCTTGCCGAAATCAACATCTGAATATACAAAAGGATTCGCGTCAAATCAAGGAGTCCAAACCCACCAACCCAAGCAGCCAAGAAGTAACCAAAGTTCACTGAAAATTGCGATACGGCTCACATTTTCCGACAACTAAATTGTCAAAGCTATCAAACTCAAGTTTTGCCCATACTAACGTGAAGTACTCATTGAGACGAGTCCAACGCAACAAACCGCGTCAAAATCGGAGCTCAAACGAAGCCGTACGGGCCGCTCAAAGTTTGCCCAGAAAATGATTTCTTTCTCTGAGGAAGACGATCCAGCAAGATATAAAGAAATGATCATGTGCTTCGCGGTTGCATTACACCTTGTTAATTTGAGCCGTTAGATCCATTTTGGCTATAATTACGCCATCAGGAGTCTGATCACAGTGATCCAATAGTCCTTTCCAGCTATCTGACGCATTCTGGGTCCATCCGTACAATCAGAATTTGCAAATTCTGCTCAAAATAAATATGAATATATATATATTAAATAAATAAATAAATAAATAAAAATAAAAATAAATTGCAGATTTGATTCCGATATCACCAAGCACCCTACTTTGTCTCGGCTTCATAATGATTTTGCCACGGTACCGAACAGGGTCACGGCTTCATAATGTCTCGGCTTCTTGGCCCAAATCAATTTTATTCCTTCCGAATAACAAATCTTATTCAAAAGCAATGGGGCAAATATACCTTGGACAAGAAGCTCAACTTCATTAAGTTGGGAACCACTGCCAACCAAGTTCTTAGCAAACCTAACTCCGAAGGAATGCCAACACACCGCCGACCAAATGATACACCGATGTTTTGACACTAGTTACTCAGCAGTGCAACAACTTTACCCGGCAAGATTATTCGACCATTATTAATGCAACATTATGCATGATCATTATTCGGCCATGCATCAACTCTATTCGGCTAAGCAACATTATTTGTCAACCTTATGCATTGTCAAACTTTATGCAGCAACATTGCCCACAATATTCGGCAACTTTATTCGCCTAACAACATTATTTGGCAAAACATTTGCCCACTGGGACATCAGTCAATTTTCCGCTTTCCAATTGGGGCACATCAGCTTATCATCTTCTCGGCACCTTTGATATGCATGCATACTCGGCCAACTTCGTACAAACATTACAACGGCGTTTACTTGAGTTACAAACTTCCGCTCATTTTCACACAGCTTCAAGCAAGCGCCCGTTTTAGGGCAATACATCACACACTTGGCAGTCAGCAGTTTGTATATTTTTGCGTGCCGTCATTTTACCAAAGCCGAATCTTCCCTGCAACATAGGGCAATGGGAATCTACATTCCTTCCGACTAACACCTGGCATTCGAAAGCAATGGGGCAAGTCTACCTTGGACTAAACGCAAACTGAGCAACTCGGCAATTAA
Source organism: Camellia sinensis (assembly GCF_055761805.1). NCBI lineage: Eukaryota > Viridiplantae > Streptophyta > Magnoliopsida > Ericales > Theaceae > Camellia > Camellia sinensis. The sequence goes on along the minus strand of NC_138961.1, from coordinate 210,388,000 downwards.
ATAGTTGGCCCAATATCTACTTGGCAATTCCATACAAGCGGAGCAATATTATTGGTGATTAACACGTCCACCTTATTCGGTACAGGATACATTATTCAAAGTCCTTGCCATATTGGCACTTAGTTGCCACTTAAAATCAACAAAAGTCTCCGAGTACAGCGCAACTTTCGCACTCAGCACAAAGCGCCGTTAGCAAAGGCCTACACCCTTGACCAGGGTTATAATACCGCAGGTCTACACCTTCACCCGGGGGTAATAATACCGTGGTCCAATTTTTGACTGATATATCTACCTTATTTAATCTATCTTATTTGGTTCAGGTAATCATTTCCGTGTTCAACTTATAGAAATATTTCTAGCTCGGCATGAAAGTCCATATTTGGAAGCAATCTTTGCACTTGACAAAATACGACACCCATGCCCGGGGGTTAGAATACCGCGGCCTATCGTTATAATTTATTTGTATTCCTTTTTGGGTTTTAGCTCACCCCCCCTCATCTTATGATTGACTTACATACATTTATACATACATTCAAGACATACATACATTTATACATACATTCAAGACATACGTATATTTACACATACATTTAAGCATACATCCAGTGATTCATTCATACATTTTATTCATTTATCAAATGTATTCTTTGTCAAATGACCTAACATCTATTTGAACAGTATAACTCGGCAATAAAAACTCTCATTCCTTCTACCGAAGACAATGAAAGTTTTGGGGCAATTCTGGGAGCCAGAAAAATATAGGTACTAGCTTATTGGGCCTAACCCAAGCAAAGCCCACAAATGGGTCCAACCCAAGCAAATATCACACCCTCCGTCTATATAAAGGGGGGGGGGCATCCCAAGTGAGAGGTATGTCTGTTCTCTCTACACAAAACACACACCCCTTCTAATAGATATATATACTATTTATTGATTCAAGGACTAACTTCATCATCGGAGTACTCCCGGCCGGCAACCCCGTTTGGGTGGCACCGACTGTGTTCCTCATTGCAGATCTACAGGGGTGAAGCTCTTCTCTTCGTTGGATCTCCACACCATCCATGTGAGAGGATATTTCATGGTCTCACAATGTGTGATCAAGAGGCAAGGCAATGCACACACAATGCTATGCAAACTAAGCATGCAAGAAGCATGCAATGGAACTAATATGCAACAACATATAATGTACTAAATATGTAACAAGCATGCGACAACATGCAAAGCAAGACGGATGAGCATGCAACAACATGTCAATTAGCAAGCGTGTAAGCATGATGTGAAGTAGCAACTTTGAACAACATGGTAAATGGACTTAAACTAAAGATGGATAGACCTCAGCCATGCCCAAAATCAGTGGCAATTAACATCAAAACTAAGGCACCAAAAGGTAAGACATGCATGCACACATATTGGTCCATAAGCTAGGCAACAATGCATAACCCTTAGAGGCACTCAAAGGGTGAAAGAAGTGGGAGCTTGGCAAGTCTATATGCTCTGAAATGTCACGGTAAATGATGCCAAATCATGTACATGTCACAAATGAAACATGCTATGGTGCTCAAAACTCAAAGCTAGCAAGGCCAATTGCACTATAGCTATGCAATATAAGAACCATATGGCCAATACAACCCAAAACAGTCCTAGAGCATTCCAAAACAATGACAAAACATGCATGGAGCAAAGTCAAAACAAGCTAGTGCATGGAAATGAAACATGCTCTGAAATATCATTCCAAATGATGCTAAATCATGCAAATAGCCCAAGCAATGCATGCTAGTAGCTTGGAAACTCAAGGCTAGTGAGCTAAAATGCACTATGGCTATACAAAGCATGGCATGCATGACAAAAGCAACATAAATCAGACCTAGAGCATGATAAAAGATGACCAAAAGTTTCTCAGAGTTAAGCCAAAATCATGCTATAATGATGGTCTAAAGCATGATGCATGTTAGGCTAGTGTGCAAGTTTACACTACAAGTGTATGGAGCATGCAAGGGGTGATCAAACTAGCCCAAAACAGAGTTATGGCACGTCTAAGAAGTCACAAAAATGAGCCTAAACAAAGCCATAAAGAAGTAAAAACACATAGTCATTTGGTTCGCCATCAACACTAGCAAGCAAGACAAGAGGAGAGGGGATCACCCTCTCCTATTTGGGCCCTCAAAATAGGGTTTTTACCACTGAAAATCCTCTGCATTTTAGTGGTTTAAAGGCCACAAAAAGTTATTTTGAAAGGCCTTAGAAGATGGCTCAAAAGCTATGCAAGCTAAGGAACAAAAGGAAGAAACAACCCCCTAACACAAAATAGGCCTAAACCATCATTTTGAGGATTGAAAAATAGAGTTTTCTTCAGTTCAAAACCAAGCCAAAAATATTTTAAAATGGTGGCAAAACAAGCATGCAAAGTTGGCCAAGATAGTGTACAAAATGAGGTTAAAACAGAGAGAGGCTTACCCTTGAAGCACAGCTGCAAAACAGGTCCAAAATCTGAGCCAAAACCAGTTTTTGGAGCTCAAAATGATCCTTAAAGAACCTCAGCCCAATGGTGGTTGAGTTTGATCAAGGATGCCTGGGCAAAGGTGAGGTATATCTTCAAGTATACCTCTTACATGCACACAAGGTCAAGAGGGAGAGCAAGCTTGAGTGAAAAGCTGAACTTTTGCTCTAAAATTTCTAGAGAGAGAGAACTTTTCTAGAGAGAGAGGCTCCTAAAACTTGTTCAAGAAGTTCCCCATTGCAAAATGGGAGATATATCATCATATATAGCAAAAGCAAGACTCAAGGTCGAAAATATCTGATTTGGGACAACTGGAGCAAGTTGGAAACAGCTGGAGGAGAAATATCTGCAAAAAATCTAAGTTTTGGACATTTTTGGCCGACCGGCCAACATTTGTGGCCGATAAGGTTCACTTTTGGCCGACCTATGGCCAATGAGGTCCAATTGTGGCCGATGTAGTGCCATAGAGGCCGATGGAAAAAATCAGTCCTAGTCCCTGACTTGAAGCAAGCCTAATTCCTTCATCTGGACTCTTTTTCAGATCATTCTTGAGCCTAAAATGTAGCCCCGGAAGTCTTCTTTCCAAATTTGGTAGCCTCACCTCAAAATTCCATGTGTACTAAGAGATATACCTCTTTTAGTGAAGGTTGCTATGTTTCAGTCCAACCGGAATGATGCCCAACTTCAACCAGTCATATCTCCCCCATACGGACACGGCTTTAGGAGATTCTTAAGAGAAAAATGAAGCCCCGGAAGTAAGCTTTCCAACGGTGGTAGCCTCATAGTTGAAATCCATGTATTCAAAAGGATAGGTCTGATTTAGTGAGGGCTACTCAACTCTCTTTTAGCAATTCATACCCAACTTCTTCCTCAACTTGGTTTCTTCCCTCTTCTCCTATTTTCTTCAACTCCAAACCCCTAAGCAAGGTGTTTTGAAATATTTTTCATAGATTTCACCTCCCTTTCATTCATTTCCACTTTGTTCTTGCTCGGTTTACCAAAAAGCGCAACATTTAACAAAATGCGAGCGTCGGAACATCGTAGGAACTTTATTTCAAAAATATTTTGAAAGAGAGGGTTTTAAGGTCTAAAAACCATTCAGAATATCTTTGGTCCAAAATGGTGTGTGAGGTTAGGATTTGACTCTCCTCTTGCCGAAGAAATCGAACTTTCTTTCACTGCACATCTTTCACCACCAAGTAAACCATCAGTAATGCCCAAGTCTTAAGGGCGGTCAAAAATGGGGTGTCTACAACATGCAATGTTTTGTTCCAACTTAGGCAATCTAGTCTATACTTGTATGCTGCACGCATCACATAGTAATTCTAGGTTAATAACATGAGTAAGAACACGTATGTTTTCAAAAACAACATATCATGCTTAGTAAAGGCTGATCTTTTGATCGGGTGAGCGGGGGTGCTCATTGCATGACCTTTCCCTCTCGTACCCAAGTTCCCGAGCCGAGGCAACTTTGGTGATGACAGACACGTGGCCTTAGGCACGAGTTAGAGTTTCCTAAATTTCCCAAAAATAAAACATTTAGGTGGCGACTGTGTATCTGGCAAAGCAGCCCATATTTGACACTTCTATATTAAAATCAGTTTTCCAAAACGATTTGCCAGATTTTGAACTCTTTGATGATTTATCGGTCTCACATTGCACCTTGTGAGATTAAATTCAGAATCGTGACACAAGTTCGAACTGTAGTAGCTAAAAACAAAACGATTCGTGCCCTCGCGGCACGGAGAGCGAAGTTCTTCAGGCGGTCTACAGTTTCTGGCGACTCTGCTGGAGACTTAGAGAATTTGACTCAAACTCATGATATCTTGTTTTGTTTACACTTATGTGTTTCTTTGCATTGCATTTGCATTGGTGCACCTAGGACACCGTGTTCGCCGTCTATTATTCCTGAACGATTAGTCAGAGGCTGCGTGCCATAAGGTTGACTGCTTACGGGCTCTGCCACGATGGGAACACAAACCTCGGTTTTTGCCGAGGCACCATTTTTTACCATTCGACCTAGTGCATATCGGAATCCGTAGTGACCATTCCAAGCTAGGACAGGTTGCTTACCCGATTGTAGGTTGTTTAAAACTGCTGCATGCGTAGTGAAACCCTAGCTCCTGACAAAATAGGACAGGTAAACCCTACCCCAACATAGGGGTGTTTTGGCTCTCATTTACTTGCTATGTGCTTTTAGAGTGTGCCTCTACAGGGAATGCATGTATCAGTTTGCAAGTCTGGGTATCAGGCCTGAGGGCATCAGTGTTTGAAATCAGTTTTACCTGAGGGTATCAGATTTGGGGCAGCAATTTGGGCACAGTAAATAGTGTTTGAGAACAGTGTATTCAGCTTACAAGTGCCAACTGTGTGTTGTCATGTCAACTGCGTATTGTCTTTATTTAAGCCGTTATGTTGTCCGTTTTTCTGTTCATTGTTTCCTTATTATGCTTTATTTATCTTTTTGCAAGGTAGTTTAGCACAATTGCATCCGACCAGGCAGATATTCCCCGAGCACTCTGGGTTAGAGGTCGAAGACTTAATCGATCCGAGGATTTGATAGACGGACAAGCAGTGTTCCCTTTTTTTACCCCCGGTTACTAGACGGAGGTCAGTAAGACGCAGTGTATCAGTACAGCGGTTGCTAGATCAGTGGTCCTTGAGTAATCGGGCTGAGATTTCTGAGTCTACTGCAGAGATAGATATACCGGTTATTTAGTTAGATCAGCACAATATGGTAGGTATGGAAGAGATGATGCGTCAGCTCCAGGAAAGTATGCAAGCCATGCAGTGGGATGCTGCCCGCCAGGCAGAAGTGGCTACACATCAAGCAGAAGTAGTGGCCCAATAGGTAGAGTTAATTGTCAGGCTATAGCAGCAAACCGGAGCATCTGCTTCGCACCCACTTCCTCCCCCACCTAGAGTCCCAACACTAGGGGAGACAGCAAACATCCAGGAAAATACGGACGTTTCAACGGGGCCAGCTCCTTCCCCAATCCTACCCCAACTGTCAAAAGCGCCCACCAATCTAGTGGATTCACCGTTTGAGTTTGAGATGGATCCAACAGCGCTAAAAGTGAGCAAGCTAGAAAATCTATTCAAGAAGTCTCAAGGCGTGAAATCCATTCCGGATATAGAGGATGGATATAGCGATTCGGCCGTGACCCTGCCGGACCGATTTAAGATGCCACATATTGACCGCTTCGACGGTTCTGGAGATCCTATGGTGCACCTATGGCTGTTTTCGGATATCTTAAGGCCGATGGGCCTCTCCAGATTGCAGAAGCTTTCCTTGTTTGGCTGGACCCTGTCGGGTGTAGCAGCTATTTGGTATGCAAAACTGGAGGACTCTGTTAAGAGAAGCTGGGAGGAGATGGCCGAGGCCTTTATAGCTCAATACTCCTACAACATGCAGATCGAGGTCACAACTCGTTATCTCGAGACAACCAGGCAAATGCCAAAGGAGAGCTTCTCAGATTTTGTGACCCGTTGGAGGGCTAAGGCCTCGACGATGACCATCAGGCCGGTTGACAAAGATCAGATACCGATGGTTATGCGCAACCTCCAACCTAAGCTCATGCAAAAGATGATCGTCCTCCCCTTACCCACCTTTGCAAATTTACATGAGATCGGGGTGCAGATAGAGGACGCCATGAAACAGGGTCTGATTGACCATGAGAGAGCAGCCCAAGAGGGCATTCAACCGCAATATGAATGCAGGCACCAGTAATGCTACAGCTGCCAGAACTTCAGACGTGGGCATGGTCACCACCACCACTCAAAAAACCCTTGCAGCTACACCCTTTATCGGTGCATCCGGAAGTAGCTTGCAAACAGCCAGATATGCACCCCGAGGCCAAAGAACCTTCACCCTATTATACATGTCTTTGTCCAAGGCTTTGGGGGTTTTGATCAAGAAAGGGCACCTGAAGCCCCTAGAGCCGCGACCATTACCAGAAAGGCTTCCTCCCTCCCATAACCCGGCGAAGTACTGTGCCTATCACCAACAGCATGGTCATGAAACCGACCAGTGCTTTTGATTGTGTGATGAGATTCAAGATCTCATTGACAACAAGGTAATCGTGCCTCCGGAGAAGCCGAATGTCACCACCAACCCTCTCCCACCACATAACCAAGCTCCACCTCCCAAACGCATTAACCAAATCCAAACTGGGGTTGTGTCATATGACCCTAGCATATATATCACACCCTCCCACCTGCCTAAGCCAGAGGTGTTCATTCCTGACAGCACGGATTTGTGCATGTTGAGCACCTTCCAAATCCAACCTGAACCGGTGGTGGTGACTATCGAAGATATAACAGGGATCACTTTGGAGGCAGAGAGGAACGTGGATTCAGAGGCTGAGGGGTCTGTGAGACTTGTGTACAACCCGAGCGGTTAAATCACACCAACGGATCAGCCTAAGCCAAGGGTGGAATTGCCAGTGGGGGCAGAGATCAGTGTAGTACAGGAGGATGGACCTAATCAAGGGTTAGATGACCTAGCTGAGCTAGAAGAGGACATTGCCAACCTTCAATTTTTCAACGAACAGGATCTAGGGGACGTGACTATCAACTGGTTCGATTTGGAAGGGTCAGCAGAAGCTACTGGGTGGCTCAGCGACGAGCCAGATGTTGTTGAGCAGCCTCGGCCAGAACAGGGTTCGTCAGAGATAGGGACATCAGCAGTGGCCGAAATGACCGAGAATCAGAGTGGATCACCGGAAAGCACTGGTGTTACGAATGTTGCTCGGGAACTAGGCAGTTTAAGTACGAAAGATACCGAATAGCAGACTGTACTGAAGCAGTTTGAGCGGGAAAAGGTCGAAGATCTTGAGAGGGCCAGGAAGGCCAAAGCCCCTACAGGGACGGAACATGCTATGAGCATAGGAACGGAGTGTGCCGTGCATACAGAAACAGTTATAACAGAACCAGACAGGTGTCTGTCAGTTGTCGACGGTATGTGGTGGGAAGACGATGACCTATGTCTTGCCCCCACAAACAAAGATTGCGGACAGAACCAATCGGATGATACCTGGTATGTTGGGGAGGTTGACCACATGACCATGAGTGGGCGGTATTTCAAGCCTCCACACTTAGATCAACCAGAGGCGTCTAGGAAGGACAAGGAGGCGGAGAGGTAGAAAGAACAATTGCTCAAAGAGGAGGCTGTACTGAAATAGCTCAAGAAAATCCAAGTAGACATCTCCATCTGGGGACTGCTTATGGCCTCAAGAGTTCATAGACAAGTTGTCCTTTCTGCAATGGACAGGGCCAAACTTTCAATCGATACCACGCCCGAATAGCTGGTAGGGCTTATTTTTCCGGGAGGAGCTTTCTCGACGTTGACTGTCACTGACGAGGAGCTGTCGCCTGAGGGCTCAAACAACAACAAACCGCTCTAGATCTCTGTTGAGTGTAGAAAAAAATGGATACTAGTGGTCCTTGTTGACACAGGATTTGCTATTAACGTGTGTCCATCGAGGACAACATATGCTATCGGGTTGAAGCCAGCTGATTTTGTGCCAATCGCCCAGGTGATACGGGCGTATTACAATACTAGCAGAGAGGTGATGAGGAGTGTACAAATTCAAACTCAGGTCAGTCCAGGGCAACAAGATATTGACTTTCATGTCTTGGATGTTCCCACAACCTTCAATCTACTCCTAGGGCGGCTGTGGCTACACCAAGTGAAGGCAGTCTCTTCTACCCTGCACTAGATGTTGAAGTATCCCCACGGGAAAGGGGTGTCCATAGTTTTTGGGAATTCTTTAATCCATCCACCACTAGAGCTTTCTACGCTAGTTCTGGAGATTGAGCATGGCACGGAGGATGTGTTTCTGTCAAGGTTCACCGTAGCTGAGGCCCGGGTTGTACAAAGCATCTTAGCTGTTGATGAGGGGTTATATGTCAGCACACAGTCTGTCTACCTTATGAACAAGCTCTAGCACATCCCCGGGATGGGATTAGGGAGAAGTGGCCAGAAAGGCATTCCAACGTCGGCCGAAGTGCCGCATAACCCACATACCTTTGGCCTAGGTTATCTGCCTACCAAGGAGGATTGGGTGAGGAAAGGAAAAGAGATGGCCGGAAGGGCCAGAGCAAAGAAAATCGGGAAACCTTATGAGTTGGTGCATCGGCCCATCCAAGGCACCCTGAACGGATGCTTTCTCCGGGAGGGGAAGACTTTCCATTCTACGGCTTCCCAGAGCAATGGCTAAATGCAGAGAGGCGGCGGTTACCGGGGTTTGAAATTTTCTTTGACTTGCAATTGTCTGGGGATGATATTCCCGAAGAGCAGACAGACCCACCAGCTGAGGGTGAGCAGTTCAAGGAGGATTCCGAGAATACAAAGATTGAAATGGGGGTAGCACTGGCTTGTCTACTCTCAGATCCTCAGATCGTGCAGGAGTGCTTGGGGGATAACTTCTCAGTGTCTATGATCGGGAATGAAGAGGTTGTGCGCCCATCTTCAAACATTCTGGATGCGTCCATCGCACCCTCTCTGGTCTGGCAATACGAGAAAGGGCTTCTTATCGAGTAGCACTGGGTTAGGTAGTGAGCCGGAATCTGATTCCACTGAGTTTGTGGAGTCGGAATCAGGTTCCAGCTCGTCTGAGTCTGAGTCTGGTATTCTTGGGGGTGACAACCCGGATGCCACAGTCCTGTCTAGGTCGTCTTTTTCTTTTCCTTTGAGTCTGTTGTAATAGAGGAATCTGGCGATTTGGAAGTGATTAATGAGAATGGTACAGCTGTTGCTTCCGAGTACTTTTTCGTGCCCTTAATTTATTGCATTAATCAAGACTTTCAAAATTTTGATGAAAACGACGAGGAAGAAATTCCTCTTATTTTGAAATATTTGCTTGATCAAGAGCAGGAGAGGTTTGTAAAACCCTTGGTTGATGAAATCACCATAATTAATGTTAGTACTGAGAAGGACCCGCGGCTGGTCCAGATCGGGGCCACGTTGTCTTCAGAGAAGCGCGAGCGCTTAGTCGCTTTGTTAAAAAATTTTAAAGATATTTTCGCGTGGTCCTAAGAAGACATGCCTGGAATCGATCCTGAGATTGTACAGCACCAGATCCCTCTTGACCCAGAGGCTCGACCTGTTAAGCAGAAGCTCAGAAGGATCCGCCCGGATTGGGCTCTCAAGATCAAAGAAGAGGTCACCAAGCAAATTGACGCAGGGTTCCTGCTGGTATCTGAATACCCAACTTGGTTGGCCAATATAGTTCCGGTGCCGAAGAAGGATAACAGAATTCGGGTATGTGTGGACTTCAGGGATTTGAACAAAGCCAGTCCGAAGGACGACTTTCTTCTGTCGCATATTGACGAATTAGTGGACTTCACTGCTGGGCATGCGTTGCTCTCAATCATGGATTGGTTTTCTGGCTACAATCAATTTTTGATGGCACTCGAAGACCAGGAGAAGACTGTTTTAACCACCCCGTGGGGAACCTATTGTTATAGGGTGATGCCGTTTGGGTTGAAGAATACTGGGGCTACATGTCAACGGGCTACGACCATTATTTTGCACGACATGATCCATAAAGAGGTTGAGGTGTACGTGGACGACATGATTGTCAAGTCCAAGGAAAGAGAGGGCCACTACACCGCCTTGCAGAAATTCTTCCAACGAATCAGAGAGTTTCGGTTGCGGCTGAATCCTCAGAAGTGTACATTTGGTGTTATAGCAGGGAAAATGCTGGGGTTCTTGATCACACAAAGGGGCATCAAGGTCGACCCTTCCAAAATCAAGGCCATCTTAGAAATACCACCACCGAGGACTAAAAAGGAGGTGCGAGGCTTTTTGGGTAAAGTGCAATTCATAAGATGGTTTATTGCAAAATTAACCTTGACTTGTGAACCACTCTTTGGTCTCCTAAAGAAAGGAAAGAAGTTCCAATGGGACGGTCGATGCCAAGCTGTTTTCGAACAGATCAAACAATATTTACAAAACCCACCTGTATTGTCTTCGCTTGAGCCGGGAAAATCGTTGATTCTGTATCTTTCAGTGACTGAAAGTACAATGGGCTACATGCATGCACAGGAGTTTGAGGACAAAGTGGAAAGAGTTATCTTCTACCTGAGCAAGAAAATGCTGGATTACGAGACCGGCTACACTCCGTTGGAGAAGGCTTGTCTAGCCTTGGTATGGGTTACTAGGAAGCTGCGACACTACCTGTTAGCTCACTCTGTAATACTGGTTTCGAGATTAGATCCCATCAAATATCTCTTTGAGAAATTGGCACTTACGGGTAGGCTAGCCCTTTGGTCGCTTTTGCTTTCCGAATTTGATTTGAAGTATATGACGCGTAAGTCAGTGAAAGGGAGAGCGGTAGCGGAGTTCCTAGCTGATCACCCAGTTGAAGGGGATGAAGTAGTTGAGTATCTGTTTCCAGACGATGCCATTCTACATGTCGAAGAAGAGACTTGGATGATGTACTTTGACGGAGCGTCAAACCAGTACGAGTATGGGATAGGGCTATTGCTGATAGCGCCCGACAATTCCCGCATACCCTTAGCATTCAAACTCCGGTTCAAAGTATCGAACAATGAGGCAGAGTATGAGGCATGTATTGCTAGACTAGAAACTGCCCTAGAACTAGGGGCAAAACGATTGGATGTCATCGGGGACTCGAACCTTGTTGTATCTCAAGCTAAAGGAGATTGGAAAGTTAAAGAAAAAAAGATGAGAATCTATCACCAGACCATGGACGTGATGATTCCTCGATTTGAGAAACTGAATTTCGCTCATCTATTAAGAGAGAACAACAGGTTCATTGATTCATTAGCAACTCTATCTTCTATGATAGACATCCTTTTCGGAGTCCAGTTACGTCCAATCATCATCGAACAGAAATTCGTGCCGGCCTACGAGCTGATTGCTGCCATAGATGAGGTACAAGATGAGAATCCCTGGTATTACGACGTCTGGAACTTCTTGGAAAAGGAAGCGTATCCACCAGGGGCAAGTGCCAAAGATAAAAGGGCAATTCGAAGAATGGCTGCTCAGTTCATCGTCTGCGGGGGTAAACTGTACAAGAGGGGTCATCTCAGGATGCATAAACTGTGTGTTGATGCTGAAGAATCCAAGCACCTGATGGAGGCCATCCATGGAGGAGAGTGCGGAGCGCACATGAATGGGATGATGCTAACTCGGAAGATCCTTAGACAGTGTTATTACTAGTCCACCATGGATGAGGATTGTATTGGCTTTAGCCCTGTTTGGTAGGACTTATTTTCAGCTTATTTAAGCTTTTAGCTTAATTTTAAGCTATTTTGATATGTTTGGTTCAGCTTAACAATACAGCTTATAGCTTTTTGTAAGTAAAAAATCAACTTATTTTTTTAGTGGGGGAGGAGAAACTTAATTTATAAGTCAAAAATCAACTTATGTTCACAGTTATAAGCTATAAGCTGTTAAGTTATAAGTTATAATCACTTTCCCATAGTTCTACCAAACGGGCCATTTGTTCGGCGATGCCACAAGTGTCAAATCCATGCAAACCGCATGAATATTCCGCCGTCGAAGCTGTGCAACATGACTTCGCCATGGCCGTTTTCAGTCCGGGGGATTGATGTGATTGGGGCTGTCACTCCGAAGGGGTCCAACGGGCATGAGTACATTTTGGTAGCGATAGACTACTTCACGAAGTGGGTTGAGGCCCAATCTTACGCGGTGTTGAAGGCATCACATGTTGCTAAGTTCATCAGGAACAACATCATCTGTTGCTACGGGGTCCCGAATGAGATTATTTCGGATAATGGTTCCCACTTCAAAAAGGAGGTAATCTATTTGTTAGAGAAGTACAACGTAGCTTTTCATAAGTCATCTACATATCGGCCGCAAACCAACGGAGCAGTTGAAGCCGCCAACAAGAACATCAAGCACATCCTACAGAAGATGGTGGAAACCTACTGGGACTGGCTAGATAAGCTGCCATTTGCTCTGTGGGGCTGCTGGACTTCAATTCGAACTTCTACTGGAGCAACTCCGTATTCCTTGGTTTATGAGATGTAGGCTGTTCTGCCTATCGAAGTTGAGGTTTCGTCATTACGGGTATTGGCTGAGTGTCAGATAGCTGAGGCAGATTGGCAGCAAAGCAGGTTCGAAGAACTTATGCTCTTTAATGAAAGAAGGCTAAAAGCACTGTATCATGCCCAGGGTTATCAACGAAGAATTGCCAGGGCTTTCAACAAGAAGGTTAAGTACAAGAATTTGAAGGAAGGGGATCTTGTGCTCAAAGACAACCGAGCTCCCATCCACGACCCTAGGGGCAAGTTCAGACCCAATTGGACTAGCCTTTACCTCATCAAGTGTATCTGGTTGGGTGGAGCTGTCGTTCTGATAGACCTAGATGGCCTAGAGTTCTCCCAGCCGATCAACACGGACAAGTTGAAGAAATACTTTCCCTGAGTGGCTCGCTAGGCCGAAAACCCGAAAGGGCGACCTAGGTAAAAGTTAGAGCATGAAAAATTTGAAATAATAAAAACTGAGCTCGCAAGGTTAAAAACCCAGAAAGGGCGACCTTGGCAAAAGTTAGAACGCAAAAGGAGAGTGTAAATACCCAAGTGAACCAGAGCCGAACTATGTAAGGCTTGATTTCCATCTTCGGGATACCTAGGCAACTTCATTCTGAAGTCCAGCCATAAACACTTCCAAATCAACTTTGTCCATGTGATCATGTTGGGTCATCTTTGTCTATTTTGCATTCAAGAGCTCGGTTGTGATCTCCAATGTAGTGCTATTCAGACTAGGGGCAACTTTCCAGTTGTTGGGATCTGGGGTTGTACATCTTAGTGATAGATCTCGGGCGTGTCCAGTTTTGATCCATATCGAAAATGGTTTTGAAAAGTTTTAATAAAAGTTGATTTTTGCTCAAATTAATCTTTTTATGACTTAGAACATTTTTGAACCAAACGGAAAATTTTCAGTACCCACAACCTTCAATTACATGGATTTCAGCACAGAGTTCTCCTACTCTTGAATACAAATTGAAGTTGCTTTTTATGACATTCATAAAGAAAACTTGAAAGTACTGATCAAAGCAAATAAACTCGGGGCATAGTTAGGTGTTCCTGCCTCCCCTCCCAAAGCTTGTGGAAGCCTCTGATGCCGGAGAAGGCCTAATATGCGCCTCTTCATCAATCCAAGCTATGCACTCATCAGAGAGGGTGCAACTAAAGGTGGGAGCGGGGGCTAGAAGCTCTCTCGTCCTCCATGCTGTGGCATACCGAGCTAGCTGTGTGCCTCGAACTGGAAATGCAGCAGGGCACTCTATCCCCTCTGTTGGGCAAGTCTGATCATGTCCGAACTGGCGCCAGAATCAGAACGGGAAATAGAATACACAGTGAGTTAGTCCGATCTACTGAATCCTGGGCTGGCGAGACATGCTGTAACTCATCGCCGACGGATTGAGCCAAGGGCACCGCCAAGCAATGCTGGTAGCAGATAGACTGCACATCCATTCGCACCACTATTCCTCATGAGGGGCATCGACCAGACATCGCCGGAAGAAATGGCTGCGAGCTGAATACGTTGGGCATGAGTCCATAACCTTCAACTTATCCATTAACCATATCTGGGGGGGGATAAAAAATGAGAGATTAAAGAAAAGAGAGGTGTACGTTGAGAGAAAAGTGAGAAAAGGGTTTTGAGAGAAAAACCGAGCCTGAGGGCCGAGTGATGTGAGAAATTTATGTGAGATAGGGTGGGAAACATTACCTGCAGTAGTAGTGGACTCCCCGCGAATCTAGTTGTCTCTCGGCGATGGAAGGCATCCAAACCCATCAATGTCTCAACCAGTGTCAAGGCAATACAGCTCTTGCCCTTTTTTAAGCCTTGGGCAACCTCAATCAAATGGACACTAGATCGTCCGGAGCCTGAGGCAAGCAAGAAATGGGACAGCATGCACAAGCAAAGCGCATGTCGCCGAAAACCCTGCCAGTGATGGTCGCCGTGGTCACCGGCATTAGAAAACCGATAAACCAAGCTCGGGATGTCCAATTCTCTATCGCGGATCAAAGACCGAGCACCATGCATAGTGAGCCCGCACATCCGTCCTAAGGCTTAGATGTGGCCAAAGCGGAATTGCGGCAAAATCTCTTCCTCGCGCTCGGACTCCATCAAAGCTTGGAAGTCTTCGAAAGTGGGACATATCTCTTGTCCGCCAAAGCTAAAGACGTGTGTTACTGGATTCTAAAACCTTGCCGCGGCATGAAAGAACGAAAAACGCAGCGGGGTACAACCCAGCGTGAGTAGTGCATTTATGCCGAAGCCCCAGAAATACAACTTTTCCGAGCCATCCAAGGTAGCAAACCAATTTGTGAGATTTTTGACAAGAAATGTCTCCATTTTGGTGCAAAACTAAGTTAGAATGAGGGAACCATGAAGCTGGAACCTTTATGGAGGATAAGGCACTATTTAGAGGACAAGTGTCAGAAAACTGGAGGTCCCCAGGCAAAGTGGTCGGCCGACCATTTTTTCTGGTCGGCCAACCAATTTTTTTGGTTGACCAGCTACTTCTCCTGGTCTGCAGAACAAAAAACTGGTCGGCAAGCTCCTTTACTGGTCGGCCATGATCAAAAAGTGGTCTGCAGCCTTTTTCTTGTCTCCGGAAGAGAGTCTCTAGCTTTCCCGTGTGGTGAGATTGTTCAAGGTCTGAGTTTACCTTTATTTCAGATGTGTTCTGTCGCTTCGTTTGTCCAAAATGCATTTGCTTATTGAGTTGTTATGTTTTGGTTATCGAGTTGTTGCTCTTTGATTATCGAGTTGTTGTTCTTTGTTTATCGAGTTGTTGCTCGTTGCTTATCGAGTTGTAAACTTATTAAGGTTATGTTGTTTCTTAGTGAGTTAAGTTGTTTAGTTTGTTATGTTGGTTCACTACCTGACTTCGCAATACGCGATGTTCAATTTCCATTAAATCTCATTTTTATGCAAAATGATGCGATGCGATGCGATGCTTAGAATACAAATGCAGTACTTTTTGAACAAAAGTCATTTTCATTCCATCATAGCTTCTTTTTTACAACATTTTACAACAGGGTACAAGTTTTGAAGAAAATAAAACTGCCTAAAGCTGTACAATGTGCTACAACTACATGTAAAAAGAAAAATAAAGCAGGAACATCTGCATCAGTGCTATCAAGCTCAAGATCGAGAGGCCCTCTTCACGCTCTTCAGCTGAGCAGCCTCTGCACCACCACCGCCGGCAAATCATCTGAATCAGAGCCATCATCCTCGGAATCCTCCTCGGCGTCACCTCCGCCCTCAGAACCGGAATCGGAGTTGTCATCCCTATCTACATATGTCTCTGATTGTGGATGTGCTGACTCCTCTTCCTCGCTGGACTCCTCATCATGTCTGACAGGTGCTCTACGTCTCCCCCGGCTGCGGGTCGAGACCCCTCTCCCAGCTGATCGAGAGGGCCTGGATTGCCCGGCCTGCAGTAGTGCGACCTGAAAAGGCAGTTTTGAATACATTAGCTAGAGTATGTATATCAGATGCAGATGCAAGAATGCTACATAGAGTGTGTGCATGCAGATATAGTATGTGAGTGTGATGTGTCAGATGTGCTCTACACATGCAGTGAAACAATATAGTCAAATGTTCAGTTTCAATATGTCATCAGAAGTATGATAAATGCAAGGAAAATGAAAAGTACTGGAATGCCGGAGGCATACAAAAGCGTCTCCCTCCGCAAGACCATGCTCTCAAGTGAAGCCACCACTCCGAGCAACCCCTCAGCATACTCTCTGGGAGGCTGCAGATGCAAGTTCAAGTCATCAGTGAATGAATGAATGTCTAAATATCTGAGTGATAAATGAAAACTGTGGAGCATACTGGTGGTGAGCCAGGGTCACTGACGTACCGATGATCAGGTAATGGAGGCTCCAGTGGAATCGAGTAAGATGTGCCATACTGCCAGCTTGTCAGCTCGGTCGAAAGATCTAGCCACCCAACATACCGGCAAGTCGAGGGCATCCTTTTAGCCCCACCCCTCGATGTGCTAGCCCTGCTAGCAGAAGGGATGTCTACAGCTTGAGCGCAACTCAATGATGGCATATCAGCAGCTCTCCTCGTAGGAGTACGAACACCTGTCAGTGGAGTCATCATGTATGTATGGCGGCATGTCGCGTACTCCCCCTCCTCCAGGAAAAGAACTGTGTCGACACCTAGCATAAGGTCGTCAACCTCTCGGGGAGTGAGGCTCTCTGTGGACCGTATGTCCAGTGGAGGTGCTGAGGAGACTCTTGAGCAGGATTACCCATCGTCTGGCGTATGAAGCGATCCCCAAGAAACCAGGCTCTGCCAACTGGTCCCTCAAACAAAACCTTGAATCGGGAGGCACTCCATGCCCCAGCGAACTGGAATCGAGAATACCCCAGCATTGCCAGCTAAGGCTGCCAAGTGATCTGCGGATAGTAAGTGCATAACCTAATTAGATGTCACAAATATGCAAGATGAATCAAAACTAAAAGCATGAAGAACTGAGAGTTCTGGTTTACCTCGATCACCCACACAGTGTGGAAATACTACCGGAGATATGGCAGAGTCTCCCGGGGCCTGGGCTCGCACCGGCCCTCGAATCTGAGTGAGTACGGTATCTCAAGCAGTGCCTCGACCTCAAGCTCGGGGCAAGCGTCGGGAAGTAGGCATAAACTCACAACTGTGAAAGGCAAGACAGTGGTAATGAGAAAACAGAATGTACAGAAAATGCAGAACGTTGAGTGCAGAATGCAGGGTACAGAATGTAATGTGTGCAATGTGTGTAGTGTGCAATATACAGATAATGAAAAGCAGAAATGTAAATCAAGAGGGCAGAATGTACCTCCTAGGCCCGCCAGTAGCCACCTACTATGGTCCCCTGCTCCCGGGAGGTCACGCTCATGTAGTAGTAAAGGGTAGCGAGGCTAGCGCTGCCCCAATCATAGTGCCAGACCTGTGATAGGTCTACTAGAGCACTCAGCAGATATAGTCTAACTGTGTTCTCCCTGTCGGAGAACAGAGTGGTCCCGAGAAGGAACATCAAAAATCCCCGGGCATACTGCTCTATGGCCTCAAAAGTCTCGGGCGTAGTCCTCCTATATTGCTCTACAAACCAGGTGTACCTGACCATGCTCGGTGATCTGCAGGCCAGCGGATGAGCTCCAAGAAGATAGGTCTAGGCGGCCTTCCACTCACCCATATCGGTATTGTTTGGGATCGGCCGACCTGCCACGTCGAGGCCCGTCAGTATGGAAAAGTCATACGAGGTCATCGTCATGTCCCCGGTGGCAGAAAAATGGAAAGAGTTGGTGGTGTCCCACCATCTCTCCACAAGTGCGCCCAAAAGGGTCCTGCCCGCCGGATGACACGACAACCCCATACAAAATGGGCCAAACCCTACCTCATCCACAATATGTCAAACAGCATCTAGGAGCTCTATGCACCACTCCCTCGCAATGATCGATCCGAAACCCCGTGTGAAATAGGAAGATACCTGCAGGTAGAATGAATAGATGTATTCAGTTTCAAAATAAACAGTGTACTGTGCTATGAGCTGTGTGTTCAGAATGAGTAGTGTGCTATGTTATGAGCTGCATGCAAATAAACCAAATACTGTGTTATGAGCTGCGTGTTCAGATTGAGCAGTGTGCTATGTTATGAGATGTGTGCCAATTAAAGCGAATATTGTGTTATGAACTGTGTGTTCAGATCGAACAGTGTGCTATGTTATGAGCTGTGTGCAAATAAAGCGAATACTGTGTTATGAATTGTGTGTTCAAATTGAACAGTGTGCTATGTTATGAGCTGCGTACAAATAAACTGAATACTGCGTTATGAACTGTGTGTTCAAATTGAGCAAATACTGCGTTATGAACTGCGTGTTCAGATTGAGCAAATACTGCGTTATGAACTGTGTGTTCAGATTGAACAAAATACTGCGCTATGAACTGTGTGTTCAGATTGAGCAAAATATTGCGTTATGAACTCTGTGTTCAGATTGAGCAAATTCTACGTTATGAATTGTGTGTTCAAATTGAGCAAATACTGCGTTGTGAACTGTGTGTTCAGATTGAGCAAAATACTGCGCTATGAACTGCGTGTTCAGATTGAGCAAATACTACATTATGAACTGCGTGTTCAAATTGAACAAATACTGCATTATGAACCGCGTGTTCAGATTGAGCAAAATACTGCGTTATGAACTGTGTGTTCAGATTGAGCAAATAATGTATTATGAACTGCGTGTTCAGATTGAGCAAATACTGCGTTATGAACTATGTGTTCAGATTGAGCAAATACTACGTTATGAACTGTGTGTTTAGATTGAGCAAAATACTGCGCTATGAACTGGGTGTTCAGATTGTGCAAAATACTGCGTTATGAATTGTGTGTTCAGATTGAGCAAAATACTGTGTTATGAACTGTGTGTTCAGATTGAGCAAAATACTACATTATGAACTGTGTGTTCAGATTGAACAAAATACTGTGTTATGAGCTGCGTGTTTAGGTTGAGCAAAATACCGCGTTATGAACTCTGTGTTCAGATTGACCAAAATGCTACATTATGAACTATGCATTCAGATTGAGTAGAATACTGTGTTATGAACTGCGTGTTCAGATTGAACAGTGTGCTATGTTGTGAGCTGCGTGCCAAGTGAACAGACTACTGTGTTATGAGCTGTGTGTTTAGAATGAGCAAAATACTGTATTATGAGCTATGTGCCCGAATAGGTTGCGTGCCAAATGAACAAACGAGCTGTGTGCCCAGAATGAGTTGGGTGCCCAAAACATACTGTGTGCCCAGAATGTGCTATGTGCCCAAAACATGTTGTGTGCCCAAAATGAGCTGTGTTCCCAAACGAGCTGTGTGCCCAAATGAATAGAATACTGTGTATGAGCTGTGTGCCGAATGAGCAGAAATGATGTGTATGTGAATGTGTTCAGAACAAGCAGATATAATGCATAGCGAAACATGAAATTTGCAAGAAATGCAAAGTACTTCGCAGAAAATGTAAAAAGTGAAGTACGCACCTCGTGCGCATGATGAGATAGATGAAACTCCATCTCTTGTAGTAGCAGGTCTGCGGGCACCCGTCTTGCAAAGTCTGTAAAATGGTGGCAGGTGCTCAGAGGAAGGATGTGCTCCTGAGGATGGTATGTCGCAGGATCGAAAGGCCATATCCTTAGTGGCAACGGTATAATGTCGGGCTCATCCTCTACTCTCGAGGAACCTCCGCCATATGGAATATCGTTAGCCATTTGAAAAAGATGCAAAAATGAGCAAAATGGGCCAAAATTGCAAAAAGTCAACATAAGTCAACTCTCAAGAAGAGAAAAAGTCAACAAAAGTCAACGCCTGGGAAAAGGTGCTAAACTTCGAGACAAACATACCTCAATTGGTGCAAATGGAGAAAGAAGCTCCGAAAACAAATTCTAATCGGTTCAAAATGAAGAGAATCGAAAGTTTTCGCGAAACAACTTCGCGTGGGGCGTTGGAAAACGCGTACAAAGTGCAGATCTGAGAGAAAAAAGGGTCTAGGGAGGAAGAGAAATGTATTTTGGCCTTGGAGGTGTGATGAAAAGTGGTTTGGAATTGTCCACTTAAAGATCCGGCCTTAAAAAGACCAAGCTGCCCCTGTTTTGATAAACTGGTCGGCCAACCAGTTTTTCTAGTCGGCCGACCACTTAGGTGGTCAACAACTGGTCGGCCACTGATCTAACTGGTCGGCCACTGATCTAACTGGTCGGCCAGCCTCCTGGATGATCTTCAGGGCTCCATTGTTCTCCCTATGTGTTTGGGTGATGATTGGAGTCCTCGGCTCTCGAGAAAGTACAAGAAAAGTACACTTTTCGGCTCAAGTATGTCCTCGCGGGAACTTCAATTCAAGTCTTCGATGCGTAGTTCATCGTCACTCGTCAAGAGCAAGGTGTATCCTTTTTAAGTATGTTGTGACTCCTCTGAGAGGTAAATTGGAGGTTACGGTTTACTTCACCTCGTTAAGGCTTGTATCTCCTTTCTTAGTATTTTGCTGTAAGCATGCTGTTGAAGTCTCGCCTCATCCGCATTGTTATGCGCACACTTAGGTTGCATTGTCATGCACCCCTCCATCCGCATTGTTATGCGCACACTTTGGTTGCATTGTCATGCACCCCTTTATCCGCATTGTTATGCGCACACTTAGGTTGCATTGTCATGCACCCCTCCATCCGCATTGTTATGAACACACTTTGGTTGCATTGTCATGCACCCCTCCACCCGTGTTGTCGCATATACTTAGGTTGCATTGTCATGCACCTCTTCACCCGCGTTGTCATGCACCATTTCACTTGCATTGTTATGCACCTCTCCACTTGCATTGTTATGCACTCCACTTGCGTTGTTACGCACTTTTCACTTGCATTGCTATGCACTTTTCCATCGGCATCGTATGCATGAGTTTATCTCATATTGGAATTGTACCTTGATGTAACGCGGAGCATGTGTTTCTAACTATATTGTACCTGTTGAGTTTCTTTCTTTTGCAGGCACGATATTGTATGTACAGTTCATTTGAAGCTGGCGCGACCAGGCGATATTGTATGTACGGTTCATTCAAGAGAAGTTATGACGCAGTGAGCATTGTATAATTTTCTTGCATCCTTTTTGCATGAGATGTAGTTTGGTTCATATTCGTTTGCTTAAACTGTTGCATTTATTTGCATATTTTCTTCATTACAACTTTATTTGCATGATCATAAGTTATGTTTGGCATTGTGCATGTCATTTGCATTTTGTCCCTGCCTGCGGGCGCATCCCTTTGATATCTTGCCTGTTTGTCTAAGTCTTCGGCCTTGTCAAAAATGGGTCGTCTCTGGGCTTTGACATTCACTTCCGTCACTTCTTGACTTCCGAGTTCTGTCAAAGAGGGGCAACTGTAGACACCCCATTTTTTTACCAACCTTAAGACTCAGACATCATCGATTGAGTGCTCGGTGATTGTGCATGTTGTGCTCGTTTCGAGTTTCCGGAGTTTTCGGTTGAGTGCCTTGACTCCGGGCCTCTGAACTCTTTGCGCTTTGGCTCGATTTGTGGGCCAAGCCTTGTTTCCCTCCCCTGGAGGGAGGGAGAGGTCTTGTAGACCACTTTTCCTGCTTGGAGACTAGATTTCAATTTTTGGAGCCTTCGGTCGGGCGTCTTGTCTCGGGACCATTTAACATTCTCTGCTTGGCTTGGTTTTTGAACCATGCCTTGTTGCCTCTGCCTAGAGGGACACTGTGGTCCGAGAGACCACTTTTTGTGGTCGTAGACCACTTTTGATGCCCGTAGACCACTTTTCGAGGCTCCCGGCCGCGCGCCTTGCCTCCCGCACTTTCGTCTTGCATCCTTTTTGGTTTGTTTTTGGTACAAACCTTGTTTTCCTTGCTTGGAAGGTGGTATAAGGGTGAGAGACTAGTTCTTCCCCTTGGAGACCACTTTCCTTCCTGCCAGCCAGTTTTCTGGTCTTCCAACTGGTTTTCTTGGTCTTTGGACCACCAATAGTGGTCGGCCACCACACCATTGCCTTGCTTTCATGCTGCAGACCATCTCCCCCCCATGGCTGACCACTTTCTTCCCTGGCTGACCACTTCCACTGGTTAGTCGACCAGTGTAAGTAGCTGGCCGACCACTTCAAGTGGTCGGCAACTTTCCATTACCTTTTGGAGATATTTCCAACCAGCTGTAACAGCTGGAGGGCACAGAAGTGATCCTCCATGGCTTGAGGCCTAAGCTTGTCCAACAAGCTTACACTTTGGTTCTCTATATAATAGAAGTTCCCCCCTCCTCCTCCAGGTTTAGAATTTGGAGCTTGAGAGATATAGATACACATTTGTTTCTATCTTGCTCTTTGCTTCTCATTTGTGCTTCAAAAGTGTAGTTTTTCCATACTATTCCACACAAACACACACTCAAACACCATACTCTTGTTGCTGAGGCTCTTTGAGGTTGGTTTTGGAATCTTTGGATTGGTTCTGGTTCAAAAAGAGTGCTGGAGTTGCAGCTTTAAAGGTGTTCTTCAAGGGTAAGCTTCTAACCCTTTAAACCCTTGTTTTGGTTTAAGCTTTTGAACCTATTTGCATGCTGTTTTTGGCTTGACTTTCTAGTGAAAAAAGTTTTGATTTTCAAGGCTTAACATGTTTGTTTGAGGTCTCTTTTGTATTGGGGGTAGTCTACCCCCTCTTGTGCCTTGTTAGGCCTTGTTTTAAGCCTTCCTTTTAAGCTATTAGGACCACCTTGTTTTGGCCTTCTCAGCACTGAAAATCAGAGGAATTTTAGTGGTGGAAATGTTGTTTTGAGGTTCCAAATAAAAGAGGGTCATCCCCTCTCCTTGTGTCTTGTATGCTTGCTTTGAATGCCTCATGTTTGAGCATGTTTGTTAAGCTTATGTTGGCCATATCTTAGCATGTATTTGGGGTTATTTTGACATGGCATACCATTGTTTTGGCTTGGTTTTGTCATTCCTTGCATGCCTTATACACTTGTAGTGTAAATTTTACAAACTAGTCTGGCATGCCTCATGAAGTAGCATGTCTTTCTAGCTTGTTTTGGGGCCATCTCAGTAGGTTTTTGGTGTTGTTTTAACATGCCTTAGATCTGTTTTGGGTTGGTTTGATAGCCCCTTGCATGCTCCATGCACTTGTAGTGCAATTCCATGAACTAGCCTAATGTGTATCATGCTTTAGACTATCATTCTAACATGATTTTGGCTTAACTCTAAGAAGATTTTGACCATGTTTTAGCATGCTCTAGTTCTGATTTGTGTTGTTTTGGTCATGCATGCCATGCTTTGTATAGCTGTAATGCATTCTAGCTTGTTAGCTTTGTGTATCAAGTCCACTAGCATGCCTTGCTGGGACTATTTTCATGATTTGGCATCATTTTAAATATGATTTCAGTACATGTAATGTTTCCATACACTTGCATTTGCCACTCTTTCCATGCTTTGGAAGGGTTGGTCCTTTATGCCTTAAACATGAGCCATTGTGTATGCCTTCATGCCTAAGCTTGCGAGCTATCATTTCAATGTGTTTTAGGGGCTATTTTGCCATAATATAACTCTGATTTTTGTTGGTTAAGCCATCTCATGCTTGGTCTTGATAGGTGTAGTGTAATCCTTCCTTTTTTGCCTTGTATGCACCATGCCTTATGCCCTTCATGCTAGCTTGTTTTGGCTTCCTCACATGCATGTTTTAGACTCATTTTGACATGTTCTAGGACTTTTTTGGGTTTTGTCGACCTTATGCTTCATGTTTTGTATAGCTATAGTGCAAGTGCCTATGCTAGCTTTGAGTTTTGAGCACCATAGCATGCTTCATTTGCATCATGTATATGATTTGGCATCATTTATCATGATATTTCAGAGCTTATAGCATTTCTATGTTCCCACTTCTTTCATGCTTTGAATGCCTTTAAGGGTTATACTTTGTTGCCTAGCTTATGGCCTAGCTTGAATGCTTGCATGCCGAGACTTTTAAGCTCTCATCTTAGCATATTTTGGTCTGTGTTTAGACCTGTTTGAGCTCTGTCCATGCTTGGTTCATGCATTTGTGCCATGCATTGCATGTCTCTAGAGTAGTCCTCTTTGGTAGCTTTATGCTTTAAGGACCCTAGCATGCTATACTTGTATTGTTTGAATGATTTGGCATCATTTCATACCTTATTTCAATGCACTTCGTGTTGTTACACTTCCATGCTTGTCACTCTTCGAGCACTCTTGAGAGTTGTGCTCTTATGCCTAGTTGATGGGCTATTGTATTGAGCATATTTATCTTGATCTTCATGCCTTAGTTTCATCATTTTGGCCACTGTTTTGGGCATGACTGAGGTCTATCCATATTTGGTTTGATAGCCCCTTGCATGCTCCATGCACTTGTAGTGCAATTCCATGAACTAGCCTAATGTGTATCATGCTTTAGACTATCATTCTAACATGATTTTGGCTTAACTCTAAGAAGATTTTGACCATGTTTTAGCATGCTCTAGTTCTGATTTGTGTTGTTTTGATCATGCATGCCATGCTTTGTATAGCTGTAATGCATTCTAGCTTGTTAGCTTTGTGTATCAAGTCCACTAGCATGCCTTGCTGGGACTATTTTCATGATTTGGCATCATTTTAAATATGATTTCAGTACATGTAATGTTTCCATACACTTGCATTTGCCACTCTTTCCATGCTTTGGAAGGGTTGGTCCTTTATGCCTTAAACATGAGCCATTGTGTATGCCTTCATGCCTAAGCTTGCGAGCTATCATTTCAATGTGTTTTAGGGGCTATTTTGCCATAATATAACTCTGATTTTTGTTGGTTAAGCCATCTCATGCTTGGTCTTGATAGGTGTAGTGTAATCCTTCCTTTTTTGCCTTGTATGCACCATGCCTTATGTCCTTCATGCTAGCTTGTTTTGGCTTCCGCACATGCATGTTTTAGACTCATTTTGACATGTTCTAGGACTTTTTTGGGTTTTGTCGACCTTATGCTTCATGTTTTGTATAGCTATAGTGCAAGTGCCTATGCTAGCTTTGAGTTTTGAGCACCATAGCATGCTTCATTTGCATCATGTATATGATTTGGCATCATTTATCATGATATTTCAGAGCTTATAGCATTTCTATGTTCCCACTTCTTTCATGCTTTGAATGCCTTTAAGGGTTATACTTTGTTGCCTAGTTTATGGCCTAGCTTGAATGCTTGCATGCTGAGACTTTTAAGCTCTCATCTTAGCATATTTTGGTCTGTGTTTAGACCTGTTTGAGCTCTGTCCATGCTTGGTTCATGCATTTGTGCCATGCATTGCATGTCTCTAGAGTAGTCCTCTTTGGTAGCTTTATGCTTTAAGGACCCTAGCATGCTATACTTGTATTGTTTGAATGATTTGGCATCATTTCATACCTTATTTCAATGCACTTCGTGTTGTTACACTTCCATGCTTGTCACTCTTCGAGCACTCTTGAGAGTTGTGCTCTTATGCCTAGTTGATGGGCTATTGTATTGAGCATATTTATCTTGATCTTCATGCCTTAGTTTCATCATTTTGGCCACTGTTTTGGGCATGACTGAGGTCTATCCATATTCGGTTTAAGTCCATTGAGGATGTTTGTTTACATGTTATTTGCATTGTGCATGCTTATGTTATATTGCATTGTGTATGCTATGTTGTTGTTTGCATTGTGTATGCCATGTTACATTGCATTGAGTATGCCATGTTGGTGCATTGCATTGTGTAAGCATGCCTTACATTGTGTTTGCATGCTTGAGTTGCATTGCATTTGTTTGGATTAGGTGTTGGTCCAAACACGAGGAACGAGGGACGTTTCATACTTGAAGTGATGAAACGTGCTTCAATTCTCGGTCACCGACCCTCTTGATCAAGCATGATAGAGGTCAAGGGCTTATGTGTTTATTTGTGCATTCATTTTACATTGAAATGTGCAATCTTGCCTCTTTGGCCATCATGCATCGAGATGCATGGTTGGTGGTCCAAGGATCGAGAACTACACTCCCTTGAGGTCATGAAATGATAGGGAGAGTAGTTATGCACACATATCTTGAAAATACATTGCCATGCCCTGTCTTGCTCTCTGTTGTAGCAAACTGGAGAAATGCAGCAACAACTGGTCGGTCGACTAGAAAAACTAGCTGGCCGACTACTTTTTCTACTCTGCAGCAATGGAAAGTGGTCGGCCAGTGGCTGGCAACACCCCTAGGTGGTTGACAGCCCTCCCACAGGTCCCCAAGGTGAGTTAGAAGCTTTCTGGAGCTTGGTGCAAGGTTCTGAGAACAGTTGCAAACAGAGGCAAATCGGGGCATCGCGTTGGATTTTTGAACGAGGCAACTGGGCATGCATGCACTCCTCTTCCCGAGGACCTCTCTTTACGGCTTTCCTTAACTAGTTTATGCTTTGGTTCTGTACCTAATTAGTTAATGTGTTTAACTATTAATTTGTGTTGTAATAACTAGTTAGTTAACTTGTTAGTTAATTAGCTTTGTTTTGTACTTAATTAGATAACTTGTTAGTTAATTAGTTTTGCGATGTAATAATTAGCTTAATTAGCTTAGATTAGTTAGTTAGCTCATTATTTGGACCCTCCTATGAGAGGGCTAACTTTTGCAATAAGTGTGCGTGTGTGATGCATGTCTTCCAACCCCTATTTCTTTCTCCCTTTTACTTAACCGCTTACGATGGTTAGTTTTAGGGCATATTTCGATTAGCATCCTTATGCTTCACATGCGTGCATTCATTCATCTGTATTGCATGCACTGGGCTCGGTGCATCATACTAACTGCATTGTATTTTCAATACATTTACTTGAATACGTGTTCAACAGCATGTTATCAAGTTGCATTTCATATGACATCTTAGAATAGCCAAGCCTATTTTAACTGCATTTTTGCATGTGTTGCATTAGCCATCTTAATATGAACTAGGATCATGCATGATTTCTAACTAGTTCTCTGTTTTGGCTCGGAGTACACTGTGAGTGTTTACGCTTTAGCATATTGCATGAGATGTATATGTTGCCATGTTAGCATGCTTGCCATGAGGCTAACTGCTTAACTGATATAACTGCATGAATGCCTGTGGATGAAGGTTGGATTGGTTGAATTGGAACAATTCATCAAAATCATGTTTTCTAAGCCCACTTGAGGGTGGCAAAACCATAACTTAGCCTACTTGCGAGTAGCAAACTTCAAAATCATTTTCACAAATGAACATGCAATGTTTTGTTCCAACTTAGGCAATGTAGTCTATACTTGTATGTTGCGCGCATCACATAGTAATTCTAGGTTAATAACAGGAATAAGAACACATGTGTTTTCAAAAACAACATATCATGCTTAGCAAAGGCCGATCTTTTGATCGGGCGAGCGGGGGTGCTCATTGCATGACCTTCCCCTCTCGTACCCAAGTTCCCAAGCCGAGGCAACTTTGGTGATGATGGACACGTGGCCTTAGGCACGAGTCAGGGTTTCCTAAATTTCACAAAAATAAAACATTTAGGTTGCGACTCTGTATCTGGCAAAGCAGTCCATGTTTGGCATTTCTTTATTAAAATCAGTTTTCCAAAACGATTTGCCGGATTTTGGACTCTTTGGTGATTTATCGGTCTCACATTACACCTTGTGAGATTAGATTCAGAACCGTGACAGGAGTCCGAACAGTATTAGCTAATAACAAAACGATTCATGCTCTCGCGGCGTGGAGAGTGGAGTTCTCCGGGCGGTCTACAACATGTTATTTCAGATCATATGCCGCTGCTATATGTAAACACCCCATTTTTGACCGACCTTAAGACTCAGACGTCACCGTTTGAGCACACGATGATCGCGCATATTTGTGCTCGTTTCGAGTTTCTGTAGTTTTCAATTGAGTGCCTTTCCTCCGGGCCTCTGAACTCTTTGTGTTTTGGCTTGGTTTGTGGACCATGCCTTGTTGACCTTGCCTGGAGGGGGAGAGAGGTCCGTAGACCACTTTTTGTGGTGATAGACTACTTTTCCCTTTTGGAGACTAGTTTTCGGTTTCCGGAGCCTTCGGCCGAGCGCCTTGTCTTTGGACCGCTTAATGTTCTCCTCTTGGCCCGATTTTCAAACCATGCCTTATTGCCTTTGCCTAGAGGGACACAGAGGTCTTCTAGACCACTTTGCCTAGTTGTAGACTACTTTTTCCTCTCGTAGACCACTTTTGGTGCCCGTAGACCAGTTTTCGAGGTTTTCGGCTGCGTGCCTTGACTTGCGGGCTCTTGTCTTCCATCCTTTTTGGTTTGTTTTTGGCACAAACCTTGTATTCCTTGCTTGGAGGGTGGAATAGGTGTTGTAGACCAGTTTCTCTCCCTGAAAACCACTTTTCCTTCCTGCCAACTAGTTTTCTGGTCGGCCAGCTGGTCTTGGTGGTCTTTGGACCACCAAAAGTGGTCGACAGCCATGCCACCACCTTGCTTTCTTGGTGCAGACCACCTCTCCCCCCTTGCTGACCACTTGGTCTCCTTGCAGACCACTTTCACTGGTCGGCCGACCAGTGCAAGTAGCTGGCCGACCACTTCAACTGGTCGGCAGCTTTCCTGCAGTTTTCTGCAGATATTTTCTTACCAGCTGTGCCAGCTGTTGGGCACAGAATCCATTCTCCATACACGTGTGTGGAGGGATTGCGTCTAGCTTTAAGCTTCTTCAACAAGCTTGAGGCTTGGTTTTCTATATAAAGGAGGCCCAGGTTCAGAAAAAGTTGCTTGGAGCTATACATGCACTTTTATCTCTATATTGCTCCCTTTGTCTCATATTTGTGCTTGAAAGTGCTTTTTCTTCACACTTTTGCACACAAACACATTGTGAAACACCACACTCTTGGAGCTGAGGCACCTAGAAGCTGGTTTTGGTGTTTTTGGATTGGTTTGAGCTCAGAAAAGTTGCTGGAGTTACAGCTTTGAAGTTATTCTACAAGGGTGAGGTTCTAACCCCTTAAAGCTTTGTTTTGGTTTAAGTCTTTGGCCCTATTTGCATGCTGATTTAGGCCTAACTTTCTACTGCAAAAATCTCTGATTTTAAGTGTTTAAGATGTTGGTTTGAGACCTCTTTGGTGTTGGGGGTGGTCTACCCCCTTTTGTGCCTTGTTAGGCTTTGTTTTGTACCATCCTTTTAAGCTATTGGGACCACCTCTTTTTGACCTTCTCACCACTGTAACTCAGAGGAATTTCAGTGGTAAAAAGGGTGTTTTGAGGTCCCAAATAGGAGAGGGTCATCCCCTCTCCTTGTATCTTGGTTGCTTGCCTTGTTGGCCTCATGTTTGAGCATGTTTATCTAGCATATGTTGGCCCCATCTCATCATATTTTTTGCCTTATTTCAGTATGGCATACCTCTGTTTTGGCTTAGTTTAGGCCACCCTTGCATGCTTTATACACTTGTAGTGTAATCCTTGCAAACTAGCCTTGTATGCCTCATGTTTTAGCATGTCTTGCTAGCCCATTTTGGCTCTATCTCAGCATGGTTTTGGTGTTGTTTTAGCATGTCTTAGCTCTATTTTAGGTTGGTTTGATAGCATCTTGCACGCTCCTCGCACTTGTAATGCATTTCCATTCACTAGCCTAACATGCATTATGTTTTGGACTATCATCCTTGCATGCTTTTGGCTCTACTCAAAGAAACTTTTGTTCATGTTTTACCATGCTTGAGCTCTGTCTTATGTTGTTTTGGTCATGCATGCCTTGGTTTGTATAGCCATAGTGCATTCTAGCTCACTAGCTTTGAGTTTCCAAGTCACTAGCATGCATTGCTTGGGCTATTTGTATGATTTGGCATCATTTCATACATGATCTCAGTGCTTATAGTGTGGCTACACTCTTACATTTGTCACTCCTTGAGCACTTTTGAGAGTTGTGCTCTTATGCTTAATCGGTAAGTCAATGCATGAGCATGCATTTTCTAGCCTTTCATGTCATCTTTTAAGAGTGTTTTGGCCATTGTCTTGGCATGCATGAAGTCTATTTGGGGTTAGTTGAGTCCATTGTGCATTGCATTGTATAGCCTTAGTGTTGTGCGCCTCAATGCTTAATGACTTTGTTTTTGCATGCTTGTTGTTTGCTTTGTGTTTGGCATGCTAGAGTTGCATGGCATTGTGTTTGGATAAGGTGTTAATCCAAACACGAGAAACGAGGGACGTTTCATATATGAAAGGATGAAACGTGCCTCATTTCTCGGTCGCCGGCCCTCTTGATCATGCATGATAGAGGTTAAGGCCTTATGTGTTATTTGTGCATTCATCAACATTGAATTGCGCAATCTTGGCTTCTCGGCCATCGTGCATTGCGATGCTCGGTTGGTGGCCCGAGAGTCGAGAACCGCACTCCCTTGAGCTTAAGAAATGATAGGGAGGGTGGTTGTGCACACATACCTTGCAAATACATTGTTGTGCCCCTTCTTGTTCTCTGTTGCAGCAAAATGGAGTTGTGCAGAATTTTCTGGTTGGCAGAGCAGTAAAAGTGGCTGGCCGACCACTTTTTCTAGTCTGCAGCAAATGTAAGTGGTCAGTAGGTGGTTTACACCACCAATAAGTGGTTGGCAATGCTCCTGGAGGTTCCCATGGTGGAGTAGAAGCTATCTGGAGGCTTGTGCAGTGTTCTGAGAACAAATGCAAACAAAGGCAAGTTGAGGCACAGTGATGGATTTTCGAACGAGGCGACCAAGCATGCATGCGCTTCTCGCCCTGAGAACCTCTTCTTACTGCTTCACTTAGCTGCTTTGCTTAGTTAGCTATTTGGTTCTGTACTTAAGTAGTTAACGCACTTAGCTTCTCATTTATGTTGTAATTAGTTAACTTGTTAGTTAATTAGCCTTGTTTTGTAATAATTAGTTTAATTAGCTTAGATTAGCTAGTTAGCTTATTATTCGGACCCTCCGTCGAGAGGGCCAATTTTGTAATAAGTGTGCGTGTGTGTGATGCACGTCTTCCCACCCTTATTTCTTTCTCCCTTTTACTTTACCAGCTTTTGGTGGTTAGTTTTAAGGCATATTTCAATTAGCATACCTTATGCTTGCATGCGTGCATCCATTCATTCGTATTGCATGCATTGGGCTCGGCGTATCACTCAAATTGCATTGTATTTCAATACTTCTTTGAATACATGTGTTAAATTGTCGCATTCATATGCCATCCTAGATAGTCGAGCCTATCTCATTGCATTTTGCATGTGTTGCATTAGGCATTGATAACATAGTTAGGATCATGCATTGATTACTAACTAGCTTCTTTTTTGGCTTAGAGTAAACTGTGAGTATTTATGCTTTAGCATACTTGCATGAGTGTGAGTACTGCCATGTTAGCATGCTTGCCATGAGGCTATTTTCTTAACTGATATAACTGTATGAATGCCTGTGGATGAAGGTTGGATCACTTGAATTGGAACAATTCATCAAAATGCGAGTTTTAAGCCCACTTGAAGTGGCAAATCATGTTGTTTTCTAAGCCCACTTAAGGGTGCCAAAATCCACGACTTAGCCTACTTGCGAGTAGCACTTTCGAACCATTTTCAAAAACAAACATCGAATTGTTTTGTTCCAATTCAGGCGATCTAGTCTATACTTGTATGTTGTGCGCATCACACAGTATGTCTACCTAATAACTGGAATAAGAACACATGTGTTTTCAAAAATAACATATCATGTTAGTAGAGGCCGATCTTTGATCAGGCGAGCGGGGGTGCTCATTGCATGACCTTCCCCTCTCGTACCCAAGTTCCTGAGCCGAGGCAACTTTGGTGATAACGGACACGTGGCGTTAGGCACGAGTTAGGGTTTCCTAAATTTTCCCAAAATAAAATATTTAGGTGGCGACTCTGAAATCTGGCAAAACAGTCCATGTTTTGCGCTTTTTGATTAAAATCGATTTTCCAAAACGATTTGCTAGATTTGGACTCTTTAGTCATTTATCAGTCTTACATTGCACTTTGTGAGATTAGATACAGAACTGCGACATGAGTTCGAACTATAGTAGCTAAGAACAACAATTCGTGCCCTTGCGCGCGGAGCGGTGTTCCGAGCGGTCTACACCATATTCTTGCATTTATCGCCCTTTTGTTATGCTTTAGGGTTAAGCCTTATGCTTCACTTATAACCCTATATATATGCATGCTTGCCTAAGCTTTGGGGCTACCATCTCAGCATGTTTTTGGTGTTACTTTTCCACGTTACAACTCTGATTTTTGTTGGTAGAGTCACCTCTTACTTGGTTTTGGTATGTGTAGTGTAATCTCACTCATTAGTCTTGCATGCATCATGCTTTATGCCTCCCATTCTAGCTTATTTTGGCTACACTTCATCATGTTTCTGGCATTGTTTTGGCCTGCCTTAAGACTGTTTTGAGTGATCTTAGTCCTTCGGGGCTTGCTTGATATGGCTATGGTGCAAGTACCTTAGCTAGGCTTGAGTTTTGAGCACCGTAGTATGCTATGTTTGTGATAATTGCATGTTTGGGCATCGTTCAACATGTTATTTCAGAGCGTATACATATGTCATGTTCTTACTTCTTTCATTCCTTGATGGCTTTGAGAGTTGTGCCTTTATGCCTTGTTTATGGGCCAATACATGAGTATGCATTTCTTGCTATTTGAGCTTCAATTCTAGCATGTTGTAGCCTCTGATTTAGCGTGATTAAGCTCTATCCAGAGCTGGTTTAGTTGTTTGTGCATTGTATTGCATGCCTCTTGTGTAAAGCCCTTGACTAGCTTTGAGTTCTAAGGACCCTAACATTCTATACTTGTGTTGTTTGCATGATACGGCATCATTTGGCATGTGAATTCAGAGCCTATATCATTGTCTCACTCTCACACATATCACTCTTTCATTGTGTTTGAGAGTTGAGCTTTGTGCCTTGCTTGCGAGCCATAAGTTGGGCATGCTTTTCTTGCTTCTTATGCTTGAGTTTCAGCACATTTTGGCCACTGTTTTGGCATGCATGAGGTCTGTTTGGAGTTGGTTTAGTCCATTGAACATTATATTGCATGTCTCTAGTGTTGTGTCCTTCACTAGTTTCATCATTTTAGTCCCTTAACATGTTATGCATGCGTTGTTTACATGTTAGAGTCTTGTGTTTCATGCCAAGTGTAGCATGTTGTTTGCATTACACGATGTTCAATCGGATGTTATGTTGAACATAAGGTGGATTGGCCCACTTCATACTTGAAGTGATGAAAGTGAGCCCATCCCCTTTGTCCCTGTTGTCTTTGATCATCCATAAGGAGGTAATGGATTTAGAGTCTTGTTTGCATTGCATTTATTGAATGTGTGCAAGTTGGATCTTTGGCCATCATGCATTGAGATGCTTGATTGATTGTCTTGGATCCAATGGTGCCTCTCCCTTGATGTTTTGAGATGACATGGAGGGGCATAGTACACACATGTTCTTGGGAGACCCTCAATTTCCTC
The DNA here is from genome assembly GCF_055761805.1 of Camellia sinensis. NCBI lineage: Eukaryota > Viridiplantae > Streptophyta > Magnoliopsida > Ericales > Theaceae > Camellia > Camellia sinensis. The sequence continues at coordinate 210,354,585 of NC_138961.1, read as the reverse complement.
TATTTTGTGCTCTGCTGCAGTTTGGTGTCACAACACACCAGTGGCCGGCACCCTCTCATTGTTGGCCGGCACCCCTTCATCCTTGGCCGACAAGAGGGTTGGTAGTCACCATTCATGGCCGGCAGGCCACTGGTGCACTCCTCAGCACTGTTTTGGTGAGATCCAGCAGCAAGTTCTTGAAGACACCCTGCAAACAGAGCCTCAAGAGAGCATCCGGAGAGCTTTTCAGGGCGCAACCGAGCATGCATCCTCTTCTCTTCGAACAGAGCTGGAGCAGCTTAGTTTAATGCTTACTTGGTAGTTAGCATCAATTTTTAATTTAATTAATTAGTTGCTAATTGATTAAGTGTTGTAATAATTAGTAAGTAGTTTGCTAGTTATTTCATTGGTTTGTAATAATTAGTCCAATTAGTTTAATTAGATTAGTTAGTTAGCTTAGCTTAGCGTAGCTTAGCTAAATTCATTTGGACCCTTCGTCGAAAGGGCAAATGCTGTAATAAGTGTGCGTGTGTGTGTGTGTGAATGTCTTCCAACCCCACGTCTTTCTCTCTTTTATTTACCAGGTTTTGATGGTTAGTTTTAGGGCATGTTTCAATTAGCATACTTATGTTTACATGCGTGCATCATTCATTTTGTCTTGCATGCACTGGGCTTGGCGCATCATTCAAACTGCATTGTATTTCAATACACTTTCTTGAATGCGTGTTTCAGAGCATGTTATCAAGTGTTGCATTCATATGCCATTCTATATAGCCGAGCCTATTTTAGTTGGATTTTTGCATGTGTTGCATTAGACATCTTAACATAGCTAGGATCATGCATGATTTCTAACTAGCTTCTGTTTTGGCTCGGAGTACACTGTGAGTGTTTACGCTTTAGCATCCTTGCATGTGTGCAAGTGACTACCATGATAGCATGCTTGCCATGAGGCTATGTACTTAAGTGATTGACTACATGAATGCCTGTGGATAAAGGCTTTATTACTTGAATTGGAACAATTCATAAAAATGTTAGTTTTAAGCCCACTTGGAGTGGCAAATCATCATGTTTTAAGTCCACCTTGTTTGGTGGCAAATCCGCATTTCTAAGCCAACCTGAGGATGGCAAATTCAAACCATTTTCAAAATCAAACATGAGATGTTTTGTTCCAATTCTTGCGATTGAGTCTATACTTATATGTTGTGCGCATCACATAGTAAGTTAGCCAATAAACTAGAATAAGAACGCATGTGTTTTCAAAAACAACATATCAAGTTAGTGAAGGCCAATCTTTAATCGGGCGAGTGGGGTTGCTCATTTCAGGACCTTCCCCTCTCGTACCCAAGTTCCCGAGCCGAGGGTTTCCTAAATTTCCCAAAACAAAATATTTAGGTGGCGACTCAGAAATCGGGCAAAGCAGTCCATGTTTGGCGCTTTTTGATTCAAAATTGACTTTTTAAAACAAATTGCCAGATTTGGACTCTTTGGTGATTTATCAGTCTTACATTGCATTTTGTGAGATTAGATTCAGAACCGTGACAGGAGTCCGAACTGTAGTAGCTAGAACTACAATTCGCGCCCTCTCCGAAAGGGGGGCGCGTAGAGCGAGTTCAGGCGGTCTACAGTTTCTGGCGACTCTGCTGGGGATTTAGAGAACTTGACTCGAACATCATGATATGTTGTTTTATTTACACTTATGTGTTTCTTTGCATTGCATATGCGTTGGTGCGCCTAGGACACCGTGTTTGCCGTCTGCTATTCCTGAACGGTTTTCCGGAGGGTTGCTTGGAAAAGCATGCCATAAGGCTGATCGGTTATGGGCTCTGCCACGATGGGAACACAAACCTCATTTTTTACCAAGGCACCCTTTTTGACCATTCGACCTAGTGCATATCGGAAGCTGTAAAACCATTCCAAGCTAGGACAGGTTGCTCACCCGATTGTAGGTTGTTTGAAACTGCTGCATGCATAGTGAAACACTAGCTCCTGATAAGATAGGACAGGGAAACCCTACCCCTCCTTAGGGGTGTTTTGGCTCTCACTTGCTTGCTATGTGCTTTTAGAGTGTGTCCCTACAAGAATGCATATATAGTTTGCAAATCTGAGTATCAGTCTGAGGACATCAGTATTTGGGGGTATCAAATTTGAGGCAGTGATTTGGGGGCAGTGATCAGTGTTTGAGAACAGTTCTTTCAGCTTGTGATTATCAACTGTGTGTTGTGTTTATTTAAGCTGAAATGCTGTCCATTTTTCTGCTTTATTTATCTTTTTGCAAGGTATTATAGCATCATTGCTTCCGAAGAGGCAGTTTCCCCCAAAGCACTCTGGGTTAGAGGTAGAAGGCTTCATCGATCCGAGGATCTAGTTGACGGACAAGCAGTGTTCTTTTCATTACCCCGGTTACAAGATGGAGGGCAGTGAGGTAGAGAGTATCGATACAGTAGTCGTTGGTTTGGAGATCATTGTCCACCCCACCAGTGAGTAGTCGGGCTGAGGTTTCCGTTTCTACCACAAAGAGATATACCTGTTCAGCTAGATCAGCACTTTGTGGCAAGTATAGAGGACATGATGCGTCAGCTCCAAGAGACCATGCAAGCCATGCAGCGGGATGCTGCCCGCCAGGCAGAGGTTGCCATGTGTCAAGCAGAGGTTGTGGCTTAACAGGCAGAACTGATTGCCAGGCTCCAGCAACAGCAGCAATCGTAACAAGCCAGAGCATCTGCTTCGCATCCACCCCTGCCCCCACCTAGAGTTCCAACACTCGGGGATACTACAAACTTCCAGGAAGTTACAGACGCTCCAACAGGGCCAGTCCCACCACCAGTTCTACCACAGACTTCAAAGACACCGACCTTCTCAACAGATACACTGTTTGAATCTGAGATGGACCCAACCGCTCTGAAGATGAGTAAGCTTGAAAAGCTGTTTAAACAGGCCCAGGGAGTCAACTTGATACCAGATATAGAGGATGGTTACACTGATTCGGCGTTAACATTACCGGACAGATTCAAGATGCCCCATATATACCCTTTTGACAGCTCGGGCGACCTATGGTTCATCTGAGGCTGTTCTCGGATATTTTGCGCCCGATGGGCTTGACGAGACTCAAGAAACTTTCACTCTTTGGCTGAACCCTGTCAGGTGTTGTGGCTATCTGGTACGCTAAGTTGGAGGACTTAGTGAAAAAAAGTTGGGAGGACATGGCCAAGGTCTTCGTCGCACAATATTTATACAACACCCAGATCGAGGTCACAACCCATGATCTTGAGGCGACCAAGCAAGAGCCGAAAGAAGGCTTTTCTGACTTTGTCACTCGATGGAGGGCCAAGGCCTCCATGATGACAACTCGGCCATTGGAGAAGGATCCGATAAGGATGGTTGTGCGCAACCTTCAACCCAAGCTGATGCAAAAAATGATCGTCTTACCCCTTCCCACCTTTGCGAATTTACACGAGATTAGGGTACAGATTGAGGACGCTATGAAGCAGGGTCTGATCGACCAAGACAAGGAACAGCCCAAGAGGGCATTTACAAGTAGTTCGAATGCAGGCATGAGTAGTGCTGTAGCTGCCAGAACTTCTAATGTGGGCATGGTCACCACGACTACCCCAAAAACAGCTACAGCTACACCCTTCACCGGTGCGTCCGGTACCAGCTCACAAACAGCCAAATATCCACCCCGAGGCCAGAGGACTTTTACCCCGTTGTATATGCCTTTGTCCAAAGCTCTCGGGGTTCTAATTAGAAAGGGGCATTTGAAGCCTCTAGAACGGCGCCCACTACCAAATAGCCTCCCACCAATCCATAACCCAACCAAATATTGTGCCTTTCACCAACAGCACGGTCACGACACCGACCAGTGCTTCAGACTGTGTCATGAGATTCAATATCTCATTGACAACAAGGTGATTACACCTCCTAACAAACCAAATGTCACCACCAACCCATTCCCACCACATAACCAAGCTCCACCACCCAAGCACATCAACCTGATCCAAGCCACGGCCATTCCGCTTGACCCAAGCATATACATCACGCCCTTCCACCTACCCAAGCCTGACGTGTTCATCCCAGACAGCATGAACTTGTGTATGTTGAGCATCTTCCAAACCCAACCTGGTGATTGTCGAAGACAGAATCGGGATGACTTTGGAGGCAGATGGGAATGTTGATTCAAAACTTGAGGGATCTAGGAGCTTTACCGAGGGAGCATACAACCTGAGTGGGTATATCGTATCGTCGGATCAGGTCAAGCTGAGGGTAGAGTTGCCAGTTGGGGCAGAAATCAACGTGGTCCGAGAGGATAGACCTGGTCGAGGGCTAGATGACCTAGCAGAGTTGGAAGAGGACATTGCAAATATGCGGTTCTTTGAAAAGCAGGACTCAGGGGCTGTGAACGTCAACTGGTTCAACTTGGATGGATCGGCAAAGAATACGAGGTGGCTTAGTGACCAGCCAGATGTTGTTAAAGAATCTCAGCCAGAACAGGGACTGTCAGGAACGAGAACATCAGCAGTGGCTAGAATGGCCGAGAATCAGGAAGAATCACCGGAGAGCACCGGTGCGAAGAATTTTGCTCGGGATTCAGGCAGTTTGAGTACAGTAAACACTGAACAAGAGGCTGCACTGAAGCGGCTTGAGCAGGAAAAGATCAAGAATCTTGAAAGGGCTAGAAAAGCCAAGGCCTCTACAGGCACAAAATGTGCTGTGAGCATAGAAACAGTTGCAACAAAACTGGACAGCTGTCTATTGGTTGTCGACGGGATGTGGTGGAAAGATGACGACCTACGTCTTGCCCACACTGACGAAGATTGGGGACAGAACCAACCAAATGACACCTGGTATGTTGAGGAGGTTGACCATATGACTAGGAGTGGGTGGTATTTCAAACCCCCACACTTGAACCAGCCAGAGGCGTCCGGGAAGGACAAAGAAGCAGAGAGGCAGAAAGAAAAGCTGCTAGAGGAGGAAGTTGTGCTGAAGCAACTTAAGAAAATCCAAGCAGACATCTCCATCTGGGGACTGCTTATGGCCTCGAGAGTTCACAGACAAGCTGTCCTTTCTGCCATGGGCAAGGCAAAACTTTCAATTGATACCACACTCGAACAGTTGGTAGTGCTTGTTTTCCCTGGGGGAGCTTCCCCAACCTTGACCTTCACTGACAAAGAATTACCGCCCGAGGGCTTAGATCATAACAAACCACTCTACATCTCTGTGGAGTGTAGAGAGAAATGGATACCGGTGGTCCTGGTCGACACGGGGTCCGCAATCAATGTATGTCCGTCGAGAACGATGTATGCTATTGGGTTAAAGCCTGCAGATTTCGTGCCTATGGCCCAGGTGATTTGAGCCTATGATAATACCATCCGGGAGGTGATGGAGGCCGCACAGATTAAGACTCAGGTTGGTCCAGGGCAGTAGGACATTGAGTTTCATGTCCTGGATGTTCCCGCAACCTTCAATCTACTCCTTGAGCGGCCATGGCTGCACCAGGTGAAAGCTGTCTCTTTCACTTTACATCAAATGCTGAAGTACCCCCACGGGAAGAGGGTGGCAATTGTTTTTGGAAATTCTTTGATATATCCGCTGCCAGAGGCTTCTACACCAATTCTGGAGATTGATCATGGTGCAGAAGATGTATTTTTGTCAGGATTCACCCTAGTTGAGGCCTATGTTGTACAGGATATGCTACCTGTTGATGAGGGGCTATACGTCAGTGCACAGTCTGTCTACCTTATGAACAAGCTTCAACACATCCTCGGGATGGGATTAGGGCGAAGTGGTCGGAAGGGCATCGCAGCTTTGGCCGAAGTGCCGCATAACCCATATACCTTTGGATTAGGTTATTTGCCTACCAAAGAGGATTGGGCGAGGAAAGGAAGAGAGATGGCCGGAAGAGCCAAGGCAAAGCAAGCCGGGAAGCACTACGAGTTAGTGCATAGGCCTATCTAGGGGACTCTGAACAGATGCTTTGTTCGGGAGGGGGAAGACTTCCCGTTTGTGGCTTTCCGGAGCCCTGGTCGAATTAAGAGAAGCGGCGTTTGGCTAGCTTTGAAATCTTTTTTTATCTGCAGTTGTCTGGGGATGAAATTGCCGAAGAGCAGACAGACCCACCAGCTAAGGCTGAGCAGTGCAAGGAGGAGGATTCCGAGAGCACAAAAATTGAGATGGGGGTAGCGCTGGCTTGTCTCCTCTGAGATCGTTAGATCGTACCGGAGTGCTTAGGGGATAACTTCTCAGTTTCCATGATCGGGGATGAAATGGCTGTGGGCCCATCTTCAGGCCTTCTCGATGCATCCATCGTACCCTCCCTCGTCTGGCAATACGAGGAGGGCTTTTTATCGAACAGTTCCAGGTCAGGTAGTGAGCCGAAATCTGATTCCACTGAGTCTGTGGAGTCGGAATTAGATTCCAGCTCTTCTGAGTCTGAGTCTGGTATTCCTGGGGGTGATAACCCGGATGCCACTTTCCTGTCCAGGTCGTCCTTTTCATTTTCCTTTGAGTCTGTTGTAACCGAAGGATCAGACGGACTAGATGCTATTAATGAGAATGGTACGACTGTGGCTTCCAAGTACTTTTTTATGCCTTTAATTTATTGCATTAATCAAGACTTTCAAAATTTTGATAAAAACGACGAGGAAGAAATTCCTCCGATTTTGAAATATTTACTTGATCAAAAGCAGGAGAGGTTTGTAAAACCTTTGGTTGATGAAATCATCACAATTAATGTTGGTACTGAGAAGGACTCGCGGCTAGTCCAGATCAGGTCCATGTTGTCTTCGAAGGAGTGCGAGCGCTTGGTTGCTTTATTAAAAGATTTCAAAGATGTTTTTGCGTGGTCCTACGAAGACATGCCTGGAATCCATCCTAAGATTGTATAGCACCGAATCCCTCTTGACCTAGAGGCCCGACCTGTGAAGTAGAAGCTCTGAAGGATTTGCCCGAACTGGGCCCTGAAAATCAAAGAAGAGGTCACCAAACAGATTGACGCAAGGTTCCTATTAGTATCGGAGTATCCAACTTGGTTGGCCAACATTGTGCCGGTGCCGAAGAAAGATGGCAGGATTCGAGTATGTGTGGACTTCAGGGATTTGAACAAAGCCAACCCAAAGGATGACCGCATATCGACGAATTAGTAGACTTCACTGCTGGGCATGCGCTGCTCTCATTCATGGATGGGTTTTCAGGCTAGAATCAGATTGTGATGGCACCAAAGGCAGGGAGAAAACTACTTTCACTACCCTGTGGGGGACCTACTGTTATAGGATGATGCTGTTCGGTTTGAAGAATTCAGGGGCTACATAGCAACGAGCTACCACCACGATCCTACATGATGTGATCCATAAAAAGGTTGAGGTGTACGTGGACGACATGATTGTCAAGTCCAAGGAAAGAGAGGGCCACTACACCGCCTTGCATAAGTTTTTCCTACGGATCAGAGAGTATCAGTTGCGGCTGAATCCTCAAAAATGTACAGTCGGCGTTACAGGAGGGAAAATGCTGGGGCTCTTGATCACACAGAGAGGCATCGAGGTCGATCCTTCCAAAATCAAGGCCATCTTAGAAATGCCACCACCGAGGACTGAAAAGGAGTTGCGAGGCTTTCTGGGTAAAGTGCAATTCATAAGACAGTTTATTGCAAAATTAACCTTGACTTGTGAACCACTGTTTGGTCTCCTGAAGAAGGGAAAGAAGTTCCAATGGGACGGCCGATGCCAAGTTGCTTTCGAGCAGATCAAGCAATATCTACAGAACCCACTTGTGCTGTCACCGCTTGAGCCGGGGAAACCGTTGATTCTATACCTATTAGTGACCTAAACGACAATGGGTTGCATGCTTGTACAGGAGTCTGAGGACAAAATGGAGAAGGCTATCTACTACCTGAGCAAGAATATACTAGATTATGAGACCCGCTACACTCCGTTGGAGAAGGCTTGTCTGGCCTTGGTATGGGATACCAGGAAGTTGAGGCACTACCTGTTAGCTCACTTTGTAATACTGGTTTCGAGACTTGATCCCATCAAATATCTCTTCGAGAAACCTGCACTTATTGGTAGGCTAGCCCGTTGGTTGCTTCTGCTTTTCGAATTTGATCTGAAGTACATGACGCGCAAGTCAGTGAAAGGGAGAGCGGTAGCGGAGTTCCTAGCCGACCACCCAGTTGAACGGGATGAAGCAGTAGAATATCTGTTCCTAGATGAGGCCATTCTGCATGTCGAAGAAGAGACTTGGACGATGTACTTTGATGGAGCGTCAAACTAATACGGGTATGGGATAGGGGTGTTACTGATAGCACCCGACAATTCCCGTATACCTTTAGCATTTAAACTTTGGTTCAAAGTGTCGAACAATGAGGCAGAATATGAGGCATGTATTGCTGGACTAGAAGTTGCCCTGGAACTAGAGGCCAAACGGTTGGATGTCATCGGGGACTCAAACCTTGTTGTATCTCAAACTAAAGGAGACTGGAAAGTTAAAGAAGAAAATATGAGAATTTATCACCAGACCTTGGACATTCTGATTCCTCGGTTTGAGAAACTGAATTTCGCCCATCTGTTAAGAGAGAATAATAGGTTTGCCAATTCATTAGCAACTCTATCTTCTTATAGACATCCCTTTCGGAGTTTGGATGTGTCCGATCATCATTGAACAGAAATTCGTGTCAGCCTACGAGCTGATTGCTGCCATAGATGAGGTACAAGATCAGAACCCTTGGTATTACAACATCTGGAACTTCTGGGAAAAGGAAACTTATCCACCAGGGACAAATGCCAAAGATAAAAGGGCAATTCAAAGAATAGCTGCTCAGTTCATCGTCTGCGGGGGTAAACTGTACAAGAGGGGTCATCTCAGGATGCATAAGCTATGTGTTGATGCTGAAGAATCCAAGCGCCTGATGGAGGCCATCCATGGAGGAGAGTGCGAAGCACACATGAGTGGGGTGATGCTAGCTCGGAAGATCCTTAGGCAGGGTTATTACTGGTCAACTATGGAGGAGGATTGTATTGGCTTTATCTGGTGATGCCACATGTGGCAGATCCATGCAAACCGCATGAACATTTCGCCATCGAAGCTATACAATATGACTTCGCCATGGCCTTTTTCAGTCTAGGGGATTGATGTGATTGGGGTTGTCACTCCGAAGGGGTCCAACGGGCATGAGTATATTCTGGTAGCAATAGACTACTTTATGAAGTGGGTTGAGGCCCAATCTTACGTGGTGTTGAAGGCATCGTATGTTGCTAAGTTCATCAGAAACAACATTATTTGTCGCTACGGGGTCCTGAATGAGATTATCTTGGATAATGGTTCCCACTTCAAGAAGGAGGTAATCGACGTGTTGGAGAAGTACAATGTGGCTTTTCATAAGTCATCTACATACCAGCCGTAAACCAATAGAGCTGTTGAGGCCACCAACAAGAATATTAAGCACATTCTGCAGAAGATGATGGAAACCTACAGGGACTGGCCAGATAAGCTACAATTTGCTATTTGGGGCTACCGGACTTCAATTTGAACTTGTACTAGGGCAACTCCGTATTCCTTGGTTTATGGGATGGAGGCTGTTTTGCCTATCGAAGTTGAGGTTCCGTCAATATGGGTATTGGCTGAGTGTCAGATAGCTGAGGCAGATTGGCAGCAAAGCAGGTTCGAAGAACTCATGCTCTTTGATGAAAGAAGGCTGAAAGCACTGTATCACGTCCAGGGTTATCAACGAAGAATTGCCAGGGCTTTCAACAAGAAGGTTAAGTCCAGGAATTTGAAAGTGCGGGATCTAGTGCTCAAAGACAACCGAGCTCCCATCCACGACCCTAGGGGCATGTTCAGACCCAATTGGACTGGCCTTTACATCATCAAGTCTATCTGGTCGGGTGGAGCTATCGTTCTGATGGATTTAGATGGCCTTGAGTTCTCTCAGCCGATCAATATGGACAAGTTGAAGAAATATTATCCCTGAGTGGCTCGTTAGGCCGAAAACCCGAAAGGGCGACCTAGGCAAAAGTTAGAGCATGAAAAATTTTAAATAATACAAACTGAGCTCGCAAGGTTGAAAACTCAGAAAGGGTGGCCTTGGCAAAAGTTAGAGCGCAAAAGGAGAGTGTTAATACATGAGTGAACCTTAACCGAACTACGTAAGGTTTGATTCTCGTCTTTGGGATACGTAGATAACTTCATTCTAAAGTCCAGCCATAAACACTTCCAAATCAACTTTGTCCATGTGATCATGTTGGTCATCTTAGTCTATTCTGTATTCAAAAGCTCGGTTATGATCTCCAGTGCAGTGCTATTCAGACTAGGGACAACTTTCCAGTTGCTGGGATCCAGGGTTGTACATCTCAATGATAGATCTCGGGCGTGTCCAGTTTTGATCCATATCGAAAATGGTTTTGAAAAGTTTTAATAAAAGTTGATTTTGTTCAAATTAATCTTTTTACGACTTAGACCATTTTTGGACCAAACGGAAAATTTTCAGTACCCACAACTTTCAATTAAATTGATTTCAGTACAGAGTTCTCTTACTCTTGAATACAAATTGAAGTTGCTTTTTGTTACATTCATAAGAAAACTTGAAAGTACTGATTAAAGTAAATAAACTTGGGGCATAGTCAGGTGTTCCTACGTCCCCTCCCAGAGCTTGTGGAAGCCTCTGATGCCAAAGTAGGCCCAACCTGTACCTCTTCATCGAGCCAAGCTATGCACTCATCAGAGAGGGTGCAACTGAAAGTGGGAGCGGGGCCAGAAGCTCTCTCGTCCTCCATGCTGTGGCATACCAAGCTAGATGTGAGCCTCGGACTGGAAATGCAGTAGGGTACTCTATCCCTTCTTCAGGGCAAGTCTGATCATGCCCAAATTGGCACCGGAATAGAAATGGGAAGTTAAAGACACATTGTGTCAGGCCAATCAGCTGAATGCCCGGTTGCCGGGACATGCTGTAACTCATCGCCGGCAGATTAAGCCAGGGGCAGCGCCAAGCAATGTTGACAACGGACAGACTGCATATTCATTCGCACCACCACCCCTCGTTTGGGGCATCAACTAGACGTTGCCAAAAGAAATAGCCGCGAGCTAAATATGTTGGGCATAAGTCCACCGCCCTCAACTTGTCCATCAACCATATCTGGAGGGGGATGAAAAATGAGAGATTAAATAATAGAGAGATGTACAAGGAGAGAAAAGAGAGCAAGAGTTTTTGAGGGAAAAACAGAGCCTGAGGGCCGAGTGATGTGACAAATACATATGTACGTAACGAGGGAAACATTACCTGCAGCAGCAGTGGACTCCCCACGAATCTAGTCGTCTCCCGGCGATAGAAAGCATCCAAACCCATCAGTGTCTTAGCTAGTGTCATGGCAATACAGCTCTTGCCCTCTTTTAAACCTTGGGCAACCTCAATCAAATGGACACTAGACCCTTCGGAGGCTGGGGCAAGCAAGAAATGAGACAACATGCACAGACAGAGGGTGTGTCATCGAAAACCCTGCAAGTGATGATCGTCGCGATCACCGGCATCAGAAAACTGATTAATCAAGCTGGGGATGTCCAGTTCTCCGTCACAAATCAAAGATCGAGCATCATGCAAATTAAGTCCACACATCCGTCCCAAAGCTTGGATATGGCCAAAACAGAATTGGGGCAAGATCTCTTCCTCGTGTCGAGACTCCATCAAAGCTTGAAAATCTTCAAAAGTGGGACACATCTCTTGTCCGCCAAAGCTAGAAACATGGGTTGCCAGATTCCAATGCTTAGCTGCGGCGTGGAGGAATAGAAAACGCAGCGGGGTGTGGCTCAACGTGAATAGTGCGTTTATTCCGAAACCCCAAAAATTTAACTTTTCCGAGCCATCCAAGCTTGCAATCCAATTTGTGAGGTTTTGGGCAAGAAATGCTTCCATTTGAGGCAAAAATGGAGTTAAAATGAAGGCACCACAAAGCTGAAACCTTTATAGAAGATAAGGCAGTGAGTGGAGGACAGGTGTCGACGTTTCGGAGAGTTTGCCATTGATGGCCGGCACTTGCTTATTGATGGCCGGCAGTGGCTCATCAGTGGCTAGCAGTGGCATACTGATGGTCGGCAGGCCATACACCATGGCCGGCAGCCTCTCCGTCAGACTCCCTGACCTCCTCGATGAAGATCCAATTGTTTGTTGCAGTGGAGTCCTGTTATTTATGCCTTTTAAGGTCTTGTTTTTGTCCTGTCGGACTCTGTTGTGTTTCGTTTAAGACGTATTAGTCTTCGTTTTGTTTATTGAGTTGTAATCATCTTCCTCTTATTTATTGAGTTGTTGTGATTTGCTTATCGAGTTGTAAACTTGTTAAGGTCTTGTTGCTTATTGAGTTGTTTTGTTTATTTCAGTTGTTAGTCGGTTCACTGCCTGATTCAGACAAATGCATGCACAATTTTCAAACAAAGATCAATCTCGTTTTCTTGTTGTGCGATGTTATGCGATGTTCAAAATACAAAATATAACACCTTTTGATCAAAAAGCTATTTTCATTCTATCATGGATTCTTTTACAAAAGAGCACAAGTTTTAAAGAAAATAAAATTGCCTGAGGCCGTACAATGTGCTAAAACTACCTGTAAAAAGAGAATAAAACAAAAACATCTGAATCAGTGCTATCTAGCTCAAGATCAAGAAGCCCTCTTCATCGGTTGAGCAGACCATGCACCATCGTCGTCGGCACCGCTGTCTGACCTGGATCTGTCGTCGTCTCCTTCCTCGGATGACTCGGACTGTCGACTCATTGCCTTGGCCTCCTCACTCATCTCGTCATCATCATCACTCGGCACGAACTCTGAAGGGCCACTCTCGCTGTGAGTGCCTCTACCTCTACCTCAGCCGTGTGTATGAGCTTGTCTCCCTCTCCTCTCTGCTGATGGAGGAGGTGCTGAAGGACCCACCTCTGCTCCTGCTGGGACATCTGATGGGCTTGGCATCAGGAAGGAAATCTGAAAAAGGCAATTCACCAAAATGCATTAGTAATGAAATGTATCAGATGCAAAGAATAATGTGCAGTGAGCAGTAAGTGATCTACAATGTATATATGCCATAAGCAGTGTATAGGAGCAATATATCAGATCAGTGTAGTGTGGAACTGTACAAATGCTAGTGTGTCCAGAGAAGACTTTGTGGCATGAAGTGCAGTTTGAAAGAACTCACTAGGATCTTGTAGAGGCTGAGCAAATCCAGACTCGTCTCCATCATCTCTGTCAAGAAGGCCACTAGATCAATGGCCTGCCTTGTCTACTCTATGGGCGCTTGCGAGTGCATCGAAAAGATAAGTATCCGATGAAGTACAATTGAAATGAAGTAAATATGCAAAATGTGGAGTTTAGTACATACCGGCGCAAAGATAAGTATCCGATGAAGTACAATCGAAAAGATAAGTATCCGAGTGCACGCCCAGCTCATGCAGGCGCAATGGGGATCTGATAAGTCTCCCCAGAACGTCTCTGATAAGTCAATGAAGTAGGCAGCTCTGGCCATCCAGTCTCCTGCCTCTCCTCAGGGTCTCTTTTCCTATAAGATCTAGTCGCTCTGCCTCTCCCTCTCGCAGCTGGAGCTCTCACCCCCCCACCTCCATGAATGCCGATCAGAGACAGCATCAGATGCGTCTGAATGAAGGTCGCGTAGTTGCCCTCCATGCAACAATAGTTCGCATCCAGTCCTACCATGAACTGAATCACCTGGTCGGCAGACAGCCTGTGTGTCTCTTTCATAGACGCAGAATGTGCCATCGGTATAAACTGGGCAGGTGATCTCAAGGTCTGGCGTACGAAGCGCTCACTCAAAAACCAAGCGTGACAAATCGAGCCCTCGAAGAAGATGTGGTAGAGGGAGACAATCCGGGCAACGTTGTATTGATCTCGGAGTCCTGACGATATCGCATCCCATGACTGCCACGTGATCTGAGGAAAAGAGAATGAACAAGATAATCAGACATCAAATAACTAATGTGGGTGCATCAAGTTAATTGAAATAATTTCATTGCGAAATTACCTCGCGCGCCGTGACGGAGTCGAAGTACTGCCGGAAGAACAAAAAGCTCTCTCGGGTCTTACCACGGAGCTGGCCGTCGTATACATCAGAGAATGGGGCTGTCGCTGGTGTGTCCTCCACAGGCTTTGGAGCAAGTGTCGAGAAGTATGCGTACACTCACAGCTATAAGGAAGATGTGATCAATACAGTGTATGAACAGAGTATAGAGCATGCAGAAAGCAGAACGCAGTACAATGCATAAGGAGTGCAGGTCTAGTGCAGAGATTAGACTTTTTGTGTGCAGTGTATGGTATGTAGTGTGCAGTAGGTATGGTGTACAAAAAATGCAAAGCAGAAAGCATACAGTGCAAGAGCCGCTACAGAGAATGCAGAAACTATAAGTGTTGAACAAAGTGAAAGTAGAAAATGCTAAGCAAATAATGAAAAGGGGAAACTAAGCTGTGTACCTCCCAAGCTTGCCAGTACCCGCCGATCAGGGTCCTGCACATCCAAGAGGTCAAGCTCTTGTATCCAAACAAAGTGGTAAGGCCAGCTGCGCCCCAATTATAGAAATGGACCCGCTAAAGCACCACCAGGGCACTCAGGAAGTATAAACCCACGGTATTCCACTTGTTCGAAAACAAGGTGGTACCGAAAAGGAATAGGAGAAAGCCCCTGGCGTACTGCTCCACCTCCTCATCAGTTTCGGGATTCTCCCCTCTGTAGTGCTCCTCAAACCAAGTATATCTAACCATACCTGCTTGAAGTATCGGTGGACGCGTTCCAAGTAGTGTATCCCATGCGGCCACCCACTCTCCCATGTCAGGATCGAGAGGAATCGGGTCACCTCCTACTCCCAGGCCAGTGATCATGGCAAAGTCGAATGGAGTCATCGTCATCGTCATCTCTCCCGTCGAGGAGAAGTGGAAAGAGTTGGTGGTGTCCCACCACCTCTCCACAAGAGCCCCTAAGAGAGGGCGACTCGCTATGACCTGTGTCAAGCTAGAGCAGAATAGGCCGAAGCTGGTCCCGTCTATGATCTGGGGGACCCTCACAGGAAGCTCGTCATACCAATCCCGAGGTTTCGTCGCACCATAACCTCTGATGGAGTGGGATTCGTCCTGTGGCAGTGCGTGTGATGTAATCAGATGAAGCGACAAAAATATAGTTGAAAGTACAGTTAAAAGTACAGTTGAATGCAGATCAGTGATGTATTGAAAATACAGTTCAATTCAGAACAATGATGTATTGAAAACACTGATGAATTCAGAGCAATGATGTATTGAAAATACAGTTGAATTCAGAGCAGTGATGTATTAAAGATACAATTGAATTCAGAGCAGTGATGCATGAGGTACAGTCGCATACAGTACATGCAGAGCAGTGATGTGTGAAGTACAATTGAATGCAGATCAACAATGTATGAAATACAATCAGATCAAGGCATGTGACGCAATCAAATCAAAATAGTGCAAGAAATGCAAATGGTTGAAAGTACTACTGCAGAAAAGTAGATTTGGTACCTCCACAGCAATGGCCGACAAATGAAACATGGGCTCTCTCAACAGGAGGTCATCTGGCGCTGTAGACACGCCCCGAGGGGCTCATGCTACAGTTCGGACTCAAATGTCACGGTTCTTAATCTGATCTCACAATGTGCAATGTGAGATTGATAAATCACCAAAGAGTCCAAATCCGGCAAATCACTTTTGGAAAACTAATTTTTAACAAAGAAGTGCCAAACATGGACTGCTTTGCCAGATACAGAGTCGCCACCTAAATATTTCATTTTGGGAGATTTAGGAAACCCTGACTCGTGCCTAAGGCCATGTGTCCGTCATCACCAAAGTTGCCTCGACTCAGCAACTTGGGTACGATTGGGGAAGGTAATCTATGAGCACCCCCGCTCACCCAATCAAAGATTGGCCTGTACTAAGCATGATATTTTGTTTTTGAAAACACACATGTTCTTTTTCCGATTATTAGCTAGAATTACTATGTGATGCGCACAACACACAAGTATAGACTAGATCGCCTAAATTGGAACAAAGCATCGCATATCCGTTTGTTTGAAAATGGTTTGAAGGTGCTACTCGCAAGTAGGCTAAGACGTGGATTTGCCACCCTAAAGTGGGCTTAAGAAAACATGATTTTGCCACTCCGCAAAGTGGGCTTAAAACACACATTTTGATGAATTGTTCCAATTTAAGTGATCTAACCTTCATCCACAGGCATTCATGCAGTTAATCACTTAAGCAGTTAGCCTCATGGCAAGCATGCTATCATGGCAACAATCACACACATGCAAGATGCTAAAGCATAAGCACTTACTGTGTACTCCGAGCCAAAACATAAAACTAGTTAGAAATCATGTATGATCCTAGTTCATGTTTAGCAATGGCTAATGCAACACACGCAGAATGCAATTAGAATAGGTTCGGCTAATCTAAGAATGTCATGTGAAATGCGACAACTTGATACATGTATTCAAGTAGAAATTGAAATACAATGCAGTTAGCATGATGCGTCGAGCCCGGTGCATGCAATACAGATGAATGACGCAAACATGCAGCATAAGGTATGCTAAATCAAATATGTCCTACAACTAACCATCATAAACAGTTAAGTGAAAGGCAGAAAGACGTGGGGTTGGAAGACATGGGGTTGGAAGACATGCATCACACACACGCACGCTTATTACAACAATTGGCCCTCTCTCGGAGGGTCCGAAAGAATAATACAAATTAACTAACTAACAAAGCTAATTGTAGACGTCCCCGAACGTCCCGGGAAAAAATCCTGTTTTATTCATTGGGCTCATTGCAGCTCGGACTCAAATGTCACAGTTTTGAATCTAATTTCACAAAATGCAATGCAAGATCGATAAATCACCAAAGAGTCCAAATCCGGCAAATCGTTTTTGAAAAACTGATATTTAGAAAGAAGTGCCGAACATGGACTGCTTTGCCAGATACAAAGTCACCACCTAAATATTTTATTTTCGGTGGATTTAGGAAACCCCAACTCGTGCCTAAGGCCACGTGTCCGTCCTCACCAAAGTTGCCTCAGCACGGGAACTTGGGTACGATTGGGGAAGGTCATTTCATGAGCACCCCCACTCGCCCGATCAAAGATCGGCCACTACTAAGCATAATATCTTGTTTTTGAAAACACGTGCACTTATTCCGGTTATTAACCTAGAATTACTATGTGATGCACACAGCATACAAGTATAGAATAGATTGCCTGAGTTGGAACAAAGCATCGCATATCCGTTTGTTTTGAAAATGGATTGAAGTTTGCTACTCGCAAATAGGTTAAAACACGGGTTTCGACGAATTATTCCAATTCAAGCAACCCAACCTTCACCCACAGGCATTCATGCAGTTATATCACATAAGCACATAGCCTTATAGTAAGCATGCTATCATGGCAGTCACTCACACGCATGCAAGGATGCTAAAGCATAAACACTTACCGAGTACTCCGAGCCAAAGAAAGAAGCTAATTAGAAAACATGCATGAATCCTAACTATGCTGAGATGCCTAATACAACACATGCAAGAATACAACTAAGATAGGCTTGGCTATTCTGAGATGACATATGAGATGCTACAGGTAACATGTATTCAACTTGGAATTGAAATACGATGCAGTTAGTATGATACGCCGAGCCCGGTGCATGCAAAATAGATGAATGGATGCAAACATACGAGCATAAGGATGCTAATTGAAACATGCCCTAAAACTAAACATCATAAGCTGGTAAATAAAAGGGAGAAAGACGTGGGGTTAGAAGACATACATCACGCACACGCACACTTATTACAACATTGCCCTCTCTCAGAGGGTCTGAATAAATAATACAGAATCGAATTAACTGATTATTACACAACACTAGCTAATTAACAAATTAACTAAACTAGCATGCAAACTATGTAAAATGGGTTGCCTCAGCTCTGCTTTGGAATGATAAAGGATGCATGCATGCTCGAGTCGCCTTGTTGGGAAATCCATCGCGATGCCTCGACTCGCCTTGGTTTGTAATTGATTTCAGAAAATTGCACGAGGCTCTAGAGAGATGAAACTCCACCCAGGGAAGCTGTGGGAAGGCTGCCGACCAGCTATGGGCAAGGGAGACCACCTGCCGACCACCCTTGGTGGTGAAGACTAGGAAAGGTGGTCGGCCTGCCAGAAAACCTGGTCGGTCGACCAGTTCATTCTCCTGGCTTTTGTTTTTTCTGCAACAAAGGCAAAAGAGAGAGAAGGCAAGGTATTTTCAACATATGTGTGCCCGACCATTCTCCCCACCATTACATAAGCTCTAGGAAGTGTAGTCCTCGATCCTCATGCCATCAATCACGCATCCCGATGCATGATGGTCGAGGAGTCGACTTGCACGACTCAATGTGAAATGAATGCACATGTAAACACCTAAAGCCAATAACTCTATCATGGATAGTCAAGAGTGTCGGTGACCAAGAATCGAGGCACGTTTCATCACTTTGAGTATGAAACGTCCCTCGTTTCCCGTGTTTGGACTAAACCCTACTCCAGACACAATGCAACAAACAATGTATGGACAAATGCAACTCTAGCATGCGATCTAAATGCAATGCAACTAAGTGATACGAAGATGCACGGAATGACATGCAAGCATGCAAATGGCATACACAATGTTATGAACTAGTCAATGGCATACTCAATGCATATGGATTATATGGCATGCATACACAATGCACGAACATATGCGATGTTATGAACGAGGCATACGCAATGCAATGATGAAACATGCGATAACATGGACTATAGAGCATACACAATGCAAGATGGACTTAAACCAAAATGGATGGGCCTCAGCCACACCCAAATTAGTGGCCAATATGATGAAAATGAGGCAACAAGGTACATGCAAACATGCACAAATGCAAGGGACCAAACCTAAGGAACAAAGTGCAATTCTACCAAAACATGACAAGGATGAAATATGCCATGCAATGACACATGTTCCAGCTCTGAAATGACATACAAGATGGTCCCGAATCATGCAAACAACTCACCCGATGCATGTTGGATGACACAATTATTGAAACTAATGAAATGCATTACACTAGAGGTATGCAAAGCGATGCCCAAATGACCAAACCAATCCCAAACAGTCCCTATGCAGACCCAAAACAATGGAAAAATGGACTAAAATGATGGCTTGTAATGCACAAAAATGAAGCTCATGCAATAGCCCAAAAATGAGGCATACAAGCGCAACTTTCAAACGCATTTAAAGAGTAGAAAACATGGGAATATGGCACAAGTATAAGCTCTAAAATAACATGTTCAATGATGCCAAAACATGAAAACAACTCAAGTTAAGCATGTAAGAGGCTTCAAAACTCGAAGCTAGGCAAGGGTATTACACTACAAGCATGCATGGCAAGCATCATTCGACCATGGGACCTCAAAACATAGCTAAGGCATCCCAAATCATGAATAAAATCAATTTAGAACATGGCCAAAATATACTAGAATCAAGGGCCAAAACAACATGCAATGTGAGCTAGTGAACATGGATTACACTACAAGCATATGAAGCATTCAAGAGGCCACTAAACCAGCAAAATTCAGAGACATGACATGCCAAATAAAGCCCAAAAACCCACTGAAACATGATCAATGCATGCAAGAATGCCATGCTCCTTTGATAGGCTATAAGAGGGGTTATTCTACACATGCAAGAGACACATCCAAGGTGACAAAACCAGCTCTAGACAGAGCCTAGGCAGGCCCTAAAAGTCACTAAAAAGGGCCTGAAACAAGGCTTGGAGTTGTGCAAATGAAGGCTCCTTTGATAGGCCAAAATGTAAGCAAACAAGATCAAAAAGAGAGAGGGTCACCCCTCTCTGATTTAGGACCTCAAAACCACATGCCAACCACTAAAAATCTGCTAGATTTCAGTGGCTAAAAGGCCAAGCAAAGACTAGCTCAAAGGCCCTATGGCATGGCACAAAACAAGGCCAAATGAGGCATGCAAGAGGGTAGAAGACCCTCAACACCAAAAGGGCCTTAAACAAACACCAAAAGGACCTCAAAACAAGACTTTTTTCAGTTGACAATGAAGCTCAAATATACATGCAAATAAAGCTAAGAGATGGATCAAAACAAAGCTTAAAAGAGGGAAAAAGTGTGTTACCATTGAAGCTCAGCAAGACAGCAACTTCTGGACCCAAAACCCAACTCCTTAACCTTTGAAAATGACCTCCGAGAAGCTCCAAGCAATGGTGGAAGGGTTAGGCTATGAGGTGGTGTGCAAAGGTGCAAGAACAATACACTTTTTGAGCCAAAATAGAGAGATATAGAGGGAGATGTATTGTATGCCTTCAACCAACTTCTGAACCCTCATAAAGGAGGGAGAGGCCCACCTTTATAGCCAAAAGGGACCAAAGCTTCTCAAAGAAGCTAAAAACCAAGGTTGAAGATCCTCCATACACGTGTATGGAGGATCCAGTCTATGTCTTCCAGTTGGCACAGCTGGCAACAACTCACAGAGACAAAACTGGGGGAGGCAGGCCGACCAGTTCAGGTGGTCGGCCGACCACTTCCCCTGGTCGGCCGACCAGTTCAAAAGTTTCAACTCAATGAAAGGTGGTCGGCAGCCCCATTTGATGGTCTCCACATTGAATGCAAGCTAGTGGTATGGTAAGAGACCAGTAAATGTGGCTCAAACACCAAGGAGACCAACTTCCTAACAAAAAAATCGGCTGGCGGGAGAAAAGTGGTCTCCAACGAGAAAAGGTGGTCTCTCACCCTTGTACCACCTCCCAAACAATGAAAACAAGGTCCATGCCAAAAATGAACCAAGACGGATGCAAAACGAGGGTTCGGGGGTCAAAACGCGCAGTCGGGTGCCCCGAAAATAGGCTGTTAAGCATCGAAAGTGGCGCCCAACCACAAAGGTGGTCTCTCGGGTCGCAGTGTCCCTCTAGATAGAAAAAACAAGGTGTGTGCCCAAAACTGTGCCAAACGGAGAATGTTAAGCAGTCCCGAACCGAGGTGCGCGGCCGACGGCTCCGAAAACCGAAAACTGGTCTCCAAACGAGAACAGTGGCCTGCGACCACGAAAAGTAGCCTACGGCCACTGAGAGATGGTCTACAAGACCTCTCCCTCCCTCCGAGAAGAGAAAACAAAACTTGGTCTGCGGATCGAGTCAAAGTACAAAGGGTCCCGAGGTCCGGAAACGAGGCTCTCAGCCAAGGACTCCGAAACCTCGAAACGAGCACAACATGAGCAATCACCGAGCGCTGAATCAATGACGTTTGAGTCTTAAGGTTGGTCAAAAATGGGGTGTCTACACTACTTAATTATTACAAAACCACTTAACTAATTAAGCAAATCAACTAAGCTAGTAAAGCAGTAAAGCAGCCTCGGGAAGAAGGATGCATGCATGCTCGGACGGCTTTGCTCGGAAATCCATCGCCCTGCTCATGCTACCTCTGTTTACACTGCTCTACACCTCTGGACACTGCACAAGTCTCAAGGATGCTCTTGAACCACTCCCTGATCACTTCGGGAGTTCACCGGCCAAGATATGAAGTCACCGGCCATGGGAACATGATCATCGACCAAAAGTGGAGCTCTTGGCCAGGTTAAATTAGCCGGCCGGCACTGAAGATGGCCGACCGACCATCTATTCCTGCAGAATCCTGTTTTTGCTGCAACAGAGGACAGACAGAGCATGGCAATGCATTTTCAAGGAGATGTTTGCACAACTACCCTCCTTATCATGTTTAAAGCTCAAAGGAGTATGGTCTTCAGCTCTCAGGCCATCAATCACGCATTTCAATGCATGATGGCCCAAAGAGGCCAAGTGTGCAATTACTATGAAATGAAATGCGCAAAAACATACAATGGGCCCTCAACGTCCATCATAGCTGATCAAGAGGCAACGGAATGCACACTCAATTCAATACAACCTAAACGTACAAGCAAGCATGCAAAGAACCCAAGCATGCAACAACATGTGGGGCAAGCATACAACTAATATGCAATAGGCATACAACCTAAACATGTAAGCTAGCATGGCATGCAACAAAATGCAATGGGGTTAGCATGCAACAACATGCAATACACGAACATGTTACAACGTGCAAGGTACTAAATATGCCACAAGCATGCGACAATATACAAGGCAAGCATGCAACAACATGCGAGGATGGGCTTAAACCAAGATAGACAACTCTCAAATAGGCCCAAATCAATGGCCAATAGTCATGAATTGGGAGCATGGAAATGCAAAACAAACATGCACATGCAAATGGTCCGACACTTAGGCAACGATGCACAATTTTCAAGCATGAGCAAGATGTGGGAAACATGAGAATATGGCAATGCATTAAGCTTTGAAATCATGTGAGGAGTGATGCCAAATCAACCAAACAAAACGAGTGTAGTGTGCAAGGAGGCCTAAAGCTTAAGGCTAGTGAAGGGGCTTGAACCAAAGATACACAAAACAAAAGGGGTATGGCAAGCATGACCCAAAACAGTCCTAAAGCATGGAACAGTAAGCCTAAAACATGGAATGACCAAAGCTAAAACAAGCTAAATCAAAGGGGCAAAAGCATGAGACATGCAAGGCTATCAAGGAGGTGTTACTGTCACGACCCGAACCCGCCCCTATGGGTTATGGCCATAACTGGCCAGTAATCACGAGATTACCTACGGCCTCAAACCAAATAAGACAAAACTCATCAAAGTAAAGGGGCCAAACGGAAGCAAATTTAAAACTTTGACCATAGAGTCGTGCTTATATGCACATCATAACCCTCCAAACATACATACGTTAATAACTCACAACAGAAAGTATAGTAACATAAAGTTCTACACAGACAGGATCATTCAAATCTAAGTCAGCCAAAACAAAGCCATATACAAACGTACACCAAGGTCCTCGCCAACATGACAAAATAACATAGAATGGCAGAAGGGCGAAGACGTGTCTCGTGCGTGAGACGCAAGGGCTGACTCTTCAAAACCTTAGTTGTTCCATACAGACTTCACTGGGGCTGGGTTTGGACTTCTCTTGGCTCACCTACAAACACATGAATGAGCGTGAGCGATGGCCCAGTGAATAATATCAAATAAACGAGTTATACGAACGGTATGTAGAACAACATGCTTCAAACGGCCTTAGGCCCAATTCATATTTCTATTTAACATATAAATATATATATACACAATTTAAGTCAAGTGACTGTGGTTCCAAACATTTATCTTTCATTTTCCAAAGTGGCCTTTGGCCCATTCAACTTTCATTCATGTCAAACTGGCCTCTGGCCCATTCATTCATATCAAACTGGCCATTAGGCCTTTCAAACTTTCATATCAAACTGGCCATTACGCCTTTCAAACTTTCATATCAAACTGGCCCTTAGCCTAAACACTTGTATCAATCGGCCTTCGGCCGAATCATTTAAGTCAATCGTCGTCCACCATTCAAATTAATGAACTTACAAAACTTACATAGAGTAAACGATTGGACAACAACATATTTCAAATATCTCATTAAGATATTACTCACAGTGATCGGCTTGTGGATTTGCCCTGGAGCTTGACCCTATACATCATATAACACATATGGGTCACAAATAATTCAATCCGTTTTTTAATTCACATATTCCTCTTTAAGCTTCATTCTTATCTCTTTAACTCAATTACAATGCTCAATATATGCCTAAGAGTGCTTAGAAGTGAAAGGGAACGGAAAACGAAACACAGAATGTCTTTTCATAATTTCAGAAAACAGGGTCCCTGCTCGAGCGTGGACTTCCCCGCTCGAGCGGACCCAAGAGGCCTGCAAAAGTACTGGCTATGCCAAATTTACGCTCGAGCATGCATTCTGACGCTCGAGCGAAAGGCCTCTCTACATGGTTCCCCGCTCGAGCGTGAACTTCCCCACTCGAGCAGACAGCATGTCTGCAAAAAGTGCTGGGAGCACGAAATTCACACTCGAGTGGCGGTTTCGCCACTCGAGCGGACATCAAACTTTCTGAAAATTCCAGAACTGTTCTTGGAGTTCAATTTTGATGTTCAAGGGTCTCAACTCATGATTTCAGTCCCAAAAACATATAAACACATTATATTACAAGGGTACACAAACAATATGAAGCTAGTTCCTCAAAATCATGGTTCAATTCTCCAAAATCAATCAACATTCTTGTATAATCATGGTTTATGCTTTCAAATCCCATATGAGCTTCATATCTTCAAAAATCAAACATGCATGCAATCTTTTAACTCCAATTCCATTTCAAATAGGTCAAATGATGCTTAAACACATGAAATTCATCCAAATCATGCTTGCATGTAAATTCTAGCTTCATTTCTATTACGAATGGTACAAATGATGCTCCAAATCATGAAGCTACACAAAGCTACTTATGCATGTGAGATTTGGTGCTCTATTCTTCATTTTTAACATGCTACATGCTAGAACACCCAAAATTGTAATAATTATGCACATGCATGCATTCCATGACTTCAAATACAACAAAATCAACTCAATTTCCTTATAATGAATTTAATCCATGTTCTTGACCATTATCCAAACTTGAATTCACAAGATGATAACTTAAAATTCATGAATTCACTTACCTAGAGGCTTCAACACCCAACTCTAGCCAATTCTTGAGTTTAATCTTCAAATTCCCAAACCTTGAGCCAAGATTACACAATGCTCTCCTTTCTCTCTCTATATCCGGCCCTCTCTCTCTCTCTCACGGCACAAAATCTGATTCTTGAGCTCAAGTATAGGAACTAAGTGTATAGTGCCCTTCTACATAAATTCCCACTAGTCACAATTATTTAATATTAAATAATTTGAGCACTACACCACTAATTAATCTAATTAATCTGATCTAAATCAATTTCTAATTAAATTTCACCGTAGGCTCTAAAAATTATGCCAATCACAATGGCGTAATCAATTTCAAGTTCTGTGGCCGAGAAGGCCTTCAATTTAATTCCCAAAGCAGATAAGCAAACCTATATTCCTACGGCGAATAGATAGAAATTCAAAATCACACATTTTCACATAATGGCACACAAAATCATATTAGACATATAATCAAACTCATAATAAGGACCAATTAGCTAATTACGGAACAGGGTTATCATAGTTACACTACACCTAATGCAACCAAACATGGCCAGGTTTAAGCGACCAAAATCAGAGTTATGGCATGCCAAAATGAGCCCAAAAACCCAGTTAGATGGCATCCCAAAGATTAATGCATGGTGGCATACGCAATGACACATTCATGAGGCATAAGAGGCCAACTCTTTAAGACATTAAAGGGGTGATAAGTGTGAGTGTACAAGCATGAAACATGGACTGAAATAACATTATAAGTGATGTCAAACCACTGAAACGATCCAAATAAGGCATGCTAATGGCTTGAACACTCAAAGCTAACGAGCCAGATTACATGGTAGCTATACGAAACAAGTCATGGACAACCAAAACAACCAAAATTAGAGCTTTATCATGTTAAAACAAAGCTAGAAGCTTCATGAAGTTGAGCCAAAATCAGGCTAAAAAGACATGTTACAACATGGTGTATGTTAAGGCAAATCATGGGATTACAAGACAAATACACGAAGCATGCATGACATGTCTAAACCAAGTCAAAACAGTGCTATATCATGGCAAAACAATCACAGATACCAGCTAAGACATGGTCAACATGAGCTTAACAAAGGTGCTCACATATGAGGCAAATATGACCAGTATTGAAGACAACAAGGAGAGGGGATGGCCCTCTCCTTCTTAGGACCTCAAAACACCATCCCCACGATTTCAGTGGTGAGAAGGCCAATACAAGGTGGTCCCGGAGCTCACAAAAAAAGGCACAAAGTGTGGCCAAACAAGGCCTAAGAGAGGGTAAACAACCCCAAACACCAAAGTGATCTTAAACAACTATTTTAAGAACTTAAAAACAGAACTTTTATCAGTTATAAGTTAAGCTTAAAAATAGATACAAGATAGGCTAAAAGCTTAAACAAAAAAAAGGGGTATCTAAAGGTAAGAAGCTCACCCTTGTAGAACCTCTTCAAGAACAAGGCTCCAACAAGTTTCTCTGATCAAGAACAGCTCAAGAACCCTAATAACAACCCTCTAATACCTCAGTAACCCAAGAATGGTGTAATGCTAGGTGTTCAAGTGCAAAAGTAAGACAAAAACTCACTTTTGAAGCACAAAAATGGAGAAACAAGTCAAGATAGATACAAGGCTATATCTATCTTTTCTAAGGCATATTTCTGAACCCTTGAGGAGGGAGGAGGAGCTCCCTCTTTATAGAAGTTCAATAACAAAGCTTCCAAAGCAAGCTAAATCAAGAGGCAAATCCCTCCATACAATGGAGGGGAGCAAATGTGCATGCCAGCTAATCCAGCTGGCATAAAATATCTGCATAAAGCAAATGAACAGGGTTCGACCAGCAAAAATGGCCGATCGACCAACATAATGGCTGGCCGACCAAACATAGTGTCGATCGACTAATACATTTGGCCGGTGGCAAGAAAACAAGGCCGGTGGCCTCAAGCCTTGGCCGGTGGGCTGAGGGCATGGCAAACAAGCCGCCCTCTTCCCTTAGGAGCAAAATAACAAGTGTTTGGTTCTCAACCAAGCACAAAGCAGACAAGTTGAGAGATCTTGAGTCAAGGCGCGTAGCCGAGACCTCCGAGAACTCAAAACGAACACGAACAGGGATGATCATCAAGTGTTCAAACGATGACGTCCAAGTCTCGAGGACGGTCAAAAATGGGGTGTCTACAGGCGCATCCTCATCGAAATCAGTGAAGGCATGGATACCTCCCGCCACTAGTACAATATGAGTCTCCGGGTGATACCTCGTGGGGTCAAAGGGGTGTAAGCTTGGTGGTAAAGGCTAAGGCTCGACCCCCGGCTCAGCCGCAAAGTTCGCAGCAAGCTCTACCGGAGGGAGTGCGAGTGTGAAGCCCCTAAAAATGTATTTGCTTTAAAAAAAAATAATGTTTAAATCATTGCTTAAAGCCCCTCAGTTACTAGAATTATTTCGAATCTTGTCGATTAGCATTTTTTTTTATCGAAACAGGAATATCCTAACTTGACTATTCAATTCCAACTAGTGGTCCATTAAATTTTCCAAATAATGGTCCATTAAATTCCAACTAGTGTCTATTCATTTTCCAACTAGTGGTCCATTAAATTTTCCAAATAATGGTCCATTCAATTCCAACTAGTGTCCATTCATTTTCCAACTAGTGATCCATTCAATTCCAACTAGTGGGCTTTAATGACAAGTAAATCCTAACTTCTCCTTTCAATTCCAACCAATGGGCTTTTATGCCATGTTACACCAAATTTGCCTATAAATATCACCACTCCCTAGCATGGCAAACACTAGCAACACTCTCTCACACACACATTCGACTAAAGGAGAGAAAGGAGAACAAGAGAGAAATCCTGATAGGAAGAGGAAGGGAGAAGAGAGCCATCTTGTTCAAAGCTTAGCAAGTAAGCGACAACACAACCTTCTCTTTCATTTTCCATTTTTCAAATACATGATAAGGAAAAAAAAAATTCTTTTGTGATGAAACCATGCTAACTAACATATATTAACCTAGAAATGAGGGAAACCACAAGAGAGGGAAAGTCATGGTTCAACTTTTATCATTCTTAACACAAGTAACTCATCAATAACACATCTGAAAATATTATTTAGAACCCTTAAGAACATGTATTTGAAAAAGGAAAAATGAAAGAGAAGGTTGTGTTGTGGCTTACTTGCTAAGCTTTGAACAAGATGGCTCTCTTCTCCCTTCCTCTTTCTCTCAAGATTTCTCTCTTGTTCTCCTTTCTCTCCTTTAGTCGAATGTGTGTGTGTGAGAGTGTTGCTAGTGTTTGCCATGCTAGGGAGTGGTGATATTTATAGGCAAATTTGGTGTAACATGGCATAAATGCCCATTGGTTGGAATTGAAAGGACAAGTTAGGATTTACTTGTCATTAAAGCCCACTAGTTGGAATTGAATGGATCACTAGTTGGAAAATGAATGCACACTAGTTGGAATTGAATGGACCATTATTTGAAAAATTTAATGGACCACTAGTTGGAAAATTAATAGACACTAGTTGGAAAATGAAAGAGAAGGTTGTGTTGTGGCTTACTTGCTATGCTTTGAACAAGATGGCTCTCTTCTCCCTTCCTCTTCCTCTCAAGATTTCTCTTTTGTTCTCCTTCCTCTCCTTTAGTCGAATGTGTGTGTGTGAGAGTGTTGCTAGTGTTTTCCATGATGTATTTATAGGCAAATTTGGTGTAACATGGCTTAAAAGCCCACTGGTTGGAATTGAAAGGACAAGTTAGGATTTACTTGTCATTAAAGCCCACTAGTTGGAATTGAATGGATCACTAGTTGGAAAATGAATGGACACTAGTTGGAATTGAATGGACCATTATTTGGAAAATTTAATGGACCACTAGTTGGAAAATGAATGGACACTAGTTGGAATTGAATGGACCATTATTTGGAAAATTTAATGGACCACTAGTTGGAATTGAATGGTCAAGTTAGGATATTCCTGTTTCAATAAAAAAAAAATGCTAATCAACAAGATTTGAAATAATTCTAGTAACTGAGGGGCTTTAAGCAATAATTTAAACATTATTTTTTTTTAAAGCGAATACATTTTCAGGGGCTTCACAGCGGGGAAGCCCCCATCGTATGGGATATTGTCAGCCATCTGAGATAGATACAAAAATGAGCAAAAATGAGAAAAGATGAACAAAATGACGAAACTTTGAACAAATCAAACCCTAAGAGAGAAAAGTCAAAGAAAATCAAAAACCCGAGAAAAGTGAACTAACCTTGAGAGAAACTCGGGGAAATGATTCTTGAATGGGGGAAATGACGAAAGAGGCCTCAGAATCAAATTCTAATCGGTTCAAATCAAAGAGAACAAAAGGGTTTTTAACGATTCAAGGTTGTTTAGGGTGTTGGGAAATGCATAGAACGTGTGGATCTAGAGAAATGTCAGCCTTATGGCATGCTTTTCCAAGCAAGCCTCCGGCAAACCGTTCAGAAATAGCAGATGGCAAACACTTTGACTTAGGCGCACTTATGCAAATCCAATGCAAAGAAACACATAAGTGTAGACAAAACAACATATCATGAGTTCGAGTCAAGTTCTCTAAATCCCCAGCAGAGTCGCCAGAAACTGTAGACCACCCGAACTCACTTCGCGCGCCCCCCTTTCGGAGAGGGCGCGGATTTGGGGTCTAGCTACTACAGTTCGGACTCCTGTCACGGTTCTATATCTAGTCTCACAAAGTGCAATCTAAGACTGATAAATCACCAAAGATTCCAAATCTGGCAAATCATTTTGGAAAATCGATTTTAATCAAGAAGTGCCAAACATGGACTGTTTTGCCAAATTACAGAGTCGCCACCTAAATATATATTTTTTTAGAAATTTAGGAAACCTTGACTTGTGCCGAAGGCCACGTGTCTGTCATCACCAAAGTTGCCTCGGCTTAGGAACTTGGGTACAAGGGGGGAAGGTCATGGAATGAGCACCGCCGCTCGCCCGATCAAAGTATCGGCCTATACTAACATGATATGTTTTTTTTGAAAACACGTGTGTTCTTATTCCAGTTATTTAGCTAGCTTACTATGTGATGCGCAGAGCATACAAGTATAGACTAAATCACTCAATTTGGAACAAAACATCTCATGCTTGTTTGTTTGAAAATGGTTTGAAGGTGTTACTCGCAAGTAGGCTAAAACGCAGATTTGAAACCAAACAAGGTGAGCTTAAAACATGATGATTTGCCACTTCAAGTGGGCTTAAAACTCACATTTTGATGAATTATCACAATTCAAGCAATAAAGCCTTCATCCACAGGCATTCATGCCGTTATAGCAGTTAAGTAAATAGCCTCATGGCAAGCATGCTATCATGGCAATCACTTACACACATGCAAGGATGCTAAAGCATAAACACTCACCGAGTACTCCGAGCCAAAACAGAAGCTAGTTAGTAATCATGCATGATCCTAGCTATGTCAACAATGTCTAATGCAACACATGCCAAATGCAACTAAGTAGGCTCAGTTATCTACGATGGCATATGATTGCAACAATTGATACATGTATTCAAATAGGAATTGAAATACAACATAGTTTGAATGATGCGCCGAGCCCGGTGCATGTAAGACAGATGAATGATGCACGCATGCAAGCATAAGGATGCTAATTGAAATATGTCCTAAAACTAATCATCAAAAGCTAATAAGTAAAAGAGAGAAAGAAATGGGGTTGGAAGACATGCACACACTCACGCACACTTATTACAACATTGTGCCCTCTCGACGGATGGCCTGAATGGAAGAGAGCTAACTAGCTACACTAATTAAGCTAACTATTACAAGCCAACTAATTAACTAACTATTCTAGCTAATTAATTATTACAAACCAAAATGAATTGAATAATCAGATAATCTAAGCTAATTAACTATTACAACACAGATTAAACTAATTAATTACAAAACATGTAATTAACTACAACTAGCTAGTAAAGTGGTAAAATGGCCTCGCAGGCGAGGGAGGCATGCATGCTCAGTCGGCTTCCTCCCGGAAATCCACTACAGTGCCTCATGATACCTCTGTTTGCACTTTTTTGGACTTTTGAAAATTGTACCAACTTCCAGATTGCTTCTTACTGATCTCAGGAATATGCTGAGGGATGATCGGCCATAGATGGAGGCCATTGGCCAAAGTTGATGGCCATCGACCACTTTTGATAGCCAATCGGCAGCCTTGGTTGCCGGTCGACAGCTTTGATGGCCGGTCGGCCACTGCTTCCTGCAATTTCTCCTTTTGCTTCAATAGAGCACAAACAGGGGCATAGTAGTGTATTTACAAGGGAATGTGTGTGCAACCACACTCCTTATCATGTCTCAAGCTCAAAGGAGTGTAGTGCTCGGCTCTCGAGCCACCAATCACGCATCTCAACTCATGATGGCCAAAGACTCAAGCTTGCACAATGTTGATGAATGCACAAGTAACACACAAGACTCGAGAGGCCTCCACCCTATCATGCACAATCAAGGGGGACGGCGACTAAGAAATGAGGCACGTTTCATCACTTTAAGTATGAAACGTCCCTCATTTCTTGTGTTTGGATTAACGTTCGATCCAAACACATGCAATGCATCACACATGTAAATAACTTGCTATCTATCAATGCTAGAGTGGCACTCATGAGGTTCCATCATACAAGCAATGCATGCATGGCATGCTTGGAGGCTAAAGCATCAAAGCAAGTAAAGAGCATCATACAAGAGGCATGCAATACAATGCTCAATGGACTTAAACCAACCCCAAACAAACCTCATGCATGCCCAAACAATGGCCAAAATGTGCTGAAACTTAAACACAAGAAGCAAGAAAAGCATGCTCAACTCATGGCTCACAAGCAAGGTACAAAGCTCAACCCTCAAACGCATTGAAAGAGTGATAAACATGAGAGTATAACAAGGCTATATGCTCTGAAATTATGTGTCAAATGATGCCATATCACTCAACCAATAGAAGTATAGCATGCAAGAGGCCCTAAAGCACAAGGCTAGTAAAGAGCAATACACAAGGAGCATGCAATAATAAGCTTAAACAACTAAACCAGCTTTGGAAAGAGCTCAACCATGCCAAAACAAAGGCCAAAACATGCTGAAAAGGGAGCCCAAAAGCTTATACAAGCATGCATACACATTGGCTCAAAAACAAGGCATGAAGACACAACTCTCAAACACATTGAAGGAGTGGAAAATGTGAGAGTGTGGCAGTGAAATATGCTCTGAAATTACATACCAAATGAAGCCATATCATGCACACATCACAAATATAGCATGCTAGTGGTCTTAAAACTCAAGACTAGTGAAGGCACTTGCACTATAGCTATACAAAGCATGGCTCATATGACCAAGATCACTCAAAACAGTCCTAAAGCATGTCAAAACATTATCAAAAATGTGCTGGAATAGAGCCAATACATGCTAAAATAATAGGCTACAACATCAAGCCTGTTAAGCTAGTAAGCATGATTTGCACAACAAGTACAAACTGCAAGCAAGAAGTGACCAAACCAGCCAAAATCAGAGTTAAAGCATGCCCAAAAAGTCACAAAAACATGCTCAAACTAAGCCTCAAGAAGGGAGAAATACATGCTCATTTGATAGGCCAGCAACACATGCTAACAAGACAAGAGGAGGGGGACCACCCCCTCCTATTTTGAGCCTCAAAACAAGTTTTCTACCACTGAAATTCCTTTGGAATTCAGTGGTTTTAAGGCCCAAAAGAAGTTGTTTGAAAAGCTTGAAAGATAGCTCAAAAGGCCTTACAAGCTAAGGAGCAAAAGGAAGGAAACACCCCCTAGCCAAACAAGGCTTGAACCAACATTTTTAGGACTGAAAATCAGACCTTTTTGTAGC
The DNA here is from genome assembly GCF_055761805.1 of Camellia sinensis. Classification (NCBI taxonomy): domain Eukaryota; kingdom Viridiplantae; phylum Streptophyta; class Magnoliopsida; order Ericales; family Theaceae; genus Camellia; species Camellia sinensis. The sequence continues at coordinate 210,322,109 of NC_138961.1, read as the reverse complement.
TCAGCACCACCCCAAAAAACATCCCAAAACAATGGAAAAAGGATGGTGAAGAAAGTGTGCAAAACAAATACAAAAGAAGAGAGTTATACCTCTTGATGCACAGCAGCAAAATAGCCTTTTTCTTGGCTTTAATGACCGTTCAATAGCCCAAAATAAGTCCCATGAGGCCTTAGCTCCAAGGTGGTTCAATTTGGTTAACGGCTTGTATGCAAATGTATGGTGTATCTAAGCTTTCTTGCGCAAGAGAGAGTGAACTCTAAAGAGAGAGGCAGAGATTTAGCTCTGAAAATTTTCTAGAGAGAAAGGATTTTTTTAGAGAGAGAGGCTCCCACCATTGCTTTTTTGTTCTTTTCTTGAATATATGAGATATAACTTCATATATAGCAAAAAGAGAGCATTTGGTCAAAAATATCTGAATATGGGACAGCTGGAGGTTGTGTGGAATAGCTGGAGGGAAAAGATCTTCAAAAAATCTGAGTTTGGGTCATTTCTGGCCGACCGGCCATCGATTTGGCTGACCTGCTACTAATGATGGCCGACCGGCCACTTCTATGGCCGACTGCAAATTCTGTTCTGCAGGTCCAACTTCAAATGGGCATAACTCCTTCATCTAGACTCCTTTGCAGGTCGTTCTTGTGTCTAAAATAAATCCCCAGAAGTAATCTTTCCAATGGTGGCAGCCTCATCTCAAAATTCCAAGTGTTCTAAGAGATATCTCTCTTTTAGTGAAGACTGCTCATTTCCAGCTCAATCGGATTGATGCCTAACTTCAACGGACCATATCTTCCCCATCCGGACTCGCCTTTAGGAGACTCTTGAGTGTAAAATGAAGCCCCGGAAGTCTTCTTTCCAATGGTGGTGACCTGATAGCTGAAATCCAAGTGTGCAAATGGATAAGCCTGATTTACCAAGGGCTGCCCGGCTCTCTCTTAACGATTCATGCCCAACTCCTCTCCCCAACTGGGTTTCTTCTCTCATCTCCTCTTTTCTTCAACACCAAACCCCTAAACATGGTGTTTTGAAAGATTTTTCAAAGATTTCATCTCTCTTTCATTCATTTCCACTTTGTCCTTGCTTGGTTTGCCAAAAAGCACAACATTTAACAAAATGTGAGCGTTGGAACATCGTAAGAACTATATTTCAAAAATATTTTGAAAGAGAGGGTTTTAAGGTCTAAAAACTGTTCAAAATAGCTTTGGTCCAAAATGGGGTGTAAGGTTGGGATTTGACTCTCCTCTTGCTGAAGAAATCGAACCTTTGCACTGCACAACTTTCACCACCAAGTAAAGCATCAATAGCGCCCAAGTCTTAAGGTCGGTAAAAAATGGGGTGTCTACACCTACGGGCACATCTCTCTATTATTATGTTGAATGTTTTCCTGAGTCTTCGGCTTTGTCAAAAATGAGTCGTCTCTAGGCTTTGACATTCACTCCCATCATTTCATGACTTCTGAGTTCTGTCAAAGAGGGGCAACTATAGACACCCCATCTTTTGAGCTAGCTGTTTTTCACTAAGCCATCCTCCATACACGTACGGAGGGATGGAGGCCATTTCAAGCTTGTCAAGCAAGCTTTGAATTGCTTTGCTCTATATAAGGGGAGGCTCTTTCCCCTTTCCAGAGGTTGACATTTTTTAGAGACAAGATATCTCTCTCTCTCTGGAATTGTCACTCTCTCTCTATATTATGCTTAATAGTATCTTAAAGTGTATTTTCTATTCACTTTTGCACTATAACACCTAGTAAAGCACCATCACTTTGTTGCTGAGGTACTTGAGGGTCTTGTTTGGGCTCAAAAGGCTGGTTTTGGCTCAGAGGAAGGCCTTCTTCGCTGCTATTCTTCAAGGGCGAGTGTGTTCCCCTTTTAAGCTTATCTTTGTATTCCATCTTAGCCACCTTTGCATGCTATTTTAGGCTTGACTTTTAACTATAAAAAGATTTTTTTTAAGTGTTTAAAATGTTTGTTTGAGGCCTTGTGGGAGTTGGGGGTGTTTCACTCCCTTGTATGCTTTATTTGTTAAGCTTTGGAGCCATTCCTTGAAGCTTTTGTAGTGGCCTTTGCATGGCCTTTCTACCACTAAAACTCAGAGGAATTTTAGTGGTGGAAAGGTGTTTTTGAGGTCCGAAATGAGAGGGGGTGGTCCCCTTTCCTCTTGTCTTGCTTGCTTGCATTGTTGGCTTCATACTCGAGCATGCTTTTCTACTTTTTTTAAGCTAAGCCCAAGCATGTTTTTGTGACTTTTTGGACCTGTCATAACTCTATTTTCGGTTGATTTGGTCATTGGTTGCTTGCTTTTGGTACTTGTAGTGCAATCATGCTCTTTGGCCTAATATGCTTCATGCTTTGGTTCATCATTCTAGCATGTGTTACCTTTGCTCCAACACATTTTTGGCTTTGATTTAACATGCTTTAGGTCTAATTTGAGTGGTTTTGGTCATGCATGCCTTGCTTTGTATGGCTTTAGTGTGATTGGCCTTGCTAGCCTTAAGCTTTGAGACCTCTAGCATGTCATATTTGAGCTTTTTGCATGGCATGGCATCATTTGGCATGTTATTTCAGATCATATACCACTACCATATTCTTACATTTATCGCCCTTTTGTTATGCTTTAGGGTTGAGCCTTATGCTTCACTTATAAGCCTATATGTATGCATGCTTGCCTAAGCTTTGGGGCTACCATCTCAGCATGTTTTTGGTGTTACTTTGCCATGTTACAACTCTGATTTTTGTTGGTAGAGTCAACTCTTACTTGGTTTTGGAATGTGCAGTGTAATCCCACTCATTGGCCTTGCATGTGAATTCAGAGCATATATCATTGTCTCACTCTCACACATATCACTCTTTCATTATGTTTGAGAGTTGAGCTTTGTGCCTTGCTTGCGAGCCATAAGTTGGGCATGCTTTTCTTGCTTCTTGTGCTTGAGTTTCAGCACATTTTGGCCACTGTTTTGGCATGCATGAGGTCTGTTTGGGGTTGGTTTAGTCCATTGAACATTATATTGCATGTCTGTAGTGTTGTGTCCTTCACTAGTTTCATCATTTTAGTCCCTTAACATGTTATGCATGCGTTGTTTACATGTTAGAGTCTTGTGTTTCATGCTAAGCATAGCATGTTATTTCCATTGCATGATGTTCAACCGGACGTTATGTTGAACACAAGGTGGATTGGCCCACTTCATACTTGAAATGATGAAAATGAGCCAATCCCCTTTGTCTCCGTTACCTTTGATCATCCATGAGGAGGTAATGGATTTAGAGTCTTGTTTGCATTGCATTTATTGAATTTGTGCAAGTTGGATCTTTGGCCATCATGCATTGAGATGCTTGATTGATGGTCTTGGATCCAATGGTGCCTCTCCCTTGATATTTTGAGATGATATGGAGGGGCATAGTACACACATGTTCTTGGGAGACCCTCACTTTTCTCTGTTTTATGCTCTATTGCAGTTTGGTGTCACAACACACCAGTGGCCGGCACCCTCTCATTGTTGGCCGGCACCCCTTTATCGTTGGCTGGCAGAAGGATCGGCAGTCACCATTCATGGCTGGCAGGCCACTAGTGCACTCCTCAGTACTGTTTTGGTGAGATCCAGCAGCAAGTTCTTGAAGCCACCCTGCAAACAAAGCCTCAAGAAAGCAACCAGAGAGCTTTTTGAGGCAGCAACTGAGCATGCATCCTCTTCTTCTTCGAACAGAGCTGGAGCAGCTTAGTTTAATACTTACTTGTTAGTTAGCATCAATTTTTAATTTAATTAATTAGTTGCTAATTGATTAAGTGTTGTAATAATTAGTAAGTAGTTAGCTAGTTAGTTCATTGGTTTGTAATAATTAGTCTAATTAGTTTAATTAGATTAGTTAGTTAGCTTAGCTTAGTGCAGCTTAGCTAAATTCATTTGGACCCTCCGTCGAGAGGGAAAATGCTGTAATAAGTGTGCGTGTGTGTGTGAATGTCTTCCAACCCCACGTCTTTCTCCATTTGATTTACCAGCTTTTGATGGTTAGTTTTAGGGCATGTTTCAATTAGCATACTTATGTTTGCATGTGTGCATCATTCATTTTGTCTTGCATGCACCAGGCTCGGTGCATCATTCAAACTGCATTGTATTTTAGTACACTTTCTTGAATGCGTATTTCAGAGCATATTATAAAGTGTTTCATTCATATGCCATTCTAGATAGCCGAGCCTATTTTAGTTGCATTTTTGCATGTGTTGCATTAGGCATCTTAACATAGCTAGGATCAAGCATGATTTCTAACTAGCTTCTATTTTGGCTCGGAGTACACTGCGTGTGTTTATGCTTTAGCATCCTTGCATGTGTGTAAGTGACTGCCATGATAGCACGCTTGGCATGAGGCTATGTGCTTAAGTGATTGACTGCATGAATGCCTATGGATGAATGCTTTATTACTTGAATTGGAACAATTCATCAAAATGTGAGTTTTAAGCCCACTTGGAGTGGCAAATCATCATGTTTTAAGCCACCTTGTTTGGTGGCAAATCCGCATTTCTAAGCCCACTTGAGGGTGGCAAATTCAAACCATTTTCGAAAATAAACATGAGATGTTTTGTTCTAATTCTTGCGATTGAGTCTATACTTGTATGCTATGTGCATCACATAGTAAGTTAGCAAATAAACCAGAATAAGAACGCATGTGTTTTCAAAAACAACAAATCATGTTAGTAGAGGCCGGTCTTTGATCGGGCGAGCAGGGGTGCTCATTTTAAGACCTTCCCCTTTCGTACCCAAGTTCCCAAGCCGAGGAAACTTTGGTGATGACGGACACGTGGCCTTTGGCACGAGTCAGGGTTTCCTAAATTTCCCAAAACAAAATATTTAGGTGGCGACTCTGAAATCTGGCAAAGCAGTCCATGTTTGGCACTTTTTGATTCAAAATTGATTTTTCAAAACCAATTGCCAGATTTTGACTCTTTGGTGATTTATCAGTCTTACATTGCACTTTGTGAGATTAGATTCAGAACCATGATAGGAGTCTGAACTGTAGTAGCTAGAACTACAATTCACGCCCTCTCCGAAAGGGGGGCGCGTGGAGCGAGTTCGGGTGGTCTACAGGCGTGTTTGGTTTCGAACTTGAAAAGTCAAAAATTTGGCGGTTAACCTCATCCCAACGTGTGTCAGAACGCGCACGTTTTTTGGTCATCATTACAAATTCCCGCCTCTTCGTACGCGTCCTCCATTTAATGTGATTTAAAACTCTGTCTCTTCGAATGTATACTCTGAATATTCAAAGTTTTTGGCTCGCCATCTAGTTCAACTTCTTCACTTCGCGACCTCTGTAATTTCCTCCTGTCTCTCATTATACCTTCTGCTTCCTGTAAGTTTTCTTCTCCTTTACTCCCAACGTTGTTTCCTTGTTTACTTTCAGTTTTGCATAACCCTTAGGCTGGCCGTGATGGTAAAAAATTTGAAAGAGCTCCTTTCTGCGGATCGAATTTCCGGCTTTCGACGCCATTATTCCATCCCCGAAGATGTCTATCTGTCACTTGTGGCAGACAGCACCACTAATATGGAGAGGACTGATGAGAGTACAATCATCTTTCCTCTCCTATCGATTGCTGAGGGCGGAATCCGTTTTCCCCTTCACCCATTTTTAAGAGCCGTCCTTCAACAATTAGGTCTAATTCCTTCCTAGCCTAGTGTGAATTTTTTCCGTATCATAATGGGGATTACAGAGTTGAATCGTTGTCTTAGGATTAACTTAGGCATACCTGCAATTCGGCATTGTTATGCCTTGGCCAAGTCTACTGGCCGGCTGGGACGCTATTTTCTCAGGGCCAAAGATACCGAGCATCATCTAGTAACAATGCTTGCTAGCTCTGGCAAGCGTGTTGACGACGTGATGGTCGTTGTCCGAGGCAACTAGGAATTCAGCGATGGTGAAGATTGCCTAGATCCCGTGCCTAGGAAAAAAGGCGAACTAGGTGGCCGTATAGCTTACTCTAGTTTCTCTGACTACCTTATTTGTATTCGGCTTTCCTTCCATGTGTTGACCGTTTTGTTTTTCCAAGTAGCAATTTGAAGAAAGTGTTGGTTTCATCCAATGACGCCGTACTTACGGACATTAAAGTCGCTCTGCAGTTCGTTGGCTGTCCAAACTTCTAGAAACAATGGAGGGTAGCCCATATTCTTTTGTGATATGCGCCATCTTACTCTACGTTTTCGGCAATAGAACACATCCCAATTCCGAGTGGTGAAGATCATCTTACTGCCCTTATCTTCCCCAGCTTCAAAAACATAAAGGAGGTTGGTTTAGAATCCTCTGAATCGAAACAAAAGGAAGAACAAGCAGCCGATCCAGTCACCGAGAACTTGAACCAGTCGGAAGCCGAGATAGAAGAAGCACTTAATTCGGCTTTTGAGGAAGCCGGATTGAATTCGTCTGACCCTCTGTCTACCTCAGGCCAAGGGGACTTTTTTGAAGACATTTTTACAAACTTAGGGGACTTGCCCGGCTCTTACCTTGACAACATGGCCGGCAAGTCGCTCACTCAAATGGCCAAATGGAGGAACGCGGAGAGGATGGCCGCCCGAAGAAGGGCCGAAGCCGAGCGAAACCAACCTCTGCCCCTCCACCTGACACTAGGGAAGAAACTCCACCCATTCCTGTTGACGAGGTGGCTCAAAATGAAATGGCCAAAATGGAAACAATTGTCGATCAATAGGAGGGTGAATTGACGGAGTTCAGGGGTGAAAAGCGCCCAACCGATCACGATACCGTTCATTCGAAAGATCCAGTGGACAAACGGCCACGCTTGGAAGAATCAGACTTGGTTGTGCCGATCATAGTGCGACCAAAAATAAGAAACATGCCGGTTAGCTCCGATTCATCGGCTATAAGGGACCCGGCTATGGCCTTGAGCCTAGCTTCCTCCATTTCTCTGTCGGTTGACAGAGCGACTTTTAGCACAGAGGTCGATCTGCTGGCTATTGCGTTAGCTGCTCAATCAGACATATTGGTATGTAATTCTTTACAGCTCTGCAAGGCTAAACAGGAGTTTCTATATTAGCTCGCTGCTCCTTTCTTTTGCAGGTGGCGGGGAGAATAGTCGAGATTAGACGTCGCCAACACAACGCAATCGAACAGATTGGCTTCCTCACAGTCGAATTAGAAAATGAGAAGGGTAGATCAGTAAAGGCCTCTTTTTGAGTCGAGTCTGAGGTCGCAAAAGCGGTGGAAAAGAGAATTAGGGCCGATGCTGGAGCAAATAAGGCCAGGACTGCTGTCGCACTAAAAATGGCCGCTGAGGACAGGGTGAAAGCAAATGAAGAAGCGCTCAGTCTGGCCAACGAAATGATTGCAAAGCTGAAGGCCGACTTGGAAAAGTCTAGGCAGGTGAAGACGAACGCCGAGTCTGCGCTTTTCGAGTTATTCCAGGCTGGCAAGAATGCGGCCTTGGCGGACTATGTCGAAGAAGTGTCAAAATTTGAAATAGGGGGTTCAAACATGGTTGGCTCAAGGTCTTGGCTGCCGCTAACGTGACATCAGAATAGTCGATTCCATACGAGCAGGTAGACATTGAGCCGTTGGAGTCTGACCCTGAAGATACCGAAGACAGTTGAATTATTTCCCATTTTGCTTTGGTATTAAGCGTATGTAGATTTTGCTGCATATATTAGGTTTTTGTTTTTGATTGTTCATTTTTGGGAGAAGCCGATATAGGGTAGTTTTCATTTGTAAAATGAAATCTATTTGTGCTCAATTTACGAATGAAAATTATTTTTGCTATTTGCGCGCAGCTTATGAATGGAAATTATTTTCGCCTGTCGTGGTCAATGAATGTGCTTGTTAGTCACCAAGTAAGATGTAAAATCATGAAACGAATGAAACAAGCTATCGAATTAAAAATAACTGTAAAGTGTTGCAGCTTAGCTGAATGAATATATTAGTGAATATGCCCTTGCTGCAATAGGTTAATGAACCAGTCAGACTAATGAAACAAGACAAGCTGAAAATGGCAGTTCAGTAATTTGCTGGAGCACACTGGAGATTCGACTGAGCTCTGATAGTTATGCCGAATAGATTGATTAATCTGCACTTGCCTCAGCGAGTTAATGAACCAAGACAGACTGAAGACGGCAGTTCAGTAACTTGTTTGGGCACAATGGAGATTCGGTTGAGCTCTGATAGTTATGCCGAATAGATTGATTAATCTGCCCTTGCTCCAGCGAGTTAATGAACCAAGACAGATTGAAGACGGCAGTTCAATAATTTGCTGGGGCACAATGGAAATTCGGCTAAGCTCTAATAGTTATGCCGAATAGATTGATTAATCTGTCCTTGCCCTAGCGAGTTAATGAACCAAGATAGATTGAAGACGGTAGTTCTGTAATTTGCTGGGGCACAATGGAAACTCGGCTGAGCTCTGATAGTTATGCCAAATAGATTGATTAATTTTCCCTTGCCCCAGCGAGTTAATGAACCAAGACAGATTGAAGACGGCAGTTCAGTAATTTGCTGTGGCACAATGGAAATTCGGTTGAGCTCTGATAGTTATGTCGAATAGATTGATTAATATGCCCTTGCCCCAGCGAGTTAATGAACCAATATAGATTGAAGACAGCAGTTCTATAATTTGCTGGGGCACAATGGAAATTCGGCTGAGCTCTGATAGTTATACCGAATAGATTGATTAATTTGCCCTTGCCCCAGCCAGTTAATGAACCAAGACAGATTGAAGACGACAGTTCAGTAATTTGCTGGGGCACAATAGAAATTCGGTTGAGCTCTGATAGTTATGCCAAATAGATTGATTAATTTGCCCTTGCCCTAGTGAGTTAATGAACCAAGACAGATTGAAGACGGCAATTCTGTAATTTGCTAGGGCACAATGGAAATTCGGCTGAGCTCTGATAGTTATGCCGAATAGATTGATTAATTTGCCCTTGCCCCAGCTAGCACTTCAACTGGGATGCCGAAAACAGTTAGTTCGTGGCGTGAGGCTTTTGAAGTTTAGCATTAATGATATCACCTCGAGGGTGCTGCCCTCATAAGGAATAAATAGGATGAGCGCTTCGTGCACGTAGGTCCTATTAATGTGTTCAGACTCAACATCTCAGTCCTGTTCATTGGGGAAGGTTAGACAAGTGCGAATGTCAAATAGATTGTTCTTCAACAGCAGAGGAGAGGGGAGGACGTTAGCTGAGCTGGAAGAGACGCCAGTCCCCTTGTCGCCAAAGTAGGTCGCCTAGGAGGGAAAAGTAGCAACGGGGTAGATCCCCTCAACCCTGCTCCGGAAGAGAACCCGATGCGACACTGCGCCCGTTGAGTTTTGCGGTCTTTGTGGGGAATAGACCAATGACAGAAGCAGATTCAATCCTTTGTGACCCAAATGTGGCAGTCGAGTTCGCTCGACAGATTTTGCCACTTGAAGTCCAGTAGTCGATGGTAGGTCGACAGGATTTTGAAGTGTTTCGGGAAGGCGTTCATGGGGCGGTGAAGGGGCTGTACACCGCCTATGAAATCGGCATGCGTCTTCGTGCCGCACGGTGGGATATAGAGCAGAGAGACGAATGCATTCGAAGCTTAGAATCTCGCACGGAGAAGGCTGAGCGTGAACTAAGAAAGGTCAAGACTACCAAGTCACAATTGGCTGGCCATCCTAACCCGGTCGTAGAGGAAAGGGTGACTCAGTGACTAATAAGTCATGCGATTGCCGATCGGGATACGGCTAGCATGTTTGCAATTGAGACTACCAAGTCCAAGGCCTATGAAAAAGGCTTTCATGACGGCCGGAAGGTCGGGTTAGACAAGACCAAGGAAAAACTTGCCGAGGAGGCCTGCCGATGTGAAAATCGTGGATTTAAACACGGCTGGATCATGGCACTTCAAGCTGCGGACGCTCTCCGAGCAGCAGGTGTTAATTCGGCGTCGCCGCTATATCAAGTTCATCATTTTCATTTTTTAGCTTTCGAAGCCTAGGGCAAGCAAGAAATGAGATAACATGCATAAGCAGAGGGCGTGTCACCGAAAACTCTGCCAAAGATGGTCGCCGCGGTCGCCGACGTCAGAAAACCGATGAACCAAGCTCAGAATATCCAGTTCTCCATCGTGAATCAAAGACCGAGTGTCATGCAAAGTAAGCCCACACATCCGTCCTAAGGCTTGGATATGGCCAAAACGGAATTGGGGCAAGATCTCTTCATCGCGCCGGGATTCCATCAAAGCTTGGAAATCTTCAAAAGTGGGACACATCTCTTGTCTGCCAAAGCTAAAAACATGAGTTATCGAATTCCAACACCTAGCCGCAGCATGGAGGAACGAAAAACGCAGCGGAGTGCGGCTCAATGTGAATAGTGCATTTATTCCGAAACTCTGAAAATTCAACTTTTTCGAGCCATCCAAAGCTGCAAGCCAGTCGAAGAGGTTTTGGGCAAGAAATGCTTCCATTTGGGGCAAAAACAGTGTTGAAATGGAGAAACTACGAAGCTGGAGCTTTTGTAGAAGATAAAGTGTTGAGTGGAAGACATGTGGCAACAATCTGGAGACTTTCTACATTTATGGCCGACCGGCCAAGTTTGATGGCCAACCGACCATTTTTATAGCCGATCGGCTAGTGATGGTGGCCGATAGCCCTCTATGGTGGCTGGTGGCGTCCTACTTTGGCCAATGGCCTCTCCTTTTGCTCTCTGAGTTGTCTATATGTTGGAAGTGTTGAGAACTTGTGTCTTGTTCCACTTTGGATGCATTTTTGTGACGATTTTGCGAAGTCGTACCTGTGTTGTTTCAATTTGTTTATCAAGTTGTTGCAATTTTGTTTATTGAGTTGTATTTGCGTTGATTATTAAGTTCTTGTCTTGCTTATCAAGTTGTATTCACATTTGAGTAGCATGTCAAGTCCTAGTTTTGTTTGTCGAGTTGTTTTGTTCTTTCAGTTGTCGGTCGGTTCACCACCTGATTAAGACAATGCAATTTGAATATGTAATTCTCAAACAAAGTTCAATCCCATTTTCATGTTGTGCGATGTTATGCGATGCTTTGAATGCAAAATGTAACACTTTTTAAACGGAAGTTGTTTTCATTCGACCATGGTTTTTTTTTTTTTTGCAAAAGAGTACAAGTTTTAAAGAAAATAAAACTGCCTAAGGCTATACAATGTACTAATACTACTAGCAAAAAGAGAAAACTAAAAGCAAAAAGCAACTAAATCAGTGTCAGTCGCCTCAAGAACGGAACGCCCTCTTCGTCGTCTTCCTCGGCATGGGCCCAGAACTATCGCCGTCAGCACCGCTGCCCAAGTCTGAACCCGAGCCATCTCCAGCCTCATCTCCGTCCTGAGATGCCTCTGACTGCGGACTCACTAGCTCCTCGTCAAACTCATCATCATCCTGGGCAGGCTGCCATGAACTACTCCCAGTGTGAGTACGCCTAGCTCTGCTTTGGCTGTGCGCTGACATCCCTCGTCCCTCTCTCCCTACTGCTCGGGGAGGCACTCAAGGTCCCGCTGGGGCGCCCGCTGTGGCTGACATCTGGAATGGGACCTGAAAAGAACAATTTGGCAAATGCATCAGTTATGATATGCGAAGCTAAGTATGGTATTAAATGCAGTGTATGAATGTTGTGAGCAGTATATGAGTGCAGTGTATTAATATAGTATGGTTAAATACATCAAATCAGTGTGGAGCAGATTGCAGAGAGTTTTGGGGTATAGGTTGAAAGAACTTACTGGAATACTGTAAATGCTGAGCAGGTCCATGCTCGTCTGTATCATCCCCATCAGAGAAGCCAACAGCTCTGGAGCCTGCCCGGTGTACTCTATGAAAGCCTGCAAAAGTGTTGAGGTGATTAGTAATTTACGGGGTATAAATTGAAATGAAATGAATGTACAGAATGTAAAGTATGGTACATACCAGGGTCGGGCCTCGAACTTCGACGAGCTCGTGATCAGCTGGGGCAGGAGCGATAGGAATCTAATAAGTCTCTCCAGCACGTCCTTGGCATGTCATAGTAGTGGGCAGGTCTGGCCACCCCGCCCTCTGTCTCCTCTAGGAACCTCTCCTACCATGGGCCTGAGTCGCCTTGGATCCTCCCACTCCTCCTCTTGTGGGCTACAGGTCTGTCTCTCTCACCTCGGTGAACACTGGCCAGAGGCTGCATGAGATATGTCTAGATGAAGACGGTATAGTCGCCATCGAGCCTGGAGAAGTCGGCATCCCTGCCTCTGGTGAAGTCGATCATCTTCTACTCAGTGTACCTCTCTGTGATCCTCGTATAGGTGAGAGGTGGCATCGGGGCTATCTGCTTAGGAAAACCGAGGCTCTGTCGCAAGAAGAACTCTCCCAAGTACCATGCCCGTCAGACCGGACCCTCGAGCAAGAGCCAGAATCGGGAAGCCTCCAGAGCGCCCACAAACTGATCTCTAACCATGTCAGGCAGCACTACCCAGGGTTGCTAGGTAATTTGCAAGTGATGGATATACATGTTGTTATTTTCTATTGAAAGTGCAATATGAAGCAAAGCTCAAATAAACTGTAAGGTTTGAAATACCTCCGCTGCGGCTACAGTGTCAAAATATCAGCGAAAGAATAAGAAAGACTCTCAGGGCCTTCGCTCGCACCTCACATTGTATTTGTGTGAATACGGGACCATGGGAGGTGTCTCTACCTCCGGCTCTAGGGCAAGCCTTGGGAAGTAGGCATATACCCACACCTACGGAATGTGAAAGGGTAATAATGAGTATGTTTATCAGATGTAAAATAGTATGCAGATAAAACAGAAATTAGAGAGTGATATGCAGTGTCTTGTGCAGTGTACAAGTAATGTAAAGCGGATTGTGTGTTGTGCAATGTGTGTGGTGTACAGATAATGTAAAGCAGGAAGCAAAAGGGAAAGATGTACCTCCCAGGCTCTCCAGTAGCCTCCTAGAAGGTGCCTACTCCAGCAAGATGAAGAACTCATGTATCCATATAGTGTGGCCAAGCTTGCGCCGCCCCAGTCGTAAAGACGGACGCAAGACAGGTCCACTAGTGCACTTAAGAGGTAGAGGCCAACGGTGTTCTCCTGGTCAGTGAAAAGAGTGGTGCCAAGCAAGAACATGAGGAACCGCCAAGCATACTGCTCGATCTCCTCGTGGGTCGTCGGCATCCCCCCCTGAAGTGGTCGGCAAACCACGAATATCGCACCATCCTTGGTCGAGAGAGAGGTAGGTGAGTCCCTAGCAAAATGATCTGAGCAGCATCCCACTCTCCCATATCAGTTTCGTAAAGGATCGGATCATCCCCTACTCCTATGTCGGTGAGCATGGAGAAGTTGAAGGGAGTCATCGTCATCTCCCCTGTTGTAGAGAGATGGAAGGAATCGGTGGTGTCCCACCACCTCTCCACTAAGGTGCCTAGAAGAGGCCGACTCACAGTGAGGCGCGAGAGTCCCATACAGAATGCACCAAAACCAGCCTCATCAACGATGTGGCGAATAGCATCGGGCAGCTCCATGTACCAGTCTCGTGCGATGGTGTTCCCATAGCCCGGAAGGCATGAGAATCTCTCTGTGTCAAAGTTAAACAGATACAAGGTAGTGTCAGAAATACAATGTATGCATGTGTTCAGAATTGATAGAAATTCAGTGTATGCATGTGTTCAAAATTGACAAAAGTGCCATGTATGAATGTGCTCAGAATGAACAAGGCATATGGTGTACAAGTATGTTTGGGATAATCAGATGAAGAGCAGTGTGGGCCATCCAAGACATTTGATGTACATTGCAAAAAGCAAAGAGGAAGAGTATACCTCAGAGTTGCCACGGGATAAGTGTGACTCCGGCTCGTGTAGTAAGAGATCCTCTGGTGCACCTCGTGCAAACCTCCTAAACTGACGGATGCCGACGAGGGGTAATACATGTACCTCTAGCTTATATTTCGCTGGGTCAAAAGGCCGAATGCCTAACGATAAAGGCTCGAACTCGGGATCCATCTCCATCCATGGAAGAGCTCTACCCTGTGGAACGTCGTCTGCCATCTGAAAAGAATTTGAAAAATGAGCAAAATGTGCGAAAAATGCCAAAAGTCAACAAAAGTCAACTCTCGGGAAGAGAAAAAAAAGGTCAAAAAGTCAACCTGGGAAAAGGGTGCCAAACTCAAGGCAAACTTGTGGAAAACATACCTCAAACGGTGAAAATTGAGGAAAAGGCTCCAAAAATAACTTTTGTTCGGTTCAAAGTGAAGGAAATCGAAAAATCTTAGCGAATCAACTTCGCGGGAGGCGTTGGAAAATGCGTGTAAAACACGGATCTAAGGAGAAAAAGGGTCTAGGAAGGAAGGTGGATGTTTTTCGGACTTAAAGGTGTGAGGATTTGTGATTTGAGGTTGTGTTTTTAAAGCCATCCATGTGGAAAGACTGAACTGCCCCGAATCTGCTACTTCTGGCCGACTGGCCAAATTGTTGGCTGACCGACCACTTTGTTGGCCAATGGACTGGTCTCAAGGCCGATGGCTTCCCAGAGTGGCCGATGGGCCTCCAGTACTCTCCTTGGTTGTTGTTTGTGTTCTTACATGCCCCCATCTCTCTAGAAAGCATAAGAAAGTACACTTTTTGGAGCTTAGACGGCCTCTGCGGTAGCCCCGAATTATGTTCTCAATGTGTGGCGCTCAATATGCACAAAATGTGTCCTTTTCGTATCCTTTTGTATGTTACAAGGTTTGAAAATTGCTTTTGAATACGTTGCAATTACGATGTTTTTGCCATGTTGGCAAGGTTTGCATTTGTTATATGCCTTTTCCATTGAACATGCCTTGTCTTGTTTTGAAATTGTATCTCAACATAGCAGGGAACACGCCTTTACCTTGCCTGTATTGAACATGTGCAACTCCATGCCGTTGCATGGAACACGCGTTTCGCATCGTCGCCTAGAATATGCGTCGTTCCGCTTGGATATGCATACTGTATTACATATGTATCCATGATTACATTGCATAGAGTATGCAGGTTGCTTTGAACATGCATTATTGTTGTTTTTCATAGAGTTTGCTCTCGTTCACATTTGCATAGAATATGCATTTTACCCTCTTGTTTAGAATTTGCATCGTAATATTGAATGGAACACGCATTTGCCACATTTGCATGGAATATGCATTTCTCTCTCGCATAGAATTTGCACTTCTCGCATTCGCATGGAACATGCATTTGGCATTTAACATAACGCATGACATCGGTCTTGCATAGAATATGCATTATATTGCATTATACCTGTAAGGTTTCTTTCTTATGCAAGCACGATATTGTATGAACAGTTCATTCAATGCTAATGCAACCAGACGGTATTGTATGTACGGTTCATTTAGAGGAATTCTGGGTAAAAACATTTCTCTCCTTCATTTCGTTGGTTAGAAACACCCAGGTACGCCTGGTGTTTACACTAACACCTTGTTAGAAGCATTGGGACGAACTCCAATGTTTATACCTTTTTCAGTGTTTGCTTTGCTTGCCTTACCCTCTCTCATGTGTGATACGCTAAAAGGTGTTTCTCCTTCCCTCTCTCGTGTGTGATACGCTGAGAGGTGTTTTTCCTTCCCTCTCTCACATGTGATACGCTGAGAGGTATTACCCTTCCCTCTCTCGCGTATGATACGTTGAGAGGTGTTTTTTTGTTTCCCTCTCTCGCGTGTGATACGCTGAAAGGTGTTGCCTTTCCCTCTCTTGTGTGTGATACGCTGAGAGGTGCTTTTTGTTTCCCTCTCTCGCGTGTGATACGCTGAGAGGTGCTTTCTGTTTCCCTCTCTCGCATGTGATACGCTAAGAGGTGTTCCCTTTCCCCTCTCGCGCGTGATACGCTGAGAGGTATCTTGTTTGAGACTCCGGGTATTCCTGACAGTCGCTTTGCCCTTCCCGCGTGAGGTGCAATGAAGATTGCATAATTTTCTTACATCCTTTCTGTTGAAATGTCTGAGATTGCTGTGACTTGTCGATTTGTTTAAAAGGTTGCATTTATTTTGCATAAATGTTTCATTATGGCCCTCTTTATATAATCATAAGTTATGCTTTTGCATTGTGCATGTCACTTGCATTTTGCCTCTGCCTGTGGGCGCATCTGTTTTGTTATCTTGTATGTTTGTCGAAGTCTTCGGCCTTGTCAAAAATGGGTCGTCTCTGAACTTTGACATTCACTTTCGTAATTTCATGACTTCCGAGTTCTGTCAAAGAGGGGCAACTGTAGACACCCCATTTTTGACCATCCTCAAGACTTAGACGTCATTGTTTGAACATTCGATGATCATCCATGCTTGGGTTCGTTTAGAGCGCCTGATGTTCTTGGTGGAGTGCCTTGCCTTCGGACCTCTCGACTTGTCTGTTTTGTGCATGGTTGTGCACCAAGAACTTGTATCATTGCCTCTGGAGGAAGAGGGTGGCCTGCTGGCCAGCCCTACAAGCCATTGGCTAGGCCTTGCTTCCATCGGACATCAGTGGTGGCTGGTCGGCCTTGCTGATAGCTGGTCAGCCTCATTAATGGCCGGTCGGCCACAAGTTTTGGCCGAGGACCATTTTTCTGCTTTTATAGATATTTTTGGTGCCAGTTGTTCCAACTGTTGAACACTGAGCTCATCCTCCATACACGTGTATGGAAGGACGAAACAAGCTTTTTGCTTGCATTTGCTATATAAGGGGAGCTCCCTCCCCCTATTTGAGGGTTACAAAATTTCAGAGCAGAAATTTCCCTCTCTCTCTCTCTCTCTCTCTCTCTCTCTCTCTTTTTCTATATTGTGCTATATTGAGCTTGAAGTGTCTTTTCTTCACATATTTGCACTAAGACACCTAGTCAAACACCTTTGCCTTAGACTTGAGGTTCTTGGAGGTCTTGTTGAAGCTCCTTAGAGTGATTTTGTCTCAGAAGTTGGTTGTTTGCTTACTATTTTAAAGTTGTGCTTCAAGGGTGAAAATCTACCTCTTTAAGCTTTGTTTTTGTACATTGGTTTGGCCACCCTTGCATGTTGTTTTTGGCCTAGCTTTCAACTAAAAATCTTTTTTTTTTTTTTAAGTGTTAAGAATGGTTGTTTGAGGCCCTGTGGGAGTTAGGGGTGTTTCACCTCCTTGTGTGCCTTATTTGCTTAAGCCTTATGCCATCACTTAAGGCTCTTGAGGCACCCTTTGTTTGGCCTTTCTACCACTGAAACTCAGAGAAATTTCAGTGCTAAAAACCATGTTTTGAGGTCCAAAGTAGGAGGGGGTGGCCTCCCCTCTTTGCTTCTTGGTTGCATGTCTTGTTGCCCTACTTGTTGATCATGTATTTCTACCATCACTTGACTTGATCTCAGCCTATTTTTGACCTTATTTCAGCATGTTGTAACTCTTTTTTGGCCCGGTTGAGTCACCTCATGCATGCTTCTTACACTTGTAGTGTAATCTTGCTAATTAGCCTTGTATGCTTGATGCTTTAGCCCATCATTCTAGCTCATTTTGGCTACACTCCAGCATGCTTTTATCTATGGTTTAGCATGCCATAATTTTGTTTTGAGTGGTTTAAGTCATATGAGGATTGCTTTGTATAGCTATAATGTAAAGGCCCTTGACTAGCTTTGAGCTTCAAAGTCTCTAGCATGCTTTGCTTGAGTTGTTTGTATGCCTTAGCCTCATTTCTCACAAGATTTCAGTGTATATAGTGTAGTCACACTGTCGCATGTTCTACTCTTTCAATGCTTTTGGGAATTGTGCCTTGTGCCTTGCTCGAAAGCCAATTTGTATGCATGTTTGTCTAACCTTTTGGGCTACTATTTCAGCATGTTTAGGCTATTATTTTGGCATGATTGAGCTATGTCCAGAGCTGGTTTGTTTGTTTAGGCTATGTATTGCATGTCTCTTTTATGATGCTCTTTACTAGCTTTGATGTTTTTGGCCCTCAAAATGTTATGCTTGTACTGCTTGCATGCTTTAAGGTCTTTAGCATGCCATCTCAGCACTAAAGCAGCTGCAACCTCCCCCATCTCTTCATTTTTCAATTTGATTTGAGGGTTATGTGGCCATAAGCTTGTGTTTAAGCATAAAGTAGGGTTTGTGCCCAAATGGCTTTTAACCCTCTTTTGAAGGTTCCTCCTAGTCAAAGGGCATAATCCCTCTCATGTCCTAAGCCATTCTTTTGGTTGGCCTCCTCTCCTTAGAGGATTTGCACAATGGACTAAATCAATTAAGAAATGGTTCGGTAATGTAAATGTGTAAACAAGAATCAAGCAAAGTAAAACATGCCAAGATAACATATGTGTGTTGCATTGAATGTGTTTGGATTGGACGTTAATCCAAACACTAGAAATGTGACACGTTTCATACTCAAAGTGATGAATCGTATTGCGTTTCTTGGTCGTTGTCACTCTTGATCATGCATGATAAGGTGACGACACTTAGAGTCTTATGTGTGCATTCACTAACATTATGCAAGCTTGACTCTTTGGCCATCATGCATTAAGATGCGTGGTTGGTGGCTTGAGAGCTGAGTACTACGCTCCTTTGAGCTTGAGATATGACAGGGAGGGTAGTTGCACACACATTTCCTTGCAAATACACTGTCATGCCTCTGTTTGTGTTCTGTTACAACAGAAGAAGAAATTTCAGGAATTAGTGGCCGACCGGCCACATGCCCTAGCCGACCGGCCACCCAAGCCAGCCGACTGGCCACCAATACTGGCCGATGGCCATCACTTCTAGCCGATCAGTTCATCAGCATGTTCCTGGGATCAAATAGAAGTAGTCTGGAAGTTGGCGTTATTTTTAGAGATCTAGGGATGTGCAAACAGAGGCATCTAGAGGCAAGGTATTGGATTTTCGGGAGGATGCAACCAAGCATGCATGCCTCCCTCTCTCGCAAGGCCATATTTATCGCTTTATTAGCTAGTTGTAGTTAATTACATGTGCTGTAATTAATTTAACTTAATTCATTTTGTAATATTTTAATTAGCTTAGATTAGCTAGTTATTCAATTGTGTTGTAATTAATTAGCTAAGTTAGTTAATTAGTTGGTTTGTAATAAGTAGCTTAGCTTAGTGTAGCTTAGCTTATTTATTCGGACCCTCCTCCGAGAGGGCATAATGTTGTAATAAGGGTGCGTGTGTGTGTGCATGTCTTCCAAACCCCTCTTCTTTCTCCCTTTTACTTATCAGCTTTTGATGGTTGGATTAGGGCATATCTCAATTAGCATGCCTTATGCTTGCATGCGTGCATCATTCATCCATCTTGCATGCACCGGGCTCGACGCATCATTCAAACTGCATCATATTTCAATACTCATTTGAATACATGTATCAAACTGTTGCATTCATATGCCATCTTAGATAACCGAGCCTATTTTAGTTGCATTATTGCATGCGTTACATTAGGCATTCTGCATAGTTAGGATCATGCATGATTTTCTAACTAGCTTTTGTTTTGGCTCGGAGTACACTTTGAGTGTTTACGCTTTAGCATCCTTGCATGAGTGTGAGTGTTGCCATGACAGCATGCTTGCCATGAGGCTATTTGCTTAAATGCTTAACTGCTTGAATGCCTGTGGATGGAGGCTTTATTGCCTGAATTGGAATAACTCGATGACTGTGAGTTTTAAGCCCACTTTGTGAAGTGGCGAAATCATGTTTTCAAGCTCACTTGAGGGTGGCAAATCCACGCTTTAGCATACTTGCGAGTAGCACTTTCAAACCATTTTCGAAAACAAACATGAGTTGTTTTGTTCCAATTCTCATGATTAAGTCTATACTTGTATGCTGCGCACATCACATAGTAAGTTAGCCAATAACCGGATAAGAACACATGACGTTTTTAAAACAACGTATCATACTTAGTAGAGGTCGATCCGTCGATCGGGCGAGCGGGGTTGCTCATTTCAGGACCTTCCCTTCTCTTACCCATGTTCCCGAGCCAAGGCAACTTTGGTGATGACAAACACGTGGCCTTTGGCACGAGTCAGGGTTTCCTAAATTTCCCAAAATAAAATTTTTAGGACCTTGGCTCATTTCAGGACCTTCCCCTCTCTTACCCATGTTCCCGAGCCAAGGCAACTTTGGTAATGACAAACACGTGGCCTTTGGCACGAGTCAGGGTTTCCTAAATTTCCCAAAATAAAATTTTTAGGTGGCGACTCTATAATTTGGCAAAGCAGTCCATGTTTGGCGCTTTTTCATTCAAAATCTATTTTCCAAAACGATTTGCCAAATTTGGACTCTTTGGTGTTTATTAGTCTCATAGTGCACTTTGTAAGATTAGATTCAGAACCATGACAGGAGTCTGAACTGTAGTAAGACCAATTCGCGTCTCTCCGAAAGGGGGCGTGCAGAGAAAGTCTAGTCTACACCAAGCTTTTTTCAAGCTTTCCAAAGAAAAACAAGGAAGGTTTTGTAAACACCTAAAAATTAAACTATACATTTTAAAAACCATTTTGAAAATTCCCCAACATAAATTTCATTTTGTGAGAAATTTGAAATGAAAGTAAGACTCTAAAACATGTAAATCTCATAGCTAAACCAGGTAAGGCTAGCTCAATTAGCTAGAGTCTGTTCAAATCTTGCCAATAGCAAGATTCTCCCTTCCCCAAGCCACTATCTGTAATGTATCAAAAATAAAAAATAAAAATCTGGTGGCTAAATCAATCCTGCAAATTTGACTCTAGCATGTGTTAGAAATTTAGAATTAAAACACGTGAAACAATCTTGCAGAAAAAATGCACTGCTGAGACAAAAAAATAAAAGTGTTGAAGTAAGACAAACATCTTATTGTCCATTTTAGAATAAAAGAAAACGTAGTCATCGCAAGCATAACCAAACCAAGTTTTGTGTCCCAATCAAATTGGGGTTTTGCGTTTCCAATAGTCATAAGCATTAAATAAAAAAAATTAAAAAAACAACTTTAAATGTTAAAAATACCCCATAATGACATGGTCAACACCCTGATAATAGAGGAAAGCAAACCAACTACAATCTACACCATTTGAAATTTTGGAAGAGAGAGACCAGTTGTATTTTAACTATGCCTAACATGCCACTCAAGAACGTGTTAGTGTGCATGTAGTGGTTGAATATTTACACAAACTTCATGATTACATGATAACAATTTCAGACTTCACAAGGTCCACAAAGTAGATATAGCTCGACTTTTTGCGCCCCCCTTTTCGGAAGTTTGAAAGAAAGTTCTACAGTTCGGGCTTCTGCGGTTTTGAATCTAATCCCACAAGTGCAATGTGAAATTGATAAACACCAAAGAGTCCAAATTCAAAAAATCATTTGGAAAATTGATTTTGAATCAAAAATGCCAAAATTAGACTGCTTTGCCAGATACAAAGTCGTTACCTAAATATTTTTGAAAAATTTAGGAAACTCATGACTCGTGCCAAAGGCCACTCGTCCGTCATCACCAAAGTTGCCTCAGCTTGGGAACTTGGGTACAAGAGGGGAAGGTCACAAATACATTTGAGCACCCCTGCTCGCCCGATTAAAGATCGACCTCTACTAATCATGATATGATTCTTATTTACATTATATGCTCTTGTTCTGATTTATTAGGCTAGCATTTACTATGTGATGTGCACACAAAAAGTATAGACTAGTTTGCCCGAATTGGAACAATTCAATTTCATGTTTGTTTTTCGAAAAGGGTTTGATTTTGCCACTTAACAAACTAGACTTAAAGCTTGCAAATTTGCCACTTGACAAAGTGGGCTCAAACGTACATTTATTGAATCATTCCAATTCAAGCAACAAGCCTTTATCCACAGGCACTCAAACAATTATCGCAAGTAAGCACTTAGCCTCATGGCAAGCATGCTAGTCATGGCAATCATGCTAGTCATGGCAATCACTCACACTCATGCAAGTATGCTAAAACACTAAAAACGCACTTAGTACTCCAAGCCAAGAAAAGAGAAACTAGTTAGAAAAATACATGATTCCTAACTATACAGAATGTCTAATGCAACACATGCGATATGCAACTAAAATAGGCTTGGCTACTTAACATGTTATTTGCAATTATTTCATAGCATGCGTTTAAACACGTATTCAACAAGGTATTGAAATGACGATGCAGTTAGAATAATGAACCGAGCCTCGGTGCATGCAAAACAAATGAATGTGTGCAAACATGTGATATGCCAATTAAAACATGATGCCCCTAATCTAACTATCAAAAGGGTATAAATAAAAGGGAGAAAGACGCGGGGTTGGAAGACATACACGTTATTACATTACGCTCTCACGAAGGAGAGTTTGAACGAATAAACTAAGCTGACTAGAAACTAATTAAGCTAAGGCTAACTAAGCTAACTATTACAAGCCAGAATGAATAACTAGCTAAACTAATTAACTAATTATTATAACACTTGAATTAATAATTAAACTATGTAATTAATCACTCCGCCTTGGGAAACGAAGGATGTGCATGCGCATGCTCGGATTCCACCCGAAAAGACCAATGCTTGGCTTCCGAAAGCCTCTGTTTGCATAGTTGAACATTTCCAGAACAACTTTGCTCCATCTTTCCAACACTCTGTTGCATTTTGCATTAGTGGCCAACTGGCCATCGATAAAGCTTGCCGGCCACTTGCCGACCATGAAAGTGGCCTACCGGCCATCAAAGGTGGTTTCCCGGCCACCTATTGGCCATGAAAAGTGGCTGGTCGACCACTGATGCACAGGTTCATCTTGCTGCAACAGAGGACAAACAGAGCATATATAGGGTATTTTCAAGGATTGTTTCCACAACTCACCTCTCTTTTTCATGAGCAAATCCAAGGAGTGGTGAACTTAAGCCACAAACCACCAACTCAAGCAATTTCATTGCATGATGGCTTGTTATTCAAGATGTGCAAGCTCAATAAATGCAAAACAAGACACAAACCTCCTCATTTTCATGAAAGATCAAGAGAAGAAGTTGACCTTGGAGACTTGAATCATTTCATCACTAACAAATATGAAATGGTCCAAGCTTCCGTGTGTTCAATTAACGTCCGATTGAATACAACCAAATTATTATCTTGCACACTTTTAGTCCCAAGTTTTAGTTACTCATTTTAACTTACAAACCATTCTTTAATCCAATTAAGTCCATAGGGTGTATTAAAGTCCTCTAATGGAAAGAGGGCTCAAAACACAAGTTGCTTTTGGTGTGAAAGAAGCATCATACTGTTGGTAATAAACCCCCTAAGGGATTAAACCATTAAGTATGAAACCTCAATTTTACACTTATGCAAGCAAGTGACTTGAAACCACTTTCAAAGAAAAATTAAAAGCCAAGAAATAAGGGAGGTTATTAGTGCTGAAATTAAGTGTGAAAAGCACTAAAACAATGCAATCAACTCAAACAAGTGGTGTCTAATGGCCTAAAATACCAGGCTTGTGAGGACTATTACACTAGAAGCATGCAAAACAAGACTCAAATAACTTAACCAACCCAAAACATAGTTAAAACAATCTAAATCAGAGGCTAAAATATGCTGGAATTAAGCTAAAACAAGCTAGAAAAATAAACTAACACATAGAGCTATCTAGGCTAGCAAACAAGACACAAAGAGGGGAGGCTAACCCCTCCAAATTTGGACTTCAAAACATGATTTTGGCCACTGAAAAAGCTCTAAAAATCAGTGTTTAAAAGCTTGGAAAAAGATAGTAAAGGGTGGGAAACACAAGAGCAAAGACCTCCAAAACAAGGTATAGAGAAGGGTTATTAACCCCTCAACCTTTAATGGCCTTAAACCCAAACTTGAGCCCAAAAAACACAGAATTTTGACAGCCCAAAACAATGGAAAAATAGTAGAAATAAAAGCAAAATAAGCAAGCAAATAGGTAGGGCTTTATACCTCTTGAAGAGAAGAAGCAATTATAGGCAACAATTCAAGCCAAAACAAACTTCAAGAGCTCCAAGAAGACTTCAAAGAATCTCATCTCAAAGATGATCAACTTTGATCAAGGAGGTATAGGCAAAGGTTGAAGAATTGTAGGCTAAAGTGTAGAGAAGTTGTAGAGCGAGAAAAAATTTTATTTCAAAATTTTCTAACATTGTTACAAGAGAGAGGGGGTCTCTATATATAGAGAACATGAAATTCCCTCAAGGAGATCCAGCCCTACACGTGCGGGCAGATGAATGCATCTGTGCAAACAGCTGGCACAACTGGCATAAAATATCTGCAGAAAACACTGGTGCTTGACAAGCCACATCAGTGGCCGGCATCCCAAAAACGATGACCGGCAGCCTCAAAAAGTGGCTGGCAGGCTGCCTAAAGCTGCAGACTGGAAAGACTAAGGCATGATCCAAAAATGAGACAAAAACAATGTAGGGTTTGAAAGGCTCAAAGTTGTGGCGTTCCGCTGAGGACTTCGAGCACTTGGCGAGCAAACAGACCCATCAACAGGTGTGCATGCAAGGACATCCAAGTTATAAGGGTCGTCAAAAATGGGGTGTCTACAGTAGATTCAGCAATGTCATATATCAACTTGTTCTATTACAAATCCCACACAAAAAACTACATAAGACAGTTTATCATAGTTACATACCAGCACATACAAGGCAAGAGGTTGGGAGTTTTAGTTCTGCCATTGATCCTCATGAAGGGATTTATGTGGCTTCTTATGACGGGATTTTTCCAGTGTATAAGGAAAATCCATGCTGTGAAATTGTTGGTTCATTAACAGAGGAGAAGAGGCTTTAACAGCAGGGAATGTACATTCAAGGAAGTTAGTTTCCACAACAGATAGCTCTAGATTTTCTGTCACTAGCAAAGAATCCACCTCATCCTCCTTAAACCTAAATGCAAGTCCCATCTTAATCATCTTGCACAAATCATCCACAGGACCAGTAGCATCCGGTAGGACTGCCTCAGAGATTGCTTGAGAAAAATTAGTAATGAGCTCCATATCTTTCTGTCCACCCTTCTAGATTGGTTTATAGACAAGCAGTCTCTGTAAGTTGTGGTCCCACAGCACAAGATTTCTTATTTCAATATGCAAACTCTTCTTTAAGGATAACAAGTGCAACAAATATGTGACTATCATCGGCCTGTCTATCCCAAATATTGTGATATTAATTAGAGATTTTGTTATTCTGTCTTTCTTCCACTGGCATATTAATCAGAGGATTTGCAAGGAAGGCCAATATAATTTTGATCGATGGCTTACCGATCAAGCGGTCTTCCAAACCCAGCTTTTCAAATTCACAATTCATAGAGAACTGGACAGATTCATATTTTTTTTTACTCCAAAACTTCTGTATATTTCATACAATTTAGTAAGGATGATAAGCCTCTCTAGGGAAACCAGACATACAGTCGCTTCCCACAAGCTTCTCTAAAGAACTTTTTCAGTTGCAAACCATCAGGGATAAATATTTCTTCTTTTTCAACCAGAGATGTTGGTTGCAGGTAGCATGGTTATACCTTTTTTCATGGTCTTCTCAGTACAAGGGGTCTAATTTTCTGATACGTATCAACAAAATGAGTCCAACTTTATAGAAGACACATGGTAGTTACATCTCTCCTTGTTCTTGAGGTGAACATATCTAGACAGGGTTGGAAATGTGTCAACTCCAAAAGTTGTGGAGATAAAAAATAAAAATTCCTTCTCATAATATTTATCAAGAATATGGAAAAATGAGCCAAACAAATTGTCCTTGTCGTGAAGCATGCAATCCCAATTATTAACCCATTTCCCTTTGGTTCTTCATTGATCTGGAATCCACAATTGCAAAGTACAATAACCCTATGAATCCAAACTCCACTTGCATTTGTGTAGAAACCTATAGATTCTCATTATGACACAAGTTTCATCGTGGGAGGTATGAACCTAGAAAATCGAAGTGCAAATGTCCTTGGTATCTGTTTTCACACAAATAGCTTTTAGTTCATCTTTTTCCAAAGAGTTTAAGGTCCCATAGAAACCTTGATCTATGAAAAGTCCATCATTTTCTTCTAAGTAAGAATTCCATTCTGGATTGAAAACAAGAGATTCCTCAGGGGTTTTATAGCCCATGTGGGTTTTCAGCCATTTACTTCCTTTCAGTTTGTTGAGCAAATTTTCAAGTAAAAACCGATTACCACAATGTCGTAAGGAACTGACACAATGCAGCAACGGCAAAACACAGTTTGCTATTATTGATTCTGGCTCCTTGGGTAACTCTAAACCTCTTGCAACAAAATGTGCTCCTTCATTGAAATTGGCCACAACACCTAGCATCTTTAGTTCATCCTTGAATGAAGATTTTAAGACCATAGTAGACATCGTCAATCAGAGGAAGATTAACAAACTGTGAAATTGCTCCCTATTTTAGATCAAATAAAATAGAATCAGAAGCAGATCTATAGACTTGACTGGTTTTCAAACATTTCCCCCTTGACAAGCAGCTCATTAGATGCGAAAACTGTAGAGGCATTGTATTACTTATACACTTCATACAATGCAGAATTGAGATCATAATGGCACTAGTTAAACCATTTGAAGATGAGAGCAATTTGACTTCAGTAAAAAGCATATTACATACTGTAGACGTCCCCGAACGTCCCGGGAGGGAATCCTGTTTTGTTCATTTGGGCTTACTACAGTTCAGGACTCAATGTCACGGTTCTGTATCTAATCTCGCAAAGTGCAATGCAAGACTAATGAATCATCAAAGAGTCCAAATCTAGCAAATTGTTTTGAAAAACAAATTTTTAGAAAGAAGTGTCAAACATGGACTGCTTTGCCAGATACAAAGCCGCCACCTAAATATTTTATTTTGGGGGAATTTAGGAAACCCTGACTCCTGCCTAAGGCCACGTGTCCGTCATTACCATAGTTGCCTCGGCTAGGGAACTTGGGTACGATTGGGGAAGGTCACTTCGTGTGCACCCCCGCTCGCCCAATCAAAGATCGGCCTCTACTAACCATGATATCGAGTTTTGAAAACATTTTGTGCTCTTATTCTGGTTATTAGCCTAGAATTACTATGTGATGTGCACAGCATACAAGTATAGAGTGGATTGCCTAAGTTGGAACAAAGCATCGCATATCCGTTTGTTTTGAAAATGGATTGGAGTTTGCTACTCGCGAGTAGGCTAAAACACGGGTTTCGATGAATTATTCCAATTCAAGTAGCCCAACCTTCACCCACAGGCATTCAGACAGTTATATCACATAAGCACATAGCCTCATAAGCATGCTATCATGGCAGTCACTCACACGCATGCAAGGATGCTAAAGCATAAACACTTACCGAGTACTCCGAGCCAAAAAAAGAAGCTAATTAGAAAATATGCATGAATCCTAACTATGCTGAAATGCCTAATACAACACATACAAGAATGCAACTAAGGTAGGCTCGGCTATTCTAAGATGGCATATGAGATGCTACAGGTAACATGTATTCAACTTGAAATTGAAATAAGATGCAGTTAGTATGATGCGTCGAGCCCGGTGCATGCAAAGGATGCAAACATACGAGCATAAGGATGCTAATTGAAACATGCCCTAAAACTAACCATCATAAGCTGGTAAATAAAAGGGAGAAAGACGTGGGGTTGGAAGACATACATCACACGCACGCACACTTATTACAACATTGCCCTCCTCAGAGGGTCCGAATAAATAATACACAACGAAATGAATAACTAACTACAGCTAATTATTACATAACGCTGACTAATTAACAAATTTAACTAAGCAAGCAATAAAACTATCGTGCAAGCTATATGAAATGGACTGCCTCAGCTCTGCCTTGGATGGCAATGAATGCATGCATGCTTGAATCACTTTGTCAGGAAATCCATTGCGATGCCTCGACTTGTATTTGTTTGCAATTGATTTCAGAAAGTTGCACGACGCTCCAGAGAGATGAAACTCCACCCAGGGAAGCTGTGGGAAGGCTGCCGACCAAGCTATGGACAAGGGAGACCACCTGCCGACCACCCTTGGTGGTGAAGACTAGAAAAGGTGGTCGGCCTGCCAGAAAACCTGGTCAGCCGACCAGTTCATCTTCTTAGTTTCTGCTTTTTCTGTAACAAAGGCAAGAGAGAGAGAAGGCAAGGTATTTTCAACATATATGTGCCCGGCCACTCTCTCTGTCATTGCATAAGCTCTAGGGAGTGTAGTCCTCAATCCTCGTGCCACCAATCATGCATCTCAATGCATGATGGCCGAGGAGTCGGATTGCATGACTCGATGTAAAATGAATGCACATATAAACACAACAAGGCCTAAACTCCATCATGGGTAATCTGGAGTGTCGGCGACCGAGAATCGAGGCACGTTTCATCACTTGGAGTACGAAACGTCCATCGCTTCCCGTGTTTGGACTAAACCCTACTCCAAACACAATGCAACATATATGGCATGCATGAATGCAACTCTAACATGCAACCTAAACATAATGCCACTAAATGATGCAAACATGCAAATGATGATATGCAAACATGCTACTAGCATACACAATGCTATGAAATAATCGATGGCATACGCAATGCACACATGAAGACTAACAATGAAATGATCAAGGCATACACAATGCAATGGTCAATCATGCAATAACATGGACTAAATGGCATATACAATGCAAGATAGACTTAAACCAAGATAGGTGAGCCTCAGCCACACCTAAATCAGTGGTCAAACATGATGAAATTAAAGGCAGGAACACTCATGCAAACATGCCCAATGCAAGGGACCGAACTTAAGGCATCAAATGCCACTCTACCAAAACATGGCAAGGGATGAAATATGGCGTACAATCATACATTTTTCAACTGTGAAATGACATGCAAGATGATCCCGAATCATGCAAACACCTCACACAATGCATGCTAGATGGCCCGAATACCGAAACTAGTGAAGCGCATTACACTAGAGGTACACAAAGCAATGCACAAATGGAAAAACCAGTCCCAAAAAGACCCTAGGCAGGTCCAAGATAGTGCGAAAATGGTCTAAAATGATGGCTCAAAATGCAAAGAAATGGGGCTCATGCAATGGTCCAAAAACGAGGCATACAAGCACGACTCTCAAACGCATTTAAAGAGTGGAAAACATGGGAATATGGCATACATGTAAGCTCTGAAATATGATGCACAATGGTCCCAAAACATGGAAACACCTCAACATAAGCATGCAATAAGCTCCAAAACTCAAAGCTAGACAAGGGTATTCAACTACAACCATGCATAGAAAGCATCATTCGACTATGAGGCATAAAAATAGAGCTAAGGCAGTCCAAAAAATGCACAAAATCAGTTTAAGGCACGGCCAAAAAGTGCTAGGATCAAAGGCCAAAATAGCATGCAACACAAGCTAGTGAAGAGGGTTTACACTACAAGTATATGAAGCATTCAAGAGGCCACCAAATCAAAAAAATTCAAAGGTATGACATGCAAAATAAAGCCCAAAAACCCACTGAAACATGGTCTACGCATGCAAGAATGATAGGCTCCTTTGATAGGCTATAAAGAGGGTTGTTCTGCACATGCAAGATGGACACCCAAAATGGAAAAATGGGCTCTGGAGAGAGCCTATGAAGGTCCTAAAACCCACTGAAAATGGCCTGAGACATGGCTTGGAAGCATGCAAATAAGGGCTCCTTTGTTAGGCCAAATATGCTAGTAAACAAGACAAGGGGTGAGAGGCTCACCCCTCTCTGATTTTGGTGCTCAAAACAGCATGCTAGCCACTGAAAATCCAATGGATTTTCAATGGCTATGAGACCAAACAAAGGTCAATGCAAAGGCCCTAAGGCATGGCTCAAAATAAGATGAAATGAAACATGCAAAGGGGGTAGATGACCCCCAACATAAAAATGGTCTTAAACAAACAAGTTAAGGACCTCAAAATAAGACTTTTTTCAGTTTATTACAAAGCCCAAATATGATTTCAAATAGAGCTAAGATATGAAGCAAAATAAAGACCAAAAGGGGGAATAGGGTGTTACCCTTGTAGCCAAGAACTCCAACAGCTTCTGGACCAAAAAAGTAACTCCTTAGCCTCTAAAAACAAGCGCCAAGAACCTTAGAGTGATGGTGGAGGGGTTAGGCTAGGAGGTTGTATGTAAAGGTGCAAGAACAAGAGACTTTGGAGCTTGAAATAGAGAGATAGAGAGGGGTGTATATATGTGCCTTAACCAAATTTTTTGAACCTTTTCCAATGAGGGAGAGGGTCTCTCTAATAGAGGAACAAAGGTCCAAGCTTCTTGAGGAAGCTAGAGTAAAAGGGGCCAAGCTTCTTGAGGAAGCTAGAGCCAAAGGGTCAAGCTTCTTCAAGAAGCTAAAAAAGGTTCAAACTTCTCTTAGAAGCTTATAGAAAATGGCCAAGCTTCTTTAAGAAGCCAAAACAAGGTTGCCATGGAGGATGCAGTCTGTGCCTTCCAGCTGACACAGCTGGCCCACACTCACAGAGACAGAAAAGGGGGAAGCTGGCCGACCACTCCCCCTGGTCAGCCGACCAGTTCAAAAGGTTCAAGTGAGCAAAATGTGGTCGGCAACCCTGATTGGTGGTCTCCCAAGTGAGTGCAAGCTAGTGGTGTGGTGGGAGACCAGCAATTATGGCCCAAAAGCGAAGGAGACCAGCTTCCTGACAAGAAAATCAGCTAGCGGGAGAAAGGTGGTCTCCAAGGAGAAAAGGTGGTCTCCAATCCTTGTACCACCTTCCAAACAATGAAAATAGGGTCCATGCCAAAAAAGAACCAAGACGGATGCAAAACGAGGGTTCGGGGGCCAAAACGCGCAGCCAGGGGCCCCAAAAACTAACTGTTAAGCATTGAAAGTGGCGTGCGACCACGAAGGTGGTCTCCCAGGCCACAGTGTCCCTCTAGAGAGAGGGAACAGGGTGTGTGCCAAAAATCGGAGCAAACGGAGAAAGTTAAGCGGTCCCAAACCGAGGCGCACGACCGACGGCTTTGAAAATCTAAAACTGGTCTCCAAACGGGAACAGTGGTCTGCGACAATGAAAAGTAGCCTACGGCCACTGAGAGATGGTCTACGAGACCTCTCCCTCCCTTTGGGAAGAGAAAACAGAACCTGGTTTGCAAACCGAGACAAAGCACAAAAGAGTCCCGAAGTCTGGAGGCAAGGCTCTCAGCCGAGACTCCGTAACCTCAGAACGAGCACAACATGCGCAATCACCGAGCGCTCAATCGATGACGTCTGAGTCTTAAGATTGGTCAAAAATGGGGTGTCTATACATACTTGGTCAGGATTTATAGCCACCTCAATTGCCTCTAGTTCTGCCATGTATGACCTAACCCTTTTACTATAGTATACTTCATCAATGATAGGTAATGGACCAACATTAACTAAGTGACCCCAAATGTGAATGGGAAGAAGGGATTCCGAGGGGCATTTGAAACCATAAGTAGTTTTCATCCAAGGTTGGCACACAATTTTCTTTGTTAAACCAACAGCTGCAGGCCCTAGATATCAGATTCATTCAAGTAACAGCAAAACAGCATCCTTGGTCAACCTTGACAGATCTTTAGGAAACTTGAAATGTGTTGGAATTATTTTATATACATCTTCTAGATGCACAATGATGCCAAACAACTTGAGCTCGTGCACAAAACCACGTAGTTGGCTCTCATAATGTGTATTATCAACAACCTGCAGATCTGTGATCTGTAGAATAGCTTTTCCAATACCAGATCCCAAATAAACAGCTCCACGAGGAGTAACATAACCTTGGTTTGTCTTCATCCATTTCCATTCTTCTAGGGTTTTCAGAAAGTCTACATCAAGCTTGCTATTATCATTTGTGTTAGGTTTTGTAATTGGTAATCCCGTTTGACAAAACTCCTTTCAGTTGTAATTTTATTCGCTCTTTTGTTTCAGTGAGGCTATGAGTGTTTAGATGCAAATCCAACTTGAATTGTGCCTTGCAGAGGAGTTTGTGATCTTAATTCTTTCATGTTTGCCACTTTGTTGACTATGTACAAGATCAACCCAACTGGTCAGCTCGCAGGGGTCCAAGGAGCAACGCCCCATGACGGGTCTGAGACAGCGCCCAGGCGGGGATGAGGGGCAGTGGCCCCGAAGCAAAAAGTAAAAATGCAATCGAAGTTGTTTGACTGCTTGAGCAGTTGTTTGTACGCTCGAGCGAAGAAAATGATCATCCCATACTTTTGCAGAGCGTTTGAACTTCTGGGAAGAAGTTTTACTACTTGAGCGATGAAAGTTGCGCTTGAGCGGTCAGCCTATATGTTTCGCATCGCCTTTAGTCACACCGCTCAAGCGATGAAATGTGTGCTTGAGCGGTCTTCGTGATCCAATTTATAAGAAAGTGCGCTGTTTGCTTGTTTTTGGGATTAAGTTGTCCATATTTTCAGAAAGAAGAAAAACAAAGTGTTTTATATTGGAGGGTGATTTATGAGTATTTCCTTGATGATTTAAGAGTGATCAATGAATCCATAAACTTTATATCAACATCATCAAGGGGTTGTTTATTTATTTTATTCACAAAAGAGGGAGTTGTTCTTTGGTGAATTTCGAGAAACTTGGGCCTGAAGCTTTGGTGTATTCCGGAGTGGCTCATCGTCGTGGATTTGACATCAGCGTCATGGGTTCAACGTTGGACAACACAATTCCGAGGTGAAGACGGTGGTTGAAGAGGCACATTGGGGTCGATTCAATTCGGCCGTGGATTCACTAGGTAATTGAGAGTACACTTGTGTAATTTTTTCTTGTCTTCTTAGTGGATTGTTTTGTGGCATTGGCCCATGATTTTTTTATTACAATTAGAGGCACTCCAATTGTGGTTTTTCCATGTTTAATCGTGGTGTCAATTTGACTTTGATTGTTTGATTGGGATTATTATTTATTGTTTAAAAATTGAAACATAATCACAAATCAATATCTCGGGGATTATTAGATTTTTCAATTTGAATACCTGATAAAGCTTAACAATGAAATTCCCAAGTCTCCACTCAATGCAGAGGAAACAAGAGGTTTGAGTTGATCAATTATGAGTTGGTATATATTCTCAGTCCTGATCTATACACCAATGAACATTAGCTCATCTTTGAATGATCTGATCTTGTACTTATAATACTTTTCATCTATAGTTGATAAGACCTAGAATGCTTTCCCCATTTCTAAGAGAGTAGATGACTCGACTTCATCATAAAGATAACAACAGGTTAGAGAACTAAAGCCAAAGCATGTCTTCATCCACTTCCAACATTGTATACTATCAATGAACCTCACAGGTATCTCATATTTGTTCGGACTTCCTTTATTTGTGTGGCTAGGATACTTGTTAGCCCTCATATTTTGGATCCACTCCAGAAGCAATAGAGCTTGCTCACTTGTTAGTTAAGTGAAGGCTACATCTAACCCTCTATCTTGAGGTAATATCAGGCAAATCAGTCACTTTACCATGCTTTATAAGGAAGGTCAATAGTTCATTTTCCGATGTACACTCTCCAACCTTAGCAGCTTCACCATACACCTCCCCTAATTCAATATACTTTTCGAAATTGTAAGCTTCATTTCTGATAGTATCATTCTCCTTGGCCATTTCGTTGTTTTCTAGCTCATGTTCCTCAGTAAATATTTTCCTATAACCAAATATAGACACCCCATTTTTTACCACTCCTAAGACTTAGGCACCGCCGATTGATCACCCAATGATGAATTTATACGCTTGTCCAAATGCTCAATGTCCTCAGCAGGAAACCTCAGTTTTGAGCCTCAAAAACCTACAAACCTTGTGCCTTACCAAAACAATAGTTTTTCAAGCCTGACCATCCAAAGACCTGTAGACCCACTAGTGCCCTGCTGTTCACTATTAGTGGTCGGCCACCCACTTTTAGTGGTCTGCCGGCCACTTGTATAAAAATTCAGATCTTTTTGCCAATTGTGCTAGTTGTCTCCAAAGATACGTACATTGCACCAGCTGCATCTATATGGATATTTTCGAGCTAGTCTCATATATTTTTATATATTGATGACTCCCTCTCAAAAATTTATGGAGCAAAGTCTTGAAAAATATTTCTCTCTCTAAATTTCTCTCTCTCCCTTACAACTTCTATACCCTTTGCCTAGACACTCTAAGCCAAACCTTGAGGGTTCTTTGCTAAGGTGTTTGAGCTTGCATTTTAGCTCTTGAGGGTTTGAAATTAGTGATTTGTGAACAAAAGGATCATTCCTCTTCAAGAGGTATACATCCTAGCTCTTTTGCACTACTTCTTTCCCATCTTTCCTTATTGTTTTTGGACTATTTTTTTCACCTATATTTATGGGCTAAAACTTGTGGTTTAAAGCCATTAAAAGTAGAGGGGTTGACCACCCTTCTTTGAACCTTGTCTTCTAGGCTTTTACCCTTGTGTTTCCCACCTTTTCATTATTTTTTTTTTTTTGAGCTTTTTACCATTGATTTTCAAAGGTTTTTTAGTGGCTATAATGTGGTTTTGAAGTTCCAAAAATGGAGGAGTTAGCCTTCCCTCCTTTGACTTGTTTCCTAGCTTAATTGCCCCATTATTTTATCTTGCTTTTGTAGACTTTTTACCTTAATTTAAGTGTTATTTTAGCCTATTTTAAGACAGTTTTAAGTTGTTCATGTCATTTATGCTTTGTATTGTATGCTTGTAGTGTAATAGTCCTCATAGGTTTGGTGTTTTAGGCATTAGACACCAACCTATTTAAGTTAATAGCATTTATTTCAAGATTTGCATACTTATAATCATCTCTGTACTTCTCTCATTTCTTGGCTTCTTCCTTGCTTTGAGAGTCGTTTCAAACCGATTAATTGTTTAAGCTTGAGATAGAAATCATTGTGCTTAATGGTTTAATCTCCTTGGAAGTTCATTATCAATGGCATGACATCTCTCTCATGCCCAAAACAACCCTTTGTTTGACACTTGCCTCCTTTAGTGGACTTAATGCTCATTCTGGACTAAAATGACTAATGAATGGAAAGGTAATTAAAAGGGGTAATCAATGGCTTAAAATGGAGCAAGATAATAAAATGGTTTGGGTTCAATCGGACGTTAATTGAACCCATTGAGTCTTGAGTCATTTCATACTTGTTAGTGATGAAAATAGTTCAAGAGTCGATGTCAACCACTTCCCTTGATCAATATCATGATAAGGAGGAGGTTCATGAGTCTTAAATTGTGGATTTATTGAAATTGTATCCCTTGGTTTATAAGTCATCACGCAATGAATTTGTGCTAATTGATGGCTTGCGAATCGAGCATACCCCTCCTTTGAGCTGTCTGATGATAAGGAGAGGCAGGGTGGACAAACATCCCCTGAGAATACTCTATTTGTGCTCTGTTTGTTTTCTATTGCAGCAGGAGAAACCCAACATTAGTGGCCGGCAAGCCACCTTTACTGTACAATAGGCCACTATTAGTGGGTGGCCGGCCACCACTTCTGGCCTGCCGACCACCTTTTTTAGCCAGGCAGTACCACTCTTTTTCACAGAGCAGAGCACAGGCTGAGGTGCAAAATATTGCGGAGGCATTCTCAAGGGAGAAATTCATGTGCATGCATAAACCATTTCCTTGCTCCTCGGGACCCATTAGATTTTTGTTAATAGTAGTATGTTGTTAGTGAACTTGTAATTAATTATTTAGTTAATTAATTCCGTAATGTAACTAATTAGTTAATTTGTATTAATTAATTAGAGTGTGTTGTAACTATTTAATTAGCCAGAATAGTTAGTTAACTTCTGCTTTGCAATAATTAGTTAAGTAGATTAGCTAATTCATTCACTCGGATCCTCCTGTGCGAGGGCAAATATGTAATAATTTCTGTATGTCTTCCAACCTTACGTCTTTCTTCCTTTTATTTACCCGCTTATGATGGATAGTTTAGAGCATCACATTTTGTTTAGCATTTTCCATGATTTGCATCCATGTGTCTTGCATGCATAAGGTTCGCTTCCTTATTCTAACAAGTATTGTCGTTTAAATACTTCTTTGAAAACGTGTTTAAAACTGTATGCTATCAAATTGATTCATATGCTATGCTAGTAGCTAGACTTCTAATTGCATATTGCATGTGTTGCATTATGCATATTTCATTAGTTAGGATCATGCATTTTTCTAACTATTTTCTCTCTTTTGGCTCACCTCGAGAATTAGGGTAAACTTTACTGCTTTAGCATATCGCATGAGTGTGATTGTTGCCATGTCGAGCATGATTGCCATGAGACTAAGTGCTTAAGTGCTATATCTATTTGAATGTCTGTGGACGAAGGCTAATTGCTTAAATTGGAATAATTTGAGTAATGTGCATATGAGATCACTTTTTCAAGTGGTACATATTCGAAACAATTTTTAAACAAACATGAAATCAAAGTGTTCCAACTTTTGCAAATTAGTCTATTCTTGTGTGCATCACATAGTAACAATAGTCTAATAATCGAAGCAAAAGCATATAATGTAAATAAGAATCACATCATGATTAGTAGAGGTCGATCTTTGATCGGGTGAGTGGGATGTTCAATTCATGACCTTCCCTTCTTGTACCTAAGTTCCCGAGCTGAGACACTTTGATGATGACGGATAAGTGGCCTTTGGCACGAGTCCCGAGTTTTCTAAATTTTTCAAAAATATTTAGGTGGCGACTTTGTAATCTGACAAAATAGTCCATTTTTGGCATTTTGATTCAAAATATATTTTTTAAAAGATTTGCTAGATTTGGACTCTTTTGTGTTTATCTATTTCACATTGCACTTGTGAGATCAGATTCAGAACTACGGGAATCCGAACTGTAAGGCTATCGTATTCTAAAGGAGCACGAAAAGCAAGTTATAGTTTCTGGCGACTCTGTTGAGAATGTAGAGAACTTGACTTGAAGTTCATGATGTGAAATTTTATC
This sequence comes from Camellia sinensis, assembly GCF_055761805.1. Classification (NCBI taxonomy): domain Eukaryota; kingdom Viridiplantae; phylum Streptophyta; class Magnoliopsida; order Ericales; family Theaceae; genus Camellia; species Camellia sinensis. Next base: position 210,285,369 of record NC_138961.1, on the reverse strand, counting down.
TACACTTATATGTTCTTTGCATTTGCATTTACATTGGTGCACTTAAGTCACTGTGTTTGCCATCTTCTATTCCTGGATGGTTTTCCGGAGGCTTACCCAAAAGCTTGCCAAAAGGCTGACTGGTCGTGAGCTCTGCCATCTTGGGAACATAACCCTTGGATCTGGACTACCGCTGTACCGTTTGATCCTCCTTTCACTTCTCGGTGTTAGGTGTGAGAGGTATATTAGGTAGTCCTGCTGAGGTACCCTTTTTGACTATTTGGCCTAGTTGCATATAGAAAAGCCATAGAGATTGTTCCAAACTAGGACAAGATGCTCACCCTAATACAGAATTGCGTAAAACCACTTGATTGAAATATTGAATCCTAGTTCATGACGAAACTAGGACAGGGTAACCTTACACCCTCATAAGGGAGTTTTGGTTCTCTCTTAACTGGTATGCGCTTTACAATGAAACTATATAGGAATGTGCATATCAGTTGCAAAGTTGGTATCTGTTTTGGGGGAAAATTCAGTTTGGAGTACAGTCCTACTGCTTTGATCATGTCTGTGTTGATAACATCTTAGCTGAGGTACTGTGTGGTTTCTGATTGCTGCTCTTTTGCTTTATTTCTTTTGCTAGGTAGTTTAAAACAGTAGCTTCAGAAAGTTCGGATATCCCCTAAGTACTCTGGACCCAAGTCAAACGACTTTGCAAGGCTGGGGATTTTGTTTGACAATAACCCGTGTTTAGCTTGCTCTCACTGGTTACAAGACGGAGGAGAATTAGACAAAATTCACTAATAAAATTCTTACAACAATCACCTCTCAACTCACCTGTGTCCAGTCCAGTCCAAGAACAGTCAACTACTTTCAGTTTAGTTCAAGAAAGGTCACCTATTCCAATGGCACAATGTGGACGCGCCCCGAGGGCCCCATGCTACTCCACAGTTCGGACTCATTTGGGTCACGGTTCTTAATCTGATCTTGCCAAGTGCAATGCAAGACTGATAAATCACCAAAGAGTCCAAGTCCGGCAAATCATTTTGGAAAACCGATTTTTAAGAAAGAAGTGTCAAACATGGACTGGTTTGCCAGATACAGAGTCGCCACCTAAATATTTTATTTTTGGGGAAATTTAGGAAACCCTGACTCGTGCCTAAGGCCACGTGTCCGTCATCACCAAAGTTGCCTCGGCTCGGGAACTTGGGTACGATTGGGGAAGGTCAGCTATGAGCACCCCCGCTCACCTGATCAAAGATCGGCCACTACTAAACATGATATTTTGTTTTGAAGATATATGTGTTCTTATTCCGGTTAATTAGCTAGAATTACTATGTGATGCGCACAACACACAAGTATAGACTAGATCGCCTAATTTGGAACAAAGCATCGCATATCCGTTTGTTTGGAAATGGTTTAGAGTTTGCTACTCGCAAGTAGGCTAAAACATGGATTTCAACGAATCATTCCAATTCAAGCAATCCAACCTTCACCCACAGGCATTCAAGTAGTTATATCACATAAGCAGATAGCCTCATGGCAAGCATGCTATCATGGCAACACTCACACTCATGCAAGATGCTAAAGCATAAAAGCTTACTTAGTACTCCGAGCCAAAACAAGAAACTAGTTAGGAATCATGCATGATCCTAATTCATGTTAAGATGGCTAATGCAACAAATGCAAAATGCAACTAAAATAGGCTCGGCTATTCTAAGAATGTCATGTGAAATGCGGCAACTCGATACAAATATTCAAGTTTGGAAGTGAAATACTATGCAATTAGTATGATGTGCCGAGCCCGGTGCATGCAATACGAATGAATGTATGCAAACATGCTAACATAAGGCATGCTAATCGAAAAACATGACCTAAAACTAACCATCAAAAGCAGGTAAGTAAAAGGGAGAAGGACATGGGGTTGGAAGACATTCACACACGCACGCACACTTATTAAAAATTTGCCCTCTCGACGAAGGGTCCGAATAAATAATACCAACTGAATAATAAATCAACTAACCTAGCTAATTAATTATTACAAACCCTTAATTAATTAACAAATTAATTACAAAACAATCTAAGCATGAAACTAAAGAGGCCGCCGCAGCTCCGCCTCGGGATGGTTGAATGATGCATGCTTGGTTGCCTCACTCAGAAACCCGTTGCCATGCCACATGTTGCCTCTGTTTGCACTGCTTTGCATTTTTGAAAATTGTGAAAATCCTTGGGAAGCTTCTGAACCACTCCTTGGGCACTGTGGGAGATCACCAGCCAAGAGATGAAACCACCGGCCGTGGGAAGATGATAATCGACCAAAAGTGGAGCTCTCGGCCAGGTTAAGTTAGCCGGCCGGCACTGAAGATGGCTGGCCGACCATCCCTTCCTGCAGAATACTGTTTTTGCTGCAGTAGAGGACAGACAGTGCATGGCAAGGCGCTTATAAGGCAATGTGTGCACGACCACCTTCCCTATCATACTATGAACTCAAGGGAGTATGGCTCTCGACCCTCGGGCCATCAATCGCACATTTCAATGTGTGATGGCCAAAGGTGCCAAGTGTGCGAATCAATATGGAATGAATGCAACAAAACAAATGAACGCCTAGAACTCTATCATGCTTGATCAAGAGCGTCGCAACCAAGGGTTGAGGCACATTTCGTCACTTTAGGTACGAACGTTCCTTGCTCCTCGTGCTTGGTTTGACACCCCAAACCAAACACAATGCAATGCAAATATGCTAAGTACAATGCAACATGGAAATGTAATGCAATGCAACATAAGCATACCAAAATGCAATGTGACTTGAACATGCAAACGCGATTGAGGTAGCAAACATGCCAAATGTAATGCAACCTAATTTAACATATGACTAGAAGTAACCTAACAAACATGCAAGGTGCAAACTAGATATACAAACATGTATGGCATGTAAAGGCGGACAAGCATGCAACATTGAACAATGTGGTGAATAGACTTAAACTAAAGATGGACAGACCTCGGTCATGCCCAAAATCAGCGGCCAAAACACCAAAACTAAGGCACCAAAAGGCAAGGCACACATGCACACATATTGGTCCACAGGCTGGGCAATAATGCACAATCCTTAAACATGAGCAAGGCATGGTAAACATGAGAATGTAACAATGTGATAAGCTCTGAAATCATATGAGAAATGATGCCAAATCGACTAAACAAGACAAGCATAGCATGCTAATGGACTTAAAGCTCAAAACTAGCCAAAGGACTTATACCATGGCCATGTCAACCAAACCCCAAAGGGCCAAGATGACCCAAAACAGTCCCAAGGCAGACCAGAACAAGGCTAGAATACGCATGGGATGAGGCCAAAACATGCTATAAAAGCGGGCACAAAAATAGGACGCGCACAAGGCCCAAAAGGGCAAATGCACTACACCTACTACAACCAATCATGGCATGAATTAGGCTAGTAAATCCAGAGTTATAATACGTCAAAATAAGCCCCAAAACCCAATGAGAAGGCCTCCCAAAGACCTAATCATGGAGGCACATACAATGGTCCAAACATGGAGCATAAGACAATAACTGTTCAAAGCATTGAAAAGATGGAAAATGCAAGCATACAAGCATGGAACATGGACTGAAATATCATGACAAGTGATGCCAAATCACAGAAATAGCCCAAATAAAGCATGCTAATGACTCACACAGCCAAAGCTAACAAGCTAGAATATATGGTGGCTATACAAAGCATGGCAAACAGGGCTAAGACAACACCAAATAGAGCTTAAGCATGATAAAACAAGGCTAAAAACTTCTCAAAGTTAAGTCAAAACATGCAAGCATGATGGTCCAAACACAAGATGCATGCTATGCAAACATGCAAGATTACTCTACGAGTATGTGAAGCATGCAAGATGCCATCAAACCAACATGTAATAGAGTTAAGGACGGTCCTAAAAACCCCTAAAAAGTGCTGAAATAGAACCAAGACATGCTAAGCAAACATGCAAACGTTATGAGCCATTTATGCTAGCAAATGAGACACAAAGGGAGAGGGGTGTCCCTCCCATATTCAAGACCTCAAAACCACTTTTCCACCACTGAAAATCCCCTGGATTCAGTGGTGAGAAGATTAAAACAAGATGATACCGAAGCTCAAAAGGAAGAGGTACAAAATGAGGCCAAACAAGGCCTAAAGGGGGGTAGACAACCCCCAACACAAAAGCGACCTTAATAAAACATCTCAAGCATGAAAATACAGAACTTTTTTATGTAAGACTCTAAGCTTAAAATAGCATGCAAGTATTGCTAAAAGCTTAAGCAAAAATAGGGAATAAAAGAGTAGTTTCTCACCTTTGAAGAACACCTCAAGAACACCAACTCCAGCACCTCCTTTTGATCAAAACCAAACCAAAAACTCTGAAAACAACTACTTAGCACCTCAGTAACTAAAGGATAGTGTAACACTAGGTGCCTCAGTGCAAAAATATGAACAAAAGCACCCTTTAGAACACTATTACACACACAAATATAGAGAGAGAGGAGGTATAAAGAGAGAGTGATATATATCTCATATATCAGATTGCTGAACCTGTGGAAAGGGAGGGGAGGCCCTCCTCTTATAGGAAATTCAATTCAAAGCTTCCAAGGGAAGCTAAGTGTATGGATGAAATCCCTCCATACACGTGTATGGAGGGCAGAGTCTATGCTCACCAGCTGGCACAGCTGGCATGCACAATGCCTGAAAAAGGCAAAGAAAAGGCCTCAGCCAGAAAATGTGGCCGATCGACCAAAACAATGGCCGGCCGACCAAATACAGTGCCAATTGACCAATACATTTGGCCGGTGGCAAGAAAACAAGGCCGGTGGCCTCAGGCCAGTGACCTCAGGCCATGGCCGATGGGTTGAGGGGCAGCCAACAAGCCACTTCCTACCCTTAAGTGCAAAAACCACAAGTCCTTGGTCTACAACCAAGCACAAAACAGTCAAGTTTAGAGATCCTAAGGCAAGGCGCACAACCGAGACTTCCGGGGACTCAAAACGAACACAAACATGGATGATCATTGAGTGTTCAAACGATGACGTCCAAGTCTTGAGGACGGTCAAAAATGGGGTGTCTACAGTTGCCCCTCTTTGACAGAACTCGAAAGTCATAACAATGACGGAAGTGAATGTCAAAGCCCAGAGAAAACCCATTTTTGACAAGGCCAAAGACTTAGGCAAAGCATACAAAATACAGATAAAGATATGCGCCCGAAGGCAGGGGCAAGATGCAAGAACAATGCACAAAGCCGAGCATAACTTATGATCATGCAAATAAAGCTGTAACGAAGCATATCATACAACAGTTTTAAGCAGGCATATACAAATCCAACTACATTACATGCAGAAAGGATGTAAGAGAAATATGCAATTATCACTACGTCTCACGTGAAGAATACAATACCGTGCGGTTCGTCTGGTCTCGCCAGCTTCAAATGAACCGTACATATAATATCATGCCTGAAAAAGAACGAAAACTTAACAGGTACAATATTGTTAGAAACAATCATAGTAATGCAAGTGAAAAGTGCGTGACAACGCAAATAAGGGGGCTGCAAGACAATACAACCTAAGTGCAACGCATAACAATGCGAGCAAGGTGGTGCATGACAATGCAAGTAAAACAAGCGTGACAATGCAAGTAAGGGGTGCATGACAATGCAACCTAAGTGTACGCATAACAATGCGAGGAGGGCATGCGCGACAATGCAAGCTGAGTGCTTCATAACAATGCAAAGTCAAGTAGTGAATAAACACATGTAAGTTGTCACGACCTGAACCCGCCCCTATGGGTTAAGGACGTAACCGGCCAGTAATCCTGAGATTACCTACGGCCTCAAACCAAAATAGACATAACCCAACAGAGTAAAGGGGCCAAACGGAAGCAATAATCAAAAACTTTGTCCATAGAGCCGTGCTTATATGCACTTCAAAACAAACCACACTCATATATGTTAATAACCCATATCAAAAGTACAGTACCATAAAATTCTTTACAGACAAGATCATCCAACTAAGTCAACCCATGACAGACTATTTACAAATATACATAAAGTCCTTGCCAACTAGACAAAATATAGTTACATAACAAAATGGCAAGGATAGGTCTCGTGCGTGAGACACAAGTCTGACTTTCTCAAAACTCATGTTGTTCTTGGCAGACTTCACTGGGGATGGGTTTGGACTTCCCTCGGCTCACCTACAAACACATGAATAAGCGTGAGCGATAGCCCAGTGAATAATATCAAATACAGAAGTCATATAAACAATATGTAGGACAACATACTCCAAACGACCTTGGGCCCAATTCATATTCCTACTTAACATATGTACATTTATACAAGGTTTAGATCAAGTGACTGTAGTTCCAAACATACTAGCCTTTGGCCCATTCATTTATGTCATAACGGCCTTCGGCCCATATATTTGTGGCAAAACGGCCTTCGGCGCACTCATTCGTGTCAAAATGGCCTTCTGCCCACTCATTCATGTCAAAACGACCTTCGGTCCATCCATACATGTCAAAACGGCCTTCGGTCCGTTCATGTACATCAAAACGACCTTCGATCCAGTCATTTCTATCAAAACGACCTCCGGTCCATTCATTACTATCAAAACGACCTTTGGTCCATTCATCTCTATCAAAACAACCTCTGGTCCATTCATTTCTATCAAAACGACCTTAAGTCCATTCATTTCTATCAAAACGACCTTAGGTCTAATTATTTTTATGTCAGACTTTTGTCCACAATCCAATCAGCAAATCATAAAGCTTATAAGGGAATAAACAATTGGACATTCACAATTATTCGAATATCGATATTACTCACAGTGATCGGCTTGTGGATTCGCCCTGGAGCTTGACCCTACACATTCCATGAACACAAAAGGGCCATTATCAATTCAACCCATTCTTTAATTCACATATTCCTCTTTAGGCTTTATCCTTATCTCATTAACTCATTTACAATGCTTAACACATGCCTAAGAGTGCTTACAAGTGAAAGAGAACGGAAAACAAAACACAGAACGAGCATATAAAATTTCAGAGAACAGGGTCCCCACTTGAGCGTCAACTTCCCCGCTCGAGCGGACCGTTAAGGCTTGCAAAAGTACTGGTTGCATGAAAAATACGCTCGGGCGTGGAATAGAGCGCTCGAGCGAAAGGCCTGTCTGCAAAACTCCCCACTCGAGCGTGAGATATCCCACTCGAGCAGACATCCAACTCTGCAAAAAGTGCTGGGAGCACGATTTCTGCGGCCCTTCCCCCGCTCGAGCGGAAGTCAAAATTCTGGAAATTCCAGATTGAGTTCTTGAGCTTCACCTCGGCTTTCAACCCACAATTTATGCATGTTATGGCTCAAAATTCACATTTACTCATGCTAACATGCTACCAATACAAAATTACAACATTAGGAAGCTCAATTTCTTATGTCAATTACATGCATGCCTCAAATTAATCCAAATTCATCACCAACATGTCAAGTTTCAACATGCAAAGCTTGCTCTTTCATGATCTACTTTTGCATGTAAGAAATACACATTATTCACAACTTATTTGGTGAAGAAGTGGTCATACCCATGGATTTCATTCAAACTTCAATATAGATTACACAGAGTAAGCTCAAACATGGAAATCTATAACAATTCTTTACATGCATGCTTCTATTAGCTTGAAATTCAACATATACAACTCAATCCCTTCACATTCAAACTAATTCATGCTCTTGGCCATCTATTAAACTTGAATTCACAAGATGATGACTAAGAATGCATGAATTACTCACCAAGGAGTTTAATCTTCTCAATCTATGGCAATTCTTGAGCCTAACCTTCAAAATTTCCAAGCTTTAAGCCAACCCTCAATCTCCTATTCTCTCTTCTTCCAACCGACCCTCTCTTCTCTTCTTTGAGTTTATTATTAGTCAAAATGAGGCTAGGGGAAGAGAGATTGAGTGCTTAAAGTGTTGACAACAAAACCCACTAAGGCCAATATTATAATAATAAAGTAGTTAGGTTCTAATTCATCAATTTAATCGGTTTAATCTAACCAAAATCAATTTTCAATTAAATTTCACCATAGGCTCTAAAAATTATGCCAATCACAATGGCGTAATCAATTTTGGGTCTTGTGGCCGATAGGGCCCTTAATTTAATTCCCAAAGCACTTTACTCAAACAGATATTCCTACAGCGAACAGATAGAATTGCAAAATCACATATATTCACAAAATGGAAAATAAAATCATGCTAAAAACATAATCATATTCAAATTAAGGACCAATTTAGCATATTACGGAATAGGGGTATCACATAAGTAAAGCATGCGTGACAACGCATACAGTGTGTGTAACAATGCGAGAAGGGTGCATAAACACATGTAAGTAAAGCATACGTGACAGCACATACAACATGTGTAACAATGCGGGAAGGGGCATAAACACATGTAAGTAAAGCATACGCGACAATGCATACAATGTGTGTAACAATGCGGGAAGGTGCATAAACACATGTAAGTAAAGCATACGCGACAACGCATAAAATGTGTGTAACAATGCGGGAAGGGTGCATAAACACATGTAAGCAAAGCATACGCGACAACGCATACAATGTGTGTAACAACACAGGAAGGGCCATAAACGCCTGTAAGTAAAGCATATGCGGCAACCCATACAATGTGTGTAACAATGCGGGAAGGGGCATAAACCCATGTAAGTAAACCATACGCGACAACGCATACAATGTGTGTAACAATGCGGGAAGGTGCATACACATATGTAAGTAAAGTATAAGCGACAAATCACACAATATGTGTAACAATGCGGGAAGGGGCATAAACACATGTAAGTAAAGCATACGCGACAACGCATACAATGTGTGCAACAATGCGGAAAGGGGCTTAAACACATGCAAGTAAAGCATACGCGACAATGCATACAATGTGCGTAACAATACGGGAAGGGGCATAAATGCATGTAAGTAAAGCATACGTGACAACGCATACAATGTTTGTAACAATGCGGGAATGGGGCATAAACGCTTGTAAGTAAAAAATACACGACAACACATACAATGTAGGTAACAATGCAGGAAGGGTGCATAAACACATGTAAGTAAAACATGTGAGACAACGCATACAATATGTGTAACAATGCAGGAAGGGGCACAAACATACGTAAGTAAAGAATACGCGACAACGCATACAATGTGTGTAACAATGCGGGAAGGGGCATAAACACATGTAAGTAAAGCATACGCGACAACGCATACAGTTTGTGTAACAATGCGGAAAGGGTGCATAAACACATGTAACTAAAGCATACGCGACAACGCATACAATGTGTGTAACAAAGCGGGAAGGGGCATAAATGCATGTAAGTAAAGCATACGCGAAAACGCATACAATGTGTGTAACAATGCGAGAAGGGGCACAAACCCATGTAAGTAAAGCAGATGAGACAACACATACAATGTGTGTAACCATGCGGGAAGGTGCATAAACACATGTATGTAAAGCATATCTGACAAGGAATACAATGTGTGTAACAATGCGGGCAGGGGCATAAACACATGTAAGTAAAGCATACGCGACAACGCATACAACGTGTGTAACATTGCGGGAAGGTGCATAAACAGATGTAAGTAAAGCATACACGACAACGCATACAATGTGTGTAACAATGCGGGAAGGTGCATAAACACATGTAAGAAAAGTAAACGCGACAACGCATACAATGCGTGTAACAATGCGGAAAGGTACACAAACACATGTAAGTAGAGCATACGCGACAACGCATACAATGTGTGTAACAATGCAGGAAAGGGCATAAACACAAGTAAAGCATACGTGACAACCCATACGGTGTGTGTAACAATGCGGGAAGGCGCATAAACACATGTAAGTAAAGCATACGCGACAACGCATACAATGTGTGTAACAATGCGGGAAGGTGGCATAAACACATGTAAGTAAAGCATACGCGACAACGCATACAATGTGTGTAACAATGCGGGAAGCGGCATAAACACATGTAAATAAAGTATACGCGACAACGCATACAATGTATGTAACAATGCGGGAAAGGGGCATAAACCTATGTAAATAAAGCATAGGCGACAATGCATACAATATGTGTAACAATGCGGGAAGGGCATAAACACATGTAAGTAAAGAACACGCGACAACGCATACGGTGTGTGTAACAATGCGGGAAGTGTGCATAAACACATGTAAGTAAAGCATACCTGACAACACATACAACATGTGTAACAATGTGGGAAGGGGCATAAACACATGTAAGTAAAGCATACGCGACAATGCACACAATGTGTGTAACAATGCGGGAAGGTGCATAAACACATGTAAGTAAAGCATACGCGACAACGCATACAATGTGTGTAACAATGCGGGAAGGGTGTATAAACACATGTAAGCAAAGCATACGCGACAACGCATACAATGTGTGTAACAACACGGGAAGGATCATAAACGCATGTAAGTAAAGCTTACGCGGCAACGCATACAATGTGTGTAACAATGCGGGATGGGGCATAAACCCATGTAAGTAAAGCATACGTGACAACGCATACAATGTGTGTAACAATGCGAGAAGGTGCATACACACATGTAAGTAAAGTATAGCGACAACTCATACAATATGTGTAACAATGCGGGAAGGGGCATAAACACATGTAAGTAAAGCATACGCGACAACGCATACAATGTGTCCAGGGCATAAACACATGTAAGCAAAACATACACGACAACACAAACAATGTGTGTAACACTACGGGAAAGGGCATAAACGCATGTAAGTAAAGCATACGTGACAACGCGTACAATGTGTGTAACAACACGGGAAGTGGCATAAACGCTTGTAAGTAAAAAATACGCGACAATGCATACAATGTGGGTAACAATGCAGGAAGGGTGCATAAACACATGTAAGTAAAACATACGAGACAACGCATACAATATGTGTAACAATGCGGGAAAGGGCATAAACATATGTAAGTAAAGCATATGCGACAACGCATACAATGTGTGTAACAATCCGGGAAGGGTCATAAATACATGTAAGTAAAGCATACGCGACAACGCATACCGTTTGTGTAACAATGCGGAAGGATGCATAAACACATGTAACTAAAGCATACGCGACAACGCATACAATGTGTGTAACAAAGCGGGAAGCGGCATAAACGCATGTAAGTAAAGCATACGCGACAATGCATACAATGTGTGTAACAATGTGGGAAGGGGCACAAACCCATGTAAGTAAAGCATATGCGACAACACATACAATGTGTGTAACCATGCTGGAAGGTGCATAAAGACATGTAGGTAAAGCACATTTGACAGGGAATACAATGTGTGTAACAATGCGGGCAGGGGCATAAACACATGTAAGTAAAGCATACGCGACAACGCATACAATGTGTGTAACAATGCGGGAAGGGGCATAAACACATGTAAGTAAAGCATACGCGACAACGCATACAATGTGTGCAACAATGCGGAAAGGGGCTTAAACACATGTAAGTAAAGCATACGCGACAATGCGTACAATGTGCGTAACAATACGGGAAGGGGCATAAACGCATGTAACTAAAGCATACGCGACAACGCATACAATGTTTGTAACAATGCGGGAAGGGGGCATAAACGCTTGTAAGTAAAAAATACACGACAACGCATACAATGTAGGTAACAAGGCAGGAAGGGTGCATAAACACATGTAAGTAAAACATATGAGACAACGCATACAGTATGTCTAACAATGCAGGAAGGGGCATAAACATACGTAAGTAAAGAATACGTGACAACGCATACAATGTGTGTAACAATGCGGGAAGGGGCATAAACACATGTAAGTAAAGCATACGCGACAACGCATACAGTTTGTGTAACAATGCGGAAAGGGTGCATAAACACATGTAACTAAAGCATACGCGACAACGCATACAATGTGTGTAACAAAGCGGGAAGGGGTATAAACGCATGTAAGTAAAGCATACGCGAAAACGTATACAATGTGTGTAACAATGCGAGAAGGGGCACAAACCCATGTAAGTAAAGCAGATGAGACAACGCATACAATGTGTGTAACCATGCGGGAAGGTGCATAAACACATGTATGTAAAGCATATCTGACAAGGAATACAATGTGTGTAACAATGCGGGCAGGGGCATATACACATGTATGTAAAGCATACGCGACAACACATACAATGTGTGTAACATTGCGGGAAGGTGCATAAACAGATGTAAGTAAAGCATACACGACAACGCATACAATGTGTGTAACAATGCGGGAAGGTGCATAAACACATGTAAGAAAAGCAAACGCGACATCGCATACAATGCGTGTAACAATGCGGAAAGGTACATAAACACATGTAAGTAAAGCATACGCGACAACGCATACAATGTGTGTAACAATGCGGGAAAGGGCATAAACACAAGTAAAGCATACGTGACAACCCATACGGTGTGTGTAACAATGCGGGAACGCGCATAAACACATGTAAGTAAAGCATACGCGACAACGCATACAATGTGTGTAACAATGCGGGAAGGTGGCATAAACACATGTAAGTAAAGCATACGCGACAACGCATACAATGTGTGTAACAATGCAGGAAGGTGGCATAAACACATGTATGTAAAGCATACGCGACAACGCATACAATGTGTGTAACAATGCGGGAAGCGGCATAAACACATGTAAGTAAAGTATACGCGACAACGCATACAATGTATGTAACAATGCGGGAAAGGGGCATAAACCTATGTAAGTAAAGCATAGGCGACAATGCATACAATATGTGTAACAATGCGGGAAGGGCATAAACACATATAAGTAAAGAACACGCGACAACGCATACAGTGTGTGTAACAATGCGGGAAGTGTGCATAAACACATGTAAGTAAAGCATACCTGACAACACATACAACATGTGTAACAATGTGGGAAGGGGCATAAACACATGTAAGTAAAGCATACGCGACAATGCACACAATGTGTGTAACAATGCGGGAAGGTGCATAAACACATGTAAGTAAAGCATATGCGACAACGCATACAATGTGTGTAACTATGCGGGAAGGGTGTATAAACACATGTAAGCAAAGCATACGCGACAACGCATACAATGTGTGTAACAACACGGGAAGGGGCATAAACGCATGTAAGTAAAGCTTACGCGGCAACGAATACAATGTGTGTAACAATGCGGGATGGGGCATAAACCCATGTAAGTAAAGCATACGCGACAACGCATACAATGTGTGTAACAATGCGGGAAGGTGCATACACACATGTAAGTAAAGTATAGCGACAACTCATACAATATGTGTAACAATGCGGGAAGGGCATAAACACATGTAAGTAAAGCATACGCGACAACGCATACAATGTGTGCAACAATGCGGAAAGGGGCATAAACACACGTAAGCAAAGCATACACGACAACACATACAATGTGTTTAACAATACGGGAAAGGGCATAAACGCATGTAAGTAAAGCATACGCGACAATGCATACAATGTTATTAACAATACGGGAAGGGTCATAAATACATGTAAGTAAAGCATACGCGACAACGCATACAGTTTGTGTAACAATGCGGAAGGATGCATAAACACATGTAACTAAAGCATACGCGACAACGCATACAATGTGTGTAACAAAGCGGGAAGGGGCATAAACGCATGTAAGTAAAGCATACGCGACAATGCATACAATGTGTGTAACAATGTGGGAAGGGGCACAAACCCATGTAATTAAAGCATATGCGACAACACAAACAATGTGTGTAACCATGCTGGAAGGTGCATAAAGACATGTAGGTAAAGCACATCTGACAGGGAATACAATGTGTGTAACAATGCGGGCAGGGGCATAAACACATGTAAGTAAAGCATACGCGACAACGCATACAATGTGTGTAACAATGCGGGAAGGTGCATAAACACATGTGTGTAAAGCATACGCGACAACGCATACAATGTGTGTAACAATGCGGGAAGGGGCATAAACACATGTAAGTAAAGCATACGCGACAACACATACAGTTTGTGTAACAATGCGGAAAGGGTGCATAAACACATGTAACTAAAACATACGTGACAGCGCATACAATGTGTGTAACAAAGCGGGAAGGGGCATAAACGCATGTAAGTAAAGCATACGCGAAAACGCATACAATGTGTGTAACAATGCGAGAAGGGGCACAAACCCATGTAAGTAAAGCAGATGCGACAATGCATACAATGTGTGTAACCATGCCGGAAGGTGCATAAACACATGTATGTAAAGCATATCTGACAAGGAATACAATGTGTGTAACAATGCGGGCAGGGGCATAAACACATGTAAGTAAAGTATACGCGACAACGCATACAATGTGTGTAACAATGCGGGAAGGTGCATAAACAGATGTAAGTAAAGCATACACGACAACGGATACAATGTGTGTAACAATGCCGGAAGGTGCATAAACACATGTAAGAAAAGCAAACGCGAGAACGCATACAGTGTGTGTAACAATGCGGAAAGGTACATAAACACATGTATGTAAAGCATACCCGACAACGCATACAATGTGTGTAACAATGCGGGAAAGGGCATAAACACAAGTAAAGCATACGTGACAACCCATACGGTGTGTGTAACAATGCAGGAAGGCGCATAAACACATGTAAGTAAAGCATACGTGACAACGCATACAATGTGTGTAACAATGAGGGAAGGTGGCATAAACACATGTAAGTAAAGCATACGCGACAACGCATACATTGTGTGTAACAATGCGGGAAGCGGCATAAACACATGTAAGTAAAGTATACGCGACAACGCATACAATGTATGTAACAATGCGGGAAAGGGGCATAAGCCTATGTAAGTAAAGCATAGGCGACAATGCATACAATATGTGTAACAATGCGGGAAGGGCATAAACACATGTAAGTAAAGAACACGTGACAACGCATACAGTGTGTGTAACAATGTGGGAAGGGTGCATAAATACAAGTAAGTAAAGCATACCTGACAACACATACAACATGTGTAACAATGTGGAAAGGGGCATAAACACATGTAAGTAAAGCATACGCGACAATGCACACAATGTGTGTAACAATGCGGGAAGGTGCATAAACACATGTAAGTAAAGCATACGCGACAACGCATACAATGTGTGTAACAATGCGGGAAGGGTGTATAAACACATGTAAGCAAAGCATACGCGACAACGCATACAATGTGTGTAACAACACGGGAAGGATCATAAACGCATGTAAGCAAAACTTACGCGGCAACGCATACAATGTGTGTAACAATGCGGGATGGGGCATAAACCCTTGTAAGTAAAGCATACGCGACAACGCATACAATGTGTGTAACAATGCGAGAAGGTGCATACACACATGTAAGTAAAGTATAAGTGACAACTCATACAATATGAGTAACAATGCGGGAAGGGGCATAAACACATGTAAGTAAAGCATACGCGACAACGCATACAATGTGTGCCACAATGCGGAAAGGGGCAAAAACACATGTAAGCAAAGCGTACACGACAACGCATACAATGTGTGTAACAATATGGGAAAGGGCATAAACGCATGTAAGTAAAGCATACGCGACAACACATACAATGTGTGTAACAATACGGGAAGTGGCATAAACGCTTGTAAGTAAAAAATACGCGACAATGCATACAATGTGGGTAACAATGCAGGAAGGGTGCATAAACACATGTAAGTAAAACATACGAGACAACGCATACAATATGTGTAACAATGCGGGAAGGGGCAAAAACATATGTAAGTAAAGCATACGCGACAACGCATACAATGTGTGTAACAATGCGGGAAGGGTCATAAACACATGTAAGTAAAGCATACGCGACAACGCATACAGTTTGTGTAACAATGCGGAAAGGATGCATAAACACATGTAAGTAAAACATACGCGACAACGCATACAATGTGTGTAACAAAGCGGGAAGGGGCATAAACGCATGTAAGTAAAGCATACGCGACAATGCATACAATGTGTGTAACAATGTGGGAAGGGGCACAAACCCATGTAAGTAAAGCATATGCGACAACACATACAATGTGCGTAACCATGCTGGAAGGTGCATAAAGACATGTAGGTAAAGCACATCTGACAGGGAATACAATGTCTGTAACAATGCGGGCAGGGGCATAAACACAGGTAAGTAAAGCATACGCGACAACGCATACAATGTGTGTAACAATGCGGGAAGGTGCATAAACACATGTAAGTAAAGCATACGCGACAACGCCTATAATGTGTGTAACAATGCGGGAATGGGCATAAACACATGTAAGTAAAGCATACGCGACAACGCATACAGTTTTTGTAACAATGCGGAAAGGGTGCATAAACACATGTAACTAAACCATACGTGACAACGCATACAATGTGTGTAACAAAGCGGGAAGGGGCATAAACGCATGTAAGTAAACCATACGCGACAACGCATACAATGTGTGTAACAATGCGGGAAGCTACATAAACACATGTAAGTAAAGCATACGCGACAACGCATACAATGTGTGTAACTGTGCGGGAAGAGGCATAAACACAAGTAAGTAAAGCATATGTGACAACACATACGGTATGTGTAACAATGCGGGAAGGGGCATAAACACATGTAAGTAAAACATACGCGACAACGCATACAATGTGTGTAACAATGCGGGAAGGTGGCATAAACACATGTAAGTAAAGCGTACGAGACAACGCATACAATGTGTGTAACAATGCGGGAAGCGGCATAAACACATGTAAGTAAAGTATACGCGACAACGCATACAATGTGTGTAACAATGCGGGAAAGGGGCATAAACCTAAGTAAGTAAAGCATAAGCGACAATGCATACAATATGTGTAACAATGCGGGAAGGGGTATAAACACAAGCAAGTAAAGAACACGCGACAACGCGTACAGTGTGTGTTACAATACGGGAAGGCGGCGTAAACACATGTAAGTAAATCATACGCGGCAACGCATACAATGTGTGTAACAAAGCGGGAAGGGGCATAAACGTATGTAAGTAAAGCATACACGACAACGCATACAATGTGTGTAACAATGCGGGAAGGGGCATAAACCCATGTAAGTAAACCATACGCGACAACGAATACAATGTGTGTAACAATGCGGGAAGGTGCATAAACACATGTAAGTAAAGCATATACGACAACGCATACAATGCGTGTAACAATGCGGGAAGGTGCATAAACACATGTAAGTAAAGCATACGCGACAATGCATACAATATGTGTAACAATGCGGGAAGGTGCATAAACACATGTAAGTAAAGCATACACGACAACGCAGACAATGTGTGTAACAATGCGGGAAGGGTGTATAAACACATCTAAGTAAAGCATACGCGACAACGCATACAATGTGTGTAACAATGCGGGAAGGTGCATAAACACATGTAAGTAAAGCATACGCGACAACGCATACAATGTGTGTTACAATGCGGGAAGGGGCATAAACACATGTAAGTAAAGCATACGCGACAACGCATACAGTTTGTGTAACAATGCGGAAAGGGTGCATAAACACATGTAACTAAAGCATACGTGACAGCGCATACAATGTGTGTAACAAAGCGGGAAGGGGCATAAACGCATGTAAGTAAAGCATACGCGAAAACGCATACAATGTGTGTAACAATGCGAGAAGGGGCACAAACCCATGTAAGTAAAGCAGATGCGATACAATGTGTGTAACCATGCGGGAAGGTGCATAAACACATGTATGTAAAGCATATCTGACAAGGAATACAATGTGTGTAACAATGCGGGCAGGGGCATAAACACATGTAAGTAAAGTATACGCGACAACGCATACAATGTGTGTAACAATGCGGGAAGGTGCATAAACAGATGTAAGTAAAGCATACACGACAACGCATACAATGTGTGTAACAATGCGGGAAGGTGCATAAACACATGTAAGAAAAGCAAACGCGAGAACGCATACAGTGTGTGTAACAATGCGGAAAGGTACATAAACACATGTATGTAAAGCATACCCGACAACGCATACAATGTGTGTAACAATGCGGGAAAGGGCATAAACACAAGTAAAGCATACGTGACAACCCATACGGTGTGTGTAACAATGCGGGAAAGGGCATAAACACATGTAAGTAAAGCATACGCGACAACGCATACAATGTGTGTAACAATGCGGGAAGCGGCATAAACACATGTAAGTAAAGCATACGCGACAACGCATACAATGTGTGTAACAATGCGGGAAGCGGCATAAACACATATAAGTAAAGTATACGCGACAACGCATACAATGTATGTAACAATGCGGGAAACGGGCATAAGCCTATGTAAGTAAAGCATAGGCGACAATGCATACAATATGTGTAACAATGCGGGAATGGCATAAACACATGTAAGTAAAGCATACACGACAACGCATACAATGTGTGTAACAATGCGGGAAGGTGCATAAACACATGTAAGAAAAGCAAACGCGACAACGCATACAGTGTGTGTAACAATGCGGAAAGGTACATAAACACATGTATGTAAAGCATACCCGACAACGCATACAATGTGTGTAACAATGCGGGAAAGGGCATAAACACAAGTAAAGCATACGTGACAACCCATACGGTGTGTGTAACAATGCGGGAAGGGTGCATAAACACAACTAAGTAATGCATACCTGACAACACATACAACATGTGTAACAATGTGGGAAGGGGCATAAACACATGTAAGTAAAGCATACGCGACAATGCACACAATGTGTGTAACAATGCGGGATGGTGCATAAACACATGTAAGTAAAGCATATGCGACAACGCATACAATGCGTGTAACAATGCGGGAAGGTGCATAAACACATGTAAGTAAAGCATACGCGACAATGCATACAATATGTGTAACAATGCGGGAAGGTGCATAAACACATGTAAGTAAAGCATACGCGACAACGCAGACAATGTGTGTAACAATGCGGGAAGGGTGTATAAACACATCTACGTAAAGCATACGCGACAACGCATACAATGTTTGTAACAATGCGGGAAGGTGCATAAACACATGTAAGTAAAGCATACGCGACAACGCATACAATGTGTGTAACAATGCGGGAAGGGGCATAAACACATGTAAGTAAAGCATACGCGACAACGCATACAGTTTGTGTAACAATGCGGAAAGTGTGCATAAACACATGTAACTAAAGCATACGTGACAGCGCATACAATGTGTGTAACAAAGCGGGAAGGGGCATAAACACATGTAAGTAAAGCATACGCGAAAACGCATACAATGTGTGTAACAATGCGAGAAGGGGCACAAACCCATGTAAGTAAAGCAGATGCGACAACGCATACAATGTGTGTAACCATGCGGGAAGGGGCATAAACACATGTATGTAAAGCATATCTGACAAGGAATACAATGTGTGTAACAATGCGGGCAGGGGCATAAACACATGCAAGTAAAGTATACGCGACAACGCATACAATGTGTGTAACAATGCGGGAAGGTGCATAAACAGATGTAATTAAAGCATACACGACAACGCATACAATGTGTGTAACAATGCGGGAAGGTGCATAAACACATGTAAGAAAAGCAAACGCGACAACGCATACAGTGTGTGTAACAATGCGGAAAGGTACATAAACACATGTATGTAAAGCATACCCGACAACGCATACAATGTGTGTAACAATCCGGGAAAGGGCATAAACACAAGTAAAGCATACGTGACAACCCATACGGTGTGTGTAACAATGCGGGAAGGGGCATAAACACATGTAAGTAAAGCATACGCGACAACGCATACAATGTGTGTAACAATGCGGGAAGGTGGCATAAACACATGTAAGTAAAGCATACGCGACAACGCATACAATGTGTGTAACAATGCGGGAAGCGGCATAAACACATGTAAGTAAAGTATACGCGACAACGCATACAATGTATGTAACAATGCGGGAAAGGGGCATAAGCCTATGTAAGTAAAGCATAGACGACAATGCATACAATATGTGTAACAATGCGGGAAGAGCATAAACACATATAAGTAAAGAACACGCGACAACGCATACAGTGTGTGTAACAAAGTGGGAAGGGTGCATAAACAGCAGTAAGTAAAGCATACCTGACAACACATACAACATGTGTAACAATGTGGGAAGGGGCATAAACACATGTAAGTAAAGCATACGCGACAATGCACACAATGTGTGTAACAATGCGGGAAGGTGCATAAACACATGTAAGTAAAGCATACGCGACAACGCATACAATGTGTGTAACAATGCGGGAAGGGTGTATAAACACATGTAAGCAAAGCATACGCGACAACGCATACAATGTGTGTAACAACACGGGAAGGGGCATAAACGCATGTAAGTAAAGCTTACGCGGCAACACATACAATGTGTGTAACAATGCGGGATGGGGCATAAACCCATGTAAGTAAAGCATACGCGACAACGCATACAATGTGTGCAACAATGCGAGAAGGTGCATACACACATGTAAGTAAAGTATAAGTGACAACTCATACAATATGAGTAACAATGCGGGAAGGGGCATAAACACATGTAAGTAAACCATACGCGACAACGCATACAATGTGTGCAACAATGCGGAAAGGGGCAAAAACACATGTAAGCAAAGCATACACGACAACGCATACAATGTGTGTAACAAAATGGGAAAGGGCATAAACGCATGTGAGTAAAGCATACGCGACAACGCATACAATGTGTGTAACAATACGGGAAGTGGCATAAACGCTTGTAAGTAAAAAATACGCGACAATGCATACAATGTGGGTAACAATGCAGGAAGGGTGCATAAACACATGTAAGTAAAACATACGAGACAACGCATACAATATGTGTAACAATGCGGGAAGGTGCATAAACATATGTAAGTAAAGCATACGCGACAACGCATACAATGTGTGTAACAATGCGGGAAGGGTCATAAACACATGTAAGTAAAGCATACGCGACAACGCATACAGTTTGTGTAACAATGCGGAAAGGATGCATAAACACATGTAAGTAAAGCATACGCGACAACGCATACAATGTATGTAACTAAGCGGGAAGGGGCATGAACGCATGTAAGTAAAGCATACGCGACAATGCATACATTGTGTGTAACAATGTGGGAAGGGGCACAAACCCATGTAAGCAAAGCATATGCGACAAAACATACAATGTGTGTAACCATGCTGGAAGGTGCATAAAGACATGTAGGTAAAGCACATCTAACAGGGAATACAATGTGTGTAACAATGCGGGCAGGAGCATAAACACAGGTAAGTAAAGCATACGCGACAACGCATACAATGTGTGTAACAATGCGAGAAGGTGCATAAACACATATAAGTAAAGCATACGCGACAACGCATATAATGTGTGTAACAATGCGGGAATGGGCATAAACACATGTAAGTAAAGCATACGCGACAACGCATACAATTTTTGTAACAATGCGGAAAGGGTGCATAAACACATGTAACTAAACCATACGTGACAACGCATACAATGTGTGTAACAAAGCGGGAAGCTACATAAACACATGTAAGTAAAGCATACGCGACAACGCATACAATGTGTGTAACTGTGCGGGAAGAGGCATAAACACAAGTAAGTAAAGCATATGTGACAACACATACGGTATGTGTACCAATGCGGGAAGGGGCATAAACACATGTAAGTAAAGCATACGCGACAACGCATACAATGTGTGTAACAATGCGAAAAGGTGGCATAAACACATGTAAGTAAAGCATACGAGACAACGCATACAATGTGTGTAACAATGCGGGAAGCGGCATAAACACATGTAAGTAAAGTGTACGCGACAACGCATACAATGTGTGTAACAATGCGGGAAAGGGGCATAAACCTAAGTAAGTAAAGCATAGGCGACAATGCATACAACATGTGTAACAATGCGGGAAGGGGTATAAACACAAGCAAGTAAAGAACACGCGACAACGCATACAGTGTGTGTAACAATACGGGAAGGCGGCATAAACACATGTAAGTAAAGCATACGCGACAACGCATACAATGTGTGTAACAAAGCGGGAAGGGGCATAAACGTATGTAAGTAAAGCATACACGACAACGCATACAATGTGTTTAACAATGCGGGAAGGGGCATAAACCCATGTAAGTACACCATACGCGACAAGGAATACAATGTGTGTTACAATGCGGGAAGGTGCATAAACACATGTAAGTAAAGCATATGTGACAACGCATACAATGCGTGTAACAATGCGGGAAGGTGCATAAACACATGTAAGTAAAGCATACGCGACAATGCATACAATATGTGTAACAATGCGGGAAGGTGCATAAACACATGTAAGTAAAGCATACGCGACAACGCAGACAATGTGTGTAACAATGCGGGAAGGGTGTATAAACACATCTAAGTAAAGCATACGCGACAACGCATACAATGTGTGTAACAATGCGTGAAGGAGCATAAACACATGTAAGTAAAGCATACGCGACAACGCATACAATGTGAGTAACAATGCGGGAAGGTGCATAAACACATGTAAGAAAAGCATACGCGACAACGCATACAATGTGTGTAACAATGCGGGAAGCTACATAAACACATGTATGTGAAGCATACGCGACAACGCATACAATGTGTATAACAATGCGGGAAGAGGCATAAACACAAGTAAGTAAAGCATATGTGACAACACATACGGTGTGTGTAATAATGGGGGAATGGGCATAAACACATGTAAGTAAAGCATACGCGACAACGCATAAAATGTGTGTAACAATGCGGGAAGGTGGCATAAACACATGTAAGTAAAGCATACGCGACAACGCATACAATGTGTGTAACAATGCGGGAAGCGGCATAAACACATGTAAGTAAAGAATACGCGACAACGCATACAATGTGTGTAACAATGCGGGAAAGGGGCATAAACCTATGTAAGTAAAGCATAGGCGACAATGCATACATTATGCGTAACAACGCTGGAAGGGGCATAAACACATGTAAGTAAAGAACACGTGACAATGCATATAGTGTGTGTAGCAATGCGGGAAGGGTGCATAAACACATGTAAGTAAAGCATACGCGACAACGCATACAATGTGTGTAACAAAGCGGGAAGGGGCATAAACGTATGTAAGTAAAGCATACACGACAACGCATACAATGTGTGTAACAATGCGGGAAGGGGCATAAACCCATGTAAGTAAACCATACGCGACAACGAATACAATGTGTGTAACAATGCGGGAAGGTGCATAAACACATGTACGTAAAGCATATGCAACAACGCATACAATGCGTGTAACAATGCAGGAAGGTGCATAAACACATGTAAGTAAAGCATACGCGACAATCCATACATTATGTGTAACAATGCGGGAAGGTGCATAAACACATGTAAGTAAAGCATACGCGACAACGTAGACAATGTGTGTAACAATGCGGGAAGGGCGTATAAACACATGTAAGTAAAGCATACGCGACAACGCATACAATGTGTGTAACAATGTGGGAAGGTGCATAAACACATGTAAGTAAAGCATACGCGACAACACATACAATGTGTGTAACAATGCGGGTTGGTGCCATAAACACATGTAAGTAAAGCATACACGACAACGCATACAATTTGGGTAACAATGCAGGAAGGGTGCGTAACCACATGTAAGTAAACCATACGAGACAACGCATACAATATGTGTAACAATGCGGGAAGGGGCATAAACACATGTAAGTAAAGCATACGCGACAACGCATACAATGTTTGTAACAATGCGGGAAGGGCATAAACACATGTAAGTACAGCAGACGCGACAATGCATACAGTGTGCGTAACAATATGGAAAGGGTGCATATACACATGTAAGTAAAGCATACGCGACAACGCATACAATGTGTGTAACAAAGCGGGAAGAGGCATAAACGCATGTAAGTAAAGGATACACGACAACGCATACAATGTGTGTAACAATGCGGGAAGGGGTATAAACCCATGTAAGTAAACCATACGCGACAGCGAATACAATGTGTGTAACAATGCGGAAACGTGCATAAACGCATGTAAATAAAGCATACACGACAAGTCATACAATGTGTGTAACAATGCGGGAAGGGGCATAAACACATATAAGTAAAGCATATGCGACAACGCATACAATGTGTGTAACAATGCGGGAATGTGCATAAACACCTGTAAGTAAATGATACGCGACAACGCATACAATTTGTGTAACAATGCGGGAAGGTGCATAAACACATATAAGTAAAGCAGACGCGACAACGCCGACAATGTGTGTAACAATGCGGGAAGGGTGCATAAACACATGTAAGTAAAGCATACGCGACAACGCGTACAATGTGTGTAACAATGCAAAAAGGTGCATAAACACAGGTAAGTAAAGCATACGAGACAACGCATACAATGTGTGTAACAATGCGGGAAGGTGGCTTAAACACGTGTAAGTAAAGCATACGCGACAACTCAAACAATGTGTGTAACAATGCGGGAAGCGGCATAAACTCATGTAAGTAAATCATACGCGACAACGCATACAATGTGTGTAACAATGCGGGAAGGTACATTAACACATGTAAGTAAAGCATACGCTACAACGCATACAATGTATGTAACAATGCGGGAAGGGGTATAAATACATGTAAGTAAAGCATATGTGACAACGCATACAGTGTGTGTAACAATGCGGGAAGCGGCATAAACACATGTAAGTAAAGCATACGCGACAACGCATACAATGTGTGTAACAATGCGGGAAGGGGCATAAACACATGTAAGTAAAGCATACGCGACAACGCATACAATGTGTATAACAATGCGGGAAGGTGCATAAACACATGTAAGTAAAGCATACGCGACAACGCATACAATGTGTGTAACAATGCGGGAAGCGGCATAAACACATGTAAGTAAAGTACACGCGACAACGCATACAATCTGTGTAACAATGCGGGAAAGGGGCATAAACCTATATAAGTAAAGCATATGCGACAATGCATACAATATGTGTAACAATGCGGGAAGGGGCATAAACACATGTAAGTAAAGCAATACGACAACGCATATAATGTGGGTAACAATGCGGGAAGGTGCATAAACGAATGTAAGTAAAGCATACGCGACAACGTATACAATGTGTGTAATAATGCGGGAAGGGTGCATAAACACATGTAAGTAAAGCATAGGCGACAACGCATACAATGTATGTAACAATGCGGGAAGTGGCAGAAACGCATGTAAGTAAAGCATACGCGACAATGCATACAATGTGTGTAACAATGCCGGAAGGGTGCATAAACACATGTAAGTAAAGCATACGCGACAACGCATATAATGTGTAAAATAAGAGAAACTTTAACACAAAGTAAGAAGAAGGATTTAAATGCAAGAACGAAACAAAGTATAACCACTACGCGCTTATTAAAAACATGACAATACATTGTAATGGAGCACATTTAAAGCATTTTGCAAAACTCACAAGATACAAAAGGATACGAAAAAGGATACACCTTGCGTGTTTTCGAGCATCGCACACAGAAGGCACGGTCCGAGGTGAAAACGGAAGCCGGTTAAGCTTCAAAAAATGCATTTTCTTGCACTGTCTTGAGGAATGGAGGTCCCAAACATCGCATTTGACCCAAAAAAGGGTTGTATGGGTTGCACCGGCCACAAGGAGAGGCCACCGGCCATACAGCAGCCATAAAATAAGACAATCCGCCAAATATTTAGCCGTCCGGCCAACAATTTGGCCGACCAGCCAAAAATGGCTGTGTCGGGGCAGTTTTGACATTTTGCTTCGGGTCTTTAAATGCAGGGCCTCAAACCCTATATTTTCACTTCCTCTTAGTTCGAAAATCCCTCTTCTCTCTCTCTAGGTGATTTCCCAACCTTTGATCCGAGTTTTTGCAGCGTTTTCGAGCCTTTTTCGTCGTTCGCTTCGCGAAACCCTTCCCGTTTCGCACACTTTAAACCGAACACAACTCGATTTTCGGTGTTTCTTTCTCGATTTCCACTACTTGGGGCTTGTTTCCCGCGAGTTTACCTCGTCCTTTGTGTTTTTTTCCACACTCTGACTTTTCTCCCATTTTCCACCCTCTCGGGGTTGACTTTTCAGTTAACTTTTCGCATTCTCGCCCATTTTACACATCTTCGGCCATTTTTGCACTCTTTCTAAGATGGCTGACGACATTCCATAGGGTGGGACTCCCCCAGAGATGGACATGGACCCCGAGGTCGAGCTCCTACCTCTTCGCATCCGACCCTTCAACCCGACGACCTACAGGGCAACGGTACATGTGCTTCCTCCTGACAGCCTCCGTCATTTCAGGAGCTATGCACGAGGCGCGCCACTGGAGCTTCTGCTGCGCGAGCCAAAGTCACATCTGTCCTACGGCGCTTCTGAGGTACACCCTTCTTTGTTTTATTTTTTGCAATGTAGAACACATAACTACAGTAGTCGATTCTGTTCTTTAACTGCTTGGCTCGGATACACCGATATATCACACGCTGTAGTCCCCTGTGAGCACGCTCACACCCGATATCTGTTTAAACTAGAACATATGCACGAACACTGCATTTTCATCGATCCTGAGCGTAAACACAAGCGCACACACACTGCATTTTCCCAAATTCTGAAGGTATTTAGACACATGCATACACACTGCATTTTCCTAGGTTCTGAGGGCATTCAGACACATGTACACACACTGTATCTTATCAATTTTGCACGTTTCCAAACATTGTATTTCTAACATTGCTTCGCAACTGTTTGTTATTTTTGTTTTTTTTTTTTCGATCACAGGGAGATTCCTATGCCTTCCGAGGGTATGGGAACATCATAGCCCGAGGATGGTATATGGAGCTGCCCGACGCAGTCGGCCAGATTGTCGACCAGGCTGGCTTTGGGACCTTCTGCATGGGGCTCTCGCGCCTCACTACGAGCAGGCCCCTTCTTGCTGCTCTGGTGGAGAGGTGGTGGGACACCACTGACTCCTTCCACCTTTCTGCTACCGGGGAGACGACGATAACTCCCTTTGACTTCTCCATGCTTACAGGCATCGGGGTAGGGGTTGATCCGATCCCCTTCGACAGAGATATGGATGAGTGGGACGCCGCTCAGCTATACTTGCTCGGCGATCGGCCACCTTTTGCTCGGTCGGGGTTTGTGAGGTATTCATGATTCGAGAACCACTTCCAAATCCAGGCGCCTACTACCCGGGAGGAGGAGGAGCAGTACGCCAGTGGTTTTATCATGTTTCTGCTAGGGACCACGCTTTTCGCTGACCGGGCGAACACCGTTGCCCTCTATCTGCTGAGTGTGCTTGTAGATGTGACGCGGATCCGCCTTTATGACTGGGGTGGTGCCGGCTTGGCCATTCTCTACGGTTATATGAGCTCGTCGTCCCGCCGCAGCGGGCAGTTGCTTAGAGGCTATTGGCGAGCCTGGGCGGTACACATCCCCTTTTTGCCTTTTCAATTCTGCTTTTCATTATCTGTACACCATACACACTGCGTGCACGCAACTTGCTTCACGCTAGCTGTATACTGCACACGCTACATAACACACTACACACATTACACAATACACTGCACCCTGTCCCCTGACTTCTGCTTCATTCTGCATACTGCTTTATCTGATAAGCCTACTCATGTTTGCTCTGTTACACTCTGCAGCTGTGGGTGTACGCCTACTTTCCTAGGCTTGCCCTAGTACCAGATGAGGAGATGCCCCCCATGGTCCCATTTTCCCACCACTTTGACGTGAGATGCAAGTTGAGACCGCAGAAGTCTTTCATGTTCTTCCGTCGCTACTTTGACACCATCACCGCAGCCAAGGTATGTTAGACTTTACAGTTCATTTAAGTTTCGCCTTACAATGTACTTTCAATGACAGATAACAAACTGTATATCCTGTCATTTGCAGATCACCTGGCAGTTGTGGGCAGTGTGGCTCGATATGGTGAGGGATCGATATGCGGGCGCTCAGGAGACTGCCCGATTCAGGATTCTACTGGAGGGCCCGGTCTGCCGTGTTTGGTACTTCGGGGAGCGCTTCTTGCGACAGACCTTGGGCGTGCCAGAGCAGCCAGTTCCAGCGCCTCTTCCTACCTACACGAGGTACACCGAGAGGTATACCTTAGCGGAGATAGTGAGTTACACTATCGGCTGGGGCCATGAGCGCTTTGTAGATGAGGGCGACTATACGGAGTACATCCAAATGTATATTATGCGGCCTCTGACCGATGCCGGCCGAGTTGAGAGAGAGACCAGCAGTGCCCGCAGTGAGAGCAGGAGCATCGCGGGCACCTCAGGCCCGAGGCAGGAGTGGGTCTCGGAGAGGGCATGGAGCTGGGTGGCCCAAACTACATGCCATGATGACATGCCGAGGGCAGGGTGGGGAGACTTACCAGATCCCCATCGCTCCCCCTCCGGCTGATCACGAGCTAGTCGGATTCTACCGCTTGCCCCCAGTATGTACTACTATGTTTTGCATCCCGTACAGTCATTTCATTTCATTTCTCTTGATGTTCCACAGAATACTGATGCTTCTAACACTCTTGCAGGCTTCCGCCGAGTACACTCACCAATCTCTGGAGTTGACTACCTCTGTGATGGGGATGCTACAGCGGAGCCTCAACCTGCTGGCTATTTACAGTATCCCGGTGAGCTCTTTCAACCACAATCTCAAACCCTACATAATCTGATGCATCGCACTATCAACATAGCACTTGATACACGACCCTCACGGCATTGATACACTGTAACCCACAGACTGCTCACAATGTTGTTCACGGTATTCATACACTGTACTCATACACTACATTCTGTACTGATATACTGCTCACAACATTCATATACTGTTTTGCGTAGCATGACTGATGCATTTGCTATTTGTCCTTTTCAGGCCCCATTACAGATTCCGGCCGCAGGAGGTGCTCTAGCTGGACCATCTGTTCCTGCTCGAGGATGAGGGGGAGCCAGGCGGAGGATGACTATCCACAGCCGAGGTCGGCATAGGCGCGCCCCTGCTAAGGGCAGTCCATGAGAGCCCACTCGAGATGACAATGAGTCAGATGAGGAGGTAGAGTCGTCTCAGGGCGAGGCTGGGGATAGCACAGACTCAGATTTCGACGGCAGAGCTGGCGACGACGATCCTGGACCTTTGTCCAGGAAGAGGACCAGGACAGATTCCTGCGCTCGAGATGATTGATACTGATCCTGACAGTTGTTGCTTTTCTTCTTTTTGCCTTGTTCAGACATTTTGTTGCTTCTCTCCTCTTTTTGTTTCGCTTTATTTTCCTTTTTACAGGTAGTTTGAGCACATTGTACTACCTCAGGCAAGTTTTACTTTCTCAAAACTATGCACTTTTTGCAAAAGACATGATGAAATGAAACAACCGTTTTGTTCAAAAATTGTTACATTTGTACATTTTATGCATCACATCGCATCGCATTACATAACAATACAAATGGGATTTGAACTTTTGAAAATAAAGCATTTGCACCGTAATAATCAGGTAGTGAACCGAGTAATCGACAAAAACAACTCGATAATCAAAATAAAGGACTAGATAAGCTAACCAAGTGTACATACAACTCGATAAGCAAAGCAAAGACTTAAAGAATGTGAAATAAAAATCAATAAGCAAATGTACAAGTTCTCAGCATGTTCCATACATAATCAGCTCAGGGGACAAGAAGGAAGGTCATCGGCCACAGGGAAAGCCCACCGGCCATTTCTTATGGCCATCGGCCACAACTTTTAGCCGATCGACCAAAAGGGATGGTCGGTCGGCACTAATTTTGGCCGATCGACCAAAAATGGCAAACACCTCCAGAATGTTGACACCTGTCTTCCACTCACCGCCTTATCTTCTACAAAAGCCTCAGATTCGTAGTTTTCCTCATTTCAACACTGTTTTCCATCAAAATGGAGGCATTTCTCATTCAGAATCTCACAACTTGGATTGCCACCTTAGATGGCTCGGAAAAGTTAAACTTCCGAGGCTTCGGCATTAATGCACTATTCACGCTGAGTCGCACTCCGCTGCACCTTCCATTTCTCCATGCCACGGCAAGGTTTTGGAATCCGATAACACAAGTCTTTAGTTTTGG
The DNA here is from genome assembly GCF_055761805.1 of Camellia sinensis. NCBI lineage: Eukaryota > Viridiplantae > Streptophyta > Magnoliopsida > Ericales > Theaceae > Camellia > Camellia sinensis. Next base: position 210,255,141 of record NC_138961.1, on the reverse strand, counting down.
CGGGCAAGAGATGTGTCCTACCTTTGAAGACTTCCAAGCTTTGATGGAATCCGAGCGCGACGAAGAAGTCTTGCCCCAACTTCACTTCGGCCACCCCCAAGCCTTAGGACGAATGTGTGGGCTTACCATGCACGCCGCTTGGTCATTGATTTGTGACGGAATGCTGGACATTCCGAGTTTGATTCGTCGGTTCTCCGATGCCGGTGACCGTGGTGACCATCTTTGGCAGGGCTTTCGGCGACATGCGCTTTGCTTGTGCATGCTGTCCCATTTCTTGCTCGCCCCAGGCTCGGGAGGGTTTAGCGCTCATTTGATCGAAGTCACCCAAGGCTTAAAACAGGGCAAGAGCTGCACTGCCATGACACTGGCCAAGACATTGATGGGTTTGGACGCTTTCCACCGTCGGGAGACGACCAGATTCGCAGGGAGTCCACTACTGCTGCAAGTAATGTTTCCCACCCTGTCTCATATATATATTTCTCACATCACTCGGCCCTTGGGCTCGATTTTTCTCTCAACACCCTTTTCTTACTTTTCTCTCATCGTACATCTCTCTTTCTTCATCCCTCCCCAAGTGTGGTTAATGGATAAGTTGCAGGTTGTGGACTCATGCCCAGCGTATTCAGCTCGCGGCTATTTCTTCCAACGGCGTTTGGTTGATGCCCTTGATAAGGGATAGTGGTTCGACTGGATGTGCAGTTTGTCCGCAGACCGTATTACTTGGTGTTGTCCTTGGCTCAATCTACCGGTAATAAGCTACAGCATGTCCCGGCAGACCGGGATTCAGTTGATTGGCCTGACACACTGCGTGTTCTACTTTCCTTTCCGATTCTAGCGCCAGTTCGGCCATGATCAGATTTGCTCAGTAGAGGGGATAGAGTACCCTGCTGCATTTTTGGTCCGAGGCACACAGCTAGCTCGGCATGCCGCGGCATGGAAGACGAGAGTGCTTCTGGCCCCCACTCCCACTTTCAGTTACACCTTTTCTGATGAGTGCATAGATTGGCTCAATGAAGAGGCACAGGTAGGGCCCACTTTGGCATTAGAAGCTTCGACCAGCTCTGGGAGGGGACGCAGGAACACCTGACTATGCCCCGGATTTATTTGCTTTAATCAGAACTTTCAAGTTTTCTTTATGAATGTAATGAAAAGCAACTTCAATTTTGTATGCAAGAGCAGGAGAACTCTGTATTGAAATCAATAAAATTGAAGGTTGTGGGTACTAAAAATTTTCCGTTTGGTCCAAAAATGGTCCAAGTTGTAAAAAGATTAATTTGAGCAAAATCAACTTTTATTAAAACTTTTTAAAACCATTTTCGATATGGATCAGAACTGGACACGCTTGAGATTTGTCAATGAGATGAACAACCCCGGATCCCAACAACTGGAAAGTTGCCCCTAGTCTGAGTAGCATTGCACTAGAGATTACAACTGAGCCCTTGATCGCAGAATAGACAAAGAAGACCAAACATGATCACAAGGACAAAGTTGATCGGGGAATTTTTGTGGCTGGACTTCAGGATGAAGTTGCCTACGTATCCCAAAGATGGGAATCAAGCCTTACGTAGTTCGGCTTAGGTTCACTCGTGCATTAACACTCTCCTTTTACGCTCTAACTTTTGCCAAGTCCGCCCTTTGTGGGTTTTCAACCTTGCGAGCTCAATTTTCATAATTTCAAATTTTCTATGCTAACTTTTGCCTAGGTCGCCCTTTCAGGTTTTCGGCCTAGTGAGCCTCTCAGGGAAAATATTTCTTCAACTTGTCCATGTTAATCGGTTGGGAGAACACTAGGCCATCTAGGTCCATCAGAACGACAGCTCCACCAGACCAATAGACTTGATGACGTAGGGACCAGTCCAATTGGGTCTGAACTTGCCCCTGGGGTCATGGATGGGAGCTCGGTTGTCTTTGAGCACCAAATCTCCTTCCTTCAAATTCCTGGACTTAACTTTCTTGTTGAAAGCCCTGGCAATTCGTCATTGATAACCTTGAACATGGTACAGTGCTTTCAGCCGTCTTTCATCAAAGAGCATGAGTTCCTCGAACCTACTCTGTTGCCAATCTACCTCAACTATCTAACACTCAGCCAGTACTGGTAATGACAGAACTTCAATTTCGATAGGTAGAACGACCTCCATCCCATAAACCAATGAATACGGAGTTGCTCCAGTAGAAGTTCTAATTGACGTCCGGTAACCCCACTGAGCAAATGGCAGCTTATCTGGCCAGTCTCGGTTTTGTAAAATGTGTTTGATGTTCTTGTTGGCGGCCTCGACTGCTCCATTGGTCTACGGCCGATATGTGGATGACTTATGAAAAGCCACGTTGTATTTTTCCAACAAGTCAATCACTTCCTTATTGAAGTGGGAACCGTTATCTGAGATAATCTTGTTTGGGACCCCATAGCGACAGATGATGTTGTTCCTGATAAACTTTGCAACGTGTGACGCCTTCAACACCGCATAAGATTGGGCCTCAACCCACTTTTTGAAATAGTCTATTACGACCAGAATGAACTCATGCCCATTGGACCCCTCCGAAGTGACAGCCCTGATCACATCGATTCCTCACACTGAAAAAGGCCATAGCGAAGTCATATTGTACAGCTTCAACGGCGGGATGTTCATGCGGTTTGCATGGATCTGACATTTGTGGCATCGCCGAACAAAGCCGATACAATCCTCCTCCATGGTGGACCAGTAGTAACCCTGTCTAAGGATTTTTCGGGCTAGTATCACCCCGTTCATGTGCGCTCTGCACTTTCCTCCAAGGATGGCTTCCATTAGGTGCTTCGACTCTTCAGCCTCAACACACAGCTTATGCATTCCCAGATAACCTCTCTTGTACTGTTTTCCCCCGCAGATGATGAACTGAGCAGCCATTCTTCGGATTGCCCTCTTGTCTTTGGCATTTGCCCCTGGTGGATACGCCCCTTTTTCCAAGAAGTTCCAAACGTCATAATACCAGGGGTTCTCATCTTGAACCTCTTCTATGGCAGCAATCGACTCGTAGGCCGGTGCAAACTTCTGGTCAATGATGATCAAACGCATCCGGACTCCAAAAGGGATGTCTATCATAGAAGATAGAGTTGCTAATGAATCTGCGAACCTGTTGTTCTCTCTTAATAGATGCGTGAAGTTCAGCTTCTCAAGCCGAGGAATCAGCAAGTCCAAGGTCTGGTTGTAGATCCTCATATTTTCTTCTTTAACTTTCCAATCTCCTTTTGCTTGAGACACAACAAGGTTCGAGTCCCCGATGACGTCCAACCGTTTTGCCCCGAGTTCTAGGGCGGCTTCTAGACCAGCAATGCATGCTTCATACTCTGCTTCGTTGTTCGAGACTTTGAATCGGAGTTTAAATACTAGAGGGATACGAGAATTGTCGGGTGCTATCAGCAACACCCCTATCCCATACCCGTACTGGTTTGACGCTCCGTCAAAGTACATCATCCAAAACTCATCTTCGACATGGAGAATGGCCTCGTTTGGGAATAGGTACTCAACTGCTTCATCCCCTTCCACCGGGTGATCGGCTAGGAACTCCACTACCACTCTCCCCTTTACTGACTTGCGCGTCACATACTTTAGATCGAATTTGGAAAGTAGAAGCAACCAACGAGCTAGCCTACCCGTAAGTACCGGTTTCTCGAAGAGATATTTGATGGGATCTAATCTTGAAACCAACATTACAGAGTAAGCTAACAGGTAGTGCCGCAGCTTCCTGGCAGCCCATACCAAGGCTAAGAAAGCCTTTTCCAGTGAAGTGTAACGGGTCTCGTAATCCAGCATCTTCTTGCTCAGGTAGTAGATAGCTCTCTCCACTCTGTCCTCAGACTCCTGTGTAAGAATGCAGCCTATTGTAGTCTCAGTTACTGAAAGGTACAAAATCAACGGTTTTCCCGGCTCAGGCGGTGACAACACGGGTGGGTTTTGTAAGTATAGCTTGATCTATTCAAAATCAACTTGGCATCGGCCGTCCCATTGGAACTTCGTTCCTTTCTTCAGGAGACCAAAGAGTGGTCAAAAGTCAAGGTTAATTTAGCAATAAACCGTCTTATGAATTGCACTTTACCTAGAAAGCCTCGCACCTCCTTTTCAATCCTCGGTGGTGGCATTTCTAAGATGGCCTTGATTTTGGAAGGGTCGACTTCGATACCTCTCTGTGTAATCAAGAACCCCAGCATTTTTCCTGCTGTAACATCGAAAGTACATTTCTGAGGATTCAGCCGCAACCGAAATTCCCTGATTCTTTGGAAAAACTTTTGCAAGGCAATGTAGTGGCCCTCTCTTTCTTTGGACTTGACAATCATGTCGTCCACGTACACCTCAACCTCCTTGTGGATCATGTCGTGCAATATTGTGGTCGTAGCCCATTGATATGTAACTCCAGCATTCTTCAGCCCAAATGGCATCACTCTATAACAGTAGGTCCCCCATGGGGTCGTAAAAGCAGTCTTCTCCCTATCTTCGGGTGCCATTACAATCTGGTTGTAGCCTGAAAAGCCATCCATAAATGAGAGCAGTGCATGCCCCGCTGTGAAGTCCACTAACTCATCGATATGTGACAGAGGAAAGTCATCCTTCGGACTGGCTTTGTTCAGATCCCTGAAATCCACACATACCCGAATCTTGCCATCCTTCTTCGGCACTGGAACTATGTTGGCCAGCCAAGTTGGGTACTCAGATACTAGTAGGAACCCTTAGTCGATTTGCTTGGTGACCTCTTCTTTGATCTTGATGGCCCAGTCGGGGCGGATCCTTCTGAGCTTTTGTTTGATCGGTCGGGCCTCAGGGTCAAGAGGGATCTGGTGCTGTACAATCTCAGGATTGATTCCAGGCATGTCTTCGTAGGACCACGCGAAAACATCTTTGAAATCTTTTAATAAAGTGACTAAGCGCTCGCGTTCCTCCGAAGACAACGTGGACCCGATCTGGACCAGCTGCGGGTCCTTCTCAATACCAACATTAATTTGGATGATTTCATCAACCAAGGGTTTAAGAAATCTCTCCTGCTCTTGTTCTAGAAAATATTTTAAAACCGGAGGAATTTCTTCCTCATCGTTTTCATCAAAATTTTGAAAGTCCTGATTAATACAATAAATCAAAGGCACAGAAAAATACTCGAAGGCCACAGCCACTTCATTCTCATTAATCGTTCCATCCAGTCCATCTGATTCTTCTGTTACAACAGACTCAAAAGAGAAAGAAAAAGATGACCTAGATAGGACTGTGGCATCTGGGTTGTCACCCCCAGGAATACCGAACTCAGACTCAGACGAGCTGGAACTTGATTCCGACCCTACAAACTCAGTGGAATCAGATTCCGGCTCACTACCTGACCCGGTACTGCTCAATAAGAAGCCTTTCTCGTACTGCCAGACAAGGGAAGGTGCAATGGATGTATCCAAAATGTTTGCAGATGGGCTCGCAGCCATTTCATTCCTGATCATGGATACCAAGAAGTTATCCCCCAAGCACGTCTGTATGATTGGAGGATCTGAAAGTAGACAAGCCGGTGCTACCCCCACTTCTATCTCGGTGTTCTCATAATCCACTTTCCCACACTGCTCAACTTCAGCTGATGGGTTTGTCTACTCCTCGACAACATCATCCCCGGATATCTGCAGGTCAAAGAAGATCTCAAACCATGGCAAGCGATGCTTCTCTGCGTTCAACCATGTCTCTAGGAAGCCGCAGAATGGAAAATCCTCCCCTTCCTTTAGGTACCCTGGATGGGTCAGTGCATTAACTTATAAGGTTTCCCTGCCTACTTTGCTTTGGCTCTCCTAGCCATCTCCTTGCCTTTCCTCACCCAGTCCTCTTTGGTGGGCAAATAACCCAAACCAAAGGTATGTGGGTTGTGCGGCACTTCGGCCGATACTGCAATGCCCTTCCGGCCACTTCTTCCTAGTCCCATCCCAGGGATGTGCTAGAGTTTGTTCATGAGGTATACTGACTGAGCGCTGACATACACCCTTTCATCAACAACTAGGATGTTCTGTACGACCCGGGCCTCGGCTAGGGTGAATCTTGATAGGAATACATCCTCCGTGCCATGCTCGATTTCCAAAACCGGTGTAGACACTTTCGGCGGCAGATGGATTGACGAATTCCTAAAAGCTATAGCCACTCCCTTCCCGTGGAGGTATTTCAACATCTGATGCAGGTTGGAAGAAACCGTCTTTACCTGGTGCAGCCACGGCAGCCCTAAGAGTAGATTAAAGGTCGCGGGAACGTGCAAGACATGAAAGTCAATCTCGTGATGTCCTGGACCAACCTTGGTCTAAATCTGCACAGTCCCCATCACTTCTCTGCTAGTATTGTCATAAGCCCTTATCACCTAGGCAGTTGGCACAAAGTCCACGGGCTTCAACCCGATTGCGTATGCCGTCCTTGATGGGCATACGTTAGTAGCGGATCTTGTATCGACAAGAACCACCGGTACCCACTTGTCTCTGTACTCCACAGAGATGTAGAGTGGTTTGTTATGATTTGCGCCCTCAGGCGGCAGTTCCTTGTCAAAAAAGGTCAACGTCGGGGAAGCTTCCCCCGGAAAAACCAATCCCACTAGCTGCTCAGGCATGGTGTCTATTGAGAACTTGGCTTTGTCCATTACAGATAGGGCGGCTTGTTTATGGACTTGTGAAGCCATAACCAGTCCCTAGATGGAGATGTCTGCTTGTATCTTCTTCAGCTGTTTCAGCACAGCCTCCTCTTCGAGCAATTTATCCTTCTGCTTGTCTGCCTCCCTGTCCTTTCCGGACGCTTCTGGTTGATCTAAGTGCGGGGGCTTGAAATACCGTCCATTCTTAGTCATGTGATCAACTTCACCAATGTACCAGGTATCATCCAGCTGGTTACTCCCCCAGTCCTCATCTGTGTGGGCAAGACATAGATCATCATCTTCCCACCACATGCCATCGGCAGCCGACAGACACCTGTTCGGCTCTGTTATAACTATTCATGTGCCCACAGCACCTTCCGTTCTTGTGCTCGCAGCGTGCTCTGCTCTTGTGCACACAGCGCGTTTTGTTCCTACAGGGGCCTTGGCTTTCCGAACTTTCTCAGAATCCTTGAACCTTTCCCGCTCAGACTACTTCAGCGCAGCTTGCTGTTCCATATCTCCCATATTCAAATTGTCCGGATCCCGAGCGAAATTGTTAACACCGGCGCTCTCCGACGATGCATCCAGATTCCCGGCCCTTCCGGCCACAGTTGATGTCCCCGTCCCTGAAAGACCCTGTTCTAGCTGAGGTTGTTCAAACACATCCGGCTGGTTGTCATGCCACCCAGTAGATTCTGCTGACTTATCAAACCAATTGACTGCCACATCCCCTAAGTCTTGCTCGTTGAAAAATTGAAGGTCAGCAATGTCCTCTTCTAGTTCTGCCAGGTCATCCAGTCCCTGATTAAGTCCATTTTCCCGTACTACGCAAATCTCTGCCCCCACTGGCAATTCCACATTCGGCCTAGCCTGGCCTGCTGATGTAATGTAACCGCTCGGGTTGTACATGAAGCTTGCAGACCTCTCAGGCTCTGTATTTGCATTCCCATCTTCCTCCGCAATCGACCCACTTTTATCTTCGACTGCTACCACCACCATTTCAGGTTGGGTTTGGGAGATGTCCAACACGCACAAGTCAGTGCTGTCAGGAATGAACACCTCCGGCTTGGGTAGGTGAGAAGATGTGATATATAAACTAGGGTTGTATGGCACAAACCCAGTTTGGATCATACTGATGTGTTTAGGAGGTGGAGCTTGGTTATGTGGTGGGAGAAAGTTGGTTGTGACATTCGGTTTCTCCGGAGGCACGATCACCCTGTTGTCGACAAGATCCTGAATCTCGTGACGCAATCTATAGCACTGGTCGGTATCATGACCATGCTGTTGGTGAAACGCACAGTACTTCGCTGGGTTATGGGAGAGGGGAAGTTTTTCTGGTAATGGTCGCGGCTCTAGGGGCTTCAAGTGCCCTTTTCTGATTAAAACCCCCAAAGCTTTGGACAGGAGCATATATAGTGGAGTGAAGGTTCTTTGGCCTTTGGATGCGTATCTGGCTGTTTGCGAGCTACTACTGGACGCACCGGTGAATGGTGCAGCCGCAAGGGCTCTTGGGGTATTGGTGGTGGTAACCATACTCACATCTGAAGATCTAGTAGCTGCAGCACTGCTCGTGCCTGCATTCACACTGTGGTTGAACGTTCTCTTGGGCTGTTCTCTCTTATTATCAATGAGGCCTTGCTTCATAGCATCTTCGATCTACACTCCTATCTCATGCAAATCTGCAAAGGTGGGGAGGGGGAGAACGATCATCTTCTGCATAAGCTTGGGCTGGAGGTTGTGCACAACCATCCGAATCTGATCTTTGTCAACAGGCCTGATGGTCATCATCGAGGCCTTGGCCCTCCATCGGGTCACAAAATCGGAGAAGCTCTTCTTTAGTTCTTGCCTGGTGGTCTCGACATCATGAGTTGCGACCTCGATCTGTGTATTGTAGGAGTATCGAGCTATAAAGGCCTCGGCCATCTCCTCCCAGTTTCTCTTGACAGAATCTTCCAATTTTGCATACCAGATGGCCGCTACACCTGACAAGGTCCGGCCAAACAAGGAAAGCTTTTGCAATCTGGATAAGCCCATCGGCCTCAGGATGTCCGAAAACAACCGTAGATGCACCATAGGATCTCCAGACCTGTCAAAGCGATCGATGTGTGGCATTTTAAACCGATCTGGCAGCGTCACGGCCGAGTAAGTATACCCATCCTCAATGTCCAGAATGGACTTCACACCTTGAGATTTCTTGAACAGCTTTTCAAGCTTGCTCACTTTTAACGTCGTGAGGTCGAGGTCGACCTCGAACTCTAAGGGGGAATCCGGTAGATTGATAGGCGTGGGTGCCTTAGATAGTTGAGGTAGAATCGGGGGTGGAGGTGGCCCCGTTGGGATGTCTGTATCCTCTTGGACATTATGGACATTCGCCGTCTCCGCAGGTATTAGGACTATTGGTGGGGGAGGAGCTTGGTGTGAAGCAGATGCTCCGGTTTGCTGTTGTAGCCTGGCAATTAACTTTGCCTGTTGAGCCATGACCTCAGCCTACTGTTTGGCAAATTCTGCTTGACGAACAGCGTCCTGCTGCATAGTTTTCATACTTTCTTGGAGTTGACGCATCATTTCCTCCATCCCTGCTATACTGCCCTGATCTAACTGAACTGTTGGTATATCTGCCTCTGCAGTAGACTCGGAAATCTCAACCTGACTGCTCAAGGACCACTGATCTAGGAATCGCGGTACCGATACGCTGTGCCTCACTGTCCTCCGTCTAGCAACCGAGGGTAAAGAGTAGAACACTGGTTATCCATCTATCAGATCCTCAGATCGATGCAGTCTGCGACCTCTAGTCCAGAGTGCTTGGGGAATATTTGCTTGGTCGGAAGCAGTTGTGCTAAACTACCTAGCAAAAAGATAAATAGAGCATAATAAGGAAATAAACAACCAGAAAAAAGGACAGCATAACAGCTTAAATAAACACAACACACAGTTGGCATTTGTAAGCTGAATACACTGTTCTCAACTACTGATCATTGTATCCAAACCACTGCCCCAAATCTGAATCTGATACCCACAGGTAAAACTGATTCTCGAAACACTGATTCCCTTTGGCCTGATGCCCAGACTTGCAAACTAATACATGCATTCCTGTAGAGACGCACTCGAAAAGCACATAGCAAGTAAATGAGAGCTAAAACAGCCCTATGTTAGGGTAGGGTTTCCCTATCTTAGTTTCGTCAAGAACTAGGGTTTCACTGCACACACAGCGGTTTCAAACAACCTACAATCGGGTAAGCAACCTGTCCTAGTTTGGAATGGTCACTACAGATTCTGAATATGCACTAGGTCGAATGGTCAAAGTGGGTGCCCCAGTTAAAACTGGGGTTTGTGTTCCCATCGTGGCAGAGCCCATAACCGGTCAGCCTTACGGCACGCTTCTCAAAACGGGCCTCTAGCAAACCGTTCAGGAATAGCAGTTGGCAAACACGGTGTCCTAGGCGCACCAATGCAAATGCAATGCAAAGAGACACATAAGTGTAATCAAAACAAGATATCATGAGTTCGAGTCAAGTTTTCTAAACTCTCCAACAGACTCGCCAGAAACTATGGATGCGCCCCGAGGACCCCATGCTACTCCACATTTCGGACTCATTTGGGTCACGGTTCTTAATCTGATCTTGCCAAGTGCAATGCAAGACTGATAAATCACCAAAGAGTCCAAGTCCAGCAAATCGTTTTGGAAAAATGATTTTTAAGAAAGAAGTGCCAAACATGGACTGGTTTGCCAGATACAGAGTCGCCACCTAAATATTTTATTTTTGGGAAAATTTAGGAAACCCTGACTCATGCCTAAGGCCACGTGTCTGTCATCACCAAAGTTGCCTTGGCTCGGGAACTTGGGTACGATTGGGGAAGGTCAGCTATGAGCACCCCCGCTCGCCCGATCAAAGATCGGCCACTACTAAACATGATATTTTGTTTTGAAGACATGTGTTCTTATTCTGGTTAATTAGCTAGAATTACTATGTGATGCGCACAACACACAAGTATAGACTAGATCGCCTAATTTGGAACAAAGCATCGCATATCCGTTTGTCTGGAAATGGTTTAGAGTTTGCTACTCGCAAGTAGGCTAAAACACGGATTTCAATGAATCATTCCAATTCAGGCAATCCAACCTTCACCCACAGGCATTCAAGCAGTTATATCACATAAGCAGAGAGCCTCATGGCAAGCATGCTATCATGGCAACACTCACACTCATGCAAGATGCTAAAGCATAAAAGCTTACCTAGTACTCCAAGCCAAAACAAGAAACTAGTTAGGAATCATGCATGATCCTAGTTCATGTTAAGATGGCTAATGCAACACATGCAAAATGCAACTAAAATAGGCTCGGCTATTCTAAGAATGGCATGTGAAATGCGGCAACTCGATACAGGTATTCAAGTTTGGAAGTGAAATACTATGCAATTAGTATGATGCGCCGAGCCCGGTGCGTGCAATACAGATGAATGTATGCAAACATGCTAACATAAGGTATGCTAATCGAGAAACATGACCTAAAACTAACCATCAAAAGCAGATAAGTAAAAGGGAGAAAGACGTGGGGTTGGAAGACATTCACACACGCACACACACTTATTACAAATTCGCCCTCTTGACGGAGGGTCCGAATAAATAATACAAACCGAATAATAAATCAACTAACCTAGCTAATTAATTATTACAAACCCTTAATTAATTAACAAATTAATTACAAAACAATCTAAGCGTGAAACTAAAGAGGCCGTCGCAGCTCTGCCTCGGGATGGTTGAATGATGCATGCTCGGTTGCCTCACTCGGAAACCTGTTGCCATGCCACATGTTGCCTCTGTTTGCACTGCTTTGCATTTCTGAAAATTATGAAAATCCTTGGAAAGCTTCTGAACCACTCCCTGGGCACTGTAGGAGATCACCAGCCAAGAGATGAAGCCACTGGCCATGGGAAGATGATAATCGACCAAAAGTGGAGCTCTCAGCCAGGTTAAGTTAGCCGGCCGGCACTGAAGATGGCCGGCCGACCATCCCTTCCTATAGAATACTGTTTTTGCTGCAGCAGAGGACATACAATGCATGGCAAGGCGCTTACAAGGCAATGTGTGCACGACCACACTCCCTATCATACTATGAACTCAAAGGAGTATGGCTCTCGACCCTCGGGCCATCAATCACGTATTTCAATGCGTGATGGCCAAAGGTGCCAAGTGTGCGAATCAATATGGAATGAATGCAACAAAACAAATGAACGCCTAGAACTCTATCATGCTTGATCAAGAGCGTCGGCAACCAAGGGTTGAGGCACGTTTCGTCACTTTAGGTACGAACGTTCCTCGCTCCTCATGCTTGGTTTGACACCCCAAACCAAACACAACGCAATGCAAATATGCTAAGTAGAATGCAACCTGGAAATGTAATGCAATGCAACATACGCAAACCGAAATGCAATGTGACTTGAACATGCAAACGCGGTTGAGGTAGCAAACATGCCAAATGTAATGCAACCTAATTTAACATATGACAAGATGAAACCTAACAAACATGCAAGGTGCAAACTAGATATACAAACATGTATAGCATGCAAAGGCGGACAAGCATGCAACATTGAACAATGTGGTGAATGGACTTAAACTAAAGATGGGAAGACCTCGATCATGCCCACAATCAGCGCCCAAAACACCAAAACTAAGGCACCAAAAGTCAAGGCACACATGCACACATATTGGTCCACAAGCTAGGCAATAATGCACAATCCTCAAACATAGCAAGGCATGGTAAACATGAGAATGTAACAATGTGATAAGCTCTGAAATCACATGAGAAATGATGCCAAATCGACTAAACAAGACAAGCATAGCATGAGAATGGACTTAAAGCTCAAAATTAGCCAAAGGACTTACACCATGGCCATGTCAACCAAACCCCAAAGGGCCAAGATGACCCAAAACAGTCCCAAGCCAGACCAAAACAAGGCTAGAACACGCATGGGATGAGGCCAAAACATGCTATAAAGGCGGGCACAAAAATAGGACACACACAAGGGCCAAAAGGGCAAATGCACTACACCTACTACAACCAATTATGGCACGAATTAGGCCAATAAAATCAGAGTTATAATACGTCAAAATAAGCCCCAAAACCCAATGAGAAGGCCTCCCAAAGACCTAATCATTGATGCACATACAATGGTCCAAACATGGAGCATATGACAATAACTCTTCAAAGCATTGAAAGGATGGCAAATACAAGCATACAAGCATGGAACATGGACTGAAATATCATGACAAGTGATGCCAAATCACAGAAATAGCCCAAACAAAGCATGCTAATGACTCACACAGCCAAAGCTAACAAGCTAGAATATATGGTGGCTATACAAAGCATGGCAAACATGGCTAAGACAACACCAAAAAGAGCTTAAGCATGATAAAACAAGGCTAAAAACTTCTCAAAGTTAAGTCAAAACATGCAAGCATGATGGTCCAAACACAAGATGCATGCTACGCAAACATGCAAGATTACTCTACGAGTATGTGAAGCATGCAAGATGCCATCAAACCAACATGTAATAGAGTTAAGGAAGGTCCTAAAAACCCCTAAAAAGTGCTGAAATAGAACCAAGACATGCTAAGCAAACATGCAAATGTTATGAGCCATTTATGCTAACAAATGAGACACAAAAGGAGAGGGGTGTCCCTCCCCTATTCAAGACCTCAAAACCACTTCTCCACCACTGAAAATCCCTTGGATTTCAGTGATGAGAAGATTAAAACAAGATGATACCGAAGCTCAAAAGGAAGAGGCACAAAATGAGGCCAAACAAGGCCTATAGGGGGGTAGACAACCCCCAACACAAAAGTGACCTTAATGAAACATCTCAAGCATGAAAATATAGAACTTTTTTATGTAAGACTCTAAGCTTAAAATAGCATGCAAGTATTGCTAAAAGCTTAAGCAAAAATGGGGAATAAAAAAGTAGTTTCTCACCCTTGAAGAACACCTCAAGAACACCAACTCCAGCACCTCCTTTTGATCAAAACCAAGCCAAAAACTTTGAAAACAACTCCTTAGCACCTCAGTAACTAAAGGATAGTGTAACACTAGGTGCCTTAGTGCAAAAATATGAACAAAAACACCCTTTAGAACACTATTACACACACAAATATAGGGAGAGAGGAGATATAGAGAGAGAGTGATATATATCTCATATATCAGATTGTTGAACCTGTGGAAAGGGAGGGGAGGCCCTCCTCTTATAGGAAATTCAATTCAAAGCTTCCGAGGGAAGCTAAGTGTAAGGATGAAATCCCTCCATACACGTATATGGAGGGCAGAGTCTGTGCTCACCAGCTGGCACAACTGGCATGCATAATGCCTGAAAAAGGCAAAGAAAAGGCCTCGGCCAGAAAATGTGGCCGATCGACCAAAACAATGGCTGGCCGACCAAATACAGTGCCAATCGACCAATACATTTGGCTGGTGGCAAGAAAACAAGGCCGGTGGCCTCAGGCCATGGCCGGTGGGTTGAGGGGCAGCCAACAAGCCATTTCCTACCCTTAGGTGCAAAAACCACAAGTCCTTGGTCTACAACCAAGCACAAAACAGTCAAGTTGAGAGATCCTAAGGCAAGGCGCGTAGCCGAGACGTCCAGGGACTCAAAATGAATACAAACATGGATGATCATCAAGTGTTCAAACGATGACGTCCAAGTCTTGAGGACGGTCAAAAATGGGGTGTCTACACACAATATCTTCCAGCCAATATGGAGGAGCTGATACTCCACCTATAACAAACAGTTGAGACCCTACAGCATGATGCAGCCCGTTTGGCCGAGGTTACAACCTATCAGGCCGAGGTCATAACTAGGCTACAGCAACAGCCACCACAACCGAACGTGGCTTTGCATCCCGTGTACCCACCACAACTATCCCAGCACCCAGAGCCACTGCTAATACTGCCAATGTTCAAGAAAATAGGACAATCTAGCAGAACCTATCCCAGTACAAGTTTCCAGAGCACCGATTTATCTGACCGAGGCACCATTCGAGTTCGAAGTTGATACAACAGCGCTGAAAGTCACTAAATTGAAGAAACTATTCAAAAGAGCGCAAGGGGTTAACTCCATCCCAGACATAGAGAATGGGTACACTGATTCTGGGGTCACATTGTCGGATCAGTTTAAGATGCCACACATTGATCGTGTTGACAGTTCTGGGGATCTGATGGTTCACTTGTGATTGTTTTTTGATATCTTGCGACTGATGGACTTAACTAGACTATAGAAGTTGTCTCTCTTTGGCTGCATCATGTCGGGTATAGCGGCTATTTGGTATGCTAAGTTGGAAGATTTTGTCAAACAGAATTGGGAGGAGATAGCCGAAGCCTTCATTGCTCAGAACTCTTACAATGCGCAGATTGAGGTCCCAACTCGTGATCCCAAGGCAACATATCAAGAGCCGAAGGAGGGTTTCTGTGAGTTTGTGACAAGATGGAGGGCCAAACCCTCGATGATGACCGATTGACCTTCAGAAAAGGATCAGATAAGAATGGTTGTCGAGAATCTACATAGCAAGTTGCTGCAGAAGATGATTATTCTACCTCTATTTACCTTCACAGAGCTTCATGAAATGGGGGTCCAAATTGAGGATGCCATGAAACAGGGACTTATTAATGAGGATAAGGAGCCAACTAAGAGGCCATTTGTTCACAGTTTCAATGCTGCTGGCGGTAGCACAGCTGCGAGGCCATCGGACGTAAGTGTTGTCACCACAACAAAAACTGTCAGCCTTTTTGCCAATGTAGGCCCACAAACATCATCCAACACTACCCGACCTCAGGGTAGGACTTTTAAAAAACTATACATGACCCTATCCAAAGCCATGTAGGTGTTAGTAAAAAAAAGGGCACCTAAAACCCTTAGAACCTCGCCCACTTCCCGATCCACTTCTACCAAAACACAACCCTGCAAAATACTGTGCTTTTCACCAACAGTAGGGTCATGACACCCACCAGTGCTTCTATTTGCATCATGAGATTTAGGATCTCACTGACAACAAGGTCATCGCCCCATCCCAGAAACAAAATGTAACCACCAACCCGCTCCCAACCCATAATCAAGTCCCCTTACCTCGAAATCTTAACCTGATCCATACACTGGCCGCCTTTTATGACCCCAGCGTATACATTACCCCATCCCACCTACCAAAATCGACATTGTTCATTTCTAAAGGCACAGATTTGTGCATGATGGACACATTCAAACCTCAACCAAGCCTGTGGTGATGATACTTGCAATGGGAAGGAGGTTGACCTTGGAGGAAGGTACTAGTCTGTTGTCGGAGTGTCCTAGGGACTTATCTGATAGGGTGTATGACCCGAGTTGCTATATTGTGCCAACTAGTCAAACTAACCCTGAATTGGTGCTACCAAGCTCGACAGACGTCAATGTGGTCAAGGAGGATGGCATGAACCAAAGGTTGGATGATTTGGCAGACCTCGAAGAGGATTTGGACAACCTATAGTTCTTTGATGAGCATGATCAGGGAGATGTACAGATCAGGTGGTTCAACCTAAATGTATCGACTGATAACACCAGATGGCTGAGTGGTAAGCCAGACAAGGAAGAAAAAACTGGGATATATCCAAAGAGAAAGGAAGCAGAGGTAGCTGAAATAGCCCGGAAGGCTGATAAGAAATGAAAATTACCGAAGGACACATGTGCAAAAAACCCAGCCCAAGAAGTGGGTGTTATGAACACAGTAGATACTAAATAGGAAGCTGCATTGAAACAATTTGAAAGAGAAAGAAATGAAGACAGTCGAAAAATCATAATTACATGACACCTTGTGAGAGACACTTATGATGTGAAAATGATTCAAATGGAGCCTGACAACAGCTTGTCGGCAGTTGACGGCAAGTGGTGAGATTACAATGATTTGTGTTTGGCTCATACCGACGAAGATTGTGGAGGCTGCCTCTCGAATAATAAATGGTATGCTGAGGAAATAAACCATCTTACTTGCAGTGGACGATATTTTAAGCCGCCGTACATGGATCAAGCAGAGGTGTCTGAAAAGAACAAGGAGACTGAGCAATAGAAGGAGAAGCAACTAGAAAAGGAGTCAGTGCTGAAGCAACTCAAGAAAATCCAAGCTGATATCTCTATCTGGGGGCTCCTTATGGCTTCACGGGTGCACCAGCAGGCAGTATTGTCGACAATGGACAAGGCTAAATTGTCCATTGATAATATGCCCGAGCAACTTGTGGGCCTGGTCTTTCCAGGTGGTGCCAAGCCAATGCTCACTTTCTCTGACAAAGAGTTGTTGTAGGAAGGCTCGGCTCACAACATACCGTTATACATATCTGTGGAATGTAGAGAGAAGTGGGTGCCAGTGGTGTTGGTAGATACTGGTTCTGTCATTAATGTCCGTCTGTCCCGTACTGCCTACACAATTGGCCTTAAACCGACGGAATTTGTTTCCACAGCCTAAGTGATATGGGCATATGAAAATACAAGCAGAGAAGCCATAGGTACAGTGAAAGTACGAGTCCAGGTGGGCCCAGTTGAGCAAGAGATCGAGTTTCAAGTCCTGGATGTACCAGCAACCTTTAACCTACTATTAGGGAGGCCTTGGTTACATCACGTGAAGGATGTGTCCTCCACCCTCCATTAAATGTTGAAGTATCCTCATGGGGGAGGAATATCAATCATTTTTGGGAACTCGTCCATCCATCCACCTCCGAAGGTGACTGAGCCAGAACTAGAGATCAATCATGGTGACGAAGATGTGTTGCTCTTGGGATTCACTCTGGCTAAAGCCCAGGTAGTGCAGACAATTCTGGCCACGGATTAAGGTATGTACGTTAGTGCCCAGTCCATCTACTTCATGAACAAGCTGCGGCATATTCTAGAAACGGGGCTCAGAAATAGTGGATAAAAAGGTGTTGCAGCATTAGTAGAGGTGCCACACAACCTGCATGCCTTTGGACTGGGCTATGTGCCTACCAAAGAGGACTGGATAAGAAAGGGGGAAGAGATGAGGGGCAGAACCAAAGCCAAGGGAGTCAAGAAGCATTATGAGCTCGTCCATAGGCCAATCCAAGGGATGCTGAATGGCCGTTTTGTTCCAGAAAGAGAGGATTTTCCTTTTTTCAGCTTTCCCGAGCCTTGGGTAAATTCCTCGAACGAGCGGGTCCTTGTAGACACCCCATTTTTGACCACCCGTAAGACTTGGATGCTTTGCCTTGCGCACTTGATGATGAAAGTTGCGTCAAGTGTGGTTCGGGTTCTCAACGAGGGATTTAAGTTCAAGCTCCAAAACCAATCCCAAACCCTTCTTATTCATACTGTTCCTACCCAAGAAATTCATTTTTGAACATTGTGCCACCCTACACTGAGTTTAAAATAATGAAATAGGGGAGCATATTGGGAGCCGACCGTACCATATTGGGAGCCGACCGTGGCCATTGGGAGTCGGCCAACTTTCTTTAGCAAGAAACATTGTTCTGGGAGAGGTGGGAATTAGCCAGCTGTCCATTTTTAAAGATATTTTCGACCTATTTTTGCTCAAATTCTATAAATACGAGCATATATGTAAGTGTTAGAGGTTGGAAAAATTTCAAAAAAGCAAAAACATAGTTGAGAGCCCCTCCTTCTTGTGCAAGCTAACCTTGAGATATTTGATCATCCATACACCATATCTATACACTACATACAACCTTAGAGCCATAACTTAGAACCTTGGTTGAGCTTTGTGAATCACAATTCAAGCTTAAGAGTGTGCTTGGACCAAGTTTAGTTCACAAATAAGAGCTCGCCTTCTTCAAGAGATATAAGCTTACTACCTTTCCATTACTTTCATATCTATATTTCTCTACCTATTTCTTGTATTTTTGTATTGTTTTGATCCTATTTCAAGTGTTGGAACTTGGGTTTGAATAGCTACCAAAGGGTAGAAAGGGTTAACACCCTTTCTTGTGCTCTACTTCATAGCTCACACCCTTGCTTTACACTCTTTTTTTTGCCTTTTAAACTGATTTTCATAGTTTAAAAAAAGATTAAAAAAAAACATGGTTTGAGGTCTCAAAAATGGAGAGATTAGCCGCCTCTCCTAGCTCTTATTCACTAGCCTTGCATTTCCTTGTTCCTTCCTACTTTTTTTATTACTCTTTAACGTGATTTTTTGGTACTATTTTTAGCATGTTAGGGGCTGTTTTAGGGCTGTCCTAATTTATTTAATTGCTATATGCTTTGAAATATCTAGCTTGTTGTGTTGTGTTACTAATGTTTTGATAGCTTTTCTTTGTTTAATTTTCATGTTGAAGAGTCTCATTCTAATAATTGATCCTGCAATCATTTCTACAACCTCCCTCTTTTCTTCTCTTCTTTTGTTTAAGAGTCACTTCAACCGATCGACGGTTATTCAAAGCATGAGAAAGAAACCTATGTTCAATGGCTTAATCTCTACAGAGTTCATCGTCAAGGCATAGGCTCTCTTTCATGCTTAGGATCACTTCTCGTTTGATGTTTCTTCTCATTTAGTGGACTTAACCATCACTTTGGACAAATTGATTAAAGAATGGAAAGGACTAATAAAATTGGCTTAAAATGAACTAAACTGACATAAAGAAAATGTTTAGAGTTGGTTGGATTTGGCCAGACATTATGCCGAGTCCATTGTTCCGAGAATTGTCATGTATAGATCAATGATATGTTGATAAGACTTATGGCGTGTCTACTTCCCTCTTTGAGCCTTCATGATAAGAGGGAGGGGTGGTTTTCCATTACATTTATTCAATTTTGTCCAAATGTGTTCGAAATCATCAAGCCATCAAATTGTGCTTGTTGGTGGTTTCGGACTCGAAATCGTTCTTCACTTGAGTTTTCCATAACAGAGAGGAGCAGAAGGGACAGACAGGGGCTTAAAAGGCTTTGTCTGCATTGTTCTCATCTCAGAGCACAAAACATTTTTTGGCATAAAATTAAGGTACGGCCGACACTTTTTTGACCCAACTGTAGACACCCTATTTTTGACCGTCCTCAAGACTTGGATATTCTTCCAGGTACATCTAGTGACAAGTTTGATTGCTCGTTAAGCGCTCCAACTCCGCGGGGGAACGCCACAGGTTTGAGCTTTCCAAACCCTGTATCAATTCTATCTCATTTTTGGACCATGTTTTGGTCCTTCCAGCATGTTATTCTTGATGCACTGCTGGCCATGGATTTTGGCCAACTGGCCATTTATGTGCCCTGCCGGCCATCAATGAGCCTCTGCCACCTATCATTGATGGCCAGCAGGCCACCAGTTTATCAATAGATATTTTCTGATATTTTGTGCCAGTTGTTTGCACATGTTGAGCCATCTGCTTGCACGTGTATGGCTGGATCTCTTTGAGAGGATTTTGTATCTTCTATAAATAGAAGCCTTCCTCTTGCATGCTAAAGGTTGGACATTTTGAAGACAAAAATTTCTCTCTCTCTCTCTCTCTCTCTAGAATCCTCTCTCTCTAAATATTTTGCCTTAAAGCCTAAATTCTCTACACTCTTGCTTGTGAGCTCTTGATCAAACTTGATCACCATTGTGTTGAGGTTGCTTGAGATTCTATTTGAGCTCTAGAAGAGGATATTAGCTTGGTTTGACTTGCCTTTGTTGCCTAAATAGCACATTGTCTTCAAAGAGGTAGAATACTTGTATTTTAAGTCTAATTTAAATACTTGTTTGGCCACCTTTGCATGCTATTTTGAGGCTGGTTTTAACCTTTGAAATCTCTATTTTTATCGTTTAAAATGGTGGTTTGAGGTTTGATTTGAGTTAGGGGTAGTTCACCCTTTTTTGTAGCTTGTTTATTAAAAAGTTGTGCCACCTTCCAAAGCTTTTAAAACAACTTTTTTTGGCTCTTTTATCCACTGAATTTCAGGGGATTTTCAGTGGTAAAAACCTTGTTTTGAGGTCCAAAATAGGAGGGGGTGGCCTCCCCTCGTTGTGTCTTGTTTGCAAGTGTAGATAGCCTAACATGTGAGCACTTTTTTCTACTTTTTCGTGACTTGATCTCAGCATTTTTTAGCTACTGATTTGGCATGATTTAACTCTATTTTGGGCTTTCTTGGTCATATGAGCCTTGTCTTGCATGGTTGTAGTGCAAATGGCCTTCACTAGCTCATTGTTTTAAGGCTCTAAACTTGACTTGCTTGAGATGTTTGCATGTTGAAGTGTCTTTTTACATGTAATTTTGGTGTATACAGCTCTATCACATGCTCATTTATTTCACTTTTTCATTACTTTTGAGAGTTGTGTCTTGAGTCTTGTTTACAAGCTAACATGTGAGCATGTTTTTCTAGCCTTTTGTGCTTCAATCTGAGCATGTTTTAGCCTCTGTTTTGGCATGTTTCAACTCTATCCAGTGCTAGTTTGGTCAGTTGAGCTTTGTATTGCATGCCTATGGTGTTGTGATCGTCACTAGCTTAATGAGTTAGGCTCTGAAACATGTTATGCATGTGTTGCTTGCATGATTTAGTGTCATTTTGCATGCCATTTCAGCACTGAATTATCTGTCACCTCCCTTATTTCTTCACTTTTCTATTTTCTTTGAGGCTGGTTAGCCTTAAGGTTGTGTTTAAGCTTGAGATTGAGACTTGTGCTTAATGGTTTTAATCCTCTTTTGAGAGTTTCTACTAACCAACGGCATGATCTCTCTTATGTCTTAAGTCATCCTTTGGTTGACCCCTCTCACATTAGTGGACAATCACCTTGGACTTAACCGGTTAAAGAATGATTTGGTAATGTGAAATGTGTAAATAAAACATGCCAAGCGCATGTGTTCAATCGGACGTTATATTGAACACAAGGTAGATTGGAGCATTTCATACTCAAAGTGATGAAATGAGCCAATCTCCTTTGCCTCCATTGCCTTTGATCATTCATGACAAGGTAGTCGTCTAGAGTCTTATTTGTGTGCATTTATTGAAAGTGTACAACTTGGATCTTTGGCCATCATGCATCTAAAATGCTTGATTGGTGGTTTTGGATCCAAGAGTGCCACTTCTTTGATGTTTTGATATGATAAGGAGGGGCACAGTACAAACATATCCATGGAAAACCCTTCATTTTCCTCTATTTGTGCTCTGTTGCAGTGTGGTGATTCAGCACACCAGTGGCCGGCAGTGGCTCACTGATGGCCGGCAATGCTTCATCCTTGGCCGGCATAGCACAATTTTGGCCGGCAGGGAGCCGGAAGCAAGCATTCATGGCCGGCAGGTCACTGGTGTAGTCCTTATCATTGAATTGGTAAGTTGGAGCAGAAGGTTCTAAAGTGTAGTCAACCCTGCAAACAGAGCCTCTCAAGAGCAAACCGGAAGGCTTTTCAGGACGAAAACTGAGTGCATGCATCTTCTACTTTCCAAAGCAGAGCTGAGGCAGTGTAGTTTAGTGCTTTGATTGTTTAGTTAGCATGAATTTGTAATTTAATTAATTAGTTTTCTAATTAGTTAAGTGTTGTAATAATTAGTAGTTTGCTAGTTATTCATTTGTTTTGTAATAATTAGTCTAATTTGTTTAATTAGATTAGCTCAATTAGCTTAGCTTAGATTAGCTTAGCTTATTCATTTGAACCCTCCTTTGCGAGGGCATAATGTTGTAATAAGTGTGCGTGTGTGTGTGCATGTCTTCCAACCCCATGTCTTTCTCCCTTTTATTTATCCGCTTTTGATGGTTAGATTAGGGATCATGTTTCGAATAGCACACCTTATGCTTGCATGTTGTATCATTCATTTGTCTTGCATGCACCGAGGCTCAGCGCATCATTATTTCAATACACTTCTTTGAATACATGTTTTCAAAGCATGCTATCAAAGTGTTGCAAATACCATGATTAGGTAGCCGAGCCTATTTAGTTGCATTATTGCATGTGTTGCATTAGGCATCTAACATAGTTAGGATCATGCATTGTTTCTAACTAGCTTTTGTTTTGGCTTGGAGTACTCGGTAAGCTTTTACGCTTTAGCATACTTGCATGAGTGTGAGTGTTGCCATGTTTAGCATGCTTGCCATGAGGCTATTTGCTTATGTGATTAACTACATGAATGTGTGTGGATGGAGGCTTGGTTGCTTGAATTGGAACAATTCAATGAGTGTGATGTTTTAAGCCCACTTTGCAAAGTGGTAAATCATGTTTTAAACCCACTTGAGGGCGGTAAATCCACGTTTTAGCCCACTTAAGGGTGGCAAATTCAAACCATTTTCGAAACCAAACATGAGTTGAATTCGTTCTAATTCTTACGATTTAGTCTATACTTGCTTGCGCACGCGACACATAGTAAAGTCAGCTAATAATCAAAATAAGAACAAATGTGTTTATCAAATAACATATCATGTTTAGTAGAGGCCGATCTTTGATCGGGCGAGTAGGGGTGCTCATTTCAGGACCTTCCCCTCTTATACCCAAGTTCCCGAGCCAAGGCAACTTTGGTGATGACGGACATGTGGCCTTTGGCACGAGTCAGGGTTTCCTAAATTTTCCAAAAATAAAATATTTAGGTGGCGAATCTGTATTCTGGCAAAGCAGTCTAGTTTTGGCATTATTTGATTTAAAATCGATTTTCCAAAATGGTTTGCCGGATTGGACTCTTTGGTGTTTATCAGCCTCACATTGCACTTTGTGAGATTAGATTCAGAACCGTGACAAGAGTCCGAACTGTAGGACAAATTCGAGCCCTCCGAAAGGGGGCGCGAAGAAAGTCGGGTCTACACCAATCGGATCTCATTTGGAGCCAGCCAGCTCCCAATGTTTGGTAAGTAGTGAGTTTTTTGCAGAAACAGAGAGCAGTGGCTGAGTGTGAGGCAGAGCAGTCTGGGCAGACAGAGTAGCTTCTAGGCACTGTGCATGCAATCATTATGCCTCAAGTTACTTGTATTCGTATTATTATCTTAATATTGTAATTATTGTTGTTGTTGTAAATATTAATTATTGTTGCAATTGCATTGGATATTATTGTCGCGTAATTAGTATTGATCTAATATCTTTGTTGTAATGAATTAGATAGTTAGCTTAGTGTCCCTTGAATTTGTAATAAGTAGTTAATTAGCTTAGCTAGTTTTAGTTCAATTTATTCGTATGGTTTTGTAATAGTTAGCTATTAATCCGGACATTTGGATACTTATTCAGACCCTCTTGCATGAGGGCAAATATGGAATAATGGTGTATGTCTTCCAACCCCCATTTTTTTCTCCCTTTTATTTATCCACTTATGATGGTAGCATAGAGCATCATATTTACTTAGCATTCCCATGTTCATGTACACTTGTTTCATGTACATTTAGGTTTGGCTCATCATACTAACCAATGTCAATTTCAATTTCATTGCTTGAAAATGTGATTTATCACATGTCTTGAATTGGATCATATACCATGCTCATAGACGAGTCTATAAAAATTGCGTAAATGTGTGCAGTCACATTGTGTTGTTTAGGAACATGCATATTTTCTAATCATTTTTTTTATTTGGCTTGCCTTAGAGTACTAGGTGAGCACTTATTGTTTTAGCATATCACACTGTATGTCTATGTTACCATATCAAGCATGCTTTCCATGAGGCTAATTGCTTAGTTGATATACTTGTTTGAATGCCGGTGGATGAAGGCAAATTGCTAAAATTGGAATAAATTGATTAATGTACATACAAACTCACTATTTCAAGTGACGAGTATCAAAAACAATTTTCAAACAAACATAAAATCAAAGAGTTCCAACTTTTGCAAATTAGTCTATACTTGTGTGCATCACTCAGTAAAGTTAGCCTAATAAATCAGAATAAGAGCATATAATGTAAATAAAAATCACATCATGATTCGTAGAGGCTAATCTTTGATCGGGTGAGTGGGGTGCTCAATTCATGACCTTTCCCTCTCATGCCTAAGTTCTCGGGCCACGACACTTTGGTGATGACGGACACGTGGCCTTTGGCACGAGTCATGGGTTTCCTAAATTTTCTAAAAATATTTAGGTGACAACTCTGTAATCTGGCAAAGTAGTCCATTTTTGGCATTTGATTCAAACATCGATTTTCTAAAAGAATTGCTGGATTTGGACTCATTTGTGTTTATCTATTTCACATTACACTTGTGAAATCAGATTCAAAACCATGGGAGTCCAAACTGTAGGGTTATCGTATCTGAAAGGAGCACGAAAAGCAAGTTATAGTTTTTGGCGACTCTGCTGGGGATTAGAGAATTTGACTTGAAACTCATGATGTGAAATTTTATCTACATGTATATGTTCTTTGCATAGTATTTGCATTATACCATTAAGTCATTGTGTTATCCATCTGTTACTTGGACAACTTGCTGGAGGCTTGCCTAAAAGGCTTGCCAAAAGGCTGGCCGGTCATGGGCTCTGCCATGTTGGAAACACAACCCTTGGATCTGAATTATCGATGTACCATTTAATCCTCATTTCACTTCTCAGTGTTAGATGTGAGACGTATATTAGGTATTTTGCCAAGGTACCCCTTTTGGACCAATTAGCCTTGCTGTACATAGTAAAACTCTAGTGACTGTTCTAAATTAGGACAGGATATTCTCCCATATGCAGAATGATGTGATACCGCTTGTTTGAACAGTAAAAGTCGTAGATCACTCCAAAGCTAGGACATGGAAACCCTAACCTCTCATAGAGGTTGTAGACGCCGCCCCGAGGGCCTCATGCTACCACAGTTCGGACTCAAATGTAACGGTTCTGAATCTAATCCCGCAAAGTGCAATGTGAGACCGATAAATCACCAAAGAGTCCAAATCCGGAAAATCATTTTGGAAAAATGATTTTTAAGAAAGAAGTGCCAAACATGGACTGCTTTGCCAGATACAGAGTCGCCACCTAAATATTTTATTTTTGGAAAAATTTAGGAAACCCTGACTCGTGCCTAAGGCCACGTGTCCGTCATCACCAAAGTTGTCTCAGCTCAGGAACTTGGGTACGATTGGGGAAGGTCAGCTATGAGCACCCCCACTCGCCCGATCAAAGATCGGCCACTACTAAACATGATATCTTGTTTTTGAAAACACATGCGCTCTTATTCTGGTTAATTAGCTAGAATTACTATGTGATGCGCACAACACACAAGTATAGACTAGATCGCCTAATTTAGAACAAAGCATCGCATATTCGTTCATTTGGAAATGGTATAAAGTTTGCTACTCGCAAGTAGGCTAAAATACAGGTTTCAATGAATTGTTCCAACTCAAGTAACCTAACCTTCATCAACAGGCATTCAAGCAGTTATATCATATAAGCAATTAGCCTCATGGCAAGCATGCTGTCATGTTAACACTCACATACATGCAAGATGCTAAAGCATAAACACTCACAGTGTACTCCGAGCCAAAACAAGAGACTAGTTAGAAATCATGCATGATCTTAGTTCATGTTAAAATGGCTAATGCATCGCATGCAAAATGGAACTAAAATAGGCTCAGCTATCCTAATCATGTCATGTGAAATGCAACTTGATACATGTATTCAAATAGGTATTGAAATACAATGCAGTTAGTATGATGCGCCGAGCCCGGTGCACTCAATACAAATGGATGGATGCCAACATGCATAGCATAAGGATGCTAAATGAAATATGCCCTAGAACTAACCACTAAAAGTAGGTAAGTAAAAGGGAGAATGACGTGGGGTTGGAAGACATGCATCACACACACACACGCTTATTACAACAATTGCTCCTTCCTCGGAGGGTTCGAAAGATAAATACAAATTAACTAACTAACAAAGCTAATTAATTATTACAAAACCACTTAACTAATTGAACAAATTAACTAAGCTAGTAAAGCGGTAAAGCAGCCTCGGGAAGAGGGATGCATGCATGCTCGGACGGCTTTGCTTGGAAATTCATCGCCATGTCATAGGTTGCCTCTGTTTGCACTGCTCTGCACCTCTTGACACTGCACAAGTCTCAAGGATGCTCCTAAACCACTTCACGATCACTGTGTGAGCTCACCGGCCAAGATATGAAGTCACCGACCATGGCAGCATGATCACCGACCAAAAGTGGAGCTCTCGGCCAAAAATGCATAGCCGGCCGGCACTGAGGATGGTCTGTCGACCATTTATTCCTGCAGAATGCTGTTTTGCTACAGCAGAGGACAAACAGAGCATGGCGATGCATTTTCAAGGCAATGTGTGCACGACCACGCTCCCTATCATGTCATGAGCTCATGGGAGTATAGTCCTCGACCCTCGGACCATCAATCACGCATTTCAATGCATGATGGTCAAAGAAGCCAAGTGTGCAACTTCAATATCAAATGAAAGGCATACAAAACACATAAAGGGGCCCCCAACCTCTATCATGGTTGATCAAGAGGCAAGGAATGCATACACAATGCTATGCAACCTAAGCATGCAAGCAAACTAATGCAACATGAGCATGCAAGCAACAATGCTATACAAGGCAATTAGCATATAACAATACGCAAAGATAAGTGTAGACACCCCATTTTTGACCGACCTTAAGACTCAGACGTCACCAACTGAGCGCTCGGTGATGTTGCATATTGTGCTCGTTCTGAGGTTGCAAAGTCTCGACTGAGAGCCTTGCCTCCGGGCTTCGGAACCTTTTCGTGCCTTGCCTCGGTTTGTGAACCAGGTCCTGTTTTCTCTTCCTGAATGGAGGGAGAGGTTTTGTAGACCATCTCTCAGTGGCCGTAGGCTACGTTTCGTGGTCGTAGGCCATTTTTCCCGTTTGGAGACCAGTTTTTTATTTTCGCAGCCGTCAGGCGTGTGCCTCAGTTCGGGACCGCTTAACTACCTCCGTTTGCTCCGGTTTTTGGTACACACCTTGTTTCCTCTCCTGAGAGGGACACTGTTTCCCGGGAGACCACCTTCGTGGTCGCACGCCACTCTTGATGCTTAATAGTCAGTTTTCGAGGCCCCCCGGCTGCGCGTTTTAGCCCCCGAACCTTCGTTTCGCATCGGTGTGGGTTCATTTTTGGCATGGACCCTAGTTTCATTGTTAGGAAGGTGGTAGTAGGGTAGGAGACCACCTTTTCTTCTTGGAGACCACCTTTCCCCGGTCGGCCAGTTTTCTTGATAGTTAGGTGGTCTCCCTCACTTTTGAGCCACATTTTCTGGTCTCCCATACCACCACTGAGTTGCATTCACCTGGGAGACCACCAATATGGAATGGCCGACCACCTTTTGAGCTTGACCCTTTTGAACATGATCAACCGACTAGGGGGCATGGTCGGCCAACCACCTAAACTGGTCGGCCAGCCATCTGCTTTTTCCTTTCTCTGAGTGTGTTCCAGCTGTGCCAGTTGGGAGGCATTTGGTGCATCCTCCATACACGTGTATGGTGGATGTTTGGCCTAGCTTTTAAGATTCTTTGAGAAGCTTTAGACCTTCTCCTCTATAAAGGAAGGGCCTCCCCTCCTTGGCCTTGGTTCAAAATTTTGCTTCAAGGCATACATACACTTCCCTCCCTATTTCTCTCCATTTTAGCTCCAAAGGTCCCTTGTTCTTGCACCATTGCACTACACCTCTTAGCCTAACCTCTCCATCATCCATCCAAGCACCTTGGAGCTCATATTTAGAGGTTGAAGACTTGCTATCCTTGTCCAGAAGTTGCAGGTTCCTTTGGCTACAAGGGTAACACTCCATTTCCCTCTTTTGACATTGTTTTGCTTCATAGTTTAGCTCTATTTGCAAGCATATTTAGGCTTTGTCATAAACTGAAAAAAGTCATGTTTTGATCTTCTAAACATGTTTGTTTAAGATCATTTTTCTGTTGGGGGTCATCTACCCCCTTGCATGCTTCATTTCCTCATGTTTTGAGCTATGCTTTAGAGCATTTGTGTCGGCCTTGGTTTGGCCTTTTAGCCACTGAAATCCAATGGATTTTCAATGGCTAACATGTGTCTTTGAGCCTCAAAATCAGAGAGGGGTGACCCTCTCACCCTTTGTTCTCTTTACTAGCTTTCTTGGCCTTCCAAAGGAGCCCCTATTTGCATGTTTCAAAGCCATGCTCCAGGCCATTTTTGTTGAGTTTTGTGACCTGCATGACCTCTATCCAGAGGTGGTTTTTCCATATTAGATGTCTATTATGCATGTGTAGAATAATCTTCTTCAAGGCCTTTCAAACGGGCCTTCACTTGCATGCTTCCTAGACTAATTTCAGGCCCTCTTCAGTGAGTTTTAGAGCCATCATAACCTCTGTCCAGAGGTGGTTTTTCCATTTTGTATGTCTATCTTGCATGTGTAGAACAACCCTCTTATTGGCCTTTCAAAGGGACACATCATTCTTGCATGCATTGACTGAGTTTTAGTGGGTTTTTGAGCATTATTTGGCATGGCATACTTCTTTTTTTGGCTGGTTTGGTGAGCTCTCATGTGCTTCACATAGTTGTAGTGCAAATCATGGTTCACTAGCTTATTTTGCATGCTTTGTTGACCCTTGATTTTAGCACTTTTTGGCCTTGCCTTAAACTGATTTTGTGCATATTTTAGACTATCCAAGCTCTGTTTTTGGGTCTCATGGTCGAATGATGCTTGTTTTGCATGCTTATAGTTCAATACACTTGCCTAGCTTTGAAATTTGAGGTCTATTGCATGCATATACTGAGGTGTTTTCATGCTTTAGGGTCATTTTGCATCATATTTCAGAGCCTATGTGAATGCCATATCCTCATGTTTTCTCCTCTTTATGTGTGCTTGAGAGTTGTGCATGAATGCCTTGTTTTCGGACCATTGAATGAGCTTCATTTCCATGCACTTTGAACCATCATTTTGGGCCATTTTCCCACTGTTTCAGACCTGCCTAGGGTCTGTTTGGGGTTGGTTTTGCCATTCGTGCATTGCTTTGTGTACCTATAGTGTAACGCACTTCACTAGTTTTGGTATTTGAGCCATCTAGCATGCATTGGGTAACATATTTGCATGATTCGGGACCATTGTACATCATGTTTCAGAGCTGGAAAATGTATGTTTGTATGCCATATTTCACCCTTTGCCATGCTTAGTTAGAGTTGCATGTTGTGCCTTAGGATCGGTCCATTGCATTCGTGCATGCTTGCATGTATTTCGGTTGTTTCATTTTCATCATATGGCCACTAATATGAGTGTGGATGAGGTCCACTCATATTGGTGTAAGTCTATCTTGCATTTGTATATGCCATTTAGTTCATGTGCGAATGATAGCCTTCGTAAGTGCATTGTGCATGCCATGTTATGTCACGTGCATTGTGTATGCCATTTTAGCCCATAGCATTGCGTATGCTAGGTTGCATGTTAGTTGCATTGCGTATGCCATTTCATTGCATTGTGTTTGGAGTAGGGTTAGTCCAAACACGGGAAACGAGGAGCGTTTTGTACTCAAAGTGACGAAACGTGTCTCAATTTCCGATCGCCGACACTCCGGATTACCCATGATGGAGTTTAGGCCTTGTTGTGTTTATATGTGCATTCATTTCACATTGAGTCATGCAATTCGACTCCTTGGCCATTATGCATCGAGATGCGTGATTGATGACAAGAGGATCGAGGACTACACTCCCTAGAGCTTGTGCAATGACGGGGAGAGTGGTCATGCACACATTTGTTGAAAATACATTGCATTTTCTCTCTCTTGCCTTTGTTGCAGAAAAACTAGAAACCGGAGGTGGAAACTGGTCAGCCGACCAGATTTTCTGGCAGGCCGACCACCCTCTTTGGTCTCCACCACAAAGGGTGGTCGGCAGGTGGTCTCCCATGCTAATAACTGGTCAGTGGCCTTCCCAAGGTGGAGTTTCAGACTTTGTGCAAGTTTCTGAGATCAATTGCAAACAAGGGTGAGGCGAGGCATCGCGATGGAATTTACTGACAAGGCGACTCGAGCATGCATGCATCTTTCATCAGTCAGAACAGAGCTGAGGCAGTCCATTTTATAGATTGCATGCTAATTTATTCGCTTTCCTAGTTAATTTGTTAATTAATTAGGGTTTTGTAATATTTAATTAGTTAGAGTAATTAATTATTTATTCGGACTGTATTATTTATTCGGACCCTCCGAGCGAGGGCACAATTGTAATAAGTGTGCGTGTGTGTGATGTATGTCTTCCAACCCCACGTCTTTCTCCCTTTTATTTACCAGCTTATGATGGTTAGTTTAGGGCATGTTTCAATTAGCATACTTATGATAGCATGTTTGTATTCATTCATCTGTCTTGCATGCACCGGGCTCGGCGCATCATACTAACTGCATTGTATTTAAATTCCGAGTTGAATACTTGTTAATTGTAGCATTTCACATGCCATCTTTAGAATAGCCGAGCCTATTGTAGTTGCATTTCTGCATGTGTTGCATTAGGTATTTCAGCATAGTTAGGATCATGCATGGATTTCTAACATAGCTTCTGTTTTGGCTTGGAGTACTCGGTAAGTGTTTATGCTTTAGCATCCTTGCATGTGCGTGAGTCACTGCCATGATAGCATGTTTACCATGAGGCTATATGCTTATGTGATATACCTGCCTGAATGCCTGTGGGTGAAGGTTGGATTATCTGAATTGGAATAATGCATTGACTGTGAGTTTTAAGCCCACTTGAGAGTGGCAAACCATCTTGTTTTCTAAGCCCACCCGAGGGTGGCAAATCCACGTTTTAGCCTACTTGCGGGTAGCACCATTAAACCATTTTCAAAATAAACAAACATGAGATGTGTTGTTCCAATTCAGGCGATAAAGTCTATACTTGTATTTTGTGCGCATCACGTAGTAAATCTAAGCTAATAATCGGAATAAGAATGCATAATGTCTTCAAAACTCGATATCATGGTTAGTAGAGGCCGATCTTTGATCGGGCGAGCGAGTGTGCTCACGAAGTGACCTTCCCCAATCGTACCCAAGTTCCCGAGCTGAGGCAACTTTGGTAATGACGAACATGTGGCCTTCGGCACGAGTTAAGGTTTCCTAAATTCCCCCAAAATAAAATATTTAGGTGGCGACTCAGTATCTGGCAAAGCAGTCCATGTTTGGCACTTCTTTCTAAAAATCTGTTTTCCAAAACGATTTTGCTAGATTTGGACTCTTTGATGATTCATCGGCCTTGCATTGCACTCTGCGAGATTAGATACAGGACCGTGACTTTTGAGTCCGAACTGTAGTGAGCCCCAACGAACAAAACGGGATTTCCCTCCCGGGACGTTCGGGGACGTCTACAGTTTCTGGCGACTCCGCTGGGGAGTTAGAGAACTTGATTCGAACTCGTGATATCTGGTTTTGACTACACTTGTGTGTTTTTTTGCATTGCATTTGCATTGGTGCGCCTAGGACACCGTGTTTGTCGTATGCTATTCCTGAACGGTTTGTCAGAGGCTCGCTTCGAAAAGCGTGCCATAAGGCTGACCGGTTGCTGGCTCTGCCACGACGGGAACACAAACCCTGGTTTTACCGGGGCACCCTTTTTGACCATTTGACCTAGTGCATATTTGGAATCCATAGTGACCATTCCATGCTACGACAGGTTACTTACCTGATTATAGGTTGTTTGAAACCACTGCGTGCGTAGTGAAACCCTAGCTCCTGACAAAATAGGACAGGGAAACCCTACCCCAACATAGGGGTGTTTTCGCTCTCACTTGTTTGCTATGTGCTTTTAGAGTGCGTCTCTACAGGAATGCATGTATCAGTTTACAAGTTTGGGTATCAGGCCTGTGGGCACCAGTTCAGTATTTTGGGAATCAGTTATCTGCGGGTTTCAGATTCAGTTTTGGCGGCAGTGATTTGGGAACAATGATCAGTATTTGAGAACAGTCTATTCAACTTATCAACTGTGTGTTATGATGCCCAACTGCGTGTTGTGTGTTATTTACGCTGTTATGCTATCCGTTTGTCTGGTTGTTTATTTCCTTATTATTGCTTTATTATCTTTTTGCTAGGGTAGTTTAGCATAATTGCTTCAGACCAAGCAGATATTCCCCAAGCACTCTGGATTAGAGGTCACCGACTCAATCGATCTGAGGATCTAGTCGACGGATAACCAGTGTTTTATTCCTTACCCCCGGTTATCAGACGGAGGTTGAGAAGACGCAGTGTATCCGAGCAGAGGTTGCCAGATCAGTGGTCTTTGAACAGTCAGGTTGAGGTTTCCAAGTCTACTACAGAGTTAGATACACCGATAGTTCAGGTAAATCAGGGCAGTATGTTAGGGGACAATATGTCAGGGATGGAAGACATGGTGCGCCAGCTCCAGGAGAGCATGAAAGCCATGCAGGAGGATGCTGTCCGTCAAGAAAAATTTGCCAAACAGTAGGCCGTTGTCATGGCCCAATAGGCAGAGCTAATTACCCAACTACAGTAGTAAACCGGAGCATCTGCTTCACACCATGCTCCTCCCCCACCAGGAGTTCCGCCACCCAGGGAGGCACCAAATATCCAGGGAGAGACGGACATTCCGACAGGGCTGGCTCCGCCCCCGATTCTACCTCAATTGTCCAAGGCACCTACGCCTATCAATCAACCGGACTCTCCCTTCGAGTTCGAAGTGGACCCTACAGCATTGAAGTTGAACAAGCTCGAAAAGTTGTTCAAGAAATCCCAGGGGGTAAAGTCCATCCCAGACATTGAGGACGGGTATACCGACGTGGCTGTGACGCTGCCAGATAGATTCAAAATGCCACAAATCGACCGCTTTGATGGATCTGGGGATCCCATGGTGCATCTCCAGTTGTTCTCAGATATACTACGGCCGATGGGCCTCACCAGACCACAGAAGCTTTCATTATTCGGCCGGACCCTATCGGGTGTGGCCGCTATTTGGTATGCAAAATTAGAAGACGAAGTTAAGCGGAACTGGGATGAGATGGCTGAGGCTTTCATTGCACAGTACTCCTATAACACGTAAATCGAGATTACAACCCGTGATCTTGAGACAACAAGGCAGGAGCCTAAGGAGAGCTTTTCGGGGTTCGTAGCCAGGTGAAGGGCGAAGGCCTCAATGATGACCCTAAGGCCTACTACTAAAGATCAAATCCGGATGATTGTGCGCATTGTGCGCAATCTCCAGCCTAAACTGATGCAGAAATTGATCGTGCTCCCTTTCCCTACCTTTTCAGATTTGCATGAGATGGGAGTACAGATTGAGGATGCCTTAAAGCAGGGCTTAATTGATAATGACAGAGAGCAACCCAGAAGAACCTTCAACCGCAATAACAATACAGGCACCAGGAATGCCGCAAATGCTAGAGCTTCAGAAGTAAGCATGGTCACCACCATTTCTCCTCCAAAACCCATGGCAGCTACACCTTTCTCCGGCGCGTACAGAAGCAACACACAAACCACCAAATACCGGCCTCGAGGCCAGAGAACCTTCACCCCATTATATATGCCCCTGTCCAAGGCTCTGGGGGTATTAATCAGGAAAGGGCACTTAAAGCCCGTGGAGCCAAGGCCATTGCCAAATCCACTCCCTCCCTCTCATAACCCAGCAAAATACTGCGCATATCACCAACAACATGGTCACGACACTGACCAATGTTTTAGATTGCGTCATGAGATTCAAGATCTCATTGACAAGCAAGTGATTGTGCCTCCAGAAAAATCCAATGTCACAAAAAACCCTCTCCCACCGCACAACCATGCTCCACCCCCCAAGCGTATCAACTTTGTCCAGACTGGGGGTCGTGTCTTACGATCCTAGCATATATATCACCCCGTCCCACCTACCCAAGCCGGAGGTGCTCCTTCCTGACTGCACTGACTTGTGCATGTTAGACATCTCCAAAACCCAACCCAAACCAATGGTGGTGACTGTCGAAAATAGAACAGGGGAGATTTCAGGGGAGAATGGGATTGTTGAGTCAAAATTTGAGGAATCTGGGAGTTTTGCTAAGGAGGTATACAGTCTGAGTGACTACATTCTATCAGTAGGCCAGGTTGGGCCAAATGTGGAATTACCGGCAGGGAGAGAGCTTTGTGTGATACAGTGGGATGAATCTGGTCAGAGGATAGATGACTTGGCAGCTGTGGAAGGGGACTTTGCTAACCTCCAATTTTTCAATGAACAAGATCCAGAGGACATGGTAGTCAACTGGTCAGATTTTGAGAAGTCAGCAAAGGTCACCGAGTGGCTTGATTACCTACCAAATGTTGTCGACGAAACTCAGTTAGAATGGGGCCCGGCAAGGGAAAGAACATCAGTTGTGGCCGGAAGGGCCAGAAATTAGAATGCATCACCAGAGAATGCCGGTGCTAAGAATTTCGCTCAGGACTTGGGCATTGTGAATGCGGGAAGTGTTGAACAGCCAGTTGTACTGACGCAGTTGGAACAAGAAAGGTTCTAGGATTCTGAGGGAATCAGGAAAGCTAAGGCCCCTGAGGGGACTGAAAGTGCTGTGTGCACAAGGATAGAGAACGCTGCGAGCATATGGACAGAAAGTACTGTGAGTACAATTGTTCCGGAGCCGGACAAGTGTCTGTCGACTACTGACGGAATGTGGTGGGAAGACGATGATCTATGTCTTGCCCACACGGATGAGGATTGGGGGAGCAACCAGCCAGACGATACCTAGTACATCGGCGAAGTCAATCATATGACTAGAAGCGGGCGGTATTTCAAGCCCCCACATCTAGATCAGTCAGAGGTGTCTGGGAAAGATAAGGAGGCAGAGAAACAGAAAGAGAAGCAACTCAAAGAAGAGGCTGTACTGAAGCAATTGAAAAAGATACAGGCATACATCTCCATCTGGGACTGCTTATGGTATCGCAAGTGCATCGACAAGCTGTCTTATCAGCCATGGACAAGGCCAAGCTCTCAATAGACACCATACCCGAATAGCTGGTGGGCTTAGTTTTTCCGTGACGGGCTACCCTGATGTTGACTTTCTCCGACAAAGAATTGCCACCTGAGGGTGCGAACCATAACAAGCCACTCTACATCTCTGTGGAGTGCAGAAACAAATGGATACCCATGGTGCTTGTCGACACAGGGTCCGCCATCAATGTGTGCCCGGCAAGGACCGCATATGTAATCAGTTTAAAGACCGCGGACTTTGTACCGACAGCCCAGGTGATTCGGGCATATGATAACTTAAGCAGAGAAGTAATGGAGACAGTGAAAATTCAGACCAAGGTTGGGCCGGGACAGCATGAGGTAGACTTTCACGTCTTAGAAGTTCCTGCGACCTTCAATCTACTTTTGGGGCGGCCATGGTTGCACCAAGTAAAGGCAGTTTCATCCACCTTGCATCAGATGGTGAAACACCCCCATGGGAAGGGAGTAGCCATCGTTTTTGGAAATTTGTTGATCCATCCACCGCCAAAAGTATCTACGCCAGTTTTTGAAATTGAGCACGGTATGGAGGATGTGTTCATGTCGGGTTTTACCCTGGCCAAGGCCCGGGTCGTGCAGAACATCTTAGCTGTTAATGAGGGGGTGTATATTAGCACACAATCAGTATACCTCATGAACAAGCTTCAACACATCCCCGGGATGGGATTAGAAAAGAGCGGCCAGAAGGGCGTTGCAGCGTTGGCCGAAGTGCCACACAACCCACACACCTTTGGCTTGGGTTATCTGCCCACCAAAAAGGATTGGATAAGGAAAGGTAAGGAGATGGCTGGGAGAGCCAGAGTGAAGCAGGCGGGGAAGCCTTTTGAGCTAATGCACCGACCCATCCAGGGTACCCTAAACAGACGCTTTGTCCGGAAGGGGGAGGACTTTCCATTTTGTGGCTTTCCAGAGCCGTGGATAAATGAAGAGAAGTGTCGTGTGCCAGGGTTTGAGATTTTCTTTGACCTATAGTTATCCGGGGATGACGTTACCGAAAAGCAGACAGACCCATTAGCTGAGGCTGAGCAGAGCAAAAAAATGGAGTCTGAGGACGCCGAAAGTGAAATGGGTGTAACGCTGGCGTGTCTACTTTCAGATCCTCCGATCGAACAGAAGTGCTTGGTGGATAACTTTTTGGTATGCGTGATCGGGAATAAAACGGCTGCGGGCCAACCAGCAAACATTTTTAGATGCATCTATCGCACCCTCTCTCATTTGGTAGTATGAAGAGGGATTTTTGTCAAGCAGCACCGAGTCAGGTAGTGAGCCAGAATCTAATTCCACCAAGTCTGTTGAGTCAGAATCAGGTTCCAGCTCAACTGAGTCTGAGTCCGGTATTCTAGGGGGTGATAACCCGGATACCACATTCCTGTCTAGGTCGTTTTTTTCTTTCTCTTTTGAGTCTGTTGTAACCGAAGAATCAGACGATTTGGATGTGCTTAATGAGAATAATGTGGCTGTGGTTTCTGAATACTTTTCTGTGCCCTTGATTTATTGCATTAACTCAGACTTTCAAAATTTTGATGAAAACGACGAGGAAGAAATTCCTTCGATTTTGCAACGCTTAGTTAAACAAGAGCAGGAAAGATTTGTTAAACCCTTAATGGATGAAATCACTACTGTGAATATTGGTACCGAGGAGGACCCGCAGCTGGTCCAGATCGGGTCCACGTTGTCTTCGGAGGAACGCGAGTCGCTTTATTAAAAGATTTCAAAGATGTTTTCGCGTGGTCCTACGAAGACATGCCTGGAATCGATCCTGAGATTGTACAGCACCGGATCCCTCTTGACCCTGAGGCCCGACCCATTAAACAAAAACTCAGAAGGATCCTCCCGGACTAGGCTCTCAAGATTAAGGAAGAGGTCACCAAGCAAATTGATGCAGGTTTCCTGCTGGTATCCGAATACCCAACTTGGTTGGCCAACATCGTTCCGGTGCCGATGAAGGATGGTAGGATCCGGGTATGCGTGGATTTCAGGGACTTGAATAGAGCTAGTCCGAAGGACGACTTCCCCTCGCCGCATATCGATGAGTTAGTGGACTTCACAGCGGGGCATGCTTTGCTTTTGTTCATGGATGGTTTCTTAGGCTATAATCAGATTGTAATGCCACCCGAGGATCGGGAGAAGACTGCTTTCACTACCCCGTGGGGGACCTACTGCTACAGAGTGATGCCGTTTGGGTTGAAGAATGTTGGATCTACATATCAACGGGTCGCAACCACAATATTGCATGACATGATCCACAAAGAGGTAGAGGTGTACGTGGATGACATGATTGTCAAGTCCAAAGAAAGAGAGGGCCACTACACTGCCTTGCAAAAGTTCTTTCAAAGGATCAGAGAATTTTAGTTACGGCTGAATCCTTAGAAGTGTACGTTTGGCGTAACAGCAGGGAAAAGGCTGGGGTTTCTGATTACACAGAAAGGTATCGAAGTCGACCCTTCCAAAATCAAGGCCATCTTAGAAATGCCACCACCAAGGACTGAAAAGGAGGTGTGAGGCTTTCTGGGTAAAGTGCAATTCATAAGACGGTATATCTCAAAATTAACCTTGACTTGTGAACCACTTTTTGGCCTCCTGAAGAAAGGAAAGAAATTTCAATGGAACGGCTGATACCAAGCTGCTTTTGAACAGATCAAGGAATACTTACAGAACCCACCTGTGCTGTCACCACCTGAGCCGGGGAGACCATTGATTTTGTATCTTTCAGTAACTGAGACTACAATGGGCTGCATGCTCGCGCAAGAATCAGAGGACAAAGTAGAGAGAGCCATCTACTACCTGAGCAAGAAGATGCTGGAGTATGAGACTCGCTACACACCGTTGGAAAAGGCTTGCTTAGCCTTGGAATGGGCTACCAGGAAGCTACGGCACTACCTGTTAGCTCACTCTGTAATATTAGTTTCACGACTGGATCCCATCAAATATCTTTTCGAGAAACCGGCACTTACGGGTAGGCTAGCTCGTTGGTTGTTGTTGCTTTCCGAATTCGATCTGAAATATGTGACGTGCAAGTCAGTCAAGGGAAGAGCGGTAGCGGAGTTCCTAGCCGATCATCCAGTGGAATGAGGTAAAGCAGTTGAGTACTTATTCCCAGATGAGGCCATTCTTCATATCGACGATGAATTTTGGACGATGTACTTTGATGGACCGTCAAACCAATACGGGTATGGGATAGGAATGTTGCTGATAGCACCCGACAACTCCCGTATCCCTCTAGCATTTAAACTCTGATTCAAAGTCTCAAACAACGAAGCAGAGTACGAAGCATGCATTGCTGGTTTAGAAGTGGCCCTAGAACTAGGAGCAAGATGGTTGGATGTCACTGGGGACTCAAACCTTGTCGTATCCCAAGCTAAGGGGGATTGGAAGGTCAAAGAAGAAAAGATGATAATGTACCACCAGACCTTGGACCTGCTAATTCCTCGGTTTGAGAAGCTAAACTTCACTCATCTACTAAGAGAAAATAACAGGTTCGCAGATTCACTGGCAACTCTATCTTCCATGATAGACATCCCTTCTGGAGTCCAGATGCGTCCAGTCATTATCGACCAGAAATTTGTGCCAGCTTACGAGTCGATTACTGCTATAGATGAGGTTCAAGATGAGAACCCCTGGTATTACGATATTTGAAATTTCTTAGAGAATGAAGCATATCCACCAGGGATAAATGGCAAGGATAAAAGGGCAATCAGAAGAATGGTCGTTTAGTTCATCATCTACGGGGGTAAGTTGTATAAGAGAGGTTATTTGGGAATGCATAAGTTGTGCGTTAAAGCTGAAGAATCAAAACGCCTGATGGAAGCCATCCATGGAGGGGAATGCGGTGCACACATGAACGGGGTAATGTTAGCGCGGAAGATCCTCAGACAAGGTTATTATTGGTCCACCATGGAAGAGGATTGTATCGGCTTTGTTCGGCGATGCCACAAGTGTCAGATCCATGCAAACCACATGAACATTTTGCCGTCGAAGCTGTACAATATGACTTCGCCATGGCCATTTTCAGTTTGGGGAATCGATGTGATCGGGGCTGTCACTCCGAAGGGGTCGAATGGGCATGAGTTCATCCTAGTCGCGATAGATTATTTCACGAAGTGGGTTGAGGCCCAATCTTATGCGATGTTGAATGCATTGCACGTTGCAAAGTTTATCAGAAACAACATCATCTGTCATTATGGGGTCCCAAACAAGGTCATTTCAGATAATGGTTCCCACTTCAAGAAAGAAGTGATTGACTTGTTGGAGAAATACAATGTGGCTTTTCATAAGTCATCCACATATCGGCCGCAAACCAATGGAGCGGTTGAGGCCGCCAACAAGAACATCAAGCACATACTGCAGAAGATGGTGGAAACCTACCGGGACTGGCCAAATAAACTACCATTTGCTCTGTGGGGCTACCGGACTTCAATTAGAACTTCTACTGGGGCGACCCCATATTCATTGGTTTATGGGATGGAGGCCGTT
The DNA here is from genome assembly GCF_055761805.1 of Camellia sinensis. Taxonomy (NCBI): domain Eukaryota; kingdom Viridiplantae; phylum Streptophyta; class Magnoliopsida; order Ericales; family Theaceae; genus Camellia; species Camellia sinensis. Next base: position 210,215,283 of record NC_138961.1, on the reverse strand, counting down.
CTACCTATTGAAATTGAGGTTCCATCATTGAGAGTGCTAGCTAAGTGTCAGATAGCCGAGGCAGACTGGCAGCAGAGCAAATTTGAGGAACTCATGCTCTTTGATTAAAGAAGACTAAAAGCACTGTACCACGTTCAAGGTTATCAGCACAGAATTGCTAGGGCTTTCAATAAGAAAGTTAAGTCCAGGAATTTGAAAGAAGGAGATTTGGTGCTCAAGGACAACCGAGCTCCCATCCACGCCCCTAGGGGCAAGTTCAGACCCAATTGGACTGGCCCTTACATCATCAAGCCTAACTGGTCAGGTGGAGCTGTGGTTCTGATAGACCTAGATGGCCTAGAGTTCTCACAGCCGATCAACATGGACAAGTTGAAGAAATATTACCCCTGAGAGGCTTGCTTGGCTGAAAACCCGAGAGGGCGACCTAAGCAAAAGTCAAAGTACAAAAAATTTGAAATTATAAAAACCGAGCTCGCAAAGGGCGACCTTGGCAAAAGTTAGAGCGTAAAAGGAGAGTGAAAATACTCGAGTGAACCCGTGCCTGAACTACGTAAGGCTTGATTCCCATCTTTGGGCTACGTAGGCAACTTCATCCTGAAGTTCAGCCATAAACTTTTCCCCGATCAACTTTGTCCATTTAATCATCTCGGCCATCTTTGTCTATTCAGCATTCAAGAGTTCGGTTATGATCTCCGGTGCAGTGCTTTTCAGACTAGGGGCAACTTTCCGTTGCTGTGCAGTGCCGCGGTACTATTCAGACTAGGGGCAACTTTTCAATTGCTAGGATCCGAGGTTGTACATCTCAGTGACAGATTTCAGGCGTGTCCAATTCTGATCCATATCGAAAATGGTTTTGAAAAGTTTTAATAAAAGTTGACTTTGTTCAAAATTAATCTTTTTACAACTCAGACCATTTTTGGACCAAAACGAAAAATTTTCAACACCCACAATCTTCAATTTCATTGATTTCAATACAGAGTTCTCCTGCTCTTGCATACAAATTGAAGTTGTTTTTTATTACATTCATAAAGAAAACTTGAAAGTACTAATAAAACAATAAATCCGGGGCATAGATAAGTCAGGTGTTCCTAAGCCCCCTTCCAGAGCTGGTCGAAGCCTCTGATGCCAAAGTGGGCCCTTCTTGTGCCTCTTCATTGAGCCAATCCAAGCACTCATCAGACAAAGTGCAACTGAAAGTGGGAGCGGGGGCCAGAAGCTCTCTAGTCCTCCATGCTATGGCATACCGAGCAAGCTGTGCGCCTCGGGCTGGGAATGCAGCAGGATACTCTATCCCCTCTGGCAGGCAAGTCTAATCATGTCCGAATTGGCCCCAGAACCGGAACGGAAAATAGAAGACACAGTGTGTCATGCCAATCAATTGAATCCCAGGTTGACGGGTCATGTTGTAACTCATTGTCGACAGATTGAGCCAAGGGCAGCGCCAAGCGATGTGGTTTACAGAGAAACTACACATCCAGTTGTACCACCGCCCCTCATCTAGGGCATCGACCAGGCGTTATCGAAAAAAGTAGCTGCGAGCTAAGTATGCTGGGCAAGACTCCACAATCTGTAACTTGTCCATCAACCACATCTAGGAGGGATGAAAAATGAGAGAATAAAGAATAGAGAGATGTACGATGAAAGAAAAGAAAGAAAAGGGTTTTGTGAGAAAAATCGAGCCCGAGGGCCGAGTGATGTGAGCTATACATATGTGAGATTGGGTGGGAAACATTACCTGCAATAGTAGTGGGCTCCCCACGAGCCTAGCCTCCCGGCGATGAAAAGCGTCTGAGCCCATCAATGTCTCAACCAATGTCATGGTGATGCAGCTCTTGCCCTCCTTCAAACCTTGGGTAATCTCAATCAACCGGACACTGAATCCACTGGAACCCGGGGCAAGCAAGAAATGAGATAGCAAGCATAGGCAAAGCGCGTGTCGCCGATAGCCCTGCCAATGATGGTCGCCACGGTCACCGGCATTAGAAAACCAGCGCACCAAGCTTGGGATGTCCAGCTCCCCGTCGTGAATCAATGATCGAGTGTCATGCAAAGTGAGGCCGCACATTCGTCCTAGGGCTTGGACATGGCCAAATCGGAGTTGAGGCAAGATTTCCTCATTGCGCTCGGATTCCATCAAAACTTGGAAATCTTCGAAAATAGGACACATCTCTTGCCCGCTAAAGCTAAAAACGTGTGTTACCGAATTCCAAAACCTTGCTGCGGCATGGAGGAAAGGAAGATGCAGCAGAGTACGGCCCAGCGTGAATAGTGCATTCAAGCCGAAGCCCCGGAAGTTCAACTTTTCCGAGCCATCCAGAGAGGCAATCCAAGCTGTGAGATTTTGGATAAGGAACGCTTCCATTTTGATGCAAAACTGAGATGAAATGAATGAACCACGAGGCTGGAACTTTTAAAGAGGATAAGGCACTGTTCGGGGGACACGTGTCGAAAAACTGGTGGTTGCCAAACCAGGTGGTCGGCCGACCATCTTTTCTGGTAGGCCGACCACCCCTCGGTCTCCAATGAAAAAAAGCTGGTCGGCCAGCTTCCTTAGGTGGTCGGCCATAGAGAGAAACAGGGCTTTGGTCTTGTCCTAGCTTCCAGAAGAGAGTTCCTAGCATTTCCATGCGTCGGGAGTGTTGAAGGTTCAAGTTTACCTCAGTTTCGGATACGTTCCGTCACCCAGATTGTCCAAAATGCATTTGTTTATCGAGTTGTTGTTAAGTCCTTCTTATCGAGTTGTTGTTTTTGCTTATCAAGTTATTGTTTTGTTTACCGAGTTGTTTTGCTTATTGAGTCGTTAGGTTTTCACGAGTTGTTGAGTGTTGTATATCGAGTTGTTACTCTTTGTTTACCCAACGTTGTTGTGTCTTGCTTATCGAGTTGTAAACTTGCTAAGGTTTTGTTGTTTCTTACTGAGTTGAGTTATTTACTTTGCTGTGTCGGTTCACTACCTGAGTTGGCAATATTCGTTGTTCAATTTTCATTCCATCTCTTTTTTGTGCGAAATGATATAATGCGATGCAAGAACATAAAATGCAACACTTTTTCAAAAAGTTGTTTCATCCCATCATACTTCCTTTGTTACAACATTTTACAACAAGGGTATAAGTTTTACAGAAAATAAAACTGCCAAATAATGTACAATGTGCTACAACTACTAGTAAAAAAGGAAATAAAGCAAGAACAGTTGCATCAGTGCTATCAAGCACAGGAATAAAAGGCCCTCTTCGTCCTCTTATGCGGAACAACCTCTGCACCATCATCATCATCGAAATCAGAGTCGCCGCCCTCGGAATCCTCCCCAGCATCATCTCCACTACCAGAACCAGAACCAGAGTCATCCTATCTACCAGCGGATATCTCTGACTGGGGATGTGCAGACTCCTCCTCCTCGCTGGACTCCTCCTCTATGACAGGTGCTCTGCGTCCACTTCGGCTGCGAGTCGAACCCCCTCTCCCAGCTCTTCAAGAAGGCCTGGATGGCCCGGCCTGTGGCCCAGTATGTAACGGAGGCATCTGAAAAGAAAGAGCGCAATTTGAATACATCAGCCAAAGTATGTATATCAGATGCAGATGCAAGAAAACTAAATAGAGTGGGTGTATGCAGATACAGTACATAAATGTGGTGTGTGTCAGATGTGCTCTACACATACAGTCAATCAATGCAGTGAAAAGTTCAAGTTCAGCATGTCATCAGAAGTATGATAAATGCAAGAAAACTAAAGAGTACCGGGACACCGACGATGGACAACTGCGTCTCTCTCCACAGGACCATGCCCTCGAGTGAGGCTACTAACCCGAGTAGCCCCTCCGTATACTCCCTGGATGGCTGTAGATACAAGCTCAAGTCACCAATGAGTAAATGAATGCCTAAGTATTTGAGTGGTAAATGAAAAGCAGTGGAACATACCAGTGGTGTGTCAGGATCACTGACGTATCGGTGATCGAGCATAAGGGGCTCTATCGGAATCGGGTAGGAAGTCCCGTATCGCCATCCTATTAACTCAGTCGGGATATCTGGCCATCCGGCGTGATGATAAGTCGGGGGAATCGGGGGGACCAGTCCAGCCCCACCTCTCGATGTGCCGGCCCTGCTGTTCGAAGGAATATCTGCAGCCCGGGCCCGGCTCAATGATGGCATGTCAGCAGACCTCCTCGTGGGAGTATGGACACCTGTCAATGGAGGCATCAAGTATGTATGACGGTAAGTCGCGTACTCTCCCTCCTCCAAATGTAGAAGTACGTCGGTACCCAACATGGCGCTATCGACATCCTGGGGAGTCAGCCCCTCAGTAGACCGCATGTCATACGGAGGTGCTGCGAGGACACTCTGCTCGGGGTAGCCCATAGTCTGGCGCATGAAGCAGTCCCCCAGAAACCAGGCCCTACCAATGGGCCCCTCAAATAAGATCCTATACCGAGAAGCGGCCCATCCCCCAACAAACTGAAATCAAGTATCTCCACCCAAGGGCGCCCAGGGTTGCCATGTGATCTGCAGATAACCAATGCATGAGCCGATTAGAAATCATAAATGTGCAAGATGAATCAAAGATGAAAACATGGAGAACTGAGAGTTCTGAATTACCTCGGTCGTCTGCACTGTATCAAAAAACTACCGCAGGTAGGGGAGAGTCTCCCAAGCTCTCGGCCGGTACTGGCCCTCGAATACGAGCGAGTAAGGAATCGTGAGAGGCACCTCCACCTCAAGCTCCGGGGCTAGCGTCGGAAAGTATGCGAAAACCCACAGCTGTGGAAAACAGGGCAATATCCATCAGAATACAAAATGCCGAGTGCAGAATGTGAATGCAGAATGTACAGAGAACGCAAAATGCTGAGAGTAGATTGCAAAGTATAGAATGTAAAGTGTATGGTGTGTGCAGTGTATAGGTAATGAAAAGCATAAATGTAAATCAAGAGGGCAGAAAGTACCTCACAGGCTCTCCAATAGCCGCCAACTATGTTCCCCCGTCCGCGGGAGGTTGCGCTCATGTAGTAGTAGAAGGTAGCCAGGCCGGCGCCACCCCAGTCATACCGGCTGACCTGTGATAGGTCTACCAGAGCACTCAGCCAATAGAGTCCAACGGTGTTCCCCCTATCGTAGAACAGAGTGGTCCCAAAAAGGAACATCAAAAATCCTCGAGTGTACTATGCTATCTCCTCGAGAGTCTCGGGCACAGCCTCCCTGAACTGTGTGGAAAACCAAGTGTACCGGACATGGCCCGAAGATCTGTCAACCGATGGGCAAGCTCTCAATAGATAAATCCAAGCAGCCTCCCACTCACTCATATCCTCGTCATAGGGGATCGGCCAGCCTCCTACGTCAAGGCCTGTCAACACGGCAAAGTCTAACGGGGTCATCGTCATGTCCCCAATAGCTGAGAAATGAAAGAAGTTGGTGATGTCCCACAATCTCTCTACGAGGGCGCCCATCAGGGTCCTGCTCGCTGGATAACATGATATCCCGTGCAGAATGGTCTGAACCCTGCCTTGTCAACCAGATCGCGAATGACCTCTGGGAGCTCTGCGTACCACTCCCTGGCGATGATCGATCCATATCCTCGTGTAATACGGGAAGATACATGCATTCAGAATGAACACATGTATTCAATTTGAAAATAAAGTATGTGAGCTGTGTGCAAATTAAATCAGATACAATGTCATGAGCTGCGTGTTCAACATAAAGTATTCGGGCTACGTATTCAAAAATTCAATAGTTTGGGCTACGCGTTCAAACTCTCAACCAGTGTGTGCTGTGTGTTCACCTCAAAATTCGGGCTATGTGTTCAGAAATTCAACAGTTTGGGCTACGTGTTCAACTCTCAACCAGTGTGTGCTGTGTGTTCACCTCAAAATTTGGGCTGCGTGTTCAGAAAGTCAAGTGTCTGAGCTGTGTGTTCAGACTTCAAAAACATTGGGCTGCGTGTTCAACTCTCAACAAGTTTGGGCTGCGTGTTCGCCGTCAAATAGTGAGCTGTGTGTTCATCATCAAAGTGTGAGCTGTGTGTTCAACATCAAAGTTTGAGCTGTGTGTTCAACATCAAGTGTTTGAGCTGTGTATTCAGACTTCAAAAACAGTGGGCTGTGTGTTCATCATCAAAGTGTGAGCTATGTGTTCAACATCAAAGTTTAGGCTGCGTGTTCAAATTTCAAAACAGTGGGCTGTGTGTTCATCTGAAAGTTCGAGCTGTGTGTTCAACATCAAGTGTTTGAGCTGTGTGTTCAGACTTCAAAAACAGTACGCTGCGTGTTCGTAATCAACAAGTTTGGGCTGTGTGTTCAGATTTCAGAAAATAGTGGACTATGTGTTCGCCGTAGAATAGTGGGCTGTGTGTTCATCATCAAAGTGTGAGCTGTGTGTTCAAAAATTCGAGTGCTTAGGTTGCGTGTCAACTTAACAAAATACTGTGTTGTGAGCTGTGTGCTAGAATAAGCAGAAGTATGGTGTGTGAATGCGTTCAGAATGAGCAGATAAAAAATACATAGCAAAAGCATGAAATGCACAGAAAATGCAAAATACATTGCAGAAAATGTAAAAGTGAAGTACATACCTCTCGTGCCTGATAAGAGAGGTGGGACTCTGGCTCCTGCAGTAATAGATCTACAGGTGCTCGCTCATCAAAGTCGGTGAAGTGGTAGAAAACGGCTCGAGGAAGGAGGTGCGCCGGAGGGTCATACCTCTCGAGAATAAATAGCCGAATCCTCGGAGGTAAAGACATAATGTCTGGCCCACCCCCGGCACCTGGAGGACCTCCGCCCTGAGGAAAATGACCTGCCATTTCGAAAAATGAGCAAAAATGAGCAAAATGAGCCAAAATTGGAAAAAGTCAACAAAAGTCAACTCTCGGGAAATGAAAAAGTCAACAAAAGTCAACTCCCGAGAAAATGTTCCAAATATTGAGACATCAAATTTTAATCGGTCCAAAGTGAAGAAAACTGAAAGATTTCACGAAACAACTTTGCGTAGGACGTTGGAAAACGCGTGTAGAGCGCAGATCTGAGAGGGAAAATGGTCTAAGAAGGAGGAGGAACTAATTTCGGACCTGAAGTTGTGAGGAAAAGTGTTTTGGCCAAGTGCATTTAAAGATCCAAATGTAAAAGTACCAAACTACCCCTGTTTTTGGCTAGGTGGTCGGCCGGCCACCTTTTCTGGTAGGCCGACCACCCCCTCTCACCAAACCTGGTCGGTGGTCTCCAAACCTGGTCGGTGGCCCTCCCAAGGTGGTCCCCAATGCCTCTTTGAGCTCCCTGCAAATTTTGGTGGTGATCGGAGTCCTCGACACTCGAGAAAGTACAAGGAAAGTGCACTTTTCAGCACGAAATCCCTCTTCGGGAACTTCAACTCCAACTTTCGATGCGTGTTTCATCGTTACTCGCCGAGAGCGAGGTGTATCCTTTTTGAATACATTGTGACCCTTCCGGGAGGTAAACCGGAGGTCACGATTTGAGTTGTCCTCGTCGAAGCTTGCATTTCTTTACTTAGTGTTTTATTTTAAACATGCTCGTAAAGTCGCACTTACCCAGCATTGTTATGCATGCCACTCGCATTGTTATGAACATCGCTCACATTGTGGTGCACGTTTCACCGGTATTGTCATACCTCCATGCTTAACTTGCGTTTTCAAGCACGCTTCTCTCGCATTGCGATGCATTTTCCCATCGACACCATGTTTGTCTGCGTTCGATGTAGTGTTGAACATGTGTTGCTAACTATGTTGTGCTTGTTAAGTTTCTCTCTTTTGCAGGCACGATATTGTATGTACGGTTCATTTGAAGCTGGTGCGACCAGACAAACCACGCAAGTATTGTATCTTCTCCGTGTGAGACGTAGCGAGAATTGTGATTCTCTTACATTCTTACTGCATGAAATGTAGTTGTTGCTTTGCATTCTTGCTTAAAACTGTTGCATCTATTGTGAATATTTGTTTCATTACAGTTTGCTGCTTTGCATGATCACGAGTTACATTCGACTTGGTGTATATCATTTTGTATTTTGCCCCCCGCTTGCGGGCATGCCTGCGGGCACATCTCTTTTATCTTGCCTGTTTGTCGAAGTCTTCGGCCTTGTCAAAAATGGGTCGTCTCTAGGCTTTGAGATTCACTCCCGTCACTTATGACTTTCGAGTTTTGTCAAAGAGGGGCAACTGTAGACACCCTATTTTTGATCAACCTTAAGACTCAGACGTCACCAACTGAGCGCTCGGTGATGTTGCATATTGTGCTCATTCTGAGGTTGCAAAGTCTCGGCTGAGAGCCTTGCCTCCGGGCTTCAGAACCTTTTCGTGCCTTGCCTCGGTTTGTGAACCAGGTCTGGCTTTCTCTGTTTTCTCTTCTTGAATGGAGGGAGAGGTTTCGTAGACCATCTCTCAGTGGCCGTAGGCTACGTTTCGTGGTCGTAGGCCATTTTTCCCGTTTGGAGACCAGTTTTCGATTTTCGGAGCCGTCGGTCGTGTGCCTCGGTTCGGGACCGCTTAACTACCTTCGTTTGCTCTGGTTTTTGGCACACACCTTGGTTCCTCTCCTAAGAGGGACACTGTTGCCCGGGAGACCACCTTCGTGGTCGCACGCCACTTTCGATGCTTAATAGTCAGTTTTCGAGGCGCCCCGACTGCGCGTTTTAGCCCCCGAACCTTCGTCTCGCATCGGTGTGGGTTCATTTTTGGCATGGACCCTAGTTTCATTGTTAGAAAGGTGGTAGTAGGGTGGGAGACCACCTTTTCTTCTTGGAGACCACCTTTCCCCAGTCGGCCGGTTTTCTTGATAGGTAGGTGGTCTCCCTCACTTTTGAGCCACATTTTCTAGTCTCCTATACCACCACTGAGTTGCATTCACCTGGGAGAACATCAATATGGGCTGGCCAACCACCTTTTCAGCTTGACCCTTTTGAACCTGGTCGGCCGACCAGAGGGCATTGTCGGCCGACCACCTGAACTGGTCGGCCAGCCATCTGCTTTTTCCTCTCTTCGAGTGTGTTCCAGCTATGCCAGCTGGGAGGCATTTGGTGCATCCTCCATACACGTGTATGGAGGATGTTTGGCCTAGATTTTAAGCTTCTTTGAGAAGCTTTAGACCTTCTCCTCTATAAAGGAAGGGCCTCCCCTCCTTGGCCTTGGTTTAGAATTTTGCTTCAAGGCATAAATACGCTTCCCTCCCTATTTCTCTCCATTTTAGCTCCAAAGGTCCCTTGTTCTTGCACCATTGCACTACACCTCTTAGCCTAACCTCTCCATCATCCATCCAAGCACCTTGGAGCTCATTTTCAGAGGTTGAAGACTTGCTATCTTGGTCCAGAAGTTGCTGGTTCCTTTAGCTATAAGGGTAACACTCCATTTCCCTCTTTTTGACATTGTTTTGCTTCACAGTTTAGCTCTATTTGCAAGCATATTTAGGCTTTGTCATAAACTGAAAAAAAAAAAAAAGAAGTCTTGTTTTGATCTTCTAAATATGTTTGTTTAAGACCATTTTTCTGTTCGGGGTCATCTAGCCCCTTGCATGCTACATTTCCTCATGTTTTGAGCTATGCTTTAGAGCATTTGTGCCGGCCTTGGTTTGGCCTTTTAGCCACTGAAATCCAGTGGATTTTCAATGGCTAACATGTGTCTTTGAGCCTCAAAATCAGAGAGGGGTGACCCTCTCACCCTTTGTTCTCTTTACTAGCTTTCTTGCCCTTCCAAAGGAGCCCCTATTTGCATGTTTCAAAGCCCTGCTCCAGGCCATTTTTGATGAGTGTTGTGACCTGCATGACCTCTGTCCAGAGGTGGTTTTGCCATATTAGATCTCTATTATGCATGTGTAGAGCAATCTTCTTCAAGGCCTTTCAAAGGGGCCTTCACTTGCATGCTTCCTAGACTAATTTTATGCCCTCTTCCGTGAGTTTTAAAGCCATCATAACCTCTATCCAAAGGTAGTTTTGCCATTTCGTATGTCTATCTTGCATGTGTAGAACAACCCTCTTATTGGCCTTTCAAAGGGACACATCATTCTTGCATGCATTGACTGAGTTTCAGTGGGTTTTTGAGCATTATTTGGCATGGCATACTTCTGTTTTTGGCTGGTTTGGTGAGCTCTCATGTGCTTTATATAGTTGTAGGGCAAATCATGGTTCACTAGCTTATTTTGCATGCTTTGTTGACCCTTGATTTTAGCACTTTTTGGCCTTGCCTTAAACTGATTTTGTGCATATTTTGGACTGCCCTAGCTCTGTTTTTGGGTCTCATGGTCGAATGATGCTTGTTTTGCATGCTTGTAGTTCAATACACTTGCCTAGCTGTGAAATTTGAGGTCTATTGCATGCATATACTGAGGTGTTTTCATGCTTTAGGGTCATTTTGCATCATATTTCAAAGCCTATGTGAATGCCATATCCTCATGTTTTCTCCTTTTTAAGTGTGCTTGAGAGTTGTGCATGAATGCCTTGTTTTCGGACCATTGAATGAGCTTCATTTCCATGCACTTTGAACCATCATATTGGGCCATTTTCCCACTATTTCAGACCTACCTAGGGTCTGTTTGGGGTTGGTTTTGCCATTCGTGCATTGCTTTGTGTACCTACAATGTAACGCACTTCACTAGTTTCGGTATTTGGGCCATCTAGCATGCATTGGGTAACATATTTGCATGATTCAGGACCATTGTACATCATGTTTCAGAGCTGGAAATTGTATGCTTGTATGCCATATTTCACCCTTTGCCATGCTTAGTTAGAGTTGCATGTTGTGCCTTAGGATCGGTCCATTGCATTCGTGCATGCTTGCATGTATTTCGGTTGTCTCATTTTCATCATATGCCACTGATATGAGTGTGGATGAGGCCCACTCATATTGGTGTAAGTCCATCTTGCATTTGTATATGCCATTTAGTTCATGTGCGCATGATAGCCTTCATAAGTGCATTGTGCATGCCATGTTATGTCACGTGCATTGTGTATGCCATTTTAGCCCATAGCATTGTGTATGCTAGGTTGCATGTTAGTCGTATTGTGTATGCCATCTCATTGCATTGTGTTTGGAGTAGGGTTAGTCCAAACACGGGAAACGAGGGGCATTTTGTACTCAAAGTGACGAAACGTGTCTCAATTTCCAGTCGCCGACACTCCGGATTACCCATGATAAAGTTTAGGCCTTGTTGTGTTTATATGTGCATTCATTTCATATTGAGTCGTGCAATTTGACTCCTCGGCCATTATTCATTGAGATGCATGATTGATGGCACGAGGATCGAGGACTACACTCCCTAGAGCTTGTGCAATGACGGGGAGAGTGGTCATGCACACATTTGTTGAAAATACATTGCCTTTTCTCTCTCTTGCCTTTGTTGCAGAAAAACTAGAAACCAGAGGTGGAAACTGGTCGGCCGACCTGATTTTCTGGCAGGCCGACCACCCTCTTTGGTCTCCACCACAAAGGGTGGTCAGTAGGTGGTCTCCCATGCTAATAACTGGTCGGTGGCCTTCCCAATGTGGAGTTTCAGCCTTCTAGAGCTTTGTGCAAGTTTCTGAGATCAATTGCAAACAATGGTGAGGCGAGGCATCGCGATGGAATTTACCGACAAGGTAACTCGAGCATGCATGCATCTTTCATCAGTCAGAATAGAGCTGAGGCAGTCCATTTTATAGCTTGCATGCTAGTTTATTCACTTTCCTAGTTAATTTATTAATTAATTAGGGTTTTGTAATATTTAATTAGCTAGAGTAATTAATTATTTATTCGGACTGTATTATTTATTCGGACCCTCCGAGCGAAGGCACAATTGTAATAAGTGTGCGTGTGTGTGATGTATGTCTTCCAACACCACGTCTTTCTCCCTTTTATTTACCAGCTTATGATGGTTAGTTTAGGGCATGTTTCAATTAGCATACTTATGATAGCATGTTTGCATTCATTCATCTGTCTTGCATGCACCGGACTCGGCGCATCATTCTAACTGCATTGTATTTCAATTCTGAGTTGAATACTTGTTAGTTGTAGCATTTCACATGCTATCTTTAGAATAGCCGAGCCTATTATAGTTGCATTCCTGCATGTGTTGTATTAGGCATTTCAGCATAGTTTGGATCATGCATGGATTTCTAACATAGCTTCTGTTTTGGCTTGGAGTACTCGGTAAGTGTTTATGCTTTAGCATCCTTGCATGTGTGTGAGGAACTGCCATGATAGCATGCTTACCATGAGGCTATGTTCTTATGTGATATACCTGCCTGAATGCCTGTGGGTGAAGGTTGGATTATCGAAATTGGAATAATGCATTGACTGTGAGTTTTAAGCCCACTTGAGAGTGGCAAACCATCTTGTTTTCTAAGCCCACCCGAGGGTGGCAAATCCACGTTTTAGCCTACTTGTGGGTAGCACCATTAAACCATTTTCAAAATAAACAAACATGAGATGTGTTGTTCCAATTCAGGCGATCCAGTCTATACTTGTATTTTGTGCGCATCACGTAGTAAATCTAGGCTAATAACCGGAATAAGAATGCATAATGTCTTCAAAACTCGATATCATGGTTAGTAGAGGCCGATCATTTATTGGGCGAGCGGGGGTGCTCACAAAGTGACCTTCCCCAATTGTACCCAAGTTCCCGAGCCAAGGCAACTTTGGTGATGACAGACACGTGGCCTTCGGCCCGAGTCAGGGTTTCCTAAATTCCCCCTAGGTGGCGACTCTGTATCTGGCAAAGCAGTCCATGTTTGGCACTTCTTTCTAAAAATCTATTTTCCAAAACGATTTGCCAGATTTTGACTCTTTGATGATTCATCGGCCTTGCATTGCACTCTGCGAGATTAGATACAGGACCGTGACTTTTGAGTCCGAACTGTAGTGAGCCCCAACATACAAAACAGGATTTCCCTCCTGGGACGTTCAGGGACGTCTACAATAAGCATGCAAACAACATGTCATGGACCAAGTATACAACAAGGCACAATTGAACTAGCATGCTACAACATGCAATTTACCAAATATGCAACAAGCATGTAACAACATGCAAGGCAAGCATGCAACAACATGTGGGGATGGTCTTAAACCAAGATGGATAGCCTTCAAATAGGTCCAAATCAGTGGCCAATAGTCATGAATTGGGAGCATGGAAATGCAAAACAAACATGCACATGCAAATGGTCCAACACTTAGGCAACGATGCACAATCTTCAAGCATAAGCAAGATGTGGTAAACATGAGAATATGGCAATGCATTAAGCTCTGAAATCATGTGAGGAGTGATGCCAAATCAACCAAATGAAACGAGTGTAGCATGCAAGGAGGCCTAAAGCTTAAGGCTAGTGAAGGGGCTTGAACCAAAGATACTCAAAACAAAAGGCATATGGCAAGCATGGCCCAAAATAGTCCTAAAGCATGGCAAAGTAAGCCTAAAACATGCAATGACCAAAGCTAAAACAAGCTAAGTTCAAGGGGCAAAAGCATGAGACATGCAAGGCTATCAAGGAGGTGTTACACTACACCTAATGCAACCAAACACGGCCTGGTTTAAGCGACCAAAATCAGAGTTATGGCATGCCAAAATGAGCCCGAAAACCCACTTAGATGGCATCCTAAAGATTAATGCATGGTGGCATACGCAATGACACATTCATGACGCGTAAGACGCCAACTCTTTAAGACATTAAAGGGGTGATAAGTGTGAGTGTACAAGCATGAAACATGGACTGAAATACCATTACAAGTGATGTCAAACCACTGAAATGATCCAAATAAGGCATGCTAATGGCTTGAACACTCAAAGCTAACAAGCTAGATTACATGGTAGCTATACAAAGCAAGTCATAGACGACCAAAACAACCAAAATCAGAGCTTTACCATGTTAAAACAAAGCTAGAAGCTTCATGAAGTTGAGCCAAAATCATGCTAAAAGGTGGTGCATGTTAAGGCAAATCATGGGATTACAAGACAAGTATACAAAGCATGCATGGTATGTCTAAACCAAGTCAAAACAGTGCTATATCATGGCAAAACAATCACAAATACCAGCTAAGACATGGTCAACATGAACTTAACAAAGGTACTCACATATGAGGCAAATATGACAAGTATTGAAGACAACGAGGAGAGGGGATGGCCCTCTCCTTCTTAGGACCTCAAAACACCATCCTCAGATTTCAGTGGTGAGAAGGCCAATACAAGGTGGTCCTGGAGCTCACAAAAAAAGGCACAAAGTGAGGCCAAACAAGGCCTAAGAGGGGGTAAACAACCCCAAACACCAAAGTGATCTTAAACAACTATTTTAAGCACTTGAAAACAGAACTTTTATCAGTTATAAGTTAAGCTTAAAAACAGATGCAAGATAGGCTAAAAGCTTAAGCAAAAAGGGGTATCTAAAGGTAAGAAGCTCACCCTTGTAGAATCTCTTCAAAAACAAGGCTCCAGCAAGTTTCTCTGATCAAGAACAGCTCAAGAACCCCAATAACAACCCTCTAATACCTCAGTAACCCAAGGATGGTGTAATGCTAGGTGTTCAAGTGTAAAAGTAAGACAAAAACTCACTTTTGAAGTACAAAATGGAGAAACAAGGCAAGATAGATACGAGGCTATATCTATCTTTTCTAAGGCAAATTTCTGAACCGCTGAGGAGGGAGGAGGAGCTCCCTCTTTATAGAAGTTCAATAACGAAGCTTCCAAAGCAAGCTAAAACAAGAGGCAAATCCCTCCATACACGTGTATGGAAGGGAGAAAATGTGCATGCCAGCTAATCCAGCTAGCATAAAATATCTACATAAAGCAGATGAACAGGGTTCGGCCAGCAAAAATGTCTGATCGACCAACATAATGGCCGGCCGACCAAACATAGTGCCGATCGACCAATACATTTGGCCTGTGGCAAGAAAACAAGGCCGGTGGCCTCAAGCCTTGGCCGGTGGGTTGAGGGTATGGCAAACAAGCCACCCTCTTCCCTTAGAAGCAAAATAACAAGTGTTTGGTTCTCAACCAAGCACAAAACAGACAAGTTAAGAGATCTTGAGGCAAGGCGCGTAGCCGAGACCTCCGAGAACTCAAAACGAACACAAACGAGGATGATCATCGAGCGCTCAAACGATGACGTCCAAGTCTTGAGGATGGTCAAAAATGGGGTGTCTACAGGGGTGTTTTGAATGCTTTTGGGCAAAATGAGAACTCTTTGGGAATGTATGATGCAATCCTCGGAGAGTCTTAATATTAAGGTGATTCCTTTCAAACTTGAGGGTCATATCAAAATCAGAATTTGGGTCAAAATCCAAAGGTTTGTGATATGGTGGAAAAAAAATCAGAACCAGAGCCAAGGCCAAAAATTGTATCTTGCTTTATTGTGACCAGCATGCCTGGTCTCCTGATCTGATGGGGCATTTATTTTAAATGCTAGGTTTGTCTAAGTAAAAGAATGAGCTATATCCAATTCAGCAAAGGCCTAGTTCATCAAATCCAAAAAAATAAAAAATAAAAAATCACTCAGCAAAGGTCCAATTCATCTGATCCCCAAAGGCCAACTCAGAAAAGATATATCCAATGCCAAAAGACCCATTCTAAAAAAGCTCAATCCAGTTAAACCTGTCTAGACTAATCCAAACCAGATACATCGAGTATAACTGGGTCAAAATCCTTCTTAGTCAGCTCTCAACTTACACCCATCCATTTTCACGATTACTAACTCAACAGACCCATAATGGCACAGAGTCCAGAAAAAGTTGTGGCCATCATAACGACCCTAAACTAGGGAATTACCATATAGGATGAGACCAATGCTAAAATGTAACGCCCATTGTAGACACCCCATTTTTGACCGTCCTCAAGACTTGGACGTCATCGTTTGAACACTCGATGATCATCCATGCTTGTGTTCGTTTTGAGTTCCTAAAGGTCTCGGCTGCGTACCTTGCCTTAGGATCTTTCAACTTGTCTGTTTTGTGCTTAGTTGTGGACCAAGGACTTGTGGTTTTGCTTCTAAGGGAAGAGGGTGGCTTTTTGGCCATCCGCTCAACCCATCGGCTAAGGTATGATGCCATCGGCCTTGTTTTCTTGCCATCGGCCAAAAGTGGTGGCCGATCGACACTTTTTTTGGTCGATCGGCACTTTATTTGGTCGATCAGCCATATTTTTTAGCCGAGACCTTTTCATCTACTTTTTGCAGATATTTCTACCAGCTGTGACAGCTGGTATGCACAATTCTGATCCTCCATACACGTGTATGGAGGGATTTGTTTCAGGACTCAAGCTTGTTGAACAAGCTTGAGAATTGAAATTCTATAAGAAGAGAGCCTCCTCTCCCTTTCCAGAGGTTCTAAAAATTGCATACACAAGTTATATATCTCTCTATATCTCCCTCTCTCTCTATATTTTGTGTGTGTGTTTGTGCCTTAAAGTGTGTTTTCTTCACACTTTTGCACTAAAGCACCTAGCAATACACCATCCTTTGGTTGCTGAGGTCCTTAGGAGTTGATTTTAGAGTTCTTGGAGTGGTTTTGGTCAGAGAAAGTTGCTAGAGTTGTGTTCTTGAAGGTGTTCTTCAAGGGTGAGTAAACTACCTTTTAATCCCCCATTCTTGTTTAAGCTTTTAGACATATTTGCATATTTTTTTAAGCTTAACTCTAAACTGTAAAAAGTTATGATTTTGCATGCTTGTAAAGTTTGTTTAAGGTCACTTTTTGGTTGGGGGTAGTTTACCCTCTCTTAGGCCTTGTTTGGCCTTGTTTTGTGCCTTCCCTTTTGAGCTTTGGAACCATCTTGTTTTGACCTTCTCACCACTGAAATGCAGAAGATTTTTAGTGGTAGAGAAGTGGTTTTGGAATCTTGTATAGGAGAGGGACACCCCTATCTCCTTGTGTCTCATTTGCTTGTATATATGGCTTATAATGGTAGTATGTTTGCTTAGCATGTTTTGGCTTCATTTCAGCAAGTATTTGGTGTTATTTGGCCATGCTATACCTCTGTTTTAAGTTGGTTTGATAGCCTCTTACAGGCATCATGCACTTGTCTTGCAATCCTCTCATTTGCCTTAACATGCATCATGCACTTGGACCATCATGCTTGCATATTTTGGCTCAACTCAAAGGAACTTTTAGTCATGTTTTACCATGTTTAAGCTCTGTTTGGTGTTGTTTTAGTCATGCATGCATTTTTTTTTTTTTTGTAGCCTTAGTTCAATCTAGCTTGTTGGCTTTGAGTGTCCAAGTCATTAGCATGCATTACTTGGATCATTTTCATGATTTGGCATCATTTCCTATGTGATTTCAGTCCATATAGTGTGGTCATATACTTGCATTTGTCACTCCTTTAATGCTTTAAAGAGTTAGTGTTTTATGCCTCATGAATGGATCATTGTGCATGCCATCATACTTAGGCTTTTGGGATGCCATCTAAGTGGGTTTTGGGGCTTATTTTGACATGCCATAACTCTATTTTTCATTGGTTAAGTCATGCCATGCTTGGTCTTAATAGGTGTAGTGTAATACCCCTTATTGGCCTTGTATGTATCATGCCTAATGCCCTTCATGTTGGCTTGTTTTGGCTTTGCTCCATGCTTGTTTTAGACTCATTTTGGCATGATCTAGGACTGTTTTGGGTTGTACTTGCCATTTGCTTCATGTGTTTGCATAACCTTAGTGCAAGTCCCTTTTGCTAGTTTCAAGTTTTCAACCTCTTGCATGCCACACTTGTGTAGTTTGGATGGTTTGGCACCATTCCATGCATGATTTCAGAGCTCATAATGCTTGTCACATGTTCATACTTTCCACTCTTCAAGTGCTCTTAAGAGTTGGTCTCTTGTTGTCTTGTTTATGAACCAAAGTGTATGCATGTTTGTATGTGCTTTTGTCTTTATTTTCATCGCATTTTGGCCACTGATTTGGGCATGGCTAAGGCCTACCCATTTTGGTTTAAGTCCATCTTTGCATGTTGTTGCATGCTTATCAATCTTGCATGTTGTGGTATACTTGTTAGATTGCATACTATCGCATGCTTGTTATGGTTACATTGGATTTTGCAAGCTTTGTACATTGCATGTTTGCATGTTTAGGTTGCGTTGCATTTGGCATGCTTGTTACCTTAGCCTTGTGTGGATGTTCGAGTCGTATTGCATTTGGAATGCTTATGTTGCATTGCATAGCTTTTCTATGTTGCATACATTGCATTGTGTTTGGTTTCGGGTGTCAAACCAAACACGAGGACCGAGGGACATTTCGTACTTGAAGTGACGAAACGTGTCTCAATCCTCGGTCACCGACACTCTTGATCCAACATGATAAAGTGTGAGGCATTCATGTGTTTTAGTGCATTCATTCCATATTGATTTGTGCAATTCGGCTTCTTTGGCCATCATGCATCGAAATGCGTGATTGATGGCTCGAGAGTCGAACACTACACTCCTTTGAGTCTCAAACATGATAAGGGGTGTAGATGCACAACATTTTCTTGCAAATGTATTGCCATGCCCTTGTTTGCCCTCTGCTACAGCAACAGGAGCAATCTGCAGGAAGAGATGGCCGATCGGCTATCTTCAGTGCCGATCGGCTAACAATATTTGGCCGATGGACCAAAAAGTGGTCAATGATCCTTTTCTCTTGGCCGATGGCCATACCATTTGGCCGATGGCCTCTCACAGTGTTTATGAAGTGGTCCAGAAGCATCACAAAGATTTTCACAGTTTTCAGGGGTGCAAAACAGTGTAAACAGAGGCAACATGAGGCATGGCAACGGATTTCCGAGCGAAGCTGACCGAGCATGCATATGTCCCTCTTCTCGAGGCAGATTTAACTATTTTTGTAACTTAATTAATTTGCTTAATTAGTTAAGAGTTTTGTAATAATTAATTAGCTAGGGTAGTTAATTAATTAGTTGATTTGTATTATTTATTCGGACCCTCCGTCGAGAGGGCCAACTGTTGTAATAAGCGTGCGTGAGTGTGAATGTCTTCCAACCCCACGTCTTTCTCCCTTTTACTTACCTGCTTTCAATGGTTAGTTTTAGGTCATGTTTCAATTAGCATCCTTATGATAGAATGTGCATCCATTCATCTGTCTTGCATGCACCGGGCTCGGCGCATCATACTAACTGCATTGTATTTCAATACCAAGTTGAATACATGTATCAATTGTTACATCTCATATGCCATCTTAGAATAGCCGAGCCTATTTCTAGTTGCATTTTGCATGTGTTGCATTAGCCATCTTAACATAGCTAGGATCATGCATTGATTACTAACTAGCTTTTGTTTTGGCTCGGAGTACTAGGTAAGCTTTTATGCTTTAGCATCTTGCATGAGTGTGAGTGTTGCCATGATAGCATGCTTGCCATGAGGCTAACTGCTTATGTGTTTAACTACCTGAATGCCTGTGGGTGAAGGTTGAATTACTTGAATTGGAGCAATTCATTGAAATGCGAGTTTTAAGCCCACTTGAGGTGGCAAAATCATGTTTTCTAAGCCCACTTGAGGGTGGCAAATCCACGTCTTAGCCTACTTGCGAGTAGCACCTTCAAACCATTTTCAAACAAACATGAGATGTTTTGTTCCAACTTAGGCGATCTAGTCTATACTTGTATGATGTGCGCATCACATAGTAATTCTAGCTAATAAATTGGAATAAGAACACTTGTGTTTTCAAAAACAAGATATCATGTTAGTAAAGGCCGATCTTTGATCGGGCGAGCGGGGGTGCTCATTGCATGACCTTCCCCTCTCGCACCCAAGTTCCCAAGCTGAGACAACTTTGGTGATGATGAACACGTGGCCTTAAGCACGAGTCAGGGTTTCTTAAATTTTTCCCAAATAAAATATTTAGGTGGCGACTCTATATCTGGCAAAGCAGTCCATGTTTGGCACTTCTTTACAAAAATCAATTTTCCAAAATTTGCCGAATTTGGACTCTTTAGTGATTTATCAGTCTTGCATTGCACTTTACGGGATTAGATTCAGAACCGTGACATTTGAGTCCGAACTGTAGTAGCTCAATGAACAAAACGGATTTCGTGCCCATTTCGTGCGCGGAGCCAGGACGTTCAGGCACATCTACAGTTTCTGGCGACTCTGCTGGGGATTTAGAGAACTTGACTCGAACTCATGATAATTTGTTTTTATTACACTTATGTGTCTCTTTGCATTGCATTTGTATTGGTGCGCCTAGGACACCGTGTTTGTCGTATGCTATTTCTGAATGATTTGCCGAAGGCTCACTTCGAGAAACGTGCCATAAGGTTGACCGGTTGCGGGCTCTGCCACGACGGGGAACCCAAACCCCGATTTTTACCGGGGAACCCTTTTTGACCATTCGACCTAGTGCATATCGGAAACTGTAGTGACCGTTCCAAGCTAGGACAGGTTGCTTACCCGATTATAGGTTGTTTGAAACCGCTGTGTGCGTAGTGAAACCCTAGCTCCTAACAATAGGACAGGGAAACCCTATCCCGACATAGGGGTGTTTTGGCTCTCACTTGCTTGTTATGTGCTTTAGAGTTGGCCTCTATAGGAATGTACGTATCAGTTTTCAAGTCTGGGTATCAGGCCTGCGGGCATCAATATTTGGGGAATCAGTTTTACCTGCGGGTATCAGATTCAAATTTGGGGCAGTGATTTGGGAACAGTGATCAGTGGTTGAGAACAGTTCTTTTAGCTTGTGTTTGCCAACTGTGTGTTATCTTTATTTAAGCTGTTGTAGACACCCCATTTTTGACTGTCCTCAAGACTCGGACGTCACTGTTTGAACACACGGTGATTATCCATGATCGTGTTCATTTGGAGTTCCCGGAAGTCTCGGTTCGCGCGCCTTGCTTCAGGATCCCCGAACTTGACCGTTTAGTGTCTGGTTTTGCACCAAACACTTGTGTTTTGCCTTGAAAGGGCAGGGAATGCCTTTTGAGGCATCCCCACACACCACCGGCAGTGGCTGGAGGCCACCGGATGGTCTTTCTCTTCCATCGGCACTTTTGTTTGCCGGTCGGCACACTTTATTGCCGGTCGGCATAATATGTTGCCGGTCGGCACTGTTTTTTGCCGAAATAGCATTTTTTGGCAGCCGACCACTGTTCATCCACTTTATGGAGATATTTTGTGCCAGCTGTGATAGCTGGCACCAACTCTTCCCCCCTCCATACACGTGTATGGAGGGATTTCCCTCTAGCCAAGCTTGTTGTATAAGCTTTGCAAGAGGGAGTTCTATAAGAGAGGGGCTTTCCTCTTGGTTCTAGGTTAGAAAGTTAGAAGCAAAAACCAGCCTTTAGAGATATAGATACATATTATCTCTATATCTCTCTCTCTCTCCCTTCTTGTGTGTGTTTCTTAGCTCAAAAGGTGGTTTTTACCTTACTTTTGCACCATTACACACACCATTACACCTTATTCCGAGATTGAGGGACTTGGGTGGTTGTTTCTTGAGTTTTTGGACTGGTTTTGATCAAAAGAGGAGGGCTAGACCATTTGTTCTTCAAGGGTTCTTCAAGGGTGAGCATCTTGCTTTTTATTCCCCAAACTTGCAATAGTTTTCTACCTATCTTGCTTGCTGTTTTAGCTCTTATGTATAACATGAAATAGGCTCATATTTTCCTGCTCTAGCACTTTCATTAAGGTCACTTTGTGGTTTGAGTGCAAACTCACCCTTATAGGCCTTGTTTGATCCATTTTGTTTCTCCTTTCATAAGGTTTTGTTCACTTCAGTGTTTTGGTCTTTTGGCCACTGAAAATCAGTGTATTTTAGTGTCAAAAAAGGATGGTTTGAAGTCTTGCATAGGGGAGGGACACCCCTCTCCCTTCATGGTTTGTTTCCTTGTTTATTGAGCTCAAAAGGGTAGCATGTGTGCTTGATGATCCTTGGCCTCATTTCAGAATTTTTTTAGGCATTTTAGGTCATATGCAACCTCTGTTTTTGGCCGGATTTATGCCTCCTTGCATGCTTGTAATACTTGCTTTGTATTGCTCTACTTTGCTTAGAAGTGCATACCATGATTAGGCCATGATCCTTGTGTAAGTTGGCTTAGTTCCATGAAGTTTCTAGTGTTGTTTTTCCATGCTTAAGGTCTGTTGGTTATCCATTTAGTCATGCTTGACATGTGTGTTAAGGTTGCTTTGTATTTTGGCTTAAAGGCTTTGAGCATGTTGGCCTCTAGTATGTATGTTTGTGATTACCCTCATGATTTAACATCATCTAAGGACCACATTTTAGTCCAAGAATCATGCTTGTATGTGTGCATGCATGGCCTCTTTCATGCCTTGAGGGTGTGTCCTCTTATGCCTAGGAATGAGCCTTAGTGCATATGCTTCATGGGAGATACTTTAGCTGCCATATTAGGAGTTTTTAGGGTCCTATTTTGTATGCAAAAATTCTTTTTTTTATTTGCTTTGATCATGCCATGAGAAGTCATGTTGGTGGGGGGAAGTTGTCCCCTTTTGTGCCTTAACTTTGGGACCATAAGTTTGCATGTTCACATGAGTTGATTGTCTATCATTTTGAGCATTTTTGGTGCTGTTTAGAGGAGAATAAAGGTCTGTGCCTTTACCACTTTTAGGCCCTCTTGCATGCTTGCTTCATGTTTGTTGCATGGTTATTCCATTAAGCCTTGTAGCATATCAATCCCATGGTCAAGTTGGTCCATGTTTGCATCATGTTTGTACCTTGTATGCTTGGCATCATACATTTTGTCATGTCGGTTGCATAATGCTTGTTGTGCTTTGTATCTTGGTGGCATAGTGCATTTGAGCCTTATGAGCATAACATGCATTGCATTTACTTGGTTTGGGGTGTCAAACCAAGTGTAGGAATCAAGGACCATTCATACTTCAAGTGATGTAATGTGTCTCGATTCCCGGTCATCGGGACCTTTGACTCCAACTTGATAAGGCCTCGGTTTTCATTTTGTTTGTTGTATACATCCTTACATTAAGTGGCAAATTTGATCCCTTGAGCCATCATGCACCATTGATGGCTCAAAGATCGAAGGTCATGCTTCTTTGAGTTGAAAATATGATAAGAAGTATGACCATGCTTACATGTTTCCAAAAACTCCATACCATGCACTGTCTGTTCTCTGTTTGCTGTCAAATTGTCTTCTGCAGGAAGTTTCTGCCGACCGGCAGAATTTAGTGCCGACCGGCACTATCTGGAGTGCCGATAGATCCAATACAATGCCGATGGGAGTTGTGAAGTGCCGGTGGTAATTCTGTCCGGCCGGCGGTGCTCTGCAGGATGCAAGGAACTTGCTCCAGTACTTTGGTAATTTTCAGAAAGACAAGGCAGTACAAACAGAGGCGACAGGAGTACAGTACGGGTTTTCCGGACGAGACGGATTCAAGCATGCATCATTCGCGCATCCCGAGGCAGAGGCTGCGGCCACCCCTTTTCTTTCCTTCGCCACCTTTTCTTTTAAATTAAATTAGGAATTTTTGTAATAATTTTATTTGTTTATTATTTGGGACTGTAATATTCATTCGGACCCTCTGAGTGAGGGTAAACATGTAATAAGTGTGGGTGAGTGTGTGTATGTCTTCCAATCCCCATTTCTTTCTTCCCTTTTTATTTACCTGCTTATGATGGTAGACTAGGGCATTTTTGAAATTAGCATACCATATGATATGCATGCGTGCATTCATGCATTTGTTGACATGCACCGGGCTCGGTACATCATACTAACCGCATTCATATTTTCAAATTTCAAAATTGAATACATGAATCAATTGGTTGCATATCGTGTGCCATATTTAGGTTAACCGAGCCTAACTAAAATTTCATCTTGTATGTGTTGCATTAGGCAAAATAACATGAACTAGGACATGCACATTTGCTAACTAGTTTATTGTTTTGGCACGGAGTACAATGTAAGTAGTTATGCTTTAGCATCCAACATGTGTGTGAATGTTGCCATAATAAGTATGCTTGCCATGCGGCTAAGTGTTTACATGAGATAAATTGCTTGAATGCCTGTGGGTGGAGGTCAAATTGCTTCAATTGGGATAATGCATTAAAACTGTGAATTTTAAAGCCCACTAGATAGTGGCAAAACCATCTTTTCTAAAAGCCCTCTTGAGGGTGGAAAAACCTGCATTTTAGCCTACTTGCGAGTAGCAAACCATTTTCAAAACAAACATGAAATGTTTTGTTCCAATTTAGGCGACTTGGTCTATACTTGTTTGCTGCGCGCATAACGTAGTAATTCTAGGCTAATAATCGGAATAAGAACACATAAAGTTTTCAAATACGGATATCACGGTTAGTAGAGGCCGGTCTTCGGACCGGGCGAAAGGGGGTGCTCATAGCTGACCTTCCCCGATCGTACCCAAGCTCCCGAGCCGAGATAACTCCGGTGATGACGGACATGTGGCCTTCGGCACCGAGTCAGGGTTTCCTAAATTCCCCCATTTTAAAATATTTAGGTGGCGACTCTGTATCTGGCAAAGCAGTCCATGTTTGGCACTACTTTTTCAAAAATCTGTTTCTCAAAACGATTTGCCAGATTTGGACTCTTTGGTTCAGATTAAGAACCGTGACACAAATCGAGTCCGAACTGTAGCGAGGTCCCTCGCGGACATGTTACAGTTTCTGGCGACTATGCTGGGGAAAATTAGAGAGCTTGACTCAAACTCGTGATATCCTGTTTTGATCTCATTTATGTGTTTCTTTGCATTGCATGTGCATTGGTGCGCCTAGGAACACAGTGTTTGCCATCTGCCATTCCTGAACGGTTTGCTGGAGGCTTGTCTTGTCAAGGCATGACCATAAGGCTGACCGGCTATGGGCTCTGACAGCATGGGAACACAAACCCCGGTTTACCGGGGCACCCTTTTTGACCATTCGACCTAGTGCATATTCAGAACCATAGTGACCATTCCAAGCTAGGACAGGTTGCTTATCCGATGCTAAGTTGTTTGAAACCGCTGTGTGCGTAGTGAAACCCTAGTTCCTGACAAAATAGGACAGGGAAACCCTACCCCAACATAGGGGTGTTTTGGCTCTCTTTACTTGCTATGTGCTTTTAGAATGTGTTTCTGCAGGGGAAATGAACACACCAGTTTGTAAGTCTGGGCATCAGGCCTGAGGGCATCAGTATCAGCTTTAAGAGAATCGGTTATCTGCGGGTATCAGGGTTCAGTATTGGGAATAGAGATTTTGAGAACAGTGATCAGTATCAAGGAACAGTGTGTTCGGCTTATCGACTATGTGTTTTGAATATCCAACTGTATATTATTTGTTTATTTTATGCCGTTGTGCTGTCCAGTTGTTGGTTTATTTATTGCTTTATTTATCTTTTTTCTAGGTAGTTTAGCATCATTGCGTCTAACCCAGTAGACATTCCCCAAGCACTCTGGATCAGAGGTCGCCGGCTCCATCGATCTGAGGATCTGATAGAAGGACAACCAGAGTACCATTCTCTACCCCCGGTTACTAAACGGAAAGCAACTAGGCAGAGGACATCGGTTCAACAATCAGTGCAAAGGGCTTCGTCTACCCCACCTGTGTACAGTAGGGATCAGGATCCCGTTTCACCCACAGAGAGGGAGCGCATACCAGCAATTCAACCAGAGCAGAGCAGTATGGCTAGCTTAGAGGAGATGGTGCGCCAACTTCAGGAAAGCATGAAAATGATGCAGCAAGATGCTGTCCGACAGGCAGAATTCGCCAGACAACAAGCTACAGTCATGAGTGAGCAAGCGGATTTAATTGGGAGATTGCAACAGCAAACTAGGGCATCACCTTCGCAGCAAATCCCTCCTCCATTAAGGGTTCCAATACCCGAAGAGACACCAAACGCCCGGAATGTCCAAGAAGATACAGACATCCCAACGGGGCCGGCTCCACCCCCGATTCCGCCTCAACAATCCAAGGCACCCACCCCCATTAATCTATCGGATTCTCCCTTCGAATCCGAGGTGGACCCTGTGACATTGAAAATGCACAAGCTTGAAAAGCTGTTCAAGAAATCCCAAGGTGCGAAGTCCATTCCCAACATTGGAGATGGATACATCGACACAGCTGTGACGCTGCCAGATCGGTTTAAGATGCCACAAATTGATCGTTTTGACGGATCTGAGGATCCCATGGTACACCTGCGATTATTTTCAGATGTCTTGCGGCCAATGGGCCTCACCAGATTACAAAAGCTGTCTTTGTTTGGTCGAACCCTGTCAGGTGTGGCGGCCACATGGTATGCCAAGTTGGAGGACGACGTCAAGAGAAATTGGGACGAGATGGCTGAGGCCTTCATCCTGCAGTACTCGTACAATACGCAAATCGAGATCACGACCCGGGATCTCGAGACAACGAGGCAAGAACCCAAGGAAAGCTTCTCAGAGTTTGTAACTAGATGGCGGGCTAAGGCTTCAATGATGACCTTGAGACCCACAGACAAAGACCAGATTCGGATGATTGTGCGCAATCTTCAGCCGAAGCTAATGCAAAAGATGATCGTAGTCCCCTTCCCTACCTTTGCTGATCTGCATGAAATGGGGGTACAGATCGAGGACGCCTTAAGACAAGGTTGGATCGATAATGACTGGGAGCAACCCCGTAGAAATTTCAATCGTAGTACTAATGCAGGCCCGAGCGACGCTACGACCGCCAGGACCTCCGAAGTGAGTATGGTCACCACTAACCCTTCCCCAAGAAACACGGCAGCCACACCATTCTCCGGTGCGTCCGAAAGCAGCTCACAAACAGCCAAGTACCCTCCCAGAAACACCAGAACCTTCGCTCCACTTTATATGCCCCTGTCCAAAGCTTTGGGGGTTTTGATCAGAAAAGGGCATCTGAAGCCCCTAGAGTCGCGGCCCTTACCTGAAAGACTACCCGCCAGCCACAATCCAGCCAAATATTGTGCGTTCCACCAGCAGCACGGTCATGACACCAACCTATGCTTTCGATTACGTCATGAGATTCAAGATCTCATTGATAATGGGGTGATTTTACCCCCTGAGAAACCCAATGTTACTACAAATCCTCTCCCCACACATAACCAAGTTCCACCACCCAAAAGAATCAACTTCATCTACACTGGGGTCGCATCCTACGATCCTAGTATCTACATCACACCCTCCTACCTGCCTAAACCTAAAGTTTTCCTCCCTGATTGCACCGATTTGTGCATAATGGACGTCTCCATAGCCCAACCTAAGCCAATGGTGGTGACCATCGAGAACAGGAAAGAGGTTGTCAAACCAGGGTCTGCGGAGTCTGAAAATGATGTTGGGAATGCTTACAGTCCGAGTGACTACATTTCACCAGTGGGCCAGAATAGACCAGATGTCGAATTTCCAGTCGGGGGAGAGCTGTGTGTAATCCGAGGGGACAATTCAGGACAGGGAACGGATGATTTGACAGCCGTGGAAGAGGACGTTGTCAAGTTCCAATTTCACGATGACCAAGACTCAGCCATCAACTGGTTTGATTATGAAGAGTCAGCAGAAGCCACGGGGTGGTTAGACGATCAGCCGGATGTGATAGAGGAGTTCCAGTCAGAACAAAGCCCGGCAGGGGCAGGGATGTCAACAACGGCCGGGAGTGGCGAAAAGCAGAATACATCGCCGGAGAGCGCCGGTGTCGAGAGTTTCGCTCGGGAATGGAGCATTTTGAGTACAGGGATCAGTGAGCAATCTACTGCATTGACACAGTCAGAACAAGAAAGATTCGAGGATTCTGAGAGGATCAGGAAAGCAAAAGGTCACGTGGGGGTCGAAACCGCCACAAGTACGGAAATGAAGGATGCGGCGAGCATAGGGATAAAAGGTACTGCAAGTATCGGGATAGTTGTGCCAGAACCAGACAGATGCTTGTCGGCTGCAGATGGTATGTGGTGGGAAGACGACGATCTATGTCTTGCCCACACAGACGAGGATTGGAAAGGTAACCAGCCAGATGATACCTGGTATATCGGCGAAGTCGATCACATGACTAGGAGTGGACGGTATTTCAAGCCTCCACACCTGGATCAACCAGAGGCGTCTGGAAAAGATAATGAAGCAGAAAAACAAAAGGAGAAGCAATTCGAAGATGAGGCCGTATTGAGACAATTGAAAAAGATACAAGCAGACATCTCCATCTGGGGACTGCTTATGGCTTCTCGAGTACATAGGCAGGCTGTCCTTTCAGCCATGGATAAGGCCAAACTTTCCATAGATACCACGCCCGAACAACTGGTGGGCTTAGTCTTTTCGGGAGGAAGTTCCCCAGCATTGAGTTTTTCTGACAAAGAGCTGCCCCCCGAGGGTGCGAACCATAACAAGCCGCTCTACATCTCTGTCGAGTGCAGAGATAAATGGATACCTGTGGTACTTGTCGACACGGGGTCCGCCATCAACGTCTGCCCGGCAAGGACAGCTTATGCGATTGGTTTGAAAGTCGCGGATTTTGTGCCAACGGCCCAGGTGATTCGGGCGTATGACAACACAAGCCGGGAAGTGATGGGGACAATTAAGATTCAAAGGCCCTGTTTGGTACAGCTTAATTTCAGCTTATTTCAGCTTTCAGCTTAATTTAAGCTATTTTGATGTGTTTGGTTTAGCTTATAGCTTATAGCTTATAGCTTTGTGGAAGTCAGAAAACAGCTTATTCTTTAAGTGGGGCAGGAGATGCTTTAAGAATAAGCTGGAAATCAGCTTAAGCTGAAAGTTATAAGCTATAAGCTGTTTAGCCATAAGCTATAAGCACTTTCCCACAGCTCTACCAAACAGGGCCAAACAAAGGTTGGGCCAGGATAGCACGAGATAGATTTCCATGTCTTGGAGGTTCCTGCAACGTTCAACTTGCTCTTGGGTCGGCCGTGGCTGCATCAGGTAAAAGCGGTCTCCTCTACTTTACATCAAGTGGTGAAATACCCCTATGGGAAGGGAGTAGCCATTGTTTTTGGAAACTCATCAATTCATCCACCACCAGAGGTATCTACGCCTGTTCTAGAAATTGAGCACGGTATAGAAGATGTGTTCATATCGAGTTTCACCTTGGCCGAGGCTCGGGTCGTACAGAACATCATGGCAGCTAACGAAGGGGTGTACGTCAGTGCCCAAGCAGTTTATCTCATGAACAAACTCCAGCACATCCCCGGGATGGGATTAGGAAAGAGCGGCAGGAAAGGTGCCGCGGCATCGGCCGAAGTGCCACATAACCCCCATACCTTTGGTTTGGGCTACCTACCCACCAAAGAGGATTGGATAAGGAAAGGAAAGGAAATGGCCGGAAGGGCCAGGGCAAAACAGATAGGGAAGCCCTTTGACTTAATGTACCAGCCCATTCGGGGGACCCTGAACGGACGTTTCGTCCGGGAGGGGGAGGACTTTCCGTTCTGTGGCTTCCCAGAGCCGTGGCTCAACGCGGAGAAGAAGCGCGTACCGGGATTTGAGATTTTCTTTGATTTACAATTACCTGAGGATGACATTGCCGAAGGACAGACAGATTTATCGGTTGAGGCTGAGGAAAGTAAGGAAGTGCAGTCTGAGGACGCCGAAAATGAAATGGGGGCAGCGCTGGCGTGTCTGCTTTCAGATCCTCCGATCGAACAGAGGTGCTTGGGGGATAGCTCCTCGGTATGTGTGATTGGGAATGAAGCGGCTGTGGGCCAACCATCAGCTATTTTGGACGCGTCCATCGCACCTTCTCTCATCTGGCAATATGAAGAAGGCTTTTTATCAAGCAGCACCGGGTCAGGTAGTGAGCCGGAATCTGATTCTACCGAATCTTGTACGTCAGAATCAGATTCCAGCTCAACTGAGTCTGAGTCCGGTATTCCCGGGGGTGATAACCCGGATGCCACAGTCCTGTCTAGGTCATCTTTTTCATTTTCTTTTGAGTCTGTTGTAACAGAGGAATCCAACGGCTCGGAAGTATTTAATGAGAATGACGTGGATGTGGTTTCGGAGTACTTTTCTGTGCCTTTGATTTATTGCTTAAATCAGGATTTTCAAAATTTTGATGAAAATGACGAGGAAGAAATTCCTCCGATTTTGCAACGGTTAATTGATCAAGAGCAGGAAAGATTTGTTAAACCTTTAATGGATGAAATCACTACTGTGAATGTTGGTACTGAGAAGGACCCGCAGCTGGTCCAGATCGGGTCCACGTTGTCTTCTGAGGAACGCGAGCGCTTAGTCGCTTTGTTAAAAGATTTCAAAGATGTTTTCGCGTGGTCCTACGAAGACATGCCTGGAATTGATCCTGAGATTGTACAGCACCGGATCCCTCTTGATCCCGAGGCCCGACCTGTCAAACAGAAGCTTAGGAGGATCCGCCCTGATTGGGCCATTAAGATCAAGGAAGAGGTCACCAAGTAGATTGATGCAGGCTTCCTGTTGGTGTCTGAGTATCCGACTTGGCTGGCCAACATTGTTCCGGTGATGAAGAAAGACGGCAGAATTCGGGTCTGTGTAGACTTCAGAGATTTGAACAGGGCCAGCCGCACATTGATGAACTGATAGATTTCACGGCAGGACACGCCTTGCTTTCGTTTATGGATGGTTTCTCAGGCTATAATCAGATAGTAATGGCGCCCGAAGACCGGGAGAAGACTGCATTCACTACCCCGTGGGGTACATATTGTTATCGAGTGATGCCATTTGGGCTGAAAAACGCGGGAGCTACCTATCAACGGGCAGCAACCACAATATTTCATGATATGATCCATAAAGAGGTCGAGGTGTATGTGGACGACATGATTGTCAAGTCCAAAGAAAGAGAGGGCCACTACACCGCCTTACAAAAGTTTTTTCAAAGGATCAGAGAATTTCGGCTGCGGCTGAATCCCCGGAAGTGTACTTTTGGTGTTACAGCAGGGAAGATGCTAGGGTTTCTGATAACGCAAAGGGGCATCGAGGTCGACCCTTCCAAAATCAAGGCCATCTTAGAAATGCCACCACCGAGGACTGAAAAGAAGGTGCGAGGCTTTCTAGGTAAAGTGCAATTCATAAGGCGGTTTATCTCTAAATTAACCTTGACTTGTGAACCACTTTTTGGCCTCCTGAAGAAAGGAAAGAAATTCCAATGGGACGGCCGATGTCAAGCAGCTTTTGAACAGATCAAAGAGTATCTACAGAACCCGCCTGTGTTGTCACCGCCAGAGCCAGGGAGACCGTTGATATTGTATCTTTCGGTAACTGAGACCACTATGGGCTGCATGCTCGCACAGGAGTCAGAAGACAAAGTGGAAAAGGCTATCTACTATCTGAGCAAGAAGATGCTGGATTACGAGACCCGCTATACACCACTGGAGAAGGCTTGTTTGGCCTTGGTATGGGCTACCAGGAAGCTGCGGCACTACCTGTTAGCTCACTCTGTAATGTTGGTTTCACGTTTGGATCCCATCAAATATCTTTTCGAGAAACCAGCACTTACAGGTAGGCTAGCTCGTTGGTTGCTATTGCTTTCCGAATTTGACTTGAAGTATGTAACACGCAAGTCGGTGAAAGGGAGAGCGGTAGCGGAGTTCCTTGCCGACCACCCGGTTGAGGGGGATGAAGCGGTTGAGTACCTATTCCCTGATGAAGCCATTCTGCATATCGGGGATGAAACTTGGACGATGTATTTTGACGGAGCGTCAAACCAGTATGGGTATGGGATAGGGGTGTTGCTGATAGCGCCTGACGATTCCCGTATCCCTTTAGCATTCAAGCTCCAGTTCAGAGTCTCGAACAATGAGGCAGAGTATGAGGCATGTATTGCCGGTCTGGAAGCAGCCCTAGAGCTAGGGGTAAGACGGCTGGACGTCATTGGGGACTCGAATCTTGTTGTGTCTCAAGCAAAAGGAGACTGGAAGGTCAAGGAGGAAAGGATGATAATTTACCACCAAACCTTGGATTTGTTAATTCCTCGGTTCGAGAAATTAAATTTCACCCACCTCGTAAGAGAGAACAACAGGTTCGCAGATTCACTAGCAACTCTATCTTCCATGATAGACATCCCGTCGGGAGTCCGGATGCGTCCAGTCATCATTGATTAGAAGTTTGCGCCAGCATACGAGTCAATTTCCGCCATAGATGAGGCCCAAGACGACAACCCCTGGTATTACGATATTTGGAACTTCTTGGAAAAAGAGACGTATCCCCTAGGGGCAAGCGCCAAGGATAAGAGGGCCATTAGAAGAATGGCTATTCAGTTCATCATCTGCAGAGGTAAGCTGTACAAAAGAGGTCATCTGGGAATGCATAAGCTCTGTGTAGAAGCTAAAGAGTCGAAGCGCCTAATGGAGGCCATCCACGGAGGAGAGTGCGGTGCACACATGAATGGAGTAATGCTGGCCAGAAAGATCCTCAGACAGGGCTATTACTGGTCGACCATGGAAGAGGATTGTATCGGCTTTGTTCGGCGATGCCACAAATGCCAGATCCATGCAAGCCGCATGAATATCCCACCATCCAAATTGTACAACATGACTTCCCCGTGGCCGTTTTCCGTGTGGGGGATCGATGTGATCAGAGCTGTTACCCCGAAGGGGTCGAACGGACATGAGTATATCCTGGTAGCGATAGATTATTTCACAAAGTGGGTCGAGGCCCAATCATACGCGGTGTTGAAAGCGTCGCATGTCGCAAAGTTCATCAGAAACAACATCATTTGTCGCTACGGGGTGCCGAATGAGATCATCTCGGATAATGGATCCCACTTTAAGAAAGAAGTGGTCGACTTGTTGGAAAAGTATAACGTGGCTTTTCATAAGTCATCTACGTATCGGCCGCAAACCAATGGAGCAGTTGAGGCCGCCAACAAGAACATCAAACATATACTGCGGAAAATGGTGGAGACCTATCGAGATTGGCCAGATAAGTTGCCGTTTGCTCTGTGGGGCTACAGGACTTCAATTAGAACTTCTACCGGAGCAACTCCGTATTCGTTAGTTTATGGAATGGAGGCTGTTCTACCTATTGAAATTGAAGTTCCGTCTTTACGGGTATTGGCCGAGTGTCAGATAGCTGAGGCAGATTGGCAGCAGAGCAGGTTCGAGGAACTAATGCTCTTTGACGAAAGAAGGCTGAAAGCACTGTACCACGTTCAGAGTTATCAGCGCAGGATTGCCCGGGCTTTTAACAAGAAGGTTAAGTCCAAAAATCTAAAGGAAGGAGATTTGGTACTCAAAGACAACCGAGCTCCCATCCACGACCCAAGGGGCAAGTTCAGACCCAATTGGACTGGTCCCTACATCATCAAAGCTATCTGGTCAGGCGGAGCTGTGGTTCTGATGGACTTAGATGGCTTAGAATTCTCTCAACCGATCAATATGGACAAGTTGAAGAAATACTATCCTTGAGAGGCTCGCTAGGCCGAAAACCCGAAAGGGCGACCTAGGCAAAAGTTAGAGCACAAAAAATTAGAAAATATAAAAAATGAGCTCGCAAGGCTGAAAACCCACAAAGGGCGGCCTTGGCAAAAGTTAGAGCGCAAAAGGAGAGTGAAAATACTCGAGCGAACCCAAGCCGGAACTACGTAAGGCTTGATTCCCATGTTTGGGATACGTAGGCAGCTTCATCCTGAAGTTCAGCCATAACACTTCCCCGATCAACTTTGTCCATTTGATCATCTCAGCCATCTTTGTTCATCAGCATTCGTTGGAATCTCCGGTGCGATGCCACTCAGACTAGGGGCAACTTTCCGTTGCTATGCAATGCTGCGGCGCTCTTCAGACTAGGGGCAATTTTCCAGTTGCAGGAATCTGGGGTTGTGCATCTCGAGTGACAGATCTCAGGCGTGTCCAATTCTGATCCACATCAAAAATATCTTTGAAAATTTTTAATATAAGCTGACTTTGTTCAAATAATCTTTTTACAACTTTGACCATTTTTGGACCAAGGTGGAAAATTTTCAGTGCCACAACTTTCAATTTCTTTGATTTCAAAACAGAGTTCTCCTGCTCTTACATACAATTGGAGTTTCTTTTTATTACATTCATAGAAGAAAACTTGAAAGTACTAATAAAGCAATAAATCTAGGGCATGGTCGAGTCAGGTGTTCCTGCGCCCCCTCCCAGAGCTGGTTGAAGCCTCTGATGCCAAGCTGGGCCCGATCTGTGCTTCTTCATTGAGCCAATCCATGCACTCGTCAGACAAAGTGCAACTGAAAGTAGGAGCGGGGGCCAGGAGTTCTCTCATCCTTCACGCAGTGGCCTGCCAAGCAAGCTGCGCGCCTCGGGCTGGAAATGCAGCAGGATACTCTATCCCCTCTGGCGGGCAAGTCTGATCATGGCCAAATTGGCGTCGAATTCGAAATGGGAAATAGAATACACAATGAGTGAGACCAACCAGTTGAATCCCAGTCTGCCGAGGCATATTGTAACTCATTGCCGGAAGGTTCAACCAAGAGCACCGCCAAGCAATACGGTCTGCGGACAAGTGGCACATCCAAGCGAACCACCATTCCTCATCCAAGGCATTGACTAGACGATGCCGGAAGAAGTAGCCGCGAGCTGAATATGCTGGGCAGGAGTCCACAACCTGCAGCTTATCCATCAGCTACACCTGGGGAGGGATTGAAAATGAGAGAATAAAGAATAGAGAGATGTACGAGGAGAGAAAAGTGAGAATGGGGTTTTGTGAGAAAAGACTGAGCTCGAGGGCCGAGTGATGTGAGCAATACAGAAATACGAGATTGGGTGGAAAACATTACCTGTAGTAGTAGTGGACTCCCCGCCAATCTAGACGTCTCATGGCGATAAAAGGCGTCTAAGCCCATTAGCGTCTCGGCCAGAGTCATCGCAATGCAGCTCTTTCCCTCCTTCAAGCCTTGGGCGATCTTAATCAACCGGACACTAGCCCCTCCAGAGCCCGAGACAAATAGAAAATGGGATAGCATGCACAAACAGAGGGCATGCCGTCGGAAGCCTTGCCAGTGATGGTTGCTGCGATCACCAGCATCAGAAAATTGATTGGCCAAACTCGGAATGTCTAACATCCCGTCGCCCATCAGAGACTGAGCATCGCGCATGCTAAGTCCGCACATGCGCCCTAAGGATTGGGCATGACCAAAATTAAGTTGGGGCAAGAGCTCCTCGTCGCGCTCGGACTCCATTAAAGCTCAGAAATCTTCGAAGGTAGGACACATCTCTTGCCCGGCGAAGCTAAAGACATGTGTCAACGGATTCCAAAACCTTGCCGCGGCATGAAGAAATGGGAAGTGCAAGGGGGTACGACCCAAAGTGAATAGTGCATTTATGCCAAAACCCCGGAAGTTCACTTTTTCTGAGCCATCCAAGCTAGCAATCCAAGCTATGAGATTTTGAGCAAGAAACTCTTCCATTGGAGCAAATCAGTGTGAAAATGAGAAAAACTACGAAGCTGGGATCTTTTGTAGGAGATAAGGTTGAGTGGGGGACAGGTGTCAACATTCTGGTGGTCCCCCTCATTTAGTGCCGGCCGGCCAAAAAAATCTGCCGACCGGCCATTCTAGTTTGCCGACAAAACAGGCATATGGCCGATAGCCACTCCTTGCAGCCGGTGGTCCCTACACCGTGCCGGTGGGCTTCCTCCTGGTTTCCTAAGCTGTTTATGCTAAGAATTGGGGAACTTCACCACCTCCAACCCCCTCCTCGGCGGTCGATTCTTGCGGAGCCACGCCTGTCTGCTTGACGAGTTTTTGAACATTTGCTTATTGAGTTGTATTTCGCTCTCTTTGAGCTCTTGATTTGTTTATCGAGTTGTACTCACACTTGTTTGGTTGCATCATGTCTTTGCTTTGCTTATTGAGTTGTAAGTTGGTTCACTACCTGATTATTACGATGGCAAATTTCCAAAATGAGTTCAATTTCGTTCACATTGTGGTGTGATACCCTGCGATGCGATGCACAGAAGATCCACAAATACAACATCTTTTGAACAAAATGGTTCGTTTCATTTCCATCACATGTTTTGCAAGTGCGTGAATTTTGAGAAAGAAAATAAACCTGCCTGAGGCAGTGCAATATGCTTAAACTACTAGTAAAAAGGAAAATAAAACGTAGAATGGCAGGGTAGCCAAGTATCAGAATTGATACCGGTGAAACTCCCCTTGCGGTTAACGCACCTTCCGCATCTTTGTTCGGGTCAGCCGCGTCGTTGGACGCCCTCACAATACAGGAAATCACACCTTTGAAACGTGAACCTTTGAGTTGACCTCAGGCCACAACTTCTGCGAGCAACGCTCGATGCGTGCGAAGAATGTCCCGCCCCGTATCCTTTTCATGTTTTGTGAACTCCGCAAATTGTTTCAATTATGCTATATAATGGTACATCCTTTCATTACCTGCGTAGACCGCATATCTTGATTGCGTAGACCGCATGTTTAAATTCCATTACCTGCGTAGACCGCATGTTTTGATTGCGTAGACCGCATGTTTAATTCCATTACCTGCGTAGACCGCATGTTTTGATTGCGTAGACCGCATGTTTAATTCCATTACCTGCGTAGACCGCATGTTTTGATTACGTAGACCGCATGTTTAATTTCATTACCTGCGTAGACCGCATGTTTTGATTGCGTAGACCGCATGCTTAATTCCATTACCTGCGTAGACCGCATGTTTTGGTTGCGTAGACCGCATGCTCAATTCCATTACCTGCGTAGACCGCATGTTTTGATTGCGTAGACCGCATGCTCAATTCCATTATCTGCGTAGACCGCATATTTTGATTGCGTAGACCGCATGCTTAGTTTCGTCACCTGCGTAGACCGCATGTTTTAATTGCGTAGACCGCTTGTTTGTTTCGTTACCTGCGTAGACCGCGTACTTATGATCAATTTCGTCGCCTGCGTAGACCGCTTGCTCCGCTTGCCTAGTTGTATTTCAATATGCATTGTCATGCTCCTCACTTGCTTTGCGCTGTCATGCATTTCGAGTACACTACTTTGCATATTGCTAACGATATTGTACCTGTTAAGTTTGTTTTCTTTTCAGGCACGATATTGTATGTACGGTTCATTTGAAGCTGGTGCAACCAGACGAGCCGCACAGGTATCGTATCTCCCGAGTGAGACGTATTAAGAATTCCATAATTCTCTTACATCCTTTCTGCATTATAGTGTAGTTTGGTGTGTGCTAGCTTAAAACTGTCGCGTGTATGCTTCGTTACAACTTTCTTTGCATGATCATAAGTTATGTCCGGCTCTCTGCATTGTGTTGCATTTTGCCCCTGCCTTCGGGCGCATATCTTGTTTGTCTTGCATGTTTGTCTAAGTCTTCGGCCTTGTCAAAAATGGGTCGTCTCTGGGCTTTGACATTCACTCCCGTCATTGTTATGACTTTCGAGTTCTGTCAAAGAGGGGCAACTGTAGACACCCCATTTTTGACCGTCCTCAAGACTCGGACGTCACTGTTTGAACACATGGTGATTATCCATGATTGTGTTCGTTTGGAGTTCCCGGAAGTCTCGGTTCGCGCGCCTTGCTTCAGGATCCCCGAACTTGACCGTTTAGTGTCTGGTTTTGCACCGAACACTTGTGTTTTGCCTTGAAAGGGCAGGGAATGCCTTATGAGGCATCCCCACACACCACCGGCAGTGGCTGGAGGCCACCGGATGGTCTTTCTCTTCCATCAGCACTTTTGTTTTCCGGTCGACACACTTTATTGCCGGTCGGCATAATATGTTGCCGGTCGGCACTGTTTTTTGCCGAAATAGCATTTTTGGGCAGCCGACCACTGTTCATCCACTTTATGGAGATATTTTGTGCCAGCTGTGATAGCTGGCACCAACTCTTCCCCCCTCCATACACGTGTATGGAGGGATTTCCCTCTAGCCAAGCTTGTTGTATAAGCTTTGCAAGAGGGAGTTCTATAAGAGAGGGGCTTTCCTCTTGGTTCTAGGTTAGAAAGTTAGAAGCAAAAACCAGCCTTTAGAGATATAGATACATATTATCTCTATATCTCTCTCTCTCTCCCTTCTTGTGTGTGTTTCTTAGCTCAAAAGGTGGTTTTTACCTTACTTTTGCACCATTACACACACCATTACACCTTATTCCGAGATTGAGGGACTTGGGGGGTTGTTTCTTGAGTTTTTGGACTGGTTTTGATCAAAAGAGGAGGGCTAGACCATTTGTTCTTCAAGGGTTCTTCAAGGGTGAGCATCTTGCTTTTTATTCCCCAAACTTGCAATAGTTTTCTACCTATCTTGCTTGCTGTTTTAGCTCTTATGTATAACATGAAATAGGCTCATATTTTCCTGCTCTAGCACTTTCATTAAGGTCACTTTGTGGTTTGAGTGCAAACTCACCCTTATAGGCCTTGTTTGATCCATTTTGTTTCTCCTTTCATAAGGTTTTGTTCACTTCAGTGTTTTGGTCTTTTGGCCACTGAAAATCAGTGTATTTTAGTGTCAAAAAAGGATGGTTTGAAGTCTTGCATAGGGGAGGGACACCCCTCTCCCTTCATGGTTTGTTTCCTTGTTTATTGAGCTCAAAAGGGTAGCATGTGTGCTTGATGATCCTTGGCCTCATTTCAGAATTTTTTTAGGCATTTTAGGTCATATGCAACCTCTGTTTTTGGCCGGATTTATGCCTCCTTGCATGCTTGTAATACTTGCTTTGTATTGCTCTACTTTGCTTAGAAGTGCATACCATGATTAGGCCATGATCCTTGTGTAAGTTGGCTTAGTTCCATGAAGTTTCTAGTGTTGTTTTTCCATGCTTAAGGTCTGTTGGTTATCCATTTAGTCATGCTTGACATGTGTGTTAAGGTTGCTTTGTATTTTGGCTTAAAGGCTTTGAGCATGTTGGCCTCTAGTATGTATGTTTGTGATTACCCTCATGATTTAACATCATCTAAGGACCACATTTTAGTCCAAGAATCATGCTTGTATGTGTGCATGCATGGCCTCTTTCATGCCTTGAGGGTGTGTCCTCTTATGCCTAGGAATGAGCCTTAGTGCATATGCTTCATGGGAGATACTTTAGCTGCCATATTAGGAGTTTTTAGGGTCCTATTTTGTATGCAAAAATTCTTTTTTTTATTTGCTTTGATCATGCCATGAGAAGTCATGTTGGTGGGGGGAAGTTGTCCCCTTTTGTGCCTTAACTTTGGGACCATAAGTTTGCATGTTCACATGAGTTGATTGTCTATCATTTTGAGCATTTTTGGTGCTGTTTAGAGGAGAATAAAGGTCTGTGCCTTTACCACTTTTAGGCCCTCTTGCATGCTTGCTTCATGTTTGTTGCATGGTTATTCCATTAAGCCTTGTAGCATATCAATCCCATGGTCAAGTTGGTCCATGTTTGCATCATGTTTGTACCTTGTATGCTTGGCATCATACATTTTGTCATGTCGGTTGCATAATGCTTGTTGTGCTTTGTATCTTGGTGGCATAGTGCATTTGAGCCTTATGAGCATAACATGCATTGCATTTACTTGGTTTGGGGTGTCAAACCAAGTGTAGGAATCAAGGACCATTCATACTTCAAGTGATGTAATGTGTCTCGATTCCCGGTCATCGGGACCTTTGACTCCAACTTGATAAGGCCTCGGTTTTCATTTTGTTTGTTGCATACATCCTTACATTAAGTGGCAAATTTGATCCCTTGAGCCATCATGCACCATTGATGGCTCAAAGATCGAAGGTCATGCTTCTTTGAGTTGAAAATATGATAAGAAGTATGACCATGCTTACATGTTTCCAAAAACTCCATACCATGCACTGTCTGTTCTCTGTTTGCTGTCAAATTGTCTTCTGCAGGAAGTTTCTGCCGACCGGCAGAATTTAGTGCCGACCGGCACTATCTGGAGTGCCGATAGATCCAATACAATGCCGATGGGAGTTGTGAAGTGCCGGTGGTAATTCTGTCCGGCCGGCGGTGCTCTGCAGGATGCAAGAAACTTGCTCCAGTACTTTGGTAATTTTCAGAAAGACAAGGCAGTACAAACAGAGGCGACAGGAGTACAGTACGGGTTTTCCGGACGAGACGGATTTGAGCATGCATCATTCGTGCATCCCGAGGCAGAGGCTGCGGCCACCCCTTTTCTTTCCTTCGCCACCTTTTCTTTTAAATTAAATTAGGAATTTTTGTAATAATTTTATTTGTTTATTATTTGGGACTGTAATATTCATTCGGACCCTCTGAGTGAGGGTAAACATGTAATAAGTGTGGGTGAGTGTGTGTATGTCTTCCAATCCCCATTTCTTTCTTCCCTTTTTATTTACCTGCTTATGATGGTAGACTAGGGCATTTTTGAAATTAGCATACCATATGATATGCATGCGTGCATTCATGCATTTGTTGACATGCACCGGGCTCGGTACATCATACTAACCGTATTCGTATTTTCAAATTTCAAAATTGAATACATGAATCAG
The DNA here is from genome assembly GCF_055761805.1 of Camellia sinensis. Lineage (NCBI taxonomy): Eukaryota > Viridiplantae > Streptophyta > Magnoliopsida > Ericales > Theaceae > Camellia > Camellia sinensis. The sequence goes on along the minus strand of NC_138961.1, from coordinate 210,175,100 downwards.
TTGGTTGCATATCGGGTGCCATATTTAGGTTAACCGAGCCTAACTAAAATTTCATCTTGTATGTGTTGCATTAGGCAAAATAACATGAACTAGGACATGCACATTTGTTAACTAGTTTATTGTTTTGGCACGGAGTACAATGTAAGTGGTTATGCTTTAGCATCCAACATATGTGTGAATGTTGCCATAATAAGTATGCTTGCCATGCGGCTAAGTGTTTACATGAGATAAATTGCTTGAATGCCTGTGGGTGGAGGTCAAATTGCTTCAATTGGGATAATGCATTAAAACTGTGAATTTTAAAGCCCACTAGATAGTGGCAAAACCATCTTTTCTAAAAGCCCTCTTGAGGGTGGCAAAACCTGCATTTTAGCCTACTTGCGAGTAGCAAACCATTTTCAAAACAAACATGAAATGTTTTGTTCCAATTTAGGCGACTTGGTCTATACTTGTTTGCTGCACGCATAACGTAGTAATTCTAGGCTAATAATCGGAATAAGAACACATAAAGTTTTCAAATACGGATATCACGGTTAGTAGAGGCCGGTCTTCGGACCGGGCGAAAGGGGGTGCTCATAGCTGACCTTCCCCGATCGTACCCAAGCTCCCGAGCCGAGACAACTCCGGTGATGACGGACATGTGGCCTTCGGCACCGAGTCAGGGTTTCCTAAATTCTCCCATTTTAAAATATTTAGGTGGCGACTCTGTATCTGGCAAAGCAGTCCATGTTTGGCACTACTTTTTCAAAAATCTGTTTCTCAAAACGATTTGCCAGATTTGGACTCTTTGGTTCAGATTAAGAACCGTGACACAAATCGAGTCCGAACTGTAGCGAGGTCCCTCGCGGACATGTTACAGCTGTTATGCTGTCCGTTTTTCTGTTCATTATTTCCTTGTTATGCTTTATTTATCTTTTTGCAAGGTAGTTTAGTATCATTGCATCCGACCAGGTAGATATCCCCCGAGCACTCTGGGTTAGAGGTCGTAGACTTAATCGATCTAGGGATCTGATAGACCGACAAGCAGTGTTCCTTTCTTTAACCCCGGTTACCAGACGAAGGTCAAAAAGGCGCAGCGTATCGGTACAGCGGTCGTCAAATCAGTGGTCTACCCCACCAGTGAACAGTCAGGCTGAGGTCTCAGTTTCCACTGCAGGGACAGATATACTGGTTGTTCAGATAGACCAGCACAATATGGCAGGTATAGAGGAGATGATGTGTCAGCTCTAGGAGAGTATGAAAACCATGCAGCAGGACGCTGCCCGTCAAGCGAAATTTGCCGCACGCCAAGCCGAGGTTATGGCACAACCGACAGAGTTGATTGCTAGACTTCAGCAACAGCAACCACCACAGCAAGCCGGGGCATCTGTTTCGCACCAGGTTCCTCCCCCACCAAGAATTTCCATACTCGGGGAGACTGCTAACGTCTAGGACAATACGGACGATCCAACAGGGCCAATTCCGCCCCCGATCCTACCCCGGCTATCCAAAGCACCTATCAACCCACCGGATTCTCCTTTTGAGTTCGAGGTGGACCCCACAGCACTAAAAGTGAGCAAGCTCAAAAAGCTATTCAAGAAGTCCCAGGGCGTGAAATCCATTCCGGATATTGAGGATGGGTACACCGACTCAGCCATGACTCTGCCAGACCAGTTTAAAATGCCGCACATAGACCGTTTCGACGGGTCTGGAGATCCTATGGTGCATTTGCAGTTGTTTTCGGACATACTAAGGCCGATGGGCCTCTCCAGATTGCAGAAGCTTTCCTTGTTTGGCCGGACCGTGTCGGGTGTAGTGGCTATTTGGTATGCAAAACTAGAGGACTCTGTTAAGAGGAACTGAGAGGAGATGGCTAAGGCCTTTGTAGCCCAATACTCCTATAATACACAAATTGAGGTCACAACTCGTGATCTCGAGACAACTAGGCAAGAGCCGAAGGAGAGCTTCTCCGATTTTGTGACCTGGTGGAGGGCCAAGGCCTCGATGATGACCATCAGGCCTGTTGACAAAGATCAGATTCGAATGGTTGCGCGCAACCTCCAGCCCAAGCTCATGCAGAAGATGATCGTTCTCCCCCTCCCCACCTTTGCAAATCTACATGAGATAGGAGTGCAAATCGAGGACGCTATGAAACAGGGGCTCATTGATCAAGAGAGAAAGCAGCCCAAGAGGGCATTCAACTGCAGTACGAATGCAGGCACAAGCAGTGCTGCAGCTGCCAGGGCTTCAGATGTGAGTATGGTCACCACCACCACCACCACCACCCCAAGAACCCTTTCAGCTACACCATTCACCGGTGCATCCGGAAGTAGCTCACAAACAACCAAGTTTCCACTCCGAGGCCAAAGAACCTTCACCCCACTATACATGTCTTTGTCCAAGGCTTTGGGGGTTTTGATCAGGAAAGGGCACTTGAAGCCCCTAGAGCCGCGGCCGTTGCCAGAAAAACTTCCCCTCCCCCACAACCTAGCTAAATAATGCGCGTTTCACCAACAGCATGGTCATGACACCGACCAGTGCTATAGATTGCGTCACGAGATTCAGGATCTCATTGACAACAAGGTGATCGCTCCTCCGGAGAAACCGAATGTCACAACCAATCCTCTCCCACCACATAACCAAGCTCCACCTCCCAAACGCATCAATATGATCCAAACTGGGGTTGTGTCATACAACCCTAGCATATATATCACCCCTTCTCACCTACCCAAGCCGGAGGTGTTCATTCCTGACAGCACTGACTTGTGCATGTTGGACATCTCCCAAACCCAACCTGAAACGATGGTGGTGGCTATCGAATATAGAAGTGGGATGACTGTGGGGGCAGATGAGAATGATTCTACAGAGCCTGAGGGGTCTGCGAGCCTCATATACAACCCACGCGGTCACATTACATCAGCAGGCCAGGCTAGGCCAAACGTGGAATTGCCAGAGGGAGCAGATATTTGTGTAGTATGGGAGGATTGACTTAATCCGGGGCTATATGACTTAGCGGATCTAGAAGAGGACATTGTTACCGTCAACCCACTTCCCATCCATGACCAAGCACCTCATCCTCACCTTAACCTTATCTATACACTACCTTTTTCCTTAGACCCCAGTATACATATCACTCCATCCCATCTGCCCAAGCCAAAGGTGTTCATTGTTGAAAGTACTGATTTGTGCATGATGGATACACCCACTCCGGTTTGAACACCCCAAGAGCGCCAAATGGCCAAACCCACTTCTGCTAAGATGTTGAGAATGATTGAAGACCTTCAAGGAATGGTAGCAGATTTAACCTTTGGGGTTTCAACCCCGTCAAAGAATTCTCTAATCTTAGGATAAACTAAAAGTGGAATGGGCCAATCAAAAGCGAACATGGTCAAAACAAGTAGCAAAAATGAGTCTAGGGTAACTATTGATCCCCTATGCACACCTTCGATGGGCTATTGAGACTTTGAAGGTCAAAGGATTGAACAAGCAGCAAGTGTTTGCAGTTGTTGCAAAGACTATGGATGACACTTTTATCATTTAGGTTGAGAGCATTTTGAATCAGGGGAAAAACAATGAAAATGGATGCTTTACCAGAAGCACTCATCTTGATTCCCATCCCAAGCCCATGAATACCTAGCCAACACCTGCCAATCCCTTTGCCAATATTTCTAAACTTGACGCTTCCTCTTCCTAAAAATGAACCTTCGCCCATCTCTATATGAGCCCAACCTGTGCATTGAAGGTACTGATGGAGAAAGGCTATCTCAAACCGCTCAATCCTCGACCTCTCCCTAATCCTTTCCCACCTAGACATGACCCTAACCAATATTGCACATTCCATCAGCAATACGGTCATCATACTGACCGTTGTTTTCGCCTTCACCATGAAATTCAAGACTTGATTGACAATAAGGTCATCAGCCCACCAAAACCCAAAGCTGTCAATAAACCTCTCCCTAACTGCAATAGATTGCCACCCCATAACATAAATCCCATCCATGGTTTGCCAACAACTAACATTGACCCTAGCCAGCATGGCCAAGGAGATATGTGGGGACAACTAGGATAATTATGAGGCTCAATATGTGACACTCAATTCGAAAGTTTGAAATAAATCCTACTGGGTGTAGATGTTAGTATTGCTGAATTGAAGGCTACTTTGAACCCTCTTATGGGCTGCTTGAAGTTGTTTTTGAATTCTACAAATGGACTTGGAAAATGAAAACCCCTTTTGTCTCCAGGGTGCTGATTTTTTTTTTTTTTTTTTAGTTCTATCCTATAAATAGTTGAGTTGTGAGTTTTATTTTCTTTGTCTTTTCTCGCGTTGTTGCGTCAGTTAAGTCTTTTCCTTTGAGTCACTTTTATGTACCCTCAGGTCTTTGTCTTTATAAGAAAGCGGGAGTCAAGTTTTTTTTATCATTCTTTCATGCCTACAGTAATACATGTGTGACCTTTTAAAAAATAGAAAAGCTTCAACAAAATTTTGTTTTTTTAATGAGATTCCGTTAATAAACGTGAGTGTTGAGAAGGATCCCCCAAATAGTTTGAGTGAATTCTGACTTATCGGCACAAAGTCCTTCATGATCTCAAAAGTTTAAGTTGCTTCTTCAGTTGTTTCTTCTACAAAACTTGCGAAGATAGATTCAGAATTGTGTGTGGTATTCTGCATTGTCCTAGGGATGCTCTTCACCTTTAGGCAATCATTTTGGCAAGCACAAGATGGCTTTCAGACCTCACAGTCATAGAATTTCTCCCCCTGGTGTTTTCATTATTTCAGAAAGAAATGGATAAGTGAAGCCAAAAAAAGAAGAAAAAGAAATGAAGAAAAAGAAAAAAGAAAAAAAGAAAAGGGAAAAGAAATCAACCATCAAGCCAGGGGCATTCATTCGAATGAAGTCCAATCAACTGTGAGGAAGGGAACTGTTGTTTGAATTCGGGGAAGTTAATGCGAGGAAGTACCACATTGCAAGAAGAACCAACTCTGAAAATGGAGCAAAAGAAAGAAAGAAGACATGCACAAGGGAATAAAGAACCAAACTCAAATAAAAGTGAAGCCAATTCCCGTGTCAGGGCAAGGATGACTATTGATCAAATTCACCACAAGTGTTGTAACACTATCCTTGAGAGGCTTGCTAGGCCGAAAACCCAAAAAGGCGGCCTAGGCAAAAGTTAGAGCATGAAAAATGAGAAATCAAACAAATAGAGCTCGCAAGGTTGAAGACCCCAAAAGGACAACTTTGGCAAAAGTTAGAGTACAAAAGGAGAGTATCAAAACCTGAGTGAACCTTAGCCATGAACTACGTTGACCCGATTTCCATTCTTGGGATACGTAGGCAACTTCATCCTGAAGTTTGGTCTTAACCATATCCATCTTGTTTGTCTCGACCCAATCATCTTGTCCGATTCACGTCGCCAGCTTCACATCAATCCATGAGCTACACCGACTACTGCACATATCAGACTTGCATTGGGTAAGAAAGAACTAGCTTGAATCAGCAAGTGGAGAAATTTTCAATACTTGAACTTATCAGTTGAATCTCTAACTTGAGCAAAAAATGAATCAAAGCTCGGGTTTTACGAAATTGAGTTTTAAAGGGAACATAAGTAATACTAGGGGCACTATGAATGATCATTCAACTTGAGTCTTTTTCTGCTTTTGGGTCAGTTGTGAGTTCATTGTGTTATGCCTGGTGTTTGTTTCAGTCTGCACTATTCATCAAGTCACCATAACATGTCTGTAGCTTAAAAGCGCTCTTCATCGAGTCACCATAGTGTGTTTGTCACTCAAAGCTCAACAGAGTGGCATTGCCAAAATTCCATAAACAAATGTTCGCTCCAAACTCAAAAACAAGTCCATGTGTGGAATTTATAAACAAACTGAGAGTGCCCATACAAAGGGCATCGCATTCATGATCATTGCAAAGTGTATGTGAGGAATCCGTCACTACTTTGGAGGAAAATGGAGTATATTCTTAGCATGTTGGGACAGAAGAGAAGCATCAGTCTGATTGGTTGGCAACCGTTCTAGGATCTGATGATCCCCATCACACGTGCCTACATAATATTAAAAAGGTGGCCAGTGACTGGTTATTAGGGGCACTTTTCAGTACATCTGACCATGCTATCCATCGAACAAGGGGCATGAACCCAACCAGTGGCCAATGACTAGACACCAAGGGCAATTTCCAGTACATCTGATTGGGTCATGAATTAAACAAGGGGCGTGAACCTAACCTTTCTCTCAATCCGCTTAAAGCCATTTATCGGGCACTTTTCCCTTGATTTGGGTGAGCTCACCCCCATGATGATTCTGATATGATTTAGCTTTTGAAAGTTGTCTCCGACCATTTCAAAACTTTGTTGGGATTGCCATTTTCCCCTCTGATTAATACATGTGCTTTGGATTATGCATACATGCTTATACATTCTGGGTGATTTAAATTGCATGATTGGTTGCTCCTGTTTCGTCGAGTTACCTTTCGCAGTGTTTTTCAATTACATTTTAATAAGTTGTGGCAAGTTGATTTCAAATAAATTGTGGCAATTTACCCTACACTCATTTCATAAGGCACATGACGCATTACTCTGAGTACTACTCATTTCCCTCTACATACCATGCATCTTTCAGTTTGTATCGCACTGTTTTGTGCACCTTGAGTTCACACTGTTATGTGCATTCACCTTGTGTCGCACTGTTTTGTGCACCTTGTATCGCACTGTTTTGTGCATTCATACATCTTCACTTTGTATCGCACTGCTTTGTGCACCCTATCTCGCACTATTCTGTGCATTTTGTATCGCAATGTTTTGTGCATTCGTACATCTGTCCCTTGTATCGCACTGTTTTGTGCACCTTGAGATCGCACTGTTTTGTGCACTTTGTATCGCACTGTTTTATGCACCTTGAGTTCACACTTTTTGTGCACTTTGTATCGCACTGTTTTGTGTATTCATCTTGTATTGCACTGTTTTGTGCACCTTAAGTTCACATTGTTTTGTGCACTTTGTATCGCATTGTTTTGTACATCTTGTATCGCATTATTTTTTGCACCTTGCATCACATTGTTTTTTGCATTCTACCTTGTATCGCACTATTTTGTGCATTCACCTTGTATCACACTATTTTGTGCACCTTGTATTGCACTGTTTTGTGCATTCACCTTGTATCGCACTATTTTTGCACCTTGCATCACACTGTCTTGTGCACCTTGCATCGCACTGTCTTGTGCACCCACAGTAGTGTTTTGTGCATTCATTTACTCTCCACTATTTTGTGCACCTCACTCACACTGTCTTGTTCACTCACTGGTTTTAGGAGACCTTAAATCCTCTAAAGGTGCAATTCCTTTGGTGTTTGTTGTGCCCAAACTATTTCAGGCGGTTTGGTATAGCCACTTGATTGTGTTTGTAGTGAGTTCCTAGGAGATCAATTGAGACGGTGGAAACTAAAGTTTGAATGGCGAGGCCTAGAACGCAAAGGTTCAAAATTTTCAAGACTAAAGTCGGGTTTAAATACCCAGGGATGTATCCTCAGCTTGAAATCTGTATGGCAGCCCCATAGGTTGAGGCAGCTTGTATGTGCCACAATTCTGGATACTGAACTAACCTAGTCTATCACCCTGTTGGAGAATAGGGAAAGTTGCAAACATAACTAGGGAGAAAAGTAGATGAAAAAGAAGAGGAAGAGGAAGATCCCCAACAGCATGAGATAAGTCATCACCAGTTACCCCTATAAGGTACTTTCACTTCCTAACTACTACATCATATCCATTATTATCTATTACCTCTATCGCATGGCATATAACATCTATTGCATGTGTTTACTACATTGTCCATTACATCCATTACATCGTACCATTTTATTGTCCGCATCCTTTCCATGTTAAGCTTAGTTTGGCATGTGCTCGTATCTTTGCCTCGTTGAAACATGGTTCTGTCATGTGTAAGTACCCATACTGCACTGAGGCCAGTATTGAGGGTGTCGACACCTTTTTTGTGTTAAACGTGGTTTGGTTAGTGTCCATGCCCTTTCTAGGTAAGACGTAGTTCAGCCTACGCCCCTTATTCACTTCATCCATTGCATTCATTGCATCGTACTTTGTCTTGTTGCATTCGGCATTTAGGATCATTATCTTTCTCCTGCAGATCATTCCTCACTTATATCATACCACCCAATTACTTGTACTCTTTCTCTTTCTACGAAAAACATAGTTTTTCATGTTCTTGCACCCTTTTCATGTTGAAACATGGTTCTGTTATGTGTAAGCATCCATGCTGCGCTAAGGCTAGTATTGAGGGTGTAGGCACTTAGCCTGTGTTAGGCATCGTTTGGCTCATGCCCACTTTTTTTCTATATAAAACGTAGTTTGATTTGCATCCCCATTTCTTTATGATATTTGTATGGTAAGGACAGCTTGTGGTTTGTTGATTTCATTATATACATACATTGTATATCATTTTGCATTATTTCATTGCATTGTGTATCATTTGCATCCTGCCCCTGAACTATACTAGTTTGGTTCTTTGCAACAGGATACGTAGGCAACCCTTGGGTTCAACCAACTACATGTGCATTTGTTTTCTTGCCCAAGTCTTGCAGCCTCGTTAAATGGGTCATCTTTAGGCTTTGACATTCACTCACGTCATTCCATGACTTCGAATTCTATCAAAGAGGGGCAACTGTAGACACCCCATTTTTGACCGCCCCCAAGACTTGGGTGCTTTGTCCTACACACTCGATGATGAAAGTTGCGTTGAGTGTAGTTTGGGTTCTCAATGAGGGATTTAAGTTCAAGCTCCAAAACCAATCCCAAACCCTTCATATTCATACTGTTCCTACCCTAGAAATTCATTTTTGAACATTGTGCCACGCTACACTAAGTTTAAAACAGTGGAACAGGGGAGCACATTAGGAGTCGGCCATACCACATTAGGAGTCGACCAGCTCTCTCTGGCGAGAAATACTGTTTTGGGCGGAAATCAGCCAGCTGTCCATTTTTGAAGATATTTTCGACCTATTTTTACTCAAATTCTATAAATACGAGCATATATCTAAGTGTTAGAGGATGGAAAAATTTCAAAGAAGCAAAAACATAGTTGAGAGCCCCTCCTTCTTATGCAAGCTAACCTTGAGATATTTGATCATCCATACACCATATCTATACACTACATACAACCTTAGAGCCATAACTTGGAACCATGGTTGAGCTTTGTGAATCACAATTCAAGCTTGAGAGTGTGCTTGGACCAAGTTTAGTTCACAAACAAGAGCTTACCTTCTTTAAGAGGTATAAGCTTACCACATTTCCATTGCTTTCATTTCTATCTTTCTCTGCCTATTTCTTGTATTTTTGTATTGTTTTGATCTTATTTCAAGTGTTGGAACTTAGATTTGAATAGCTACCAAAGGGTAGAAAGGGTTAACACCCTTTCTTGCACTCGACTTCATAGCTCACACCCTTGTTTTACATTCTTTTTTTGCCTTTTAAATTGATTTTCAGAGTTTAAAAAAGGCTAAAAAACATGGTTTGAGGTCTCAAAAATGGAGAGGTTAGCCACCTCTCCTTACTCTTGTTCACTAGCCTTGTATTTCCTTGTTCTTTCCTACTTTTTTTTATACTCTTTAATATGATTTTTTGGCTACTATTTTTAGCATGATAGGGGTTGTTTTAGGGCTGTCCTAATTTATTTAATTAGTGCATGCTTTGAAATATCTAGATTGTTGTGTTGTAAGTCCTCATATCTAGCTACTTGTGTTGTGTTACCAATGCTTTGATAGCTTCTCTTTGTTTAATTTTCATGTTGAAGAGTCTCATTCTAATAATTGATCCCACAATCATTTATGCAACCTCCCTCTTTTCTTCTTTTCTTTTGTTTGAGAGTCACTTCAACCAATCGATGGTTATTCAAAGCATGAGAAAAAAACCTATGCTCAATGGCTTAATCTCTACGGAGGTTCATCGTCAAGGCATAGGCTCTCTTTCATGCTTATGATCACTTCTTGTTTGATGTTTCTTCTTATTTAGTGGACTTAACCATCACTTTGGACAAATTGATTAAAGAATGGAAAGAACTAATAAAATTGGCTTAAAATGAACTAAACCGACATAAAGAAAATATTTAGAGTTGGTTGAATTCGGTTGGACGTTATGCCAAGTCCATCGTATTGAGAATTGTCACGTATCAATCAATGATATGTTGATTAGATTGAGGGCTTGTCTACTTTCGTCTTTGAGCCTTCATGATAAGAGGGAGGGGGTGGTTTTCTATTACATTTATTCAATTTTTTCCAAACATGCTCGAAATCATCAAGCCATCAAATTGTGCTTGTTGGTGGTTTCGAACTCGAAATCGTTCTTCTCTTGAGTTTCCCATGACAGAGAGGAGCAGAAGGGACAAACAGGGCCTTGAATGGCTCTGTCTACACTGTTCTCACCTCAGAGCACAAAACATTTTTGGTATAAAATTAGTGTACGACTGACACTTTTTTGACCCGGCCAGATCTCATTTGGGGCCGATCGGCTCCCAATGTTTGGCAAGTAGTGAGTTTTTTTGCAAAAACAGAGGGCAGTGGCTGACGGTGAGGCAAAACAGTCTGGACAGACAGAGCAGCTTCTAGGCACTATGCATGCAATCATTGTGCCTTATGTTACTTGTATTCATATTATTATCTTATTATTGTAATTATTGTTGTTGTTGTAAATATTAATTGTTGTTGTAATTGCATTGGATATTATTGTCACGTAATTAGTATTGACATAATATCTTTGTTGTAATAAATTAGATAGTTAGCTTAGTGTCCATTGAATTTGTAATAAGTAGTTAATTAGCTTAGCTAGTTTTACTTCAATTTATTCGTATGGTTTTGTAATAGTTAGCTATTAATCCAGACATTTAGACACTTATTCAGACACTCTTGCACGAGGGCAAATATGTAATAATGGTGTATGTCTCCAGCCCCCATTTCTTTCTCCTTTTTTTTACCCGCTTATGATGGTAGCATAGAGCATCATATTTACTTAGCATTCCCATGTTCACATACACTTGTTTCATGTACATTTAGGTTCGGCTCATCATACGAACCAATGTCAATTTTAATTTCATTGCTTGAAAACGTGATTCATCACATGTCATGAATTGGATCATATACCATGCTCATAGCCGAGCCTATAAAAATTGCATAAATTTGTGCATTGCATTAGTAACATTGTATTATTTAGAAACATGCATATTTTCTAATCATTTTTTTTTATTTGGCTTGCCTTAGAGTACTAGGTGAGCACTTGTTGTTTTTGCATATCACGTTGTATGTCTATGTTGCCATATCATGCATGCTTTCCATGAGGCTAATTGCTTAGTTGATATACTTGTTTGAATGCCGATAGATGAAGGCTAATTGCTAAAATTGGAATAAATTGATTAATGTACATACAAACTCACTATTTCAAGTGACTAGTATCAAAAACAATTTTCAAACAAACATGAAATCAAAGAGTTCCAACTTTTCTAAATTAGTCTATTCTTGTGTGCATCACTCAGTAAAGTTAGCCTAATAAATCAGAATAAGAGCATATAATGTAAATAAAAATCACATCATGATTAGTAGAGGCCGATCTTTGATCAAGTGAGTGGGGTGCTTAATTCATGACCTTCCCCTCTCATACCTAAGTTTCTAAGCTGAGACACTTTAGTGATGACGGACACGTGGCCTTTGGCATGAGTCATGGCTTCCTAAATTTTCCAAAAATATTTAGGTGGCGACTCTGTAATCTGACAAAGTAGTCCATTTTTGGCATTTGATTCAAACATCGATTTTCCAAAAGAATTGTCAGATTTGGACTCATTTGTGTTTATCTATTTCATATTACATTTGTGAAATCAGATTCAGAACCACAGGAGTCCGAACTGTAAGGCTATCGTATCCGAAAGGAACACGAAAAGCAAGCTACAGTCCCCAGATTGGAGATCTTCTTTGACCATCAGTTACAGGACAATGATGAGGAAAGGGCTGAACCAAGCATCAAAGTTAGGCAAAGCACGAAAGATGGCTCAGACAGTAGCGAGGTAGAAGTAGGGGCAGCACTGGCCAATCCCCTAACAGATCTTGCGGTCGACCTAGAGAACTTAGGGGATAACTTTACTGTCTCCATGATCGGGGAAGAACCGGGTGTGGACCCAACCAGTGGTATGTTGGATGCATCAAAGGCGCCGTATCTTACTTGGCAATTGGAGGAGGGCTTTCTTTCTAGTCCTAAATCAAGTGATGAGCCAGAATTTGATTCCACTGAGTCTATGGAGTCGGGATCAGATTCAAGTTCTTCTGGGTCTGAATCTGGCATTCCCAGGAGTGGTAACCCGGATGCTAACGTCCTGTCTAGGTCTTCATTCAGGTTTTGTTTTGAGTTTATAACCGAAAATCTGGACCTTTTGAATGAAAGCGTTACAGATTCTGTGTACTTCTCTGTGTCGCTGTTTTATTATATTGACCTAGATTTTTAGAATTTTAACAAAAACGAAGACGAAGAAATTCCTCTGGCTTTGAAAAAGTTGATTAATCGAGAGGAGGAGAGGTGTGCTAAGCCTTGTTTTGATGAAATCATTGCCATTAATGTGGGTATTAAGAAGGATTCGCACTTGGTCCAGATCAGGTCCACGTTGTCTTCAGGGGAACGCAAGTGTTTAATCGCTTTATTAAAATATTTCAAAGATGTTTTTGCGTGGTCCTACGAAGACATGCCTAGAATCGACCCTGAGATCGTAAAGCATCAGATCCCACTTGACCCTGAGGCCCGACCAGTCAAGCTGAAGCTATGCAAAATTCATCCGAATTGGGCACTAAAAATCAAGGAAGAGGTCACCAAGTAGATTGCTATAGGATTCTTGCCAGTACCTGAGTATCCGAGTTGGTTGGCCAATATCGATCCAGTATCGAAGAAGGATGGCAAAATCTCGGTTTGTGTTGACTTTTGAGATTTGAACAGAGCCAGTCCGAATGATGACTTCCCATTGCCGCATATTGATGAGTTAGTAGACTTCACCGCAGGCCATTCGTTGCTTTACTTTATGGATGGATTTTCTGGGTACAATCAGATCTTGATGGCACCAGAAGACCGGGAAAAGATGGCTTTCACCATACCATGGGATACGTATTGCTACCAAGTCATGCCGTTTGGGTTGGAGAATGTTGGGGCTACCTATCAAAGGACTGTGACCACCATTTTGCATGACATGATCCACAAAGTGGTTGAGGTGTATGTGGACGATATAATTGTCAAATCCAAAGAGTGAAAAGGCCACTACACCGCACTAGAAAAATTCTTTCAATGGATCAGGGAATATAGATTGAGGTTAAACCCACAAAAATGTACCTTTGGCATAACGGCAGGGAAAATGGTGGGATTTCTGATCACGCAAAAGGGAATTGAAGTAAATCCTTCTAAAATCAAGGCCATCTTAGAAATGCCACCACCAAGGACTGAAAAGAAGGTGCGTGGCTTTCTGGATAAAGTGCAATTCATAAGACGGTTTATCAACAAATTGACCTTGACTTGTGAACCATTATTTGGTCTCCTGGAGAAAGGAAAGAAGTTTCGATGGGACAATCGATGTCAGTTTGCCTTTGAGCAGGTCAAGCAATACCTCCAAAATCCGCCTGTGTTATCGCCACCAGAGCCAAGTAAGCCTCTAATTCTGTATCTGTCAGTAATCGAGTTGACCATGGAGTGTATGCTAAATCAAGAATCTGAAGATAGAGTAGAGAAGGCCATCTATTACTTGAGCAAGAAGATGCTAGACTACGAGACCCACTACACTCCCTTGGAGAAAGCTTGCTTAGCCTTGGTATAGGCTACCAGGAAGTTGAGGCACTACTTGTTAGCTCACTCTGTAATCCTGGTTTCGTGATTAGATCCCATCAAATATCTCTTTGAGAAACTAGCACTTACAGGTAGGCTAGCTCGTTGGTTGCTTCTTCTCTCCGAAATTGATCTCAAATATGTTACATGCAAGTTAGTTAAAGGAAGAGCCGTAGCAGAATTCATGGCCGACCACCCAATAGAGGGCGATAAGGCGGTAGAATATTTGTTCCCAAATAAAGACATTCTGCAAGTCAAGAGGAAACTTAGACAATGTACTTTACGGAGTGTCCAATCAATATAATTATGGGATAGATGTGTTGTTGATAGCACCCAATGATTCCCATATACCCCTAGCCTTCAAACTCCGGTTCAAAGTTTCCAACAACGAAACAGAACATAAAGCATGCATTGCTGGTTTAGAAACTGCCCTAGAACTAGGGGCAATAAGGTTGGATGTCATTGGGGACTCAAACTTGGTTATTTCTCAAGCAAACGGAGACTGAAAAGTCAAAGAAGAGAAGATGAAGGTTTACCATCAGACCCTGGATATACTGATTCCGAGGTTTGAAAAGTTGACATTCACGCATCTGTTAAGAGAGAACAACCAGTTCACTGATGCACTGGCAACTCTATCTTCTATAGTAGACATCCTATTGGGAGTGAAGATGCGTCCAATCATTATCGAATAGAAATACACGCCGGCCTATGAGGCCATTGCCACAATAAATGAAGTGCAAGACAAAAATCCCTAGTATTACGATATTTGGAATTTTCTAGAAAATAAGACGTATCCACCAGGGGCAAATGCTAACGATAAACGGGGAATACGGTGTTTGGCTGTCCAATTTATCATCTGCAGAAATAAGCTGTATAAAATAGGTCATCTGGGAATGCACAAGCTGTGTGTGGAGGAAGAAGAATCGAAGTATCTCATAGAGGCTGTTCATGGAGAAGAGTGTGGGGCACACATGAATGGTGTGATGCTAGTGTGACGACCCCATCACATATAATGATTAGCACTTACTTAATTAAGGAGATTTGAATTTTAGTTGTCAATTATTCTAATTTAATCTAGAATTTATAAAAATTGAGATTGATTCGTATATGACCCTATTGAGGATTTATTTTGGAATTACAAATTGAAAGCCTAAATGGCTCAAGAGAGTACAAATGGTGAATTGAATTATTTTAATTTCAAGTATTAGACCATATGGGAGTTTAATTAAATATTCGATTCAGATTTATAAAATTGAGATTTGATTAATTGGATCCGAATTGGAGTTAAATAAGTTACGAGGATTAGGAATTAAGATTATTATAAATTAAATTTATTTATGAAGTGTTCAATTGAATATGTAATTTATTGATAGAAATCTTGAGTTAATTAGAAATTGAAGGCCATAATAATGTGAGAAGCCAAAATTGATGATGGAAATAAGTTTAATTTGATATTTAAATTGATGATGGAGAGCGTTTGGAAGTTTGATTAAATATCTGATTCTGAATGAAAAAATTAAATATGATTAATTGGGCCTTAATTGAAGTCAATTAAACTAATTAATTTATGTGGGATTTGTGATTGGGCTAATTAAGACTAATTAAGATTAAATGATGTCCAATTAGATTAAAATGTAATTGATATATTAATTTATTTTTAATAAAATTATAATACAATTTGGTGTGTTATGGAAAGTCCAAGGCAACAAGTGCTATATACATTTATATACATCATCAAGTCATGAATGTGCTGGGAGAAAACAAAGCCGAGAGGGAGAGAAAAGAGAACCGAGAGAGACAGAGAGAATTGTGTTAGAGAATTCAAGTCAAGGGAAAGGAAATTCAAGAAAGGAAAATGCAAGATCGTCAAGAAACTATCAAATTGAAGATTAAAGATAAGGATTTCAAGTTGAATCCTTGTATTACACTTGAATTAAAGATGAGTTTGGGTTCAATTTCATATAATTTGGAAGAAATTAGAAAATAAAGATGAAGAGATTGAGTTAGGTTCATGATTATGGAAATTAATTATTTTGGGTTTGATGTTGTGATTTTGCATGAAATTAAGCCTCATTGTTACATGCATGAGTAAATTCTACAAGTTTAATACTCTAATTATACATGCATCATGGATTTTGAAGAATTTGAACTAATTCAATCTCATATTTTGAAGAGAAAAATGAAAAAGCCTGAAAAAGATCAAACTTACGGAAATTTGGAATTAATCCTAAAGTAAGACAGCTTTGATTTTATTATGAAAATTATGAATTTGTTTGATCCATGCATGTAATTGAATTTAAAAGTTTTATTCGATTTCAACACATTTTGGAACATCTATGATCATAAATTAAGTTTTTGGTTAAAAATTGAGTTAAGTTGAAATTCTAAGAAATTGATTTTGTAATTCATTATTTAAGTTTGATTTTTGTTATTAATAAAGAAATTGAATTCCATTTTCACATACATCATGAAATTTGCAAGAGTTTTGAGAGTTTATTTCATGTTCTAAAATTTGTGGGTTTGAAATTGGGTTTGATATAGAGAAAATAAATTAAATCTAAATTTGGACAATATGAAAATAAATTATAATTTATATTTACGATTCAAAATTAGTTTGTTTTTAATTTAAATTTCTTAAATGTACATATTTTTGAAAAGGCCTTATAGCTTTAATTTATGTTTTATTAAACAAAGGAAAAAGAATGTTGGAATTATTATATTCATGAAATTATTGGTTTAATGATCAAGGAGATTTTTGTATTAGCAATTGGAAAAATTAGTCATGGGTTCATCTTTATTAATAAAATTACATGTTTAAATTGGTTCATGCAAGAGTTTAAGTTTTGAAAATGTGTTTGGAAATTATTTTGTTGATCTTGAAAGCACAAAAAAATTTTTGCCCGCTCGAGCGGTAAAGTCACCACTCGAGTGAACATTAAGGCCAACCAGTATTTTTTTACAGGGTTTTGCAGTCCGCTCGAGCAACCAAAGGTCCGCTCGAGTGAAGACCCTATTTTCAGCATATTTTGAAAATTTGCATTTAGTTCACATTTTTATTCTCATCTCTTTCCAAAGCATTCTAGACATGATTTATGGCTCAATAAAGATTAATAAGCTAACAATCAACATTAATTAGTTGATTAAAGAATAAGTCATTAACTTAGTAGTACTTGATTAAGAAGCCAAGTAAGGAATTGATTTATTCAGAAAAGAATGATTTAGTAATGAAAGAATATATGAAATGAGAACCCGATTCATTTGAATAAGAAAGAATAAGCATAGTAGAACTTCGGACTACTTAGACAGAAAAAGGCAAAAAAAAGTCAAGTTTGATCAAGGAATTGATATTGTGTTTCAATGAATATATGTTATAGGTTTGTGTAGGTCACGCGCTATCGTTTGCCTGATTTATCCGAATTGTCTGCATTATTTGATCTGCTAGCGAAGCCATCTGTGAGTAACAATGTTGTAAAGCTGTGTTCAATTATAATTATTTTCTGAACGATTAACTGTACTGTTTTCTAAAATGACATTGTTTACCAAGTAAATGTTTGTCCTATTTTATGAACTGTACTCGTGGCATCCATAGCGACTGACTAATTACTGTTACTGCTACTGCTACTGTTACTGTTACTGCTACTATTACAGAGATCTCTGTCAGCTCCTATCCTTGGAACTACTGTTACTGTATTAATGGCCATCAACTGGCGTTCGGTCTATTAAGACCTATTGTGCTGTTCTGCTATTGGATGTAACGCCCCAAATAACCCAACACAAATTAGGTACATCAACTAACATCCATCAAAGAATAATTGCAATTCTCCAACCTTTACATCATTAATCAATAAGGTTTGTACAAAAGCCCCACATGCGAATCATACATCCAATGATTTAGAAATACATGAATCTATAGCATGTAGAACATCAAATCCCAAAAATAAATAGAATGCCCTTTAAGGGCTTACATGCTCCAAGGCTTAAGCCTGGTTACACAAAAATGGTCTCTCGGACCTATACATGAATAGCCCATGGCTAGCAAAATAAATCACAACAAAAATAGAGTCATTTACTCTCCACAAAATATGTCCACGCCCTCAACTCGGCGAGATCACCACATCTTTTCCTGCACTAAAATCCCATAGGGGTGAGCATAAAGCCCAGTAGACAATCCTTAACAAAGTATATACGGTTATGCAAGATTTCCAATATTAAATGTAAATGCCATGCAATGCCAAGTAAAAGAGGATTTCATTTACATGCCCCTTTTTTTAAAAAAATCCCCATGTTCAACAATAACTTGAAATCTCAACAATTTCATAATTTATAATTTTATTCAATGGGGCGGTAAATAGGACTCAGGTAATTCCTAGGTGGGTGTCTACAAGTAGGCTTGACTAGCACTACCAAAAATCCCACTTTATCGGTTGTTAATCAGAAGGGAAGTGGTACCTCTTCCTCGCGTGTTTTTGGTCTTTCAGCCCGGACACTCAAGTCAACTTATCAATTCCACCTACACCTCCTATCCAGGCTTACCAACGTATTTACCCCATAAACATTTCCATGATTTCATTTCACAATATTTCATTCTCAATGAAAGTTCCAAATCCCAATTCAATGTTCACGACATGCAAGGTTTTAGAAGAGCCAATGCAACAATTATCTATACTACATCATGTTTCTCCACTTTCAACATAACTCCAACAAAAGTTTCATAAAGTTCAAAATTTTTGTTTTCTCTTTTCAATTCCATTCCAACCAATAGCCAAAAGTTTGCTACCATTTATCAATATACATATATCAATATGCCCACAATTCATACACTTCCAACATCTTAATCATTTCAAAACTATAGCAATATTTGGACAACAACTTCCAATCTCAACAATTCTCATATGTTAAGAAACCCATCATCAATATATATGCATTTGTATAAAAACAAGAAGTCCTCCATTTTCTTTACTTATCATGGCACACAACAATATATATATATATATATATATAATATCAACCATGTACCCTCATCTTCTTTCATATAAGGGAAACCCCAAATTTCTAGGTTTCTTTACCCACACAATGTATTTCTTCATTTCTTGGCAAAATCTCACCAAAAACATCATTTTTATGCCAATGTGCTTCAACTATTCAAGAAAGTCTTTCAATGAAACAAAAGATGAATTTCTTTAACAACCAACAAATTTTCTTGAGTCAAAAACCAAAACCTTTATAATATCTTTAAGAAAATCTCAAAATCAACTTCAATCTTGCATAAACAAGTATATATAACTCAAAGAAGTTCCTACCTCAAGCTTGATGAAGAGATTTGATAAAACCCTAGAATCAAAAGTTGTAGAAATTCGATCTCCACCGTACAAAGTGAAGTTCTTGCTTTGCTCTCCAAGATTTGTGAAAAAATGATAGATCAAAACTCAATGGATTACAAGAAATCAAGGGTTTTTGGTGTTTGATAAGAATTTTTAGAGAGATGGAGGAGCAAAATGATATTTAGAGTGAGAGAGAAATGTTCCAAAAGTGATATACACAACACAAAAAAAGGAGGAAAAATAGAGTTTTCGGACTCAGGTCCATCCCGCACGTGCGGTCCTCACCCCCCCCCCCCAGTGCGGCCCTTCTAATCCGCACCACACCCCACACTTGCATATAATGTAGCCTCCAGCCCAGAAATTTTTTAGTTCGATTCTAGGCACTTCGGACCTAACCTCGCACTCTCCGAAACAAGAGAAATTCAGCACCGGAATAAACACGAACAAAAACTTGTGGAGAAACTCCAGAACACAATAAACCCAAACAATTAACAAGTACTAAGTTAAACTGACGCCCCAACAAGAAAATTCCAAGGTTAAACAAGGGAAAAAGGACGAATAGGACATATGGTCATCACATTGGATGTACCACGTATAACTGCTATGATTTTTAAATGACTGATATGACATGAAATATGAGACATTGATTGAATAACTGATCTACAGATGCAATTGACTGTTTTAATTACTAAAAGGACATTCATTCTTATCCCCTTTAGACATTCGTTAGCTCACAGTTTATTGTATATATGTAGGTGGTCAGGCACCAGAGCAAAGTAAGTGACGTCAGCCTAATTTCATTTTGTCAAGCCAACCTACTGTGCCTCCACGAGGTTCCAAACCGTTATTGTTAAGGCTTTGTTTTGGGTGGTCTAAATCCACCTCTTTTAAATGAATGCCATATGGAGTCAAGTGAATGTTTCATAAGTTGTTTTGGCTTTGGGATTTAAATCCCCAACATGTCTTTTATTTTCTACTTAGACGTGTTTTGGACTTCAGTTTTTACATATATATTGAATATGGACTTGGACTTATGTCTGTATTGGTATATACATATATAAGTTGTTTGTGCATTTAAGTCCTCATAGCTCTTTGGACATTATGTTTTAATATTTACAAGCTTCCGCCAGCCCCTCCTATTGTGTAATTGTTATTACTGTCAAGCAAGCCTTTGGTAATCACGGATTACTAGCCGATTACGATGCTAAACCCTTAGGGGCGGGTTTCGGTCATGACAGAGTGATATTAGAGCACGAGTTAATACCTCACACAAGTGTCCATTGAGCATTAGAATGTCTAGAACGGATTTAAGTTTTATGCATATAATAAGTAAGTAAGAAGTTGTGCATCCATAAATATGTATATATGTTTGCGTAATATGTTTAAGTAATGAAATTAATAATTAAGAGCTGTTATAGACTTTTGATAAAACTGGAATCTGTTGAATCAGTTTAGCAATGAGGCTGAAAGCTAAGAATTATGGTGAGATTTTTGAAATTTCTACTGTTATAAGGAAATCAGAATATTTGACTAGTGCATTGGTGAGTATAAGTATGTTGATTTGTGGAAACATAGTATTATGAGAAATTAGAATCTTTAATGGAAGCCATGAAAGTTATATGAGTTACACGTCAAATTGGACTATGAGAATACTTAGGAAATTGAGGAATTTGATGACCAATGAAATATGTGAAACTATGGTAACTGAGGATGGGAGAGTTATTTGATATGCAAGATGACATATTTTGGCAGGAACCTATTATGTGAAATGTTAAACCGTAGAGTCTCATGCCTTTGTCAAATGACCTTGATAGTCCGATTGGAATCACGTTTGGCCAACGTAACTTCGAATTGGAAATTCTTAGTAAATTCCATGGGAATGAATAGGTTACCCTGCCAGTGTCCTTATATACCTATATGTGTATGTCTACTTGTATATGATATGTGCTTTGTGTTATAATCTAAGTCAGTTAAATTAACCCAAGTGTTATCAACCATCTTCTTGTGTTTAACCCTTCTCTCCTGTCATTAGGAAAAGATGGTGAAAGGTGTGAAGGAAATGGAGGTTGAATCCTTATCAAAGCGTCTAGACAAAGTAATAGTGTTAGAGAATATGATGAAAGTTGTGCAAACATGCCATGAGAAAATACAAGATCAAAAGAAAAAGCTAAGTGTGAAGTCAATGAAGGGACTAAAGAATATATTTGCGAGTGTTATGATAGGAGAGATGAGCAATCCTAAGCAAGGTCGTAAAAGAAGTAAACTTGCCCCCAACATGTCCAATGTGTCTCAAACGTCATAAGCAATTATGTTATTGACTCACGAGAGCATGCTTCAGATATGGAGAAATAGGGCATCAAGTGAAAAATTGTCCAAAACCTAAGTGTAGACACCCCATTTTTGACAGTCCTCAAGACTTGAACGTAATCACTTGTGCATATGATGATTGTGATTGCGTGTGTTCGTTTTGAGTGCCCGAAGTCCTCGGCGGAGCGCCCTGTCTTTGAGCCTTTAAACCTTGTTTTTTTTTTGTGCCTTGTTTTGGACCAAAACTTGGTGTCTGGACCTTTTGGTGGCCTGTCGGCCACCACCATGGGCTGTCATCCATGGACCATGGTTGTCGGCCATTGGTGTGGCCGGTCGGCTACCAATGGTGGCCGACGGCCACCAGTGTCTTTTTCCAAATATTTGTTGATAGCTGTGACAGCTGTTAGCACACTAAGCTGCATGTCCCTACACGTGTACGGTAGGATATTTCTAAGCCCAAGACATGTTTTTCTATATATGTGGGGGTTCCTCCCCCCATTGTTGAGGGTTAGAAATTTTGGAACAAAAAATCTCTCTCTCTCTAGATTTCTCTCTCTCTCTTGCAATTTTGTGCTTAGTTGCTTGTTTTTTCTACACTTTTACATACACTACCTTAATCAAAGTTGCTTCTCTTTGGGATGAGGTTATTTGAGACCCTCTTTGAGCTCTAGCAAGTGGTTTTAGCTTGGTTTGGTGCCTAAACTTGAGCTTTGCTTCAAAGGTATAACACTTGCCTTGTTTACTTTGTTTCAATATACTTGTTTTACCATCTTTTCTTGCTATTTTGGGGCTGGTTTTAAACTGTAAAAAGTTCTATTTTTGTGACTTAAAAGTGGTGGTTTGAGCCCTTTTTAGTTAGGGGGTGGTTCACCCTTCTTGCTTCTTAGTTTGTAAAGTTTTTGTGCCTTTATTCATCACTTTCAAACCAACTTTTTTGGACCTTTTAACCACAGAATTTTAAAGGTTTTTCAATGGTAAAAAACTCATTTTGAAGTCCAAAATTGGAGGGGTTAGCCTCCCCTCCTTGTGTCTTGTTTGCATGCCTAGTTAGTCCCATGTATTAGCTTAATGTTTTAGCTTTTTGTGGCTCAAGTCCAGCATGTCTTAAGCTCTATTTTGAATTGTTTGGTTGTTTGGTCCCTTTTGAGTCTTGTTTTGCATAGTTGTAGTGTAAGTTCCTTCACTAGCTTAATGTTTTAAGGCTTTAACCACCATTGGTTTGAGTTGGTTGCATGTTTTAGTACTTTTATCACTCATTTCCAGCACTTAATCATCTCTGCAATCTCTCTCCTTTCTTTATTTTATTTTTTCTTTGAAAGTGGTTTCAAACCACTTGTTTTCCTAAGTGTGAAATGGAGGTGCTACACCCAATGGTTTAATCCCTTAGATGGTTCATTACCAACAGTGTAATGCCTCTTTCATACCCAAAATAACTTGTGATTTGAGCCCTCTTTCCATTAGAGGACACACACTAATGGACTTAATGGATTAAGGAATGGTTTTGTAATTAAAATGAGTAAACAAAATTGGCAAGTAAAGGAGGCAAAATAAGCATTCTTTGTGTTGCATTGCATGTGTTCAAATCAAACGTTAATTTGAACATAAGGAAAATGGGACATTTCATACTCAAAAGTGATGAAATGTGCCACTTTCCTTGGTCTCTATTGCCCTTGATCATGCGTGATAGGGTGATTGACATTTTGGCCTCATTTTGCATTTATTAAAGTTGCACAATTGGTTTCACAAGCCATCATGCAATGAAATTGCTTGATTAATGGTTTATGAATGAAATTTTCTCCCCCTTTGATTTCCCCATGAAAAGGAGAGGCAAAGTGTGCAAACAACCTTTGAGAAATACATTGTTTTGCTCTATTTTTCTCTTTATTGCAGCAAGGAAGTTTAGGACAGCAGTGGCCGATAGCCATCACTAGTGGCCAACTGACCACCACGAGTAGCTGATCGGCCACCATTGGTAGCCGACCGGCCCCCTGTCAGCCACCAATGAAATTTACACAGTGTGTTGGTAAGATGGAGCAGAGGTGTTTTGGAAGTGGGCAGCATTGTCAATGTTCAAATGTGCAAACAGAGGCTTGCAGCCGCAAAACAGCGACTTTTCGGGTAGAAACTGAGCATGCATTGGCCTCCCTCACTTCCCAAGATTAGCTAATGAGTTTAATTAGCAATAGATTAATTAGTTGTAGATAATTAAGAGTTATAAATAATTAGTTAGCTTAATTAGTGTATCTAGTTAGCTCTTATTCATTCGAACCCTCCTTTGCGAGGGCGTAATGTTGTAATAAGTGTGCGTGCGTGTGTGTGTATGTCTTCCAACCCCCAAGTCTTTCTCTCTTTTATTTAATCACTTTTGATGGTTAGTTTAGGATTTTGTTTTAATTAGCATATCGCATGCTTGCATCCATTCATTTGTATTGCATGCACCGAGGCTCGGCGCATCATTCAAACTACATTGTCATTTCAAATACCTTCTTTGAATACGTGTTTAATCACATGTTATTCAAATTGATCCATATGCCATATTAGTAGCTGAGCCTATTAATTGCATATTGCATGTGTTGTATTAGGCATTTTGTATAGTTAGGAATAACGCATTATTTTCTAACTCATATCTTCTTAGCTTGGATTACTAGGTGAGCTTTTATGTTTTAGTATACTCGCATGAGTGTGAATGTTTCCATGTCTAACATGCTTGCCATGGGACTATGTGCTTAAATGTTAAACTGCTTGAATGCCTGTGGATGAAGGCTTGTTGTTTGAATTGGAACAATTCAACGAATGTGAGTTTTAATCCCACTTTGTTGAGTGGCAAATCATGTTTTAAGCCCACTATGTTCGGTGGCAAATCCGCAATCTTTAAAACCACTTGAGGTGGCAATTTCAAACCATTTTCGCAAACAAACATGAGTTGAATTGTTCCAAATTGAGCAAACTAGTCCATAATTGCTTGTGCGCATCACATAGTAAAGATAGCTTAATAATCGGAACAAGAGCACATAATGTTGATAAAAATCATATCATGATTAGTGAATGATCGAGCGAGCGGGGGTGCTCAATTCATGACCTTCCCCTCTCGTACCTAAGTTCCTGAGCTGAGGCAGCTTTGGTGATGACGGACACATGGCCTTCAACATGAGTCAGGGTTTCCTAAATTTCCCCAAAACAAAAAATATTTAGGTGGCGACTCTGTATCTATCAAAGCAATCCAATTTTGGCACTTTTGATTCAAAATCAATTTTCCAAAATGATTTGCCAAATTTGGACTCTTTGGTGATTATCAGTTTCACATTGCACTTGTGAGATTAGATTCAGAACAACGGGAGTCCGAACTGTGAGGCCTTTCTTTCAAACCTTCCAAAAGGGGGCGCAAAAAAGGCAAGCCACAGTTTCTGGCGACTCTGCTAGGGATTTAGAGAACTTGACTCGAACTCATGATATGTTATTTTATCTACACTTATGTGTTTCTTTTCATTTGCATTTGCATCAGTATGCCTAAGTCACAATGTTTGACATCTGCTATTCATGAATGATTTGCCAGAGGCTTGCTTGGAAAAGCTTGCCAAAAGGCTGACCGATTGCGGGCTCTACCATGCTAGGAACACAACCCTTGGATTTTGACTACCGCTGTACCGTTTGATCCTCCTTTCACTTCTCAGTGTTAGGTGTGAGAGGTACATTAGGTAGTCTTGCTGAGGTACCCTTTTTGACCAATCAGCCTAGTTGCATATCAGAAACCATAGAGACTGTTCCAAGCTAGGACAGGCTGCTTACCCAAATGCAGGAATTCTGTGAAGCCGCTTGTTATGCATAATGAACCCTAGTTCCTAACGAAACTAGGACCTGGTAATCCTACCCCATCATAGGGATGTTTTGACTCTCACTTACCTGATATGTTCTTTTAAGAGGGAAATTCTACAAGAATGTATGTATCAGTCGCAAGTCTGGGTATCAGTTTTAGGGAGGCGGAATTCAATTTTGAGCATGGTTCTACAGCTTTGATTTCATCAGTGTACTGATTAGAATCTGAGCAGAGGTACTGTGCGGTTTCTGATTTTTGCTTTCTTTTACTTTATTTCTTTTTGCAATGTAGTTTTTCACCATTGCTTCAGACGATTCTATTACCCCCCAAGCACTCTAGACCTGAGTGAAAAGACTTTATAGATACGGGGATCTTGTCAGGGGACAGCCAGTGTTTGCTTCACTCCCGCCAGTTACCAGACGGAGGAGGATCAAGCAGAATTCACCAATCCAGAAATTAACTTTTACTTCGCCCGCACCCGGTCAGGCCCAGTCTTCTACTTCTACTCCAGAAAGAGAGTATTCGCTAGTTTTGATAGCTCAACATACCCCGGTTAGCATGGAAGATATGCTTCATTAGCTCTAGCAAACCATTCAGACTATGCAACTAGATGCTGCTTGACAAGCTAAGGTCACAACCCGCCAAGCCGAGGTTGTAGCCCGCCAAGCTGAAGTGATAGATAGGCTTCAGCAACAGCAACCACAACCGGCAATAGCCTCTGCATCCGATGCACCCCCAGTGGGAATTCCAGCACCCAGGGTCACAATCAATGTCGAAGAGAATATGGGCATCCTGGAAATCTGATCCCACCTCAGACCTCCAAGGCACCAGTTTACCAAATGGAGGCGTCATTTGAATTCGAGGTTGACCCGACTGCATTGAAGGTCAACAAGCTAGAAAAGCTCTTCAAACGGGGCGCAGCGCGTGAATTCAATCCCTGACATTGAGGATGAATACACAAATTCCGCAGTAACTCTGCTGGATAGATTTAAGATGCCACATATAGACCGGTTCGACGGCTCCGGGGATCCTATGGTCCATCTACGGTTATTCTCTGACATCTTACGACCAGTGGGTCTCACCAGACTACAGAAGTTGTCGCTTTTTGGCCGAACCCTATCGGGTATAGCGGCCATTTGGTATGCCAAGCTTGAAGACTCTGTGAAGAGAAACTATGAGGAAATGGCCAAGGCCTTCATCGTGCAGTACTCCTACAATACCCAAATCGAGGTCACAACCCATGATCTCGAAGCAACCCATCATGACCTGAAGGAGGGTTTCTCGAATTTTGTGACCCGATGGAAGGCTAAGGCCTCTATGATGACTATCTGGCCGCCTGAAAAGGACCAAATCAGAATGGTGGTCCGTAACTTGCAGGGAAGATTATTACAGAAGATGATAGTCTTGCCTCTGTTTACATTTGTTGAGCTCCATGAAATAGAAGTTCAAATTGAGGATGCGATGAAGCAGGGACTAATAGACCATGAGAAGGAACAACCCAAAAGGCCCTTTACATGCACCTCCAATGCAGCCACGACTGGTGGCACCTCTGCACGGCCTCCAAATGTGAGCATGGTCACCACCACACCCAAAACTGCCACCCATTTTGTCGGTACTTCCAATACAACCTCACAAACCTTAAGCCATCAAGCCCGAAACCAAAGGGTTTTCACTCCACTCTGCATGACTTTGTCCAAAGCCTTAGGGGTCCTAATCAAAAAGGGGCATCTTAAGCTGTTAGAACAACGCCCACTACCATATCCTCCCCTTCTGAAACACAACCTGGCCAAATACTGTGCTTTTCACCAACAGCATGGTCATGATACTGACCAGTGCTTCAAACTGTGTCATGAGATTCAAAATCTCATTGACAATAACGTGATAGCACCTCCCAAAAAGCCAAACTTCACTACAAATCCTCTCCCACCACATAACCAAGTCCCTCCACCTCAAAATATAAACCTCATCCATACACTGGTTGTCCCTTATGACCCCAGTATATGCATCACCCCTTCCCACCTACCTAAGCCAGTGTTGTTCATCCCTGAGAGCACAAACTTGTGCATGATGAGCACGTCTTCACTCCAACCCGAACCAGTGGTGGTGATGATAGAAGATGAAGGAAGGTTAGCCTTGGTGGAAAAAGTCAATCCATTGCCCGAGGGCTCTGAGGACTTATCTGATGGGGTGTACAACCTGAGCTGCTATATTGTGCCAGTCAATCAAGCTAAGTTGGAAATGGTGTTGCCGACTGGGACGGAGGTCAGTGTAGTTCGAAAGATAGACCAAGTTAGGGATTAGATGATCTAGCCGACTTGGAGGAGGATATAGACAACTTGCAGTTCTTTGATGAGCACGATCAAGGGGACATGCCCATTGATTGGTTTGATCTGAACAGGTCGATAGACAATTCTGGGTGGCTAAGTGATGAACTCGATATAGATGAGGGAACTAAATCGAAATTGGAAGAACAGAAAGTGGGAACCGCAGCGATGGCCAGAACAGCCGATAGAAAGGGTAAATTACCGAAAAACACCAGTGAAGAACAATTGGCTCAGGAACTGGGCATTGTTAATACTGTACATACAGAACAAGAAGCTGCGCTGGAGCGGTTTGGGCAAGAAATGAGTGAAAGTGATCAAAAAACTGGAATAACTCAACGTCCCGCGGGGAATGTTTCTACTGAGAGAACACTTAGATTGGAACCGGACAATTGCTTGTCGCTTGTCGGTTGCCGGAGGTATAGAGTGCTGAGAAAAGTGGATACCAGTGGTATTGGTTGACACTGGGTTAGCAATCAACGTCTATCCTAGTCGTACAACTTATACTATTGGCCTGAAATCGGCCGATTTTGTGCCTACAGCCCAGGTGATCCGAGCGTATGACAATGCAAGCAGAGAGGTGATGGGGATAGCGCAGATTAGAGTACAAGTCGGCCCAGCTCAGCAAGACATCGAGTTCCATGACTTGGATGTTCCAGCCAATTTCAACTTACTACTTAGGCGACCCTGGCTACACCAAGTGAAAGCTGTCTCTTCCACCCTCCACCAGATGCTAAAGTACCCCCATGGGAAAGGGGTAGCTATAGTCTTCGGGAATTCATCTATACATCCCCTGCCAGAGGTTACTACACCTATGTTGGAGATTATGCATGGTGAAAAGGATGTCTTCCTTTTGGGGTTTACCTTGGTTGAGGCCTGGGTAGTGCAAAATATCCTAGCCATCGATGAGGGCTTGTATGTCAGCGCCCAATCTGTGTACTTCATGAACAAACTCAATGTGTTGGGAGAAAACAGAGCCGAGAGGAAGAAAAAGGAGAACCGAGAGAGAGAGAGAGAGAGAGAGAGATAGATAGATAGATAGAGAGAGAGAGAGAGGGAGAAAGAATTGTGTTAGAGAATTCAAGTCAAGGGAAAGGAAATTCAAGAAAGGAAAATGCAAGATCATCAAGAAACTATCAAATTGAAGATTAAAGGTAAGGATTTCAAGTTTGAATTTTGTAGAATCCTTGTATTACGCTTGAATTAAAGATGAGTTTGGGCTCAATTTCATATAATCTGGAAGAAATTAGAAAATAAAGATGAAGAGATTAAGTTAAGTTCATGGTTATGGAAATTAATTATTTTGGGTTTAATGTTGTGATTTTGTATGAGATTAAGCTTCATTGTTACATGCATGAGTAAATTCTACAAGTTTAATACTCTAATTATACATGTATCATGGATTTTGAAGAATTTGAACTAATTCAATATCATGTTTTGAAGAGAAAAAGGAAAAAGCTTTAAAAAGAACAAACTTATGGAAATTTGGAATTAATCCTAAAGTAAGACAAAGTTTTGATTTTATTATGAAAATTATGAATTTGTTGGATCCATGCATGTAATTGAATTTAAAACTTTTATTCAATTTAAACACATTTTGGAACATCTATGATCATAAATTACGAAATTGATTTTGTAATTCATTATTTAAGTTTGGTTTTTGTTATTAATAATGAAATTGAATTCCATTTTTACATACATCATGAAATTTGCAAGAGTTTTGAGAGTTTATTTGATGTTCTAAAATTTGTGGGTTTGAAATTGGGTTTGATATGGAGAAAATAAATTAAATCTAAATTTGGACACTATGGAAATAAATTATAATTTATATTTGTGAATCAAAATTAGTTTGATTTTGATTTAAATTTCTAACATGTACATATTTTTGAAATTATAGCTTTAATTTATGTTTTATTAAACAAAGGAAGAAGAATGTTGGAATTATTATATTCATGAAATTATTGGTTTAATGATCAAAGAGATTTTTGTATTAGAAATTGGAAAAATTAGTCATGGGTTCATCTTTATTAATAAAATTACATGTTTAAATTGGTCCATGCAAGAATTTAAGTTTTGAAAATGTGTTTGGAAATTATTTTGTTGATCTTGAAAGCATAGAAAATTTTCTAGCTGGTCAAGCGATAATGTGATAACCCTGGTCCGTATTATGCTAATTGACATTAATTATGATTGTGATTATGTGTTTGATATGATTTTGAGTGTCGTTTATATGAATATATGTGATTCTGAATTTCTATTTGTTCACCGTAGGAAAATCTATTTGATTTTCTACTTTAGAATTTAAATTGAAGGCCTTATCGGCCACAGAAACTAAAATTGACTACGCCATTGTGATTGGCGTAATTTTTAGAGCCTATGATGAAATTTAATTAGAAATTGATTTGGATCAAAATAATTAGATTCAGAACGATTAATTAAACTCTATTATTTAACCTTAATCAATTTGATTAAGAGAGCCTATATAAGGGCCTTATTACACTTTAACTCTTCATTTTGTGAACTCAAGAATCCGGTTATACACTCTAGAGAGAGAGAGGGCCGGTTCTAGAGAGAGGAAGAGGGAGGATTGTGCGTTTTGGCTCAAAGCTTGTGAATTTGGAAGCTACACTCAAGAATTAGCTATAATTTCGGAGAATTGAAGCTCATAGGTGAGTAATTGGGCAAAGATTTATGAGTTAAGTTTGTAATATTGTAAATTCAAGTTATATTGGAATCAAAAATAAGGATTTGTGTTGAATTAAGTGAGTTTGAAGTTAAAATGCACATGCATGTAAGAAATTGCCTTGTAGAAGCATATTTGAATGCAAAGCATGATGAACATGATGAAATTGAGATCAATGTGTGCATGCATGTAACAATTTGTTATGGATTGTCATGTTTGTGTGTAAGATATATTAAATGAGTTGAATTGGAAGTCAATTAAGGCATGCATCCATGAAAAATGAGACTATGGGGCTCAACTACATGTTTTGTAGATGAATTTGGCAAGAATTGTATGCGTGTGTCATTGATTCATGAGAATTGAACTTCAAAATGTTGTAATTTAGCATTTGTATCATGTCAGAAGGTTTGCATGTGAAGTATGAGTCATAATATGCAAGTTACATTAGTTTCAATCCAAGTTTGAAGCTCAAACAGCTTGCTGGAAAACCCAGAATTCGGCATGTCCACTCGAGCGGGGTAATGGCCGCTCGAGCGTGAAATGCTAGTTCCCAGAACTTTTGCAGACATGGATGTCTGCTCGAGCGGAGAGATTTATGCTCGAGCGTCAAGCCATGTAGTTTGACTTTCAGCTCGAGCGTCTAAAGTCACGCTCGAGCGTAAAAATGAGACAACCAGTACTTTTGCAGACCATGAGGGTCCGCTCGAGTGGGGAGCCCTATTTCAGAAACTTTGTAAAGATGTTTTGTGTTTCATTTTCCGTTCTCTTTCATTTCTAAGTACTCTTAGGCATACATTGTGCATTGCAAATGAGTTAAAAGAATAAGAAAGAAGCCTAAAAGGGATGTATGAATTAAGAACGAATTGAATCGTTTGTGACCCATTATGTTCATGAAATGTGTAGGGTCAAGCACGAGAGCAAATCCACTGGCAGATCACTGTGAGTAATATCTTAGTAAAGATATTTGAAGTATGTTATTTGTCCAATTGCTTATTTCCATATCAGTCTTATAAATTTGTTAAACAGAATTGTGGACAAATATTTGTTATGCCATATGATTGGGCCAAAGGCCGTCGGACACCATTTGACATGAATGATTGGGCCAAAGGCCGTTTGACATGAATGATTGAGCCAAAGGCTATTTGACATGAATGATTGGACCAAAGGCCGTTTGACATGAATGATTGGGCCAAAGGCCGTTCGACATGAATGATTGGGCCAAAGGCCGTCGGACATGAATGAATTGGGCCCGAGATCGTTCGATACGTCTGAACCTGTAATCACTTGATACACTAGATAGAAATGTAAATTTGGCCTAAGGCCGTCTGATGTATCCGTTTCGAATTCCATTCATGTACCTTCTTCAATTGATATTATTCACTGGGCTTTCGCTCACTCTCATTCATGTGATTGTTGGTGTGCCAAGCAATATCTAAACCCAGCCCCAGTGAAGCAGGTGTGAAATAGTCAAGTTTTGAGGAGTCAGCCCACACGACTCACGCACGAGACTTGTTTTCGCCCTTTTGTTCTTTTGTATATTTTTGTTATGTTGGCGAGAACTTTGGATTGCGGTTGTGCATAAGCTTTTGATTGGCTGACCATGACTTAAGTGATCCTGTTGTGTAAAGCTTTATGTTAACTTTCTTTGATGTGGGTTATTAACGAATATATGTGCAATATTATAGTGTGCCATGTAAGCATGGCTCTATGGACAAAATTTTTAAGTTGCTTCTGTTTTGGCCCCTTAACTCTGTTGATATATGTCTGATTTGGTCTGAGGCCGTAGGTAATGTCTTGGTTACTAGCCGGTTATGTCCTTAACCCATAGGGGCGGGTTCGAGTCATGACCGATAAAGTCACCGCTCAAGCAAACATTAAGGCCAACCAGTATTTTTTTACAAGGCTTTGCAGACCGCTCGAGCGAAGACCCTATTTTCAACATATTTTGGAAAATTGCATTTAGTTCACATTTTTATTCTCATCTCTTTCCAAAGCATTCTAGACATGATTTATGGCTCAATAAAGATTAATAAGCTAACAATCAACATTAATTAGTTGATTAAAGAGTAAGTCATTAACGTAGTAGTACTTGATTAAGAAGCCAAGTAAGGAATTGATTTATTCATAAAAGAATGATTTAGTAATGAAAGAATATACGAAATGAGAACCTGATTCATTTGAATAAGAAAGAATAAGCATAATAGAACTTTGGACTACTTAGACAGAAAAAGGCAAGAAAAGTCAAGTTTTATCAAGGAATTGATATTGTGTTTCAATGTGTATATGTTATAGGTTTGTGTGGGTCACGCGCTATCATTTGCCTGATCTATCTGAATTGTCTGCATTATCTGATCTGCTAACGGAGCCATCTATGAGTAACAATGTTGTAAAGCTGTATTCAATTATAATTATTTTCTAAACAATTGACTGTACTGTTTTCTAAAATGACATTGTTTACCAAATGAATGTATGTCCTATTTTATAAACTATACTCGTGGCATTCATAGCAATTGACTGTTACTATTACTGCTACTGTTACTGTTATTGCTACTGTTACAGAGATCTCTGTCAACTCCTATCCTTGGAACTATTGTTACTGTATTGATGGCCATCAACTGATTGTTCGGTCTATTAAGACCTACTGTGCTGTTTTACTATTGGATGTACCACGTATAACTGCTATGATTTTTAAATGACTGAAATGACATGAAATATGAGACATTGATTAAATAACTGATCTACAGATGCAATTGACTGTTTTAATTACTGAAAGGATATTCATTCTTAACCCCTTTACACATTTGTTATTCATTGGGCTTTAGCTCACAGTTTATTGTATATATGTAGATGGTTAGGCACCGGAGCAAAGTTAGCGGCATCAACTTAATTTCGTTTTGTCAAGCCAACCTATTGTGCCTCACCACGAGGTTCCAAACTGTTATTGTCAAGGCTTTGTTTTAGGTGGACTAAATCCACCTCTTTTAAATGAATGCCATATGGAGTCAAGTGAATGTTTCATTAGTTGTTTTGGCTTTGGGATTTAATTCCCCAACATGTCTTTTATTTTGTACTTAGACGTGTTTTGGACTTCAGTTTTTACATATATATTGAATTTGGACTTGGACTTATGTCTGTATTGGGATATACCTATATAAGTTGTTTGTGCATTTAAGTCCTCACAGCTCTTTGGACATTATGTTTTAATATTTACAGGCTTCCGCCGGCTCCTCTTATTGTATAATTGTTATTACTGTTAGGCAAGCCTTTGGTAATCATGGATTACTGGCCGGTTACGACGCTAAACCGTTAGGGGCAGGTTTGGGTCGTGATAGCTAGCCCAGAAGATCCTCAGACAAGGTTATTACTGGTCAACCATGGAGGAGGATTGCATTGGTTTTGTATAACGATGCCATAAATGCCAAATCCATGCCAATCGTATGAACGTACTGCCGTCTAAGCTTTACAACATGACTTCACCATGGCCATTCCCAGTCTGGGAAATCGACGTTATCAATGCAGTCTCACCAAGGACGTCAAATGGACACGAGTTCATCCTGGTGGTGAACAACTATTTAACAAAGTGGGTGGAAGCTCAGTCCTATGTCGTGTTGAAAGCGTCGTATGTAGCCAAATTCATTAGAAATAACATCATCTACCGGTATGGAGTTCCGAACGAGATCATATCAGATAACGACTCACACTTTAAGAAAGAGGTGGTGGATCTGCTTGAGAAATATAACGTGGCTTTTCGCAAGTCATCGACATATAGACCACAGACTAATAGAGTTGTTGTGGCCGCTAATAAGAATATCAAGAATATCTTGCGAAAGATGGTGGAAACATACAAAGACGGCCGGATAAACTGCCATTTGCACTCTAGGGCTACAAAACCCTAATTCGAACATCTACAGAGCCAACCCCCTATTCTCTCATCTATGGGATGGAGGCTATTCTGCCAATTGAAATTGAAGTGTCGTCGCTGCGAGTTATGGCTGAGTGTCAGATAACGGAAGTGGACTGGCAGTAGAGTAAATTTGAGGAGTTATTGTTGTTTGATGAGAGAAGACTAAGGGCATTGTTTCATGTCTAGGGCTACCAATGTAGAATTGCTAGGGCTTTTAACAAGAAAGTCAAGTCCAAGAATCTCAATGAGGGAGACATGGTACTGAAAGACAACCGAGCTCTTATCTACGACCCTAGGGGCAAGTTCCTACCCAATTGGACTGGTCCTTACATCATCAAATCTATCTGGTCAGGAGGGGTAATTATTCTCATAGACCTGGATGGCCTGGAGTTTTCACAGTCAATCAATATGGACAAGTTAAAAAAGTACTATCCCTAAGAGGCTCGCTAGGCCAAAAACCCAGAAGGGCAACCTAGGCAAAAGTTAGAGCATGAAAAAATAGAAATAAAGAAAAACTGAGCTCGCAAGGTTGAAAACCCTAAAGGGCAACTTTGGCAAAAGTTAGAGTGCAAAAATTGAAAGTTAATACTTGAGTCAACCTGAACCAAACTACGTAAGGCCTGATTCCCATCTTTGGGATATGTAGGCAACTTCATCTCAAAGTTCAACTGTAACCATCTCCAACTCAACTGTCTTATTCGTTCATTTTTTATTAGGCCATCTTTCTCTATTATCAGTTAGCTAGTTTATGTGATCTTCACCATGGTAGCAGAAGGGCCGGTATGAATGCAGTTATGGGCAGTTGCAATCTGTTGATTCAGGACTATACATCTTGAGGGTTGATTCTGTGCGTATCAGGCAGTGATCATTCCAGAAAATTGTTTTGAAAAGTTTTAATGAAAGTTGATTTTTTTCAAAATTTTACCTTTTACAACTTAGACCATTTTAGAACCAAAAGGAAAATTCTGAGTGCTCAGAACTTTAATTCCATTGATTTCAACACAAAAGTACATTCTCCAAACTCTCTAATTTAAATCAAAGTTGCTTTTACATTATAAAACTTGAAAAGAAAGGTCAAAGTAATAAACTAGGGGCATAGATCAAATCAGGTGTTCCTATGTCCTCTACTCGTGCTTGCGAAAGTCTCTGCCGCCGAAGTTGGCCCAACTTGTGCCTCGTCCTCAAGCCAAGCCAAGCCAAGCACTTGCCAAAAGGGCATAACTTAAGCTAGGGGCAGGGGCCAGACACTCTCTCGTCCTCCAAGCAGTGAGGTATCGAGTCAAGTGTGAACCACGAAGCGAGAATGAAGCTGGGTGTTCTACTCCCTCATCTAAACGGGTCTGATCATGTCCAAACTAACGTCCAAATTAGAAAGAGAAGTAGAACACGCAATGCGTGAGGCCAATCAAGTGAATACCCGGCTGTTGGGACATGTTATAGCTCATTTCGGTCAAATTAAACCAGGGGCAACGCCAAGCTATGTCCGCTGCAGATCTGCTGCACATTCAGTTGCACCACCATTCCTCATTGGGAAAGTCCACTAGTCACTGGCTTAAGAAGTAAGCTCGAGCTAAATATTTGGGGCAAAGGTCCACCACTTTCAGCTTATCCATGAGCCATACCTGGGAAGGGATGAAAAATAAGAAAGATTAAAGAATAGAGAGATATACATTGAGAGAAAAGAAAAAAAAGGGCTTTGAGAGAAAATAGAGTGTGAGTGTCAAGTGATGTGAGAATCACATTTATAAGAAAGAGTGGGAAACAATACCTAGAGCAGAAGTGAACTTCCCACAAACCTGGTGGTCTCTCGCCGATGAAAAACATCTAAACCAATCAGGGTCTCGACCAGTGCCAAACCAATGCAACTCTTACCCTCTTTCAGGCATTGGGCTACTTCGATTAGCTTAATGTTGGCTTTGGCATAACTAGGGGCAAGAAGAAAATGCGCGAGCATATATAAACAGAGGGCATGTTGCCAAAAGCCTCGCCAGAGAAGGTCGCCTTTGTCTCCAAGGTCAAAAAATCGATGAATCAAACTGGGTACATCTAGCTCCCCGTCATAAGCCAAAGATCGAGCTTCGTGCAAAGTAAGCCCACACATCCGTCCCAAAGCCAAGGCATGGCCAAAATGGGGCTGAGGCATGATTTTCTTATCGCGTCGGGATTCCAGCAATGCTTGAAACTCTTCAAGAGTCGGACACATTTCCTATGCTCCAAAGCGAAATACATGTGTAATTGGGTCCCAACATCGAGCCGCGGCATGGAGGAATGGAAAACAAGTGGAGTACGACTTAACAGAAAAGTGCGTTTATGCCAAAACCTTAGAAATTCACCTTTTCCATGTCGTCTAAAATGGCTATCCAATCTTTGAGTTTATCTGCAAGGAAGATCTCAATTTTCAATGAAAACAATAGCTAAAATAAAGTTCTGGTAAAGAAATTGCGAAGGAGGACCTTTTGTAGAAGATAGGGCTGTGAGTGGAGGCTAGCTGTCAGCCATATGGCGGATCACCACAAGTGGTAGGCCACTAGTGGAGGCTAGCTGTCAGCCATATGGCGGATCACCACAAGTGGTAGGCCACTAGTGGAGGCTAGCTGTCAGCCATATGGCGAATCACCACAAGTGGTAGGCTTAGTGGCCTACCGCCCACTTTTTGTGGCCGACCGTCCACTTTGTGGCATGAACAGTTTGGCATTTTGGTTTTGTCCTGGTCTTTGCGTCTTGGGGTTTTGTTTTGAGTCTTTTGTTTATAGCAAGTGTGTCTAGTTGCATTTATGTTGTTTTCATGTTGTGTTCCCATGTATCGAGTTGTATTTTGCATTTTGGCCGTTAGTCGGTTCATTACCCGGTTGAGAACATTATTCTAATACAAGCATTCTTGGTTTCAAATCCAACTCCATTTTCATTCTATGCAAATGTGGTGCTCATGATGCAAAAACAATAACTCTTTTCATAAAACTGCAGGGTTTTACCCCGATCATAGTTTTTACAAAAGAGAGTACAAGTTTTTAAAAGCAAAAGTAAAAACTAACTGAAGCTATACGTGTGCTAAGCTACCAAAATAAAAGAAACTAAGCAAAAGAGTACAAAAATCTACAGCAGTCGCATCAAGCTCGAGAGGCCCTCTTCATCCTCTTTCTCGAAGGGGACTCAAGGGCACTGTCTCCATCAGCGCCGCTATCAGAATTAGACTCCAAGCTAGAGCCAATATCATCATCTCCGCTCCCTGACTTAGAACCAGCCTCAATGTCCTCCTTGCTGTTTGATCCCTCGAAGTCGCTAGTCTCAGTATCATCCCCACTCAAAACCAGCTCTAAGCTACTCCGACTCCGAGCACCTCTGCCCCTGCCTGGACCTCAACGCTCATCTCGGCCGTGTGTTGGAGCCTGTCTACCTCTCCTCTCTGCCACTGGAGGAGGTGTCACCGATGCTGCTGTTGCTGCTGGTGCCCTTAGTGCAGATGGAACCTGAAAAAATAAGTATCAACATATCAGATACAGTGTATGTATTGTTGCAGAATGGGGTATGTAGTATGAGTATGAGTATGATACAGAAAACAGATGCAGCATGGGTACAGTATGTCAGTATAGTGTTTCAGAATGCATGTTAGTTTACTGTATGAGTGTCGTGTATCAGTGGAAATATGGCATGTCAGTACAGTGTGGGAAGCAATGCAATGCATAAAGGGAAGGGAAGTATACCTGGAAACTGTGCAAAGCGAATAGTATCTCCCTCCTCTGCACCATGTGAACTAGGGAGGCAACCAGCTGAATGAGGCCTTTTATGTTATCTGTGGGTGCCTTTAAGTGAAGTTGAATAATCAATATCTGAAAAAGGAGAATGCCAAATCCAAGATGTCAAGTATGGTCTATACCTAAGGTGAGCTCGGGGCTCTGACGTACCCGTGCCCTATCTCTGGTGGCTCGATCGGGAGCTGATAGACCATCTTGCTTAGCCGCCTACAAGGAATTGCGGTAGGAATCGCCGACCAACTGGCAACCTACGCAGCAGAAAGGGCCTCTCCAATACCAGCCTCGACCTCCTGTGTAACCTCTTCAGCCAAGGGAGCACCTGCTGCGTCACCCGCGCGAACTCCTGTCAGGGGTGGCATAAGATAAGTCCGAATAAAGGTCGTGTAATCTCTGTCCCCTCGGAAGTAGTCGGCATCCAACCCCACCATATACTGAATAATGGCCGTAGCTGAGAGGCTATTAGCTGTCCTCATGGATACTGGGGGCGACATAGGAACAACCGAGGCAGGCAAGCCCAGTGTCTGACGTACAAACCGCTCTCCCAAGAACCAGGCTCGGCAGAATGGGCCCTTCAACAAAATTCGGTATCGAGAGGTAGCCCAAGCCTCAGTATACTGGTCCCTGACTCCAGTTGGCATCATCGCCCATGGCTACCAGGTGATCTACAAATAGAGACAGTACAAGTTATTAGTTGATGTCAGTTATCAGAACATGGCTCAGAACAGTAGCAATGGGAATAAAGCAAAAATCATTGTGAGTTTCAAATTACCTCAAGGGCGACCACTATATCGAAGTAATGATGATTGAAGGCAAAGGTCATGTCCTCACGGCTCCTGCAACGGCACCTACCATCATACCACCGCGAGTAGGGCACGGTTGGAGCAATCTCATCCATCGGCTCTGGAGCCAATGTCGAGAAATATGCATAAACCCACAGCTGCAAGAAAAGATCAGAAGTGTGTATCAACAGCGTGTGACCATATATTAAATAGAAAGTGCAAAGCAGAAGGCACAATGCATGAACAGATATAAGGTAGAAAATGCAAAGCAGAAAGCATAAGAAGAAGTAAACAGAATCGAAGGTGCAATGCATACCTCCCAGGCTCTCCAGTAGCCTCCAACCATACCTCCCTTCATAGAGGAAGTAGAGCTCATGTAGCCGTAGAGTGTAGCAAGGCTAGCTCCACCCCAATCATAAAATCAGACTCAAGGCAGGGTCATAAGGGCGCTCAGTAAGTATAAGCCCACGGTATTCCACCTGTTCATGAACAAGGTGGTACTGAGAAGGTACATCAAGAAGCCCCGGGCGTACTGCTCCACCTCCTCCTCTATGCCAAGATGACTGTTGCAGAAGCGCTTGAGGAACCAACTGTATCACACCATAGCTGGCATGTATAGGGGTGGGCTCACTCCAAGCAGGTAGCTCCAGGCCGCCTCCCACTCGCCCATGTCCATGTCGAAAGGGATCGAATCTGTAATAACCCCAACCTCTGATTTACATTAACTCGTGGTTAAATAAGCTTAATCAGTAATTAAGAGAAATTCTGAATTAAATTGCTTATGTGTGTGTGCAATATTGTGCTTATATCTGTTTAGCGTAGAAAGATCTGTTCGTGTTTTCATTTCGGTTTGTGAATTGAAGGCCTCATCGGCATCCAATTTAGAAATTGACTTGATTTATGTGTTAATTATAATTTTTAGAATTTTATGATAGGTTCAATTGAAATTTGATTTGGAACAATTAAATTAGATTAATTAATGCCAATTTGCTTAGCTTAAGCCAAATTAATTAAATATCACTAAGTGGGCCTATATAAGGCCACTTCTATCACTCCTACACATTTTTGACACCCTTGTATCCTCATCTATGAACTCAACGTGAGAGAGAGAGAGAGAGAGAGAGAGAGAGAGAGAGAGAGAGAGAGAGGAAGTATGGATCTCAACTAGAGGAATGAAGAATTGAGCAAGAATTTACTAGAATTGAAGGATTTGGACTTCGGAACTCAAAATTAAGCTTCTAGCTCTCATCTTGACAAGCCTAGGTAAGGAATCTAACCCTTAGTTGTGTAATTGAGTTAGGTTTTGTAAGAATTCAAGTTAAAGAGGTGGACTAACATAAGAATGGGCTAGGGTTAAAGAATTTTAACTCAAATCATACATGCATGTCCATATTATGATGTTTTGAAGTTGTTTTCATAAGAATCTTCACATGCATGTTCATATTTTGGTTGTACACTAAGAATTCACCATGTTTTTGAGTTGAATATTTCATTTGATCATGTTTTGGGAAGCTATGAACTCAAATTACACATGCATGACATGATCACATCATATTCTTACATTTCAAGTTGAATGTTGCACAATTAACATACTTTTGTGCCTTGATTTCATGAAATGATCTTTACACCTTCATATTTTACAAGTTTACACATTTTGTCTTACGTTTTGGGCCCAAAATGATGTGAATTATAGCTTTGGACTTGAATTTGCAGCTTGGGAGTGCAATTTGGAAATTCCAGATTCCGCACTTCCGCTTGAGTGTGAGATTCTACGCTCGAGCGGAAACCTTTTTTTTTGGATTTCCGCTCAAGCGACCTAAAGCATGCTCGAGCGTGAAATATATGCTCCCATAAGTTTCATGTTTAGCCTCACGCTAGAGCAGCCATTGAGCATTCATCGAGCGTGAAAATCGCATAACCAGTACTTTTCAAAATTTACAGAACGCTCGAGCGCGGGAAGTTGTGCTCGAGCGTCCCCTCACATATTGCATGTCTGCTCGAGCGGGGGAATATACGCTCGAGTGGGGACCCTATTTTCAAAAATTTGACCAAGCGTTTACCAATGCGTTTTAGTATCCTAATTGCATCCTAGACATTCCTAAGCCAAGATTAAGACATAATAATAAGGGTAAAATATAGGAACACACTAAGAACGGAAAGTAATGAGTTAAATATATTCCAACGTGTGTTTCAAATGTGTATTTGTTATGTGTTAATGTAGGTCACGCGCCTCGGGTTAAGTGAGCTACCTACTCTACTCGTCTACTTGGAGCCATCTGTTAATTGTGAGTAATAACTTTGTAAAGCTATGTTTAATTTACAACTATTTTCTAACTGATATGATACGATCTGTTCTCTGAAATGCTATTTTATGAATTATGAATGAATGTCCATTTTTCTGAAATGTATTTGTGGCATCCTTAGTTCACGTGGCCCTAGCTCAAGGGTAACAATACCATGGCCAATATGCACGTGGCCCTCGCCTAGGGGTAACAATACTGAAGCCTATATTCACATGACCCTTGCCCGGGGGTAACAATACCGAGGCCTATATTCAGGTGGCCCTTGCCTAAGGGTAACAATACCCTGGCTACTTGCCCACAAGATATGGGCCTTTATGGTTGTCGGTACTAACTATACATGTGAGCCTCAGGACCAAGTTGATATGATAGCTAATGGATGTACCACGTATGATTTTATGCAAGATCCAAATATGAATATGATTATGAGCATGAACATGTATATGATCCTATTTCTGATTTGAAAATTTGAATATGCATAAGACCCTATTTCTGATATAAACTCTGATTTCTAACTCTGTGATAGACATCATTCACTAAAACCCCTTTACCGTGTTATTATTCACTGGGCTCTCGCTCACTATTTATATTATGTATGTAGGTGACCAGGCACGCGATCAGGCCTAGAGTTGATGGCCTGGGATTCCGTTTTGTCAGCCACCCTTTGTGCCTCCCGAGGAGGTTCCGGACCAAGTCAAGTTGTGTGGCCATATCTTTTGAACATTCAACACTTTGTTTCTCTTGTTAATGAACAATTTGCTTTTGATTATCTTTACATGGGGTAACGTATAATTATTGTACCTATGTGATGTCTTGGGTATGTTTATAAAGTTTAAAATTATTTGTTCCATGTATGTCTGCACAGCTCAATGGATGATGTTTATTTTGTATATTTGCTTCCGCAGCCCCTATCTTATGTTATCCTGTTCAGAGGCCTTTGGTAATCCAAGGATTACTAGCCAGTTACGATGCTAAACCTCTAGGGGTGGGTTTGGATTGTGATATGATCACCCCCTACTCCTAAGCCTGTGATCATCGAAAAGTCATAGGGAGTTGTAGACCCGACTTTCTTCGCGCGCCCCCCTTTTGGAGAGGCGCGAATTGGTCCTACTACAATTCGGACTCCTGTCACGGT
The DNA here is from genome assembly GCF_055761805.1 of Camellia sinensis. NCBI lineage: Eukaryota > Viridiplantae > Streptophyta > Magnoliopsida > Ericales > Theaceae > Camellia > Camellia sinensis. The sequence goes on along the minus strand of NC_138961.1, from coordinate 210,132,952 downwards.
TCTGAATCTAATCTCACAAAATGCAATGTGAAACTGATAAACACCAAAGAGTCCAATCCGGCAAATCATTTTAGAAAATCGATTTTGAATCAAATAATGCCAAAACTGGACTGCTTTGCCAGATTATAGAGTCGCCACCTAAATATTTTATTTTTGAGAAAATTTAGGAAACCATGACTCGTGCCAAAGGCCACGAGTCCGTCATCACCAAAGATGCCTCGGCTAGGGAACTTGGGTACGAGAGGGGAAGTTATTCCGGTTATTAGCTAACTTTACTATGTGACACACACAAGCAAGTGTAGACTAAAATATCAAGAATTGGAACAAATAGACTCATGTTTGTTTTCGAAAATGGTTTAAAAGTGCCACTCTCAAGTGGACTAAACCGTGGATTTGCCACCCTCAAGTGGGCTTCAAAACATGATTTTGCCACTTCACAAAGTGGGCTTAAAACTCACAATCATCGAATTGTTCCAATTCGAGCAACAAAGCCTTCATCCACAGGCATTCATGCGGTTAAACATTTAAGCAAATAGCCTCATGGCAAGCATGCTATCATGGCAACACTCACACTCATGCAAATATGCTAAAGTGTAAAACTCACAGTGTACTCCAAGCCAAAACAAAAAGCTAGTTAGAAATATGCATGATCCTAACTATACAGAATGCCTAATGCAACACATGCAATATGCAATTAATAGGCTCAGCTACCTAAGATGGCATATGAATGCAACGATTTTGATACACGTATTCAAGTAAGTATTGAAATACGATGTAGTTTGAATGATGCGCTGAGCCCGGTGCGTGCAATACAAATGAATGATGCAAACATGCAAAGCATAAGGTATACTAAGCTAACCATTGAAAGCGGATAAGTAAAAGGGAGAAAGAAGTGGGGTTGGAAGACATGTACACACACACGCACGCTTATTACAACATTGCGCCCTCTCGAAGGAGGGGCCAAATAAATAAGCTAAGCTACACTAACCTAAGCTAATTATTAAAAACCAACGAATTAACTATTCTAGCTAATTAATTACAAACCGAATTAAAACTAGCTATGCTAAGCTAATTAAAACATTACAACACAAGTTGAATAATCAACTTCACTAAGCTAATTAAAGTAATGAAATGGTGTCGCAGGCGAGGGAGACATGCATGCTCAGCTGGCTTCTCCCAAAAATCCCTCGCTTTGCCATCAGTTGTCTCTGTTTACACTTTCCTTAATCTCTGAACATCGAACCAACATTCTAGACTGCTTTTGTTTCTAAACAGGAACACGTTGCACAAAAATGGACTGGTGGCCGGTCGGCCACAAAAAGTGGCTGCCGGCCACCTTAACTGGCCGGTCGGCTAGTATAAGTGGCCGGTCGGCCACCTATTTTTCCAGGTTTCTGATTTTGCTGCAACAAAGAACAACAGAGACACAGCAATGTATTTGCAAGGAAATGTGTGTACTGCCACCCTCCTCATCATTTCTCAAGCTCAAAGGAGCGTGGCACTTGGCTCTCAAGCCACCAATCAAGAATTTTCATGCATGATGGCCAAAGCATCAAGCTTGTACAAGCTTAGTAAATGCGCACATAAGACTCAAATGGCCACCACCCTATCATGCATGATCAAGGGTGACAGTGACCAAGAAACGTGATACGTTTCATCACTTTAAGTATGAAACGTCCCACATTTCTCCTGTTTGGATTAACGTCCGATCCAAACACATGCAATGCAAACAACATGCTTATCTTAGTCATGTTTTACTTTATTCAATTTTATTTACTCATTTTAGCATTACCAAGCCATTCTTTAACCGATTAAGTCCAAAGTGATTGTCCTCTAATGGGAGAGGGGTCAACCAAATGATGGTTTAAGACATGACAGAGATCATGCCTTTGGCTAGGAGGAATCCTCATAAGAGAGTTAAAGCCATTGAGCACAAGCTCTATCAAGCTTAAACACAACCTTAAGACTAACCAACCCTCAAAACAAATAGAAAAATGAAGAAATGAGGGAGGTTATAGAATTTTTAGTGTTGAAATGGCATGCCAAATAATGCTAAAACATGTAAGCAACACATGCACAACATGTTCCAAAGCCTAAAGCATAAAACTAGTGAAGAGCATTACACTAAAGGCATGCAATATCAAACTCAAATGATTAAACCAGCTCAAAACAGAGCTTAAACCTGCCAAGATAGTGGCCAAAATATGTTAAGGTGGAAACTTAAAAGAGTAGAAATACATGCTCACATGTTAAGCTACAAACAAGGCTCAAAGCACAACTCTCAAAAACCATGAAAGAGTGACAAAAGTGAGAGTGTGACAGAACTATGCACACTGAAATTACATGCTAAATGATGCCATATCATGCAAACAACTCAAATAAAGCATGTTAGAGACCTTAAAACACAAAGCTAGTAAAGTAATTTACACTACAACCATGCATAACAAGACTCATATGACCAAAAAGGCTCAAAACAGAGTTAAAGCATGCTAAATCAGTGGCAAAAACACACTGAGATCAAGTCTCAAATAGGTAGAAAAACATGCTCACATGCTAAGGCATCAACATTTGGACCTTAAAACCAACTTTTTACCACTGAAATTCCCCTGGAATTTAGTGGTTAAAAGGCCAAGAAAAGGGTGTTTCAAAAGCTTTGAAAGATGGCTCAATAGGCTTTACAAGCCAAAGAGCAAAGGGAGGAAACCACCCCCTAACCAAACAAGGCTCAAACCATGATTTTAAAACCTTAAAAATAGAGTTTTTTAGAGGTTAAAACTAGATTTAAAAGTAGCACACAAAGGTGGCCAAACAATAAATTAAAACAAGGCTTAGAAGGGTCAAGTTCTCACCCTTGAAGCACAGCAGGAAAACAGCAAGAATTCTGAGCTAAAACAACTCTAAGAAGCTCAAACAAGGCCTCCAAGAACCTCCACTCCAAGGCGAAGGTGTTTGGTCAAGAGGTTGTATGCAAATATGTAAAGAATTCCCACTTTCAAGCCTAAAATAGGAAGAGAGATAGAGTTCTAGAGAGAGAGGGGAAATTTTGCCCTTAATTTTCTGAACCCTCAAAATGGGGGAGGGACCTCCCCTTATATAGAAAAATAAGCAAAAAGCTTGCCTTCATCCCTCCATACATGTATGGAGGATGCATTCAGTGATCAACAGCTGGCACACAAAATATCTAAAAAATGAGAAAATTGGCCGTCAGCCATTTCAGGTGGCCGGCTGGCCACCTCTCCTAGCCGACCAACCACTTCAAGTGACCGACAAGGAGGAAAAGTGGCCGATAATAGCCAAAAGTGGCCGACAAGGCCCTTCTCCCCTCCAGGCAAGAGGCACCAAGGTTTGGCTCAAAAACAAGGCCAAAACAAAGAGGGTTTAGAGGCCCAGAGACAAGGCGCTCGGCCGAGAACTCGGGCACTCAAAACGAGCACAAACATGACCAATCACTGAGTGCACAAACAATGACGTCTGAGTTTTAAGATCGGTCAAAAATGGGGTGTCTACAGGGGTCATCATCATCTCCCCAATGGAAAAGAAGTGGAAGGAGTTAGTGTTATCCCACCACCTCTCCTCTAATGCTCTGAGTAGGGTCCGGCTAGCCATGTGGTGCGTGAACCCGGTGCAGAGTAAGCCAAAGCTTGCCTCATTGACAAGGTCGCAAACCTGGGGGGGAGCTCATAATACCAATACCTGGCCATCACTGCCCCATAACCCCTACAGGAGCGAGAGTCCTCCTATGGCAAAGAAATAGTGAATCAGATGAAATACGGTGATAAAAGAGTGAATCAAATGAAATACAACGATAAAAGAAGAGTCAGATGAAAGGCAGTGCAAGACAGTCAGATGAAAGGCAGTAAAGCATAAGGGTTGTACCTCAGTAGCGCCGTGCAAAAGATGGGAGTCTGGTTCTCTCAGCAAAATATCATCCGACATGCCATCAGAGAAATCATCAAAGTGCCTGATGCCTCCAGGTACCATCATGTGTGTACGGGGATGGTAAGTGGCCGGATCAAAGGGCCTCACCCTCAATGGTAGTAATTCATGCTCGGGCCTTAAGGCGAAGACCTCTGCCTCTGCCTCGAGGTCAGCGGCAATGTCCTCTCCTGCCTCGCCAGCCTTATTAACTATAGGCTCCTCAACCTTAACAGCATGTGGAAACATAGGTACCTCGGGAGGAGCACCGTCATGAGGGACATCTGGAAAGTGGGTGGAAAGTGGGTGAAAGAGAAAAGAGGAAAAACTTGGAAAAAGTCAACCCTAGTAGAGAGAAAATGGGAGAAGAAGTCAAAACCCGAGAAAGTTCACAAAACCCAAGAAAAACTCGAGGGGAACAAGCCCAAAGTGTTGAAAACCCAGAAAAATCAACGAAAACAAAATATGATCAGTTCAAAGTGAAGAGGGCCAAAGAGGGTTTACGAATAAAGTTTGCATAGGGCATTGGAAAATGCATACAAAGCACAAATCTAGAGAAAGAAAGCACCTAGAAAGAGAGGGAGAGTGATTCGGTCATGTGGGTATGGGAAAATGAGGTTTGGTGGTGTATTTAAAGAGACCCGTGCGGAAATCCCATTTTTGGCCCCGAAATTGCATTAGTGGCCGACAGGCCACCAAAAGGGGGCGGTCGTACACTACAAATCAATGTTTAAAAACTATTGGTAAACAATTAGATAAAATTGAAACTCATTTTGATGATTACTCAACTAGCCATACATCAACTAGTAAACCTTTAGACAAACCTCTTATTAATCTTCCTAGCACTAGGAAAAAGGTTAAGTCTAGTTACTCAAGATACTAATATTGTTGAAGCTATTGAACATTTATTTACTAAGTTATCTACCCCTTCTAACAAAAAAAGAATTACTGTCTTAACACAACAACCACCTTTAGAATTTACCAGTGACTCCGATATATCTACTAATGAAATTAGTCAATTAGCACAACAATTTCAAACCACTTATCTTAATCGAATCGTACATCCAAAAGCTAATCCTATTGCTCTTACAAAAAATTGGTATAATAAACCAACTCCACCTGACCTTCAATTTGTAGAAACTAATATTAGCAATCAATTTTCTGTTTCTGCCAAAAAATTATATGAATATAATATAGATGGTCTTAGTGAAAATCAAATTCTTCAAAAGATAAATCACATGTCTATGGTAGCTAATAGTTATCTTAGTAATTATCCTGACTACACTCAACCTGAAATCGTCTCTTTACTTACCTTTGGTTTTTCTAGTATGCTTAAATCTTGGTAGGACAAATATCTCACTTAGGATATGCATGAAGATATTCAAAATGCAGTCCAAGTTAATGAAAATGACTTCCCAATATTTGATGAAGACACAGGAACAAGTAAACTTGATGGCATTAATACTTTGATATTTAAACATTTTAGTAGAGCACCTACTAATATTCATTCTTACATCTATGATCAACTTAGTAATTTAACTTGCCCTACATTAAGTAATTTTCATTGGTATAAAATGTTTTTACTTCTAAAGTTATGCTTAGAGATGATTGCACTAAATCATTTTAGAAAGAAAAATTTATTAATGGATTACCTAGTCTTTTCGTCCATAAAATTAGAGATGTCCTTAGTCAACCTACTGGTATTATTGAATATGATAACCTAACTTATGGTGATATAATTAGTACTATTCAGAAAGAAGGATTAAAAATGTGTATTGACATGAAACTTAATCAAAAAGCAGCTAGAGATAAACATAAGGCTAAATATGAATTATAGTCCCATTGCATAAAAAACATAAGAAAAGTAAAACTTTCCCCAAACCATATAAGAAATATCATAAAAAATATTCATTCTCTAAATCACGTGATCAATATTTTGCTAAACCTAACAAGAAATATCACAAGAAAACCAAAAACTTCAAAAAGTCAAAATCTACCCAAGATCTTACTAGTTATAATTGTGGTAAAAAGGGCTATTATTCTGACAAATGTAAAGCTAAAGCCAACCTAAAGTACAAACTTAACCAATTACACATTACTGAAGAAAATCAATGTCAAATATTTGAAATATTCAACTTAAATAATACCCCGAATCACTCTCCTCATCCATCTAGTACCTCATCAAGTGATCCTAATCTATCTAGTAGTATTTTTGACAATTATTCTCCTACTGATGATACTGATGATGATCCAATTGAACTAGGATGTAATGATACCTACTGTAAACAAATCACTGTACTTAGTAAAACCCAGCAAGAAGAAGATTCATTAATTGAATAAATTAGTAAACTAGACAATCCTGACTTAAAAAGAAAATATACTAACAAATTAAAATCTTTACTAATGAACAAAGATACAAAAAAAAACCTCATCAAGATAAACCAATTATTAGTTAACTTCTACTTTAGAAAGATTCAAAAAAGTTCACCATAAAGAAGTCACCTTACAAGATTTACAAAAAGAAATTAACCAAATTAAATTAACAATTAAAGAATTAAAAACTAAAGACAAATCATTAGAAGAAGAAATTGCAATATTAAAAATCTTAATGATTTCCAAAATAATAATGATACTTCCTCTGATTAATCTAGTTCTAGTCCCGATCCCAACTGTGTCATCTTTGATAATCGATCAACTAAATCTCATCATGAAAATGATAATCACAATGACAATAATCGCTTAAATATTATTAAGAGAATTAATATTCAAAAATAGCATTCGAAAGTCAAATTAGTTATTAATTATTTTGAAATAGAAGTCATAACACTAATTGATACTGGCACTGATTTAAATTGTATCCAAGAAGATTTAATCCCCACAAAATATTATTATAAAACTAGTGAACAATTAAGTTCTGCTAATAGAAGTCAAATGTATATTAAATATAAATTATCTAAAGTACATATTTGTCAAAATAATGTTTGTTTTAAAACATCATTTGTTTTAGTTCGAAATATGATAGATAAGGTTATTTTAGGAACTCCATTTATCTTTTTATTATACCCATTCACTACCACTAATCATGGAATAACAACACAAGTTTTTGGTCAAACAGTAACCTTTAAATTCTTATCTCCTCCTGAAATCAAAGAATTAAATCAATTAAAAGAATGTTCTGTATCCCAAAATATCTACCGATTAACCAAACAACTTAAGTTTCTTAAGGAAGAAGTCAAATATAAAAGAGTTGAATCTCAATTAACAAATCCCATTCTTGTTTCTAAAATTGAACAATTCAAAACCCATTTAGATACTACTGTCTGCTCTACTTTACCTAGTACTTTTTGGCATAGAAAAAAACATGTAGTTACACTTCCTTATATTAAAAATTTTGATGAAAGACAAATTCCTACTAAATCTCATCCAATTCAAATGAATAATGAATTAGTCAAAATGTGTAAAAAAGAAATTAATGAAATACTTAAAAATAATATCATTAGTAAAAGTAAGTCACCTTGGTCTTGTCCTGCCTTTTATGTTAATAAAAATGCTGAACTTGAACGTTGTGTTCCACGATTAGTCATCAATTATAAACCTTTAAATAAAGTTTTAGAATGGATACGCTATCCAATCCCTAATAAAAAAGATTTAATTAAACATCTTAGTCAAGCCGTCATTTTTAGTAAATTTGATCTTAAAAGTGGATTTTGGCAAATACAAATTCACCCTAAAGATAGGTATAAAACTGCTTTTACTACACCATTTGCTCATTACAAATGGAATGCCATGCCTTTTGGTTTAAAAAATGCACCTTGTGAATTTCAAAACATGAATGAAATATTCAATCCCTTTAGTCAATTTTCCATCGTTTACATTGACAATATTCTTATTTTCTCTAAGTCCATAGATGAACATTGGAAACATCTTAACTCTTTCCTCCAGATTATTAAACATAATGGTTTAGTCATATTTGTCCCTAAAATTAAGTTATTTCAAACCAAAGTCAGATTTTTAGGTTATGATATATATCAAATTACTATTCTTCCAATTAGTCGATCTATTGAATTTGCCTCTAAGTTTCCTAATGAAATTTTAGACAAAACTCAGTTACAATGATTTTTAGGTTCTCTTAATTACATTGTTGAATTCTATGAAGACCTTAGGAAAACCTATCCATCTCTTTTTGATCTATTGAAGGATAATCCTCCTCCATGGTCTCCCAATCATTCTGCTATTTTGCAACAAGACAAAAAATATGTTAAAACTTTGCCCTGTCTTGGTATTCCTACTGAAAATTCATTCAAAATTATTCAAACTGATGCCTCTGATGTTGGTTATGGTGGCATTCTCCTTCAGAAGATTACTCCTAAGTCATCTGAACAAATTGTTCATTTTCATTCTGGTGTTTGGAACAAAGCACAAAAAAACTACAGTACTATTAAAAAAGAAATTTTATCTATTGTATTATATATTAGTAAATTTCAAGATGATATTTTAAATCAAAAAAATTTTATTACGAGTTGATTGTAAAAGTGCTAAATATGTTTTACAAAATGATGTCCAAAATATTGCTAGTAAACATATTTTTTCCTATTGGCAATCTATTTTAAGTATCTTTGATTTTGATATTGAATACATTCCTTGCAATCAAAATTACATCCTTGATTTTCTTACCCAAGAATTTTTACAAGGGGGATAGTGCACCATGCCTACTCTTTATTGTTCTATACACAAGTTAGCAATCACCCGATGTCGCAAATTGATTCATTGTTGCTCCTTCAAAATAACCTATTTAAAAATGATTGACCAAGATCCTTATTCACAATTCCAGTAAATTCGCAGTCAATGCAATTTGATTTCCCATTACACTAATCTTCTCAATTTCCATATTGATAACTTAGATCTCCTCAGTGGATGCTAATCAACTTCTGTTTGTTCAACTACAAATGTCCAGTAAAAAGCATCCTTCTAAACTTGCCATTGTTCCAACCAGTCAACCTATTGTTGCTCCTCTAATTAATCTAGTCAACGAAAACCAAAATCTTGGTAACATTCCTAAACCTAGTTACACTTCTGCCCTTGCTTCAGATCCCTTTACTTGTCAATCCATTACTCCAATGCCTCCTAATAATCTATACAGAACTACAAGAAAAGATTATGTTCTTAAACCCCAACCAGTCCATCTTTTCTACAAAGAACCAGTTCATAAAAATATTCACAATGTCAATGAACTGGTTACATCTTATTTCCCTTTTGGATGGCATTTCATTCTTTCCCATCCAGAAAAGTCAATTACTTTTTTTATAAGGACATCCTCTTTCATCACCAATCTATAGTCATCAAACCCATCTATGACCGAGTCAATGCTAGTAAAACCATTTGCCATTCTTTATACATACACAATATTGTATCTATGAATGAATGGGGTCTCCCTTTTCTCCTTCATGACCTTCCCAATCACAAGATACAATATAGTTACTATGATTATATTGATGCCTGATTTAAGATCCTTCTTCACCAAAATGAGTCATACAGTCACTCCTGGTTCTTCTCTTTTGACCATAAATTCAAGTCAAAATTTCCTTCATGGTTTTTGAGATGGTGGTCTCAGCATGGTGCCATCCCATAAATTATTCCTACTAATTTAATGGAACAAGTCAATTATTTCTCTTTAGTTTATAAATTGAGTCAACATAAAAGTCAATTCCCTATATTGCTCCATTTTATGTCCAACTATAAAGTCCCTTGGATATTTAAATGGCAATACAATATTTCCAATAAACTAGTCAGTCGCCAGCATTTTGTCAAATGGTGGGATGCTTTCAAAGTCTAATGCATTATTGAACAAGTCCAGCAAGAATTTCCAATCAATATTCATGCTCCTACTCCTACAATGGTTAAATCTTCTCAGCAGAACTCAACTGCTTCAGTCACTCAATGAAGCCCATTCATCTTACCACGATCAGACTTAGGAGCCTAACAGCCAGTTCTGGGCCTTCAAAATCCAAGTCATCCAAGTAGAGCCCAAGTCCAAGACTAGTAATAAAGAACTTATTCAGATTGCAAAGTTACTATTGGCCCAAGCCAAGTCACAAGATGAAAGATGATGCTTTAGATGGATCAGCCTCATCTGAAGCCTCTACTAGTCATGATCCATATGGTCCACAATTCCAAGATGCTCAGGACCTATATGCCTAAAACAGACATTGGATTCCATGTATACATCAGCTTCAGTCACTACTCTTACTTTGAGAAAAACTGCTAATAGATATACTGATTCCCCATCAGTCAACTATGCAGTCATGAGTTATTGATTCCCCATTAGTCGACTATACAGTCGCGAGAGCAAGAAAAAAAAAAGGGTTAAAAGTAGACAGCTTTCCATCAGTCATTGAAAGTTGCCCACAACACCCATGTGCCTCCTACTTTCCAACTTTTAAAGTCACAAACCTCACAGTGTGCCTCCTACTTTCCAGCTGTTGAAGTCACAAGCCTCACAGTCATCTGCTTGGCTTATAAAAGAGCTACTCTAGTCAGAGAGAAGGCAGAATTTTCAAGAATTGAGAATTCACTAGCTTTTCACTCTTACTTCTCGTTCTCAAAAAATTGTATTCAAGTTGTATTTTGAAGTTATGTATTTTGAAGCTAGGCTTTCAAGTTATTTTCAGTGAACAATTTATGATTGTAAGTTAGTTATATTTCTTTTAATTACTCTGTTTATCTATCTTTTAATTATTGTTATTGTTTTAATTGTTTTAATTTTATAACTATCTTTTTATCGCTATCTTTTATCACTGTCTTGCTTCCGCCCTTGTGGTATTAGAGCCAAGTTAGTTGGTGATAGTTAACTGTTTAGTTAGTTTTGTTTAATTCTTCTCATTTCTTTCTCTATAATTTAATTCAAGCCTCCTTTATTCTTTCTAACTTTTTGTTGTTTTCCACTCTACTTGTAGCCACCCAAGTTTCGTCCCACGTTTTATGTAAGTCCTTAGGATAGGCAGTTGACAGATATAGGGGTTTCCGGAGAGGGTATGAGCGAACACATAGTATGTGAAAACATGATAAGTTATCAAAGAATTTAGAACTTTGAATTACTCTACAGAACCACAATGAGTCGATTATTCCGAAGTAACTCTTCAATCAGCTGTAGATCTATAACTTTAGCTCCCATACCTGATACAGTCATAAATGAAGAAGAACATGAATTTCAAGATTTAAAAATAGATTTAAGTTGGAATATCCCAAAAATGCCAATTAAGGAAATTTATAAAAACCAGTTTTTTAAAGTCATATTTTAACATTTGTAGACACCCCATTTTTGACCGTCCTCAAGACTTGGACGTCACCGCTTGAACACTCGGTGATCATCCCTATTTATGTTCGTCTTGAGTTCCCGGAGGCCTCGGCTACGCGCCTTGCCTCAGGAACTCTCGACTCGACCGTTTTGTGTCTAGTTTTGCACCAAACACTTGTGTTTTTGCTTTGGAGGGAAGGGAATGGCTTTTGGGACATCCCTACACTCCACCGGCTGTGGCTTGAGGCCACGGGCTATGTCTTGTTGCCATCAGCCAAGTGTTATAGCCGGCCGGCCATTTTGACTGCCGGTCGGCCACTTTGATGGCCGGCTGGCCAAATGTGATTTTCAACAGATATTTCTGCAGACAGCTGGCAGCTGTCATTCCAGGCCATACCCCAGCCCATGCCTGGACGTGGGAGCTCTGAGGAGCTGCAGATTAATATATCTCTATATCAATCAAGCTCTCTCAAGAGGAGAGAGAGATACCAGAGGAAGAGGAAGAGATATACAAAAAAAGGAGCAAAAATCTCCCTCTCTCTCTACATTTTTCTGCCTCTCTCTCTAAGGTTTAGGGCTTGTTTGTGCTCAAAAGTGCATTTTCTTTGCACTTTTGCATACAAACACCTAGTTCTCTACTCCTTTTATTGAGCTAAGGTCCTTGAATATGATTTTTTGGGGTGATTTGAAGCCTTTTCTTGCTCCAAAAGTTGCTGATTTGCTGCTGTGCTTCAAGGGTGAGCTTTTACCTCTTTTAAGCCTTGTTTTCATAGCTTGTTTTTCCATATTTGCAACTATTTTTGAGCTTAACACATAACATAGAAAAGTCTTGTTTTTGAGTGCTCTAAATAGTTTGTTAAGGGTGTTTTAAGCTTTGGGGTTGTTTGACCCCTCTTAAGGCTTGTTTGGCCTTTGTTTTGTGCCATTTCGGTTGAGCTCCGGGACCATTGTGTTTGGGCCTCCTCACCACTAAAATCTTGAGAGATTTCAGTGATGAGGATGGTGCCTTGAGGTCCTAGGAAGGAGAGGGCCACCCCCTTTCCTTGTTGTCCTTGAAAAGGGCCATTTTTAGCCTCTTGAGGGAGCATATAGTTTGAGTATGTATTGACCATGCCTTGACTGATTTTCAAGCTTATTATGTCATAATATAGCATTATTGTATGTTGGTTTTGGTAAACCATGCTTGCTTATCATACATGCCTTGTAATGCCTTATTTTAGCCTTAACATGTCCTATGCTTTGAGCCCTTATTCAAGCATGTTTAGGCCTAGCTTTATGAAGCTTTTATGTTTGTCTTGCCATACTTAAGGTCTGTCCTTGGCTGTTTTGGTTGACCAAGACATGCATTGCATAGTCCCTTTGCATCTTGGATTGTTAGCCCCAAGTGTGTAAGTGTGGAGTATGCTTTACTTGCTTTGATTTAGTGAGTTGGAGCCATTTTCCATGTCATTTCAGTCCACTTAGCATGTTTGTATGCTTGCATTTCATGGCCCCTTTGATGCTCCAAGAGGTGGTGTCCTATGCTCCATGTTTGGTCATTGTGTATGCTTCCATGTGTAAGTCATTTAGATGCCATCTAAGTGGTCTTTTGGCTTTGTTTTAGCATGCTAAAACTCTGGTTTTGGTCACTTAATTCATGCCATGTGTGGTTGCATTAAGTGTAGTTCAATTCCCCTTGGGCTTGCCTTGAATCTTGGACCATTGTTTGCATGCATGCTTATATATGTAGATACTTGGCTCATGACACATTGTTGTACACTTTTATATTGTTGCATTTGGCATGCTTCGTATCTAACATGTTGTCCATATTGCACCTTGCATGTGTGCACGTTGTTGTTACACTTTGCATGCTTGGTTAGTTGCACCTTTGCATTACTTGTTTGCATGCCCATATTGCACACTTAGGCTCACATGCTTAGGATTGCATTGCATTAGCATACATGCTTCACCTCTTGATCAAGCCATGATAGAGGTTGAAAGCCCCCTCGGTTTCTTTATGTGCATTGCATTTCATTTGAAATCGAAATGCACACTTGATTCTTTGGGCCATCATGCATGGAAATGCGCAATTGGTGGTCCGAGAATCGAGAATCATATCCCTTTGAGTCATGAATATGATAAGGGGTGTGATTGGTGCATACATTGCTTGAAATACATTGCTATGCCAAGTTCTGTCCTCCGCTGCTGTCAAAACAGATTCAGCAGGAAGAATTGGCCGGCCGGCAGTGTTGAGTGCCGACCGGCAAAGAGTGTTGGGCCGAGAGTATAATGTTTAGCCGATGACCGTTCTAAATGGCCGGTGATGATCCCGCTCAGCCGGTGGTGTTCTACAACACTCAGAGAAGCAACCTTAGGAGTTGTGCAATTTTCAGAGAAGCAAAACAGTCAAAGCAAAGGCAACTTATGCATGGCAGTGACTTTCCGAGCGGAGCTGAGCGCGCATTGCATTGGGCCCTCTTCCCGAGGTCGTTTACTGCTTTCATTAGATTAGTTAATTTGTTAATTAATTAATTGGTCTGTAATATTTAATTAGCTTGTAGGTTAATTAACTTGTATTATTCTTTTGGACCCTCCGAGCGAGGGCAATTGTGTAATAAGTGTGCGTGAGTATGTGTATGTCTTCCAACCCCATGTCTTTCTTCCCTTTTATTTACCCGCTTATGATGGTAGACTAGGGCATATTTAAATTAGCATACCTTATGCTATGCATGCGTGCATTCATACATTTGTCTTGCATGCACCGGGCTCGGCGCATTATTCTAACTGCATTTGTATTTCAATTCCAAATTGAATACATGATTAGTTGTAGCATTTCACATGTCATTGTAGATTAGCCGAGCCTATCTTAGTCGCATTTTGCATGTGTTGCATTAGCCATCTTAACATGAACTAGGATCATGCATATGATTACTAACTAGTTTTGTTTTGGCTCGGAGTACTTGGTAAGCATTTATGCTTTAGCATACCGTATGTGTGTGAGTGTTTCCATAACAGCATGATTACCATGAGGCTAGCTGCTTATGTGATATAACTGGTTGAATGCCTGTAGATGGAGGTTGAATTACCTAAATTGGAATAATGCATTAAAACTGTGAGTTTTAAGCCCACTAGATAGTGGCAAAATCATCTTTTCTAAAGCCCACTTGAGGGTGGCAAAACCTGCATTTTAGCCTACTTGCGAGTAGCAAACCATCTTCAAAATGGACATGCAATGTTTGTTCCAATTTAGGCGATTTGGTCTATGCTTGTTTGATGTGCACATAACATAGTAATTCTAGGCTAATAAATGGAATAAGAACACGTAACATTTTCAAAACTGGATATCATGGTTAGTAGAGGCCGATCTTCGGATCGGGCTAGAGGGGGTGCTCATAGCTAACCTTTCCCAATCGTATCCAAGCTCCCGAGCCGAGGCAACTTTGGTGATGACGGACACGTGGCCTTTGGCACCGAGTCAGGGTTTCCTAAATTCCCCCATAAAAAATATTTAGGTGGCGACTCTATATCTGGCAAAGCAGTCCATGTTTGGCACTTCTTTCAAAAATCTGTTTTCTCAAAATGATTTGCCGGATTTGGACTCTTTGGTTCAGATTAAGAACCGTGACACAAATTGAGTCCGAGCTGTAGCATGAGGCCCGAGGGCGCGTCTACAACATTGATTTACATGTTAAAACTGTTGAACAAGTTTATGCTTTAACCAAAGTCCAAGAAACATGTCACTTACTTAGTAAAGAATCAATCAGAAAACATACATCTACTGGACATAATTTTATTCACATTGGATTAATCCAAGTTAGAATCAAACCTTTAACTCCTGCAGGTCGTAATTCTTCTATTTTATTGTGTTTAAGAGATGCTCGATTCATTAATTATCATGCTAGTCTAATGGGAATTTACCCCCCTTAGTTCAAGAAGTACTTGCCAATCCTACTAAAACCCTAAGGTGATAGTAGAGGTGCATACATATTCTCTTAAAGCACATTACCCCCGCATGTGATGAGTGGGCCAGTTAGGTTTTTGGGCCCCACCTTCTATGGGAATTTTCCCCCCTTAATCCCAAGGGGGATATTACCCCAGTGAGACTCAAACCCCTGACTAGAACTGGCTCTGATACCATTTGAAGAAGTACTTGCCAATCCTACTAAAACCCTAAGGTGATAGTAGAGGCACATACATATCCTACTAAAACCCTAAGATGATAGTAGAGGCACATACATATTCTCTTATAGCACATTACCCGTGCATGTGATGAGTGGGCCAGTCAAGTATTTGGGCCCCACCTTCTATGGAAATTTGCCCCCCTTAATCCCAAGGGGGATATTACCCCAGCAAGCCTCTTTTGTGGCCCAGTGCTGGTTTTGTTCCCCTTTTACCCTAACGGTGTATAGGAGGTCCTCTTTTGGGTCTGGAAAGAAGGATTGAGGTATTTGAATTGGATTTGATTTCCGAGGAGCTCGAAATTGTGTTCCGGTTGCGCCGTTCCAATGTCTGCTGTACTCTAGCGCGCGAACATGCCTAATTTCAAATATGAACAAGTTGTATCCTTTTTTAGCATTTTGCAAAGCCTCCGAGGGAGGGCACGTTGGGTTTGTCATCGAACGTCGCTTTTGTTGTTTTGTCAATTTACATATCTGATATCTTCTTTTGCATAGAACGTGCACTCTCACATACCTCTTATGTTGCATGTGCTTCTTGCATCGTTCACAACTCACATGCTTGCAATATTGCATAGAACATGCTTTCAATTTTGCATAGAACATGCTTTCAATTAACATCATATGTCGATTGTCTATAATCTTGAATAGAACATGTGTTGTCATTATATTGGTTTTCAATCTTGCTCACTTTGTGCATCGATCGCACATGTTCACTTTGTGAATCTATCGCACCCACTCACTTTGTGCATCTATCACACTCATTCACTTTATGCATCTATCGCACCCATTCACTTTGTCTATCTATCAAACTTGTTCACTTTGTGCATCTATCGCACTCGTTCACTTTGTGCATTTATCGCCCCAACTTAGTTTGTGCATTTATCGCACCGGCTCAGTTTGTGCATCTATCGCACTTGTTCACTTTATGCATCTATCGCACTCGTTCACTTTGTGCAGCTATCGCATCAGCTCATTTTGTGCATTTATCACACTCGTTCACTTTGTGCATCTATTGCACCCGCTCACTTTGTGCATCTATCGCACTTGTTCACTTTGTGCATCTATCACACTCATTCACTTTGTCCATCTATCACACTCGTTCACTTTATGCATCTATCATACACTCTTACTGCCTTGTGCATCTATCGCATAATCTTATACTTTTTGCATCTATCATATCATCTCGGGGTGTGTGAATGCATAGCCCTAAGCGGTTTTTCTCCTCTGCTCACGATTTTGGCATGGTTAGAGTGTGTTTTTATTTCTTGCCACGTGAAACGTGGTTGGGCTTCTTTGCAATTATTTTGTTATTGCTTATTACATCATCTTGCATGAGCATGGATTTTCAAAATAACCGACTTCGCAAGACGTGTGAGTCCAGCTATATATTCTTCGTGCATATCATTTGCATCTTATCCCTGAATTATGCTGGTTTGATTCCTTTCAAAGGGATACGTAGGCAGCTTTCGAGCTCAACCAATCTAATTTATGTCTTGATTGTTTGCCTAAGTCTCACAGCCTTGTCAAAATGGGTCATCTCTAGGCTTTGACATTCACTCACATCATTTCACAACTTCAAGCTCTGTCAAAGAGGGGCAACTGTAGACACCCCATTTTTGACCGCCCTTAAGACATGGGTGCCACCGACTGATCACCCAATGATGAATTTATATGCTTGTCCAAACGCTCGATGTCCTTAGCAGGAAACATCACTTTTGAGCCTCAAAAACCTACAAACCTTGTGCCATGTTTTTGGACCAAAACAATAGTTTTTCAAGCCTGACCATCCAGAGACCTATAGACCCACTAGCGGCCTGTTGCCCGATATTAGTGGCCTACCGGGCACTTGTGTAAAAATTTAGATCTTTTTGCCGGCTGTGCCAGCTGTCTCCACAGATGCATGCACTGCACCAACTGTGTCTGTATGGATATTCTCAAGCTAGTCTCATATATTTTTATATATTGATGACTCCCTCTCAAAAATTAGGTTAGAAAAATTTATGGAGCAAAGTCTTGAAAAATATTTCTCTCTCTACATTTCTCTCTCTCCCTTGCAACTTCTATATCCTTGGCCTAGACACTCTAAACCAAACCTCAAGGGTTCTTTGCTAAGGTGTTTGAGCTTGCATTTTAGCTCTTGAGGGTGTGAAATTAGTGGTTTGTGAACAAAAGGATCATTTCTCATCAAGAGGTATACATCCTAGCTTTTTGGGATGAAACTTATGGTTTAAGGCCATTAAAGGTAGAGCGGTTGACCACCCTTCTTTGAACCTTGTCTTCTAGGCTTTTACCCTTGTGTTTCCCACCTTTTCATTATCTTTTTTTGAGATTTTTACCACTGATTTTCAAAGGTTTTTAGTGGCTAAGATGTGGTTTTCAAGTCCCCAAAATGAAGGGGTTAGCCTCCCCTCCTTTGACTTGTATACTAGCTTAATTGCCCCATTATTTTATCTTGCTTTTGTAGATTTTTTACCTTAATTTCAGTGCTATTTTAGCCTATTTTAAGACTGTTTTAAGTTGTTCATGTCATTTATGCTTTGTATTGTATGCTTGTAGTGTAATGGTCCTCATAGGTTTGGTGTTTTAGGCATTAGACACCAACCTATTTGAGTTAATAGCATTTATTTCAAGATTTCCATACTTGTAATCATCTCTAATCATCACTGTACTTCTCTCATTTCTTGGCTTCTTCCTTGCTTTGAGAGTCGTTTCAAACCGATTAATTGTTTAAGCTTGAGGTAGAAATCGTTGTGCTTAATGGTTTAATCTCTTTGGAAGTTCATTATCAATGGCATGACATCTCTCTCATACCCAAAACAACCCTTTGTTTGACACTTCCCTTCTTTAGTGGACTTAATTCTTATTCTGGACTAAAATGACTAATGAATAGAAAGGTAATTCAAAGGGGTAATCAATGGCTTAAAATAGAGCAAGATAATAAAATGGTTTGGGTTCAATCAGACGTTAATTGAACCCATTGAGTCTTGAGTCGTTTCATAGTTGTTAGTGATGAAAATAGTTCAAGAGTCGATGTCAACCACTTCCCTTGATCAATATCATGATAAGGAGAAGGTTCATGAGTCTTTAATTGTGTATTTATTGAAATTGTATCCATTGGTTTATAAGTTGTCACGCAATGAATTTGTGCCGATTGATGGCTTGCGAATCGAGCATACCCCTCCTTTGAGCTGTCTGATGATAAGGAGAGGTAGGATGGACAAACATCTACTGAGAATGCTCTGTTTGTGCTCTGTTTGTTTTCTGTTGCAGTAGGAGAAACCCAACATTAGTGGCCAGTAGGCCACCTTTACTGTACGGCAGGCCACTATTAGTGGGCGGCCGACCACCACTTCTGGCCTGCCGGCCACTTTTTTTAGCCACGCAGTACCACTTTTTTTCACAAAGCAGAGCAGAGCAGAGGCTGAGGTGCAAAACATTGGAGAGGCATTCTCGGGGGAGAAATTCATGTGAATGCGTAAGCCATTTCCTTGCTCCTCGAGACTTGTTAGATTTTTGTTAATAGTAGTATGTTGTTAGTAAACTTGTAATTAATTATTTAGGTAATTAATTCCATAATGTAACTAATTAGTTAATTTGTATTAATTAATTTGAGTGTGTTGTAACTATTTAATAAGCTAGAATAGTTAGTTAACTTCTGCGTTGTAATAATTAGTTAAGTGGCTTAGCTAATTCATTCATTCGGACCCTCCTGTGCAAGGACAAATATGTAATAATACGTGTATGTCTTCCAACCTCACGTCTTTCTCCCTTTTATTTAGCCGCTTATGATGGATAGTTTAGAGCATCACATTTCATTTAGCATTTTCCATGATTTGCATCCATGTGTCTTGCATGCATAAGGTTCGGCTCCTCATTCTAACAACATTGTCGTTTAAATACTTTTTTGAAAACATGTTTAAAACTACATGCTATCAAATAGATTCATATGCTATGCTAGTAGCTGAACTTCTAATTGCATATTGCATGTATTGCATTAGGCATATTTCTTTAGTTAGGATCATGCATTTTTCTATCTATTTTCTCTCTTTTGGCTCACCTCAGGAATTGGGGTAAGCTTTACTGCTTTAGCATATCGCATGAGTGTAATTGTTGCCATGTCGAACATAATTACCATGAGGCTAAGTGCTTAAGTGCTATATCTGCTTGAATGCCTGTGGATGTTGCTTAAATTGGGATAATTTAAGTAATGTGCATATGACATCACTTTTTCAAGTGGTACATATTTGAAACAATTTTTAAACAAACATGAAATCAAAGTGTTCTAACTTTTGCGAATTAGTCTATACTTGTGTGTATCACAGTAACAATAGTCCAATAATTGGAACAAGAGCATATGATGTAAATAAGAATCACATCATGATTAGTAGAGGCCGATCTTTGATCGAGCGAGTGGGGTGCTCAATTCATGACCTTCCCCTCTCGTACCTAAGTTCCTGAGCCAAGACACTTTGGTGATGACGGATAAGTGGCCTTTAGCACGAGTCTCGGGTTTCCTAAATTTCTTAAAAATATTTAGGTGGCGACTCTGTAATCTGGCAAAGTAATCCATTTTTTGGCATTTTGATTCAAAATTGATTTTCTAAAAGATTTGCCAGATTTGGACTCTTTGGTATTTATCTAATTCACATTGCACTTGTGAGATCGGATTCAGAACCATAGGAGTCCGAACTGTAGGGCTATCGTATCATGAAAGAGCATGAAATGCAAGCTACACTAAACAGCTTCACCCCTATGCTTTTTTTAGCAAGCAAGAGAGAGTTGGTGCACAGGCTTACATTCCTATAAGTATCAACCATTGGCATAGAACGTAAAATATCAGAAACATAATTTGTTCCAATATAGATCTTCAAAGCAAAATGATAAACAAGATGAGCCAATGAAACTGCCAATTTCGGGTCCGTCCTTATAAGGAGAAAATTACCAAGTCTAGAACAATACATAGAAACATCAATAACCACCATGCCTATCTTAGATTTCAGCCAATTCCTTAAGATTTCTTGCTTCTTATGTCAAACAATAGCAGACACTATGGCATCTAGGACAAAAAACATATCATTTGGGAACCTCATTTCTACATTCCACTTATTTATCCAGGAATGCTGTCGAACCTGCGAGATGAGATGAACCTTCAATGATTCTTGTTTAATTTGTAACACGCTACATCGTAAAACCTGCCCATTCCAAGCAATGTACTTAAGAAGAGGAATGTTGTTCACAGTCTTAAGTGGGAAATACTTCCAATTATCTGCAGGAAAACAAAGAAGTTCCACGTTGTAACTTGCTTTTCATGCTCCTTTCAAATACGACTAGCCCTACAGTTCAGACTCCCGTGGTTCTAAATCCGATTCCACAAGTGCAATGTGAAATAGATAAACACAAATAAGTCCAAATCCGGCAATTCTTTTGAAAAATCCATTTTGAATCAAAATGCCAAAAATGGACTGCTTTGAGAGATACAAAGTTGCCACCTAAATATTTTTAGAAAATTTAGGAAACCTGTGACTCATGCCAAATGCCACGTGTCCGTCATCACCAAGATTGTCTTTCGTTCGGGGACTTAGGTACGAGAGGGGAAGGTCATGAAGTGAGCACCCCACTCGCTCGATCAAAGATCGGCCTCTACTAATCATGATGTAATTTTTATTTACATTATATGCTCTTGTTCTGATTATTAGGCTAGCTTTACTACGTGATGCACGTAAGTATAGACTAATTTGCAAAAGCTGGAACATTTGATTTCATGTTTGTTTAAAAAAAGTGTTTTGAATACACATCACTTAAAAAAGTGAGTTTGTATGTACATTAATCAATTTATTCCAATTCAAGCAATTAGCCCTCATCTACCGGCATTCAAACAGGTATATCACTTAAACACTTAGCCACATAGAATCATGCTTTCTTGATATGGTAACAATCACATGCATGCAATATGATAAAGCAATTAAATACTCACCTAATACTCCAAGGCAAGCCAAAAAGATAAAACAGTTAGAAAAAATGCGTGATCCTAACTAATGCAATATGACTAATACAACACATACAATTATGCAATTAATGGGCTCGGCTACTAACATGGTATTTGAATCAATTTGATAGCATGCGGTCTAAGCATGTATTCAAAAAATTTAAGTAATAACAATGCTTGGTTAGAATTATGAACCGAGCTTTTATGCATGCAAGATGAGTGGATACAAATCATGAAAAATGCTAAGGAAACATGATACTCTATACTACCATCATAAGCAAATAAATAAAAAGGGAGAAAGAAATGGGGTTGGAAAACATACACACTTATTACAATTGTGCCCTCATGCAAGAGGGTCCGAATGAATGTCCAAGTGTCCGAAATAAACTAACTATTACAAAATCAAATGAATGAATAAATAACTAATTAGCTAAGTTATTACAACAAAGGCTAATAATGAGTAATAAACTATCTACCTAATTTAACTAGCTATAACAATTATAAATAAACCAGTACTACAACAATACTAATTACAACAAGAATAATTTACAACAATAATGATTACAATAATAATAATTAATTACATCAATAATGAATTTCAAGCAATGCATGCACATCAAAGAAGACAGTTTTCAGGAGCCACTATATCTGCCTCCCTGGGAATTTGCCCTGTTTCACCTTCAGTCACTGCCCTCTGTTTATGCAAAAACACACTGTTTACCAAACATTGGAGCCCGACCGGCCCCCAATGAGGCCCGGCCGGGCGCAAACAAGGCTAGCCGTGCCCTGATTTCATGCAAAACCCTATTTTTGTGCTTTGAGGTGAAACCAGTGCAGACAGAGCCTTTCTGAGCTCTGTTTGTGCCTTCTGCTCTTCTCTGTCATGGAGAGGCTCAAGAGAATAATGAAGTTGGTTCCAAAACCATCAATAAGCAAGTTGATCGCTTGATAATTTCGGAGACAATTGGATAAAAATCAATAAATGCAATGAACAATAACCACTCTCCCTCCTATCATGAAGTGAGCTTAAAGAAGGAGGTGGAGACGTTTCAAGATTTATCAAAATATCATGAATTGATATGTGACGACTCTTGACATGATGGATTTGGCATAACGTCTGGCCGAACCCAAGCAATCTAACTCATTTTCTTTATGTTGGTTGGTCCAATTTTAAGCCAATTTTTAGTCTTTTCCATTCCTTAATCAATTTGTCCGAAGTGATAGTTAAGTCCACCAAATGAGAAGAAATGTTAAACGAGAAGTGATCCTAAGAATGAAAGGGAAACTATGCATTGACGATGAACCTCCGTAGAGATTAAGCCATTGAGCATAGGTCTTTTTCCCATGCTTTGAATAATCATCAATCTTTTGACATAACTCTCAAACAAAAGAAAAGAAGAAAAGAGGGAGGTTGCAGAAATGATTGCGAGATTGATTATTAGAATGAGACTCTTGAAATGAAAACCAAGCAAAGGAAACCAAAAGATAATCAAAGCATGGACAACATAACACAACAAGTAAGATATAAAGACTTTCAATACAACAAGTAAGGTATTCAATGTATATACTAATTAACCCTAAAACAACCCCTAATATGTAAAAATCAATGACTAAAATGATGTTTAGAGAGTACAAAAAAGATAGGAAATAGCAAGGAATTACAAGGCTAGTGAACAAGAGCAAGGAGAGGTGGCTAGCCCCTCCATTTTTGATACATCAAACCATGTTTTTTAGCCTTTTCTGAACTCTGAAAATCAGTTTGAAGACTAAAAAAAAGAGTGTAAAGACAAGGGTGTGAGCTATGAAGTAAGGTGCAAGAAAGGGTGTTAAACCCTTCTACCTTTGGTAGCTATTCAAACCCAAGTTCCAACATTTGAAATAGATCCAAAACAATAGAAAGATAAAAGAAATTGATAGTAAGAGACAGAAATGAAAGTACGAGAAAGGATGGTAAGCTTATACCTCTTAAAGAGGATAAGCTCTTTGTAGACACCCCATTTTTGACCGACCTTAAGACTCAGACGTCACCGATTGAGCGCTTGGTGATGTTGCATACCGTGCTCGTTCAGAAGTCTCAGAGTCGCGGTCGTAAGCCCTGCCTCCAGACTTCTGAACCCTCTTCTGTGCCTTGTCTCAGTTTGCGAACCAGACTCGGTTTTCTCTGTTTCTTTTCCTAAGGGAAGGGAGAGGTCCCGTAGACCATCTCTCAATGTCCGTAGGCTACATTTGGTGGCCGTAGGCCATTTTGCCCATTTCGGAGTCCGGTTCCCGGTTTTCGGGACCGTTGGCCGTGTGCCTCGATTCGGGACCGCTTAACCATCTCCTATTGCTCTGATTTTTGGCATACTTCCTATTTGCTCCCTGTTGAGGGACACTGGGGGCTGAGAAACCCACTTCGTGGTCGAACGCCATTTTCGGTGCTTAACAGCCCATTTTCGGGACCCCGAACTGCGTGTTTTGGTCCCCGAGCATTCGTTTTGCAACGGTTTTCGTTCATTTTTGGCAGGTACCTCTGTTTTATCATTGGAGAGGTCACTGAAGGGTGGGAGGCCAGCAATTGTTGTAGTAGCCAGTTATCTCTCCTCTGGAGCCTCCCGGCGCCCGTTTTTCCAACTTCCGGGCTAATGTTGAACACCCTAGGGTTAGTGTTGCCAACTTTGAACCACATATCTGTGATCTACACACCGGGGAGGCCCCTAAAAGTTGGTGGCCGGCCATTAAGGTTACCTGACCCTTTTGACCCCTTTCTTCCGGGCTAATGTTGAACCCCTTGGACCCTTTTTCTTGAAATTTGAACCACATATCTGTGATCTACACACCTGAGAGGCCCCTAAAAGTTCATGGCCAGCCAGTAATTCAAATTGACCCTTTTGAACCCCTCTTTCCGAGCTAATGTTGAACCCCTTAGACCCACTTTCTTGGAATTTTAACCACATGGTTGTGTTGTACACACATGGGAGTACCTCCCCAGTAGCTGGCCGGCCAGAAAATCTCATTGAACCTTTTGACCCCTAGCCGGCCGGCTAGGGGGTGTGGCCGGCCGGCCACCTGCAACAAAAGTGATAGGCCGGCCGTGTTCCTTGCACTGTGCACTTTACAGCTGTGGGGCAATATCCCCCAGACAAGATATTTATCCGGGGGATATTTTGTGGGGGAATTTTGCTCTCCTTCTCCCCCACCTTTACACCCCCTTTTGAACCCTTTTAACCAGCTGGTGGCCTCCTTTGTTGGGGTTGGAAAAAAAACTCTTCTTCAAGCTCCCATATAGAACTCCATCTCCATAGCTCTCATTTCTTCAAAAAACCCTAAGTCCCTAACCATCATTCCTTCTACACCACCAAGCTCTACCACCACTACCTCATTTCCAGCAACAAGGAAGGTTTCTCAAAGGCCAAAGAAGCTGCAAATTCATCCAAGAAGCAACAAAAGTTTGAGTCTTCAAGGGTAAGTAATACTTTTACCCTTTTGACCCTTTTTCTTGATCTATTTCTAAGCCCCACTTGCTTTTTGTTTCAAGCTCCGGCCCTAACTGAAAAGGGCCCTATTTTGAGCTCATCTTCACTTTTCATTAAGGGCTCAACCCTGTTTGAGCCCTCCATGACACACTTGCTTCATTGACCCTCTTGTATGTCATAGTTTTGCATGCTATTTTTGGCCCATGAGCAATTTATTTTCGAGCATTTTGTAAACTTATATGAGGCTTATTTTGAGCCCCTCTTCAACATTGAAGAAGGGCTCAACACCATTTGGGACTTCCATGTTGTACCTACCTTTATACTCCTCTTTTCTTCCCCATTCTTGCATGCAATGGCAGCCTATCATACTTTTGTTTTTGGCCATTTTACAGTTCTGAAAAAGTGCTTATTTTGGTCCATTATTCATGTTTCATTTAGGTCCTTTCATGGTTTGGGGCCTCCATAGGTCACTTCATGTTATATCTCTCTTTTATTCCCCATTCTTGCATGTTTAGTTAACCTACCATGTTTTTGTTTTTGGCCATTTTACAGTTCTTGAAAAGTGCTTATTTTGGTCCATTCTACATGTTTTGTTAAGGGTCTTTGGCTGTTTGGTGATTATTTTGCATACCTCATGTTATAGCCACTTTTGAGCCTTATTTTGCATCACATTTCTATCATGTTTGTATACTGATTTTGAGGCTGCCATAAACTGTAAATATTCATATTTTTGGTCCCTCTTCAATGTTGTAGAAGTAAATATTTCAGTTTGGGTTTTTCTTATACCACTTGCTTCATTACCCCTCTTTTGGCCCCTATTCTTGCATGCCATTTTTGCCATACCTATGCTTGCTGTTTGGCCATGTTTATAACTGTGAAAGTGCATATTTTGGGACTGTCTAGCTTCTGTATTTGCATAGCATGTCCATATTGTGCATGTTTGGCATAGCTATAGGCCATTTCGGGTGCCTAGATTCGCATTTCGGGACAATTCCTTGCATTTCATGTCATTTCGCCTCATTTCGGGACTGTTTTCCCCCATATTTTACTGCTGAAATTCCATTAGAATGATTGCATGTCATTTTCATGTCATTTCATCACATTTTGTCATTGCCTCGGTTTGCATGCCCGTGTGCACGCATTTCGAGGCACTTCATTTTCATCCCCAGGCATCCTATGTGAGTGTGGCTGAGGCTCACTCATGTTGGTATAAGCCCATTTGTCATTTTCATGTCATTTCATCATATTTTGTCATTGCCTCGATTTGCGTGCCCGTGTGCACGCATTTCGAGGCACTCCTTTTTTATCCGACGGCATCCCATGTGAGTGTGGCTGAGGCTCACTCATGTTGGTATAAGTCCATATCATGTTTTCATGTCATTCCATCGCATTCTGTCACCGCCTCGGTTTGCGTGCCTGTGCGCACGCATTTCGAGGCACTTCATTTTCATCCGTCGGCATCCCATGTGAGTATGGCTGAGGCTCACTCATGTTGGTATAAGTCCATATCATGTTTCCGTATCATTTCATCACATTCCGTCATCGCCTCGGTTTGCGTGCCCGCGTACACGTATTTCGAGACACATATCATCGCCTCGGTTTGCGTGCCCGCGTGCACGTATTTCGAGACACATATCATCGCCTCGATTTGCGTGCCCGCGTGCACGTATTTCGAGACACATATCATCGCCTCGGTTTGCGTGCCCGCATGCACGCATTTCGAGGCATCTCATTTTTATTGCATTTATCATTTCATCGGTTTGCGTGCCCGTGTGCACGCATTTCGAGGCATCTCATTTTCATTGCATATACCATTGCCTCAGTTTGCGTGCCCGTGTGCACGCATTTCGAGGCATCTCATTTTCATTGCATTTACCATTGCCTCGGTTTGCGTGCCCGTGTGTACGCATTTCGAGGCATCTCATTTTCACTGCATTTACCATTGCCTCGGTTTGCGTGCCCGTATGCACGCATTTCGAGGCATCTCATTTTCACTGCATTTACCATTGCCTCGGTTTGCGTGCCCGTGTGCATGCATTTTGAGGCATCTCATTTTCACTGCATTTACCATTGCCTCGGTTTGCGTGCCCGTGTGCACGCATTTTGACGCATCTCATTTTCACTGCATTTACCATTGCCTCGATTTGCGTGCCCGTGTGCACGCATTTCAAGGCATCTCATTTTCATAGCATTTTATTTCCATAGCATTGTATATGTTAGGATGGCATCTCAGTTGCATTTCATGCATATCATGCATATTGCATCGTGTTCGGAATAGGAGTTAGCCTGGGCACGGGAAACGAGGTACATTTCGTACTCCGAGTGACGGACTGTGTCTCAATTCCCCAGTCGCCGACACTCTGGATTATCCATGATGGAGTTAGGTTTTAGCTGTAGTTTCATGTGCATTCATCCTATATTGAGTTGTGCATTTCGATTCCTCAGCCATCATGCCTCGGTATGCGTGATTGGTGGCACGAGGATCGAGACATGCATATATCTGTGCAAATGCATTGCTATGCCCCTTTCCTGCTCTCTGTTGCAGCAAAACGCAGAGTCAGCAACTTTTTGAGACTTGGCACGCATTTCAAGAACAGGTGTAAACAGAGGCTAATTGGGGCATTCCGGTGGATTTCCGCGCAAGACAATCCGGACATGCATCATCCATCAGAAGCAAGGCAGTCCCTGGCTTGCATGCCAGTTTATTTGCTTTCTTAGTTAATTTGTTAATTAATTAGGATTCTGTAATATTTTGGACTGTAACATTCTTTTATTCGGGACTGTAATATTGGGACTGTATATTTATTCGGACCCTCTGCGCGGGGGCACAACTGTAATAAGTGTGCGTGAGTGTGTTGTATGTCTTCCAACCCCACGTCTTTCCCCCTTTTATTTACCCGCTTATGATGGTTAGATTAGGGCATGTTTCAATTAGCATACAGCATGACAGCATGTTTGCATTCATTCATCTGTATTGCATGCACCGGGCTCGGCGCATCATACTAACTGTATTGTATTTTCAATTTCAAAGTTGAATACATGATAGTTGTAACATTTCATATGCCATCTTGGAATAGCCGAGCCTGCTATAATTGCATTTTGCATGTGTTGCATTAGGCATTTCTGTATAGTTAGGATCATACATAATTTCTAATGAATTTCTATTTTGGCTTGGAGTACTCGGTGAGTTTTATGCTTTAGCATCCTTGCATGCGTGTGAGTGCTGCCATGAATAGCATGCTTACCATGAGGCTATGTGCTTATCTGATATAACTGCCTGAATGCCTGTGGGTGAAGGTTGGGTTATCTGAATTGGAGTAAATCATCAATTGTTTCAAGCCTACCTGCGGGTAGCAAACCATTTTCAAAAACAAGTATGAAATGTTTCATTCCAATTTGGGCGACCCGGTCTATATTTATATGTTGTGAGCATCACATAGTAACCTAGGCTAATAACCGGAATAAGAACTCACAATGTTTTCCAAAAATTGATATCATGGTTAGTAGAGGCCGGTCTATGACCGGGCGAGCGGGGGTGCTCACAAAGTGACCTTCCCCAATCGTACCCAAGTTCCCGAGCCGAGGCAACTTTGATGATGACGGACACGTGGCCTTTTGGCACCGAGTCAGGGTTTCCTAAATTTCCCAAAATAAAATATTTAGGTGGCGACTCTGTATCTGGCAAAGCAGTCCATGTTTGGCACTACTTTTTCAAAAATCAGTTTCTCAAAATGATTTGCCGGATTTGGACTCTTTGGTTCAGATTAGGAACCGCGACATTCAAGAGTCCGAGCTGTAGTGACCCCAAATGAACAGAACGGGAGCTAACCCTCCCGGGGCGTTCGGGGGACGTCTACACTCTTGTTCTGAATCAAACTTGGTCCAAACACACTCTCAAGCTTGAATTGTGATTCTCAAGGCTCAACCAAGGCTCGAAGGTTAAGGTTTGAGGGTTTGTAAGGTATATAGATATAGTTCAAAGATAGTAAGCTTGCTCAAAGATGGCTTGGCAAGGAAGACGAGGCTCTCAAGCGTGTATATAAGCTCTTTGGAAATTGTTCAACCCTTAAAACAGAGATATAACCTCGTATTTATAGAATTTAAGCAAAATAGGTCAAAAATATCTTCAAAAATAGACAGTTGGCAGGCTCCCACCCAAAATAGTGTTTATCACCCACAAGGCACGACCAACCCCAAATGGCCACGATCGGCCCTTAATGAGGCCCGTTCGGGCCCCAATGTGTCCCCCTGTTCCTCTATTCCAAGCTCAATGTAAGATGGCATAATGTTCAAAAATGGACCTCTAAGGTAAGAACAAGGTAAATATGAAAGCTTTGGGATTATTTTAGAACTAGACCTTGGATTCCTTTGTTGAGAAGTTGAATCATACACAATGCTATTTTCATCATCGAGTGCCTAGGACGAAGCGCACAAGTCTTGCGAGCAGTCAAAAATGAAGTGTCTACACACATACATCTTTGTAGAAGGATGTAACATGAGGTTACCTATTTAGATGTATTTTCCACACCAGTCATAACTATCATTCACAGATGGCACTCCAAGAAAATTCAAAATGCCATCATATGTTTTGCCATCCACAGTATTGTGCAACACAAAATTTCCTTGGGAAGAAATATCACTGAGTTCGCTAATGTGGGACAGGATTTTCCTAAATTTTGGTAAAATCCTAACCACATCAATTGGCTTAGAGAAAACCATTTCCCTATTCAAGAATTTCTCACATGGAACAATGCATTTTGACTAGGCCATGATTCTAATGGAATCTCTCACTCTATTAAGCTGTTGCAGAGGACACCATTGTACAAGCAAGAATTCAAGCACACGAGCAATGGTGAGAAGTTTGTCTATTTGAGTGAACTTCATACAAGTCATACGAGCACTAACAAAAGTGGATGGAACATGATCGAAGATTCCCAAATTCCATTTGTTATCCAAGTGTATTGCTTCTCTTGAAAATGCAAGAATGAAGTTTGCCAGCACTACAAAGGAAAAGTTGGTCACTATTACTGTTGGCGGGAAGGCAAAGACGCCAACAGAAGAAGTCCCTCTCCTCAATCTATCACCAAATGGAAAAGACAAAGATATGGCCCATTCATTGAAATCCTTCCTAGAATCCACTACATTCTCAGGTTTCACAGGGAAGACTTGTCTGTGTATGTAATAGCGGCATGTGGCCTCAACCATGTCTTCTCCCTCCTGAATAGAAAGATGGACTATACGTGAATGCACCCCTTGAGTCTATAGGGAAATGAGATTAGTCTCACTAGAGATTGAAATTGCAGAAACAGAGTCTGTTAAAGATAAATGGCCGCTTTCTCGTACTGACAATCTTTGGTCTTGTGTAAGTGTAGCTCGGCTTTTTCGCACCCCCACACGAAAGGTTTGAAAAGAAAGCCCTACAGTTCGGACTCCCGCGATTCTGAATCTAATCTCACAAGTGCAATATGAAATTAATAAACACCAAAGAGTCCAAATCCGACAAATTGTTTGGAAAATTGATTTTTGGATCAAAAATGCCAAAATTGGACTGTTTTGCCAGATACGGAGTCATCACCTAAATATTTTATTTTGGAAAAATTTAGGAAACCCATGACTCATGCCAAAGGCTACATGTCCGTCATCACCAAAGTTGCCTCAGCTCGGGAACTTAGGTATGAGAGGGGAAAGTCATGAATTGAGCACCCCCGCCCGCCCGATCAAAGATCAGCCTCTACTAATCATAATATGATTTTTTATCAACATTATATGCTCTTGTTCTGGTTATTAGGCTAGCATTACTATGTGATGCATGCATACAAGTATAGACTAAAATTGCAAGAATTGGAACAACTCAATTTCATGTTTGTTTTGTGAAAGGGGTTTGAATTTGCCACCTCAAGTGGGCTTAAAGTTTGCGAATTTGTCACACAACAAAGTGGGCTTAAAACGTACATTCATTGAATTGTTCCAATTCAAGCAACAAGCTTCATCCACAGGCATTCAAACAGTTTATCAAGTAAGCATTTAGCCTCATGGCATGCATGCTAGTCATGGCAATCACTTACACTCATGAAAGTATGCTAAAGCATTAAAAACTTACCTAATACTCTAAGCTAAGATAAACAAAAGGAGTTAGAAAAATGCATGATTCCTAACTATGCAAGATGGCTAATGCAACACATGCGAAGAATGCAATTAGTAGGCTTGGCTACTAATATGGCATTTGCAACGATTTCATAGCATGCATTTAAACACGTATTCAAAAAAAGTATTAAAATAACAATGCAGTTTGAATGATGTGCCGAGCATTGGTGCATGCAATACAAGATGAATGGATGCAAACATAAGGTATGCTAATTGAAACGTGATGCTCCTAAACTAACCATCAAAAGCAGTTAAGTAAAAGGGAAGACATAAACATTATTACATTATGCTCTCACGGAGGAGGGTTCGAAAAAATAAGCTAGCTAAGCTAATTAGGCTAATTAAGCTAAACTAATTAAGCTAACTATTCCAAACCAAATGAATAACTAGCTAAATTAACTAATTATTACAACAACAAATGAACTAATTAGCTAACTAACTAATTAAATAATTACAAAACAATTGCAACTAATAATTTAACTAAGTAATTAAACTAAGCTAATTTGTTGTTCCACCTCGGAAATGAAAGATGTGTATGCACATGCTCGATCTTCAATCAAAAAGGCCTCCGTTTTGCTCCCAAAATCCTCTGTTTGCAGAGTTGAACATTTCCAGAACCATTTTGCTCAACCTTACAAACATTCTATTGAGGTTTGCATCAGTGGCCAACTAGCCACTAGTGAATGTTGTCGGCCACCTGCCGGCCACTGATGCACTGGTTCATCTTGCTGCAACAGAAGACAAATAGATCAAAAATAGTGTATTCTCACAAATTGTTTGCACAACTCACCCCTCCTTTTCATGAACAAATCCAAGGAAATGTGAACTTAAGCTACAAACCACCAACTCAAGCAATTTCATTGCATGATGGCTTGTGATTCAAGATGTGCAAGTTCAATAAATACAAAATGAGACACACAAAACCATCACCCTATCATGCATGATCAAGGCAATGGAGACTTTGGAAACTTGACACATTTCATCACTTTGAGTATGAAATGTCCCAATTTTTCTTGTGTTCAATTAACGTCCTATTGAACACACAACACACAAGTTATTATCTTGCTCATTTTTTTAGTCCCAAGTTGTTAGTTACTCATTTTAACTTACCAACCATTCTTTAATCCAATGAAGTCCAAAAGGTGAATTAAAGTCCTCTAATGGAAAGAAGACTCAAGACACAAGTTGCTTTAAGTATGAAAGAAGTCTCATACCATTGGTAATGAACCCCCTAAGGGATTAAACCATTAAGTATGAAACCTCAATTTCACACTTCGGCAAACAAATGACTTGAAACCACTTTCAAAGCAAAATGAAAAGCCAAAAAAATGAGGGAGGTTGCAGAGATGATTAGTACTGAAATTAAATATGAAAAGCTCTAAAAACATGTAATCAATTCAAACAAGTGATGTTTAATGGCCTAAAACACCAAACTTGTGAGGACTATTACAATACAAGCATGAAAAACAAGACTCAAATGCAACGACCATCCCAAAACAGAGTTAAAACAACCTAAATCAGAGGCTAAAACATGCTGGAATTAAGCTACAACAAGCTAGAAAAATAAGCTAAAGCATGGCACCAACTAGGCTAGCAAACAAGACACAAGGAGGGGAGGCTAACCCCTCCATATTTAGATTTCAAAACATGATTTTCACCACTGAAAATACTCTGAAATTCAGTGTTTAAAGGCCTAAAAAAAAAGATGGTTTGAAAATGGGAAACAAATGTGAAATGGCCTTAACAACAAGGAATAATAAGGGATGAACCACCCCCTAACCTTAAATGGCCAAAAGCACCAATTTCAACCCATAAAAACAAAGTTTTTCATAACTCAAAAACAGCCTAAAACAGTGAAAAAAAGATAGGAGTACAAGTATGTGTAGACACCCCATTTTTAACCGTCCTTAAGACTTGGACGTCATCGTTTGAACACTCGGTGATCATCCTTGTTCGTGTTCGTCTTGAGTTCCCGGAGGTCCCGGCTACGCGCCCTGCCTCAGGATCTCTCGACTCGACTGTTTTGTGTCTGGTTTTGCACCAAACACTTGTGTTTTGCCTTGGAGGGGCAGGGAATGCCTTGTGAGGCATCCCCACACATCACTGGCCATGGCTTCAGGCCACCGGCCAGTGATTTTATGCCATCGGCAATATATATTGTCGGTCGGCATTCTTTGTTGCCGATTGGCCATTTATTTTGTCAAAATGGCAATTTTGGATGACCGATCACTGTTCATCTACTTTTAGTAGATATTTTGTGCCAGCTGTGATAGCTGGCACCCACCTTTGCTCCCCTCCATAGACGTGTATGGAGGGATTTCCCTCTTAGCAAGCTTGTTTTGTAAGCTTTGCAAGAGGGAGCTCCTATAAGAGGAGGGTTCTCCTCCCTCTTCTAAGGTTAGAAAACATTGTTAGAGAAGCTCTGGTTCTAGGTTTAGGGTTTTATATCTATCCTATATCTATATCTCTTCTTCTCTTGTATTGTGTGTGTTTAAGCCTTAGTTTTGTACACAAACACCTACTACTACACCTTTCTCTTGGAACTGAGGTTCTAGAGGGTTGTTTTTGAAGTTTTGAAGCTGGTTTGGACCTAAGGGGACTGCTGGTCCACCATTTGTGAAGAGGGTCTACAAGGGTAAGACTTTTGTCCCTTTTTACCCCATTTTTGCATAGCTTTTTAGCCTATCTTGCATCTATTTTTGAGCTTAGTGTATAACATAAAAAAGTTCTGTTTTTAGACCCTCTAAATAGTTGTTTAAGGTTGCTTCAAGCTTTGGGGTTGTTTGACCCCTCTTAAGCCTTGTAAGGCTCCATTTTGTGCCATTTTGGGTGAGCTCCGAGACCTTGGTGTTTGGACCTCCTCACCACTAAAATCTTGAGGGATTTCAGAGGTGAGGATGGTGCCTTGAGGTCCCAAGAAGGAGAGGGCCACTCCCTCTCCTTGTTGTCCTTGAAAAGGATCATTTTTTTTGCCTCTTGAGGGAGCACCTAGCTTAGGCTCATGTTGACCATGCCTTGGCTATTTTTTATGCTTATTATGCCATGATATAGCATTGTTTTAAGTTAGTTTTGGTACACCATGCTTGCTTAGCATACATACCTTGTAATGCCATTTTGTTGCCTTAACATGCCTTAGGTTGTAAACCATTGTTCTAGCATGCTTTAGGCTTGGCTTTGTGAATCTTTCATGTTTATTTTGCCATGTTTAAGGTCTGTCCTTAGTTGTTTGGGTCGAGTTTAGCATGCATTGCATAGTCCCTTTGCATTTTAGCTTGTAGGCTTCAAGTATGTGAGTGTATAGCATGCATTACTTGCTTTGATTTAGTGAGTTGGGACTATTTTCCATGTCATTTCAGTCCACTTAGCATGCTTGTATACTTGCATTTCATGGCTCTTTGATGTTTCAAGAGTTTGTGTTTCATGCTCCTTAAAAGTGCATTTGTGCATGCTTCCATGTGTAAGTCATTTAGATGTCATCTAAGTGGTTTTTGGGGTTCATTTTGACATGCTAAAACCCTGATTTTAGTTGCTTAAATCATGCCATGTTTGGTCTTTATAAGTGTAGTCCAATGCCTCTTTGGTGAGCCTTAGGTGTTGGACTTGGTTGCATGATATGCTTGCTTTGTTTAGTTAGTTTGGCACCTCCTATAGCATGATTTTCAGAGCTTCATTTGCATGTTAATTGTCCATGCTATGCCTCTTTTAAAGTGCGCTTAAAAGTTGCCTTTATGTGCTTAAATGTTAGTCCATGTTGTCATGTATGTTTGCATGTGCATTTGGCCTCATTTCCTTGGTTGATGGCCACTGTTTTGGGCTTCCTTAAGGGCTGCCCAAACGAGCTTAAGTTCATCCTTTGCTTGTTTGCACGCTTACCTTGCATGTTTGCTTGCATACTTGCATAAATGCATTGTATGCCCCTGTTGCATGCTAGTTCACATGCCTAGGTTGCACTCCATCTAGCATGCATGCCTTGTTCCTTGATTTAGTGATGGGAGTTGGGCCTTTGTTTGTTGGCTTGCATTGCATTTGAAACCAACATGCATAACTTGGTCTCTTGGGCCATCACGCATTGAAATGCGCGATTGATGGTCCGAGAACCAAGGACCATGTCCCTTTGAGTCATAAACATGATAAGGGATATGGTTGGTGCATACATTGCTTGAATTGCATTGCCATGCAAAGCTCTGTCCTCTGCTGCTGTCAAACGGATTCTGCAGGAACTTTTTGCCGATTGACTGCACAGAGTGCCGACTGGCAATCCATCAGTGGCCGATGGATTCATATTTAGCCGATGATCACCAAATCACAGCCGATGATGATTCCCTCCAGCCGGTGGCATTCCCCAACATCCAGTGAGCACATCCTGAGATTTTGGCAGCCTTCAGAGGAGCAGAGCAGGGAAAACAGAGGCAGCTTGTGCATGGCAGTGGACTTCCGAGCAAGACCCGAGCACGCGTACATTGGACCCTCTTCCCAAGGTCCCCCTTTTATTGCTTTTCTTAGCTTAGTTAATTTGTTAATTAATTAGGTGATTTGTAATAATTAATTAGCTTGCGAGTTAGTTAATTTGTATTATTCTTTCGGTCCCTCCGAGCGAGGCCGAATTTGTAATAAGTGTGGGTGAATGTGTGCATGTCTTTCAACCCCCACTTCTTTCTCCCTTTTACTTACCTGCTTTGATGGTTAGTAATAGGTCATGTTTAATTTAGCATACCTTATGCTATGCATGCGTGCATCATTCATTTGTCTTGCATGCACCGGGCTCGATGCATCATTCTAACTGCATTTGTATTTCAATTCCAAATTGAATACGTGATTAGTTGTAGCATTTCACATGTCATTATAGATTAGCCGAGCCTATCTTAGTCGCATTTTGCACGTGTTGCATTAGCCATTTTAACATGAACTAGGATCATGCATATGATTACTAACTAGTTTTTGTTTTGGCTCGGAGTACTCGGTAAGCATTCATGCTTTAGCATACCGCATACATGTGAGTGTTGACATGATAGCATGCTTATCATGTGGCTAGATGCTTATGTGATATAAACTGCTTGAATGCCTGTGGGTGAAGGTTGGATTGTCTAAGTTGGAATAGCTCATTGAAATCCGTGTTTTAGCCTACTTGCGAGCAGCAAATTCCAAAACATTTTTCAAAATAAATGAATATGCAATGCTTATTTCCAAATTAGGCGATCTAGTCTATACTTTTGTGCTGTGCGCATAACATAGTAATTCTAGGCTAATAATCGGGATAAGAACACATAACGTTTTCAAAAATGGATATCACGGTTAGTAGAGGCCGATCTTCGGATCGGGCGAGAGGGGGTGCTCATAGCTGACCTTTCCCAATCGTACTCAAGCTCCCGAGCCGAGGCAACTTTGGTGATGACGGACACGTGGCGTTTGGCACCGAGTTAGGGTTTCCTAAATTCCCCATAAAAAAATATTTAGATGGCGACTCTGTATCTGGCAAAGCAGTCCATGTTTGGCACTTCTTTTCAAAAATCTGTTTCTCAAAACGATTTGCCGGATTTGGACTCTTTGGTTCAGATTAAGAACCGTGACACAAATTGAGTCCGAACTGTAGTACGTAAGGCCTCACGCGGGCGCGTCTACAGTTTCTGGCGACTCTGCTGGGGATTTAGAGAGCTTGACTTGAACTCATGATATCCTGTTTTGATTTCATTTATGTGTCTCTTTGCATTGCATGTGCATTGGTGCGCCTAGGACACCGTGTTTGCCATCTGCCATTCCTCAACGGTTTGCCGGAGGCTTGACTTTGTCAAAGCATGCCATAAGGCTGACCGGTTACGGGCTCTGACAGTATGGGAACACAAACCCCGGTTTTACCGGGGCACCCTTTTCGACCATTCGACCTAGTGCATATCGAAATCCATAGTGACTATTCCAAACTACGACAGGTTGCTTACCCGATGTTAGGTTGTTTGAAAACTACTGCGTGCATAGTGAAACCCTAGCTCCTGACAAAATAGGACAGGAAAACCCTACCCCAACTTAGGGGTGTTTTAGCTCTCACTTATCTGCTATGTGCTTTAGAGTGTGCCTCTACAGGGAATGCATGTATCAGTTTGCAAGTTTGAGTATCAGGCTTGTGGGCATCAGCATCAGTATTTGGGGAATCAGTTTTACCCGAGGGTATCAATTTTAGGACAGATATTTGGGGAACAGTTATCAGTATTGATACAGTCGTTCTGCTATCTGTTCCAGTGAAATTGGGCTGAGATGCTGCATGTTTTCTCTTTTGCTAGGTAGTCCTAGAACCATAGCTTCAGAAGGCTCTGATATCCCCTGAGGTTCATCGGACTTTGTGCTGATAGACTTTGTCAGGTCAGAGACTCAGTTCAAGGGTAATCAGGGCCAGAGAAGGCTAGTCAGACACAAACCACCAGTACAACAGCTACTAGATCAGTGATCTTTGAGCAGTTGGGTTGAGATTTCCGAGCCTACTGCAGACACAGATATACCGATAGCTCAGTTAGATCAGGACAATATGTCGGGTCTGGAAGGGATGGTGCGCCAGCTCCAGGATAGTATGAAAGCCATACAGTAAGACACTGTCCATCAAGCAGAATTCGCCAAGCAACAGGCTGTGGTCATAGCCCAACAAGCAGAGACAATTGTCAGGTTAGAGCAGCAAACTGGAGTATCTACTTCACACCAGGCTCCTCTCCCACCAAGAGTTCCAACACTCGGGGAGACAGCTAATGTCCAGGAAGATACGGACATTCCGACAGGGCTAGCTCCGCCCCCAGTTCTACCCCAGCTATCTAAAACACCCACCAACCTACCAGACCTCCCCTTTGATGTCGAGACGGACCCCATAGCATTGAAAGTGAGCAAGCTTGAGAAATTGTTCAAGAAATCTCAGGGGGCCCACTCCATTCCTGACATTGAAGACTGGTATACAGACTCGGCTGTAACGCTGCCTGACAGATTCAAGATGCCACATATTGACCGTTTCGATGGGTCCGGGATCCCATGGTGCACTTGCGGCTGTTTTCAGACATTCTAAGGCCGATGGGCCTCACCAGATTACAAAAGCTATCATTGTTTGGCCGGACCCTGTCTGGGATAGCCGCAATCTGGTATGCAAAATTAGAGAACTCTGTGAAACAGAATTGGGAAGAGATGGCTGAGGCCTTCAGTGATCAATATTCCTACAACGCACAGATTAAGGTCACAACTCGTGATCTTGAAGTCACCCGCCAAGAGCCAAAGGAGAGCTTCTCAGAATTCGTGGCCCGCTGGAGGGCCAAGGCCTCAATGATGACCATTAGGCCAACGGATAAGGATCAAATACGGATGGTTATGCGCAACCTCCAGCCCAAACTGATGCAGAAAATGATCGTGCTCCCCTTCCCTACCTTTTCAGACCTACATGAGATGGGAGTACAGATCGAGGACGCTATGAAGCAGGGCATCATTGACCAGGAGGAGGAGCAACCCAGGAGGGCGTTTACCCGTAGTTCGAATGCGACCACCAGCAGTGATGCAGCTGCTAGGACTTCAGACGTGGGCATGGTCGCCACCACCACACCAAGAGCAGCCACCCCCTTTGTTGGTGCATCCACTTCAAACCCCCGAACTTCGGGCTATCTACCCCGAGGCAAGAGGGTTTTCACCCCACTCTTTATGCCTTTGTCTAAAGGTCTAAGGGTCCTACTCAGGAAAGGACATCTGAAACCGTTAGAACAACGGCCCCTACCCGATCCTCTCCCTGCAAAGCATGACCCGGCTAAGTACTGTGCCTTCCATCAACAAACCGGTCATGACACCGACAGTTGTGTCCGTCTTCACCACGAGATACAAAATCTGATCGACAATGAGGTCATCGTCGCACCAAGCTCTGCAAAGTCTATTGGCACTTGATCAGTGAACTTGTGGGGGGATAATGTGATGTGATCAGAGGTTAGACCACCTGCAGACGGCACTCAGTTTACTCCAGATGTGGTGTATGGCACGCACTATTTTGAGCATTTGTGAATGCTAGTTTTGTACATTCTGACTTGGGTATTGGGTCAGTCTTGTTGTGTTGTTTTGAGTCTGTTTTGAGTCAGTCGGGTCTGTCTTGTTGTGTCGAGTCAGTCCTGTTTTGTTAGAGTCGGGTGATTTCGGGGGTGTTACCTCGGACATCACTTGCTTGTTTTGTGTTTGTCTTTTTTGCTTTTTTTTTGAGTCTATTTCTGCCTTGGAGCCAGTTACGCCAACAGATCTGAATGAAACAACAGTGATTTTCGCACTCTTGTGTTTGCTTCTACCGTGTGCCAGTTGTGACAGAAATTCTAAATAAGATGGCAGTATTTGACTAGAATCTGTGTCTTTTCTGTGCCTTGAATTCATTGCATCGACCTAAGTTTTCCAAAACTTTTTTCGAAACATTGTGATAAAAACGAAGAGGAAGGAATTCCTTGGGTTTTACAAAATTTGATCAATTGAGAGAAAGAGAGGCATGCTAAGCCCTTAATGATCAAGATCATGCTTGTTAATGTGAGTACTGAGAAGGATCCTGACTTGATCCAAATTGGTTCTACATTGTCTTCAGCGCGAGCAATTTGTCGCTTTCTTAAAAGATTTCAAAAACTGTTTTGCGCGATCTTGCGAAGACCTGTGTGGAATCACTCTTGAGATTGTGCAGCCTAGGATCGCTCTCAGCCCCAAGATTCGACCCCTCATTATCAAACCTTGGACTTAAGTTCAAAAATGTTCAATGGTCAACTACAACGTGAGGCCTGTGTGGCCAGATTCAAAGTAGCCCTCGAACAAGAGGCAAGAAAGCCAGATCAAGAAGACCAGATGTCATCAAAAGAAGCTTGCAAAGCTAGATTAGAAGCACCCTTGGAACTAGGGGCAAAGAATTTCAAATATGCTCGAAGAGCCGAAGATGGATCATTCCACAAATCAAAGAAGGTCGGCAAGAATGCCAAATCCCAGAGGGAGGAAAGAAGAAAGTATTGCTGAAGAAAAACTGAGTTCCGATTCACAACACTAGGGGCAAATTCAGCCCCCCATTGGATGAACTCCTGCATCATCAGCGAACAGCAGCCATTCTCCTAGATTCAGATGACTTCGGGATCTCAAAACCATTTGACATGGACAAAGCTACACTTTTACCCTTGAGAGGCTCGCTGGGCTGAAAACTCGGAAAGGCGACCCAGGCAAAAGTTAAAGCAAGAAAAAAAAAGAAAAAAAAAATGCAAAGAATGAAAAATGAAAAAAAAAAGAAGATGAAAAGAATTGAAAAGTGAAAGAAGAATAAAGCTCGCAAGGTCGAAAACCCGCAACGGGCGCCTTGGAAAAAGTTAGAGCCTAAAAAGTGAAGGTTAATACCCGAGTGTACCTTAACTCCGAACTACGTAAGCTTGATTCCCATCTTTGGGATACGTAGGCAACTTCATTCTGAAGTCCAGCCACAAACACTTCCAAATCAATTGTGTCCATGTAATGGTTTTGATCATCTTTGCCTTCTCTGTATCCGAGAGTTTGGTTGTGACCTTCACTGTGAAGACTGATTACAACACGCTACGGTGCCATTCAAACAAGGGGCAACTTTCCGTTGCCACTCAGTGCGCTGTGGTGCCATTTAAACAAGGGGCAACTTTCTGTTGCCATGCAGCTCTCTTCAAGCAAGGGGCAGCTTTCCATTGTTTTGGATCTGAGGTTGGGCATCTCAAGAGTAGGTTCTGTGCTTGTTGAGCAGTGGCCATTTGCAAAAATAGTTTTTGAGAATTTTTACTGAAGTTGACTAATTTTCTTGAAAATTATTCCATCTTTTCCAAAACTGGACCATTTCTTGGACCCAAAAAAGGGAAAACTTTCAGTGCTCACAGCCTGACTTGCATGATTTTCAAAATCAAAAAGTTGAATAAGCATGTTAATCAAACTCTTATACTGATCAAAATTGTTTTAGCAGAAGCAAAAAAAAATAAAAAATGGTCAAAATGATGAACTTAGGGCACAGTTGAGTCAGGCTTCCTGTCTTTCCCCCATTTTCAACATACTTGCCAAAAAGGGCACCGTATTCGCCAGAAAGGGCACCACTGAAGCTGACTGCAAAAGGGCAGAAAGCTCTCACATCCTCTATGTAACGAGGTATCAAGCCAAGTGCGAAGCATAAACTGGAATGGGACAAGATATTCCACTCCCTTATCTGGATAGATCTGACCACGTCCAAACTCCCCAGCAGAGCATTGTCAACCGATGTCAGCTGCAGATTTGCTACACACCCAATTGTAGCGCAGCCCCTCTGTGGAAGAAACTCACTGTTGTGAACAAGAAGAAGAATCTAGCGGAATGCTAGGGACAAGAGCCCACAACTGTCTGTTTATTCATCAACTACCCAGGGGAGGGATTAAAAATGAGAGATTGAATAATAGAGAGATGTGCGATGAGAGGAAAAGTGAGAAAAGGGCTTTTTCCAGAAAAACAGAGCTTGAGGGCCGAGTGATGTGAGAATCACAAATAAGAAATGGTAGGAAACAATACCCGAAGAAACAGGCTCCCCGTGCACGTCTATATGTCGTGTCTTTTGTTTTGTTTGTCTCAAATCTTGTTTTGAGTCGTTCCGAGCGTGTCTCGTTGTGTTTAGGTTATTTTACCTTTTGTTTTCTGTTGTTGAGTCGTAATGCGCTGTGTTCAGTCATAGGCTCAATACCCGGTCGAGAACTCATTCTCAATTTCAAAAATGAATCGTTTTGTGCTCGGAGTGCTGTGCCATTCTCCATATTTGTGTAAAACAAGAATTTGTTCTTTCTTAAAACCGCAGGGTTCAACCCAAGTCATACAAGAACAGTAAAACAAGGACCTATTTGAAGCTATATAGGTTCCAGACTACAAAGCAAAAGGAAAGAGGGAAAATCGAAGCATCTAAGTGTGTTTCACCTTCAGCAAATTTTGTGATTGTACTCCAGATGCACCTCTTCAGGCCTTGTCAGTGCTCCGAAGAATGAGTGTGCCTCTACTCCAATCTTAAGCCTGCTTCAAGTCAGAATGGCAATTAAAGCAACAGCAGATGTTATCTCTCGCCAATATAAACAGGGTGTCCCCTTTTCAGGCGGAGTGTATTACAAACCCCTTCGAGAGGTAAATCGGAGGTCACATTTGGATTTGGCCTCGTTAAGGTTTGTATTCCCTCATTCGGCATTTTGTTTCAAACATGCTTTTGAAGTTGCACATTCGTCGCATTGTTATGCACACCATTTCTCGCATTGTTACGCACTCCATTCGTCGCATCGTTATGCACACCTATCTAGCATTGTTATGCACCATTACACCTGCATTGTTATGCACATTATATTTGCATTGTCATGCACCTTTTCACTTGCGTTGTCACGCACTTTCCACTTGCATTGTTATGCATGCTCTCTTATTCCGAAACACCGGGATACGTCCCTATGCTTCTCATTCCTTTCCAAAACACCGGGATATGTCCCTATGTTTCTTCGCCCTTCTCCTTCCTTCTGAAACACAGGGACACGTCCCTATGTTTCTCCTACTTTTCGAAACACCGGGATACGTCCCTATGTTTCTCATTCCTTTCTAAAAAAAAAAAACACCGGGATACGTCCCTATGTTTCTCCTTCCTTCCGAAACACCGGGATACGTCCCTATGTTTCTTCTTCATTTCGAAACACTGGGATACGTCCCTACGTTTCTCTCTTCTTTCCGAGACACCAGGATACGTCCCTATGTTTCTTCTCCTTTTCGAAACACCGGGATACGTCCCTGTGTTTCTCCTTCCTTCCGAAACACCGGGATACGTCCCTATGTTTCTCTATCTTCGGTTAAAAGCGTTCAGAATACGTTCCAATGCTCACACCATTCCGAAACACTAGGATACGTCCCTATGTTTCTCCTTCATTTCGAAACACTAGGATACGTCCCTACGTTTCTCTCTTCTTTCCGAGACACCGGGATACGTCCCTATGTTTCTTCTCATTTTCGAAACATCGGGATACGTCCCTATGTTTTTCCTTCCTTCCGAACACCGAGATACGTCCCTATGTTTCTTACACCATTCCGAAACACCGGGATACGTCCCTATGTTTCTCCATCTTCGGTTAAAAGCGTTCGGAATACGTTCCAATGCTCACACCATTCCGAAACACCGGGATACGTTCTTATGTTTCTCATTCTTTCCGAAACACCGGGATACGTCCCTATGTTTCTCATTCCTTCCGAAACTCCGGGATACGTCCCTATGTTTCTCTTTCCTTCCGAAACTCCGGGATACGTCCCCATGTTTCTTTCTCCTTTCCGAAACACGGGATACGTCCCCATGTTTCTCATTCCTTGCGAAACACCAGGATACGTCCCTATGTTTCTCATTCTTTCCAAAACACCGGGATACGTCCCCATGTTTCTCATTTCTTGCGAAACACCAGGATACGTCCCTATGTTTCTCATTCTTTCTGAAACACTGGGATACGTCCCTATGTTTCTCATTCCTTCTGAAACTCCGGGATACGTCCCTATGTTTCTCTTTCCTTCCGAAACTCCGGGATACGTCCCCATGTTTCTTTCTCCTTTCCGAAA
Source organism: Camellia sinensis (assembly GCF_055761805.1). Classification (NCBI taxonomy): domain Eukaryota; kingdom Viridiplantae; phylum Streptophyta; class Magnoliopsida; order Ericales; family Theaceae; genus Camellia; species Camellia sinensis. The sequence goes on along the minus strand of NC_138961.1, from coordinate 210,089,446 downwards.
CACCGGGATACGTCCCCATGTTTCTCATTCCTTGCGAAACACTGGGATACGTCCCTATGTTTCTCTCTCTTTCCGAAACACCAGGATTCATCCCCATGTTTCTCATTCCTTGTGAAACACCGGGATACGTCCCCATGTTTCTCATTCCTCGCGAAACACCGGGATACGTCCCTACGTTTCTCTCTTCTTTTCGAAACACCGGGATACGTCCCTACATTTCTCTCCCATTCCGAAACACTGGGATACGTCCTTATGTTTCTCCTTCGTTTCGAAACATCGGGATATGTCCCTATGTTTCTCCCTCTTTGGTTAAGAGCATTTGGAATACGTTCCAATGCTTATACCTTTCTGAAACACCGGGATACATTCCTATGTTTCATGCATGATCATAAGTTATGCTCGGCTTTGTGCATTGTCTTGCATTTTGCCCCTGCCCTCGGGCCCATACCTTTATTGGTAGCTTGTATGCTTTGTCTAAGTCTTCGACCTTGTCAAAAATGGGTCGTCTCTGGGCTTTGACATTCACTCCCGTCATTTTTATGACTTTCGAGTTCTGTCAAAGAGGGGCAACTGTAGACACCCCATTTTTGACCGTCCTTAAGACTTGGACGTCATCGTTTGAACACTCGGTGATCATCCTTGTTCGTGTTCGTCTTGAGTTCCCGGAGGTCTCGGCTACGCGCCCTGCCTCAGGATCTCTCGACTCGACTGTTTTGTGTCTGGTTTTGCACCAAACACTTGTGTTTTGCCTTGAAGGGGCAGGGAATGCCTTGTGAGGCATCCCCACACATCACTGGCCATGGCTCGAGGCCACCGGCCAGTGATTTTATGCCATCGGCAATATATATTGCCGGTCGGCATTCTTTGTTGCCGATCGGCCATTTATTTTGTCAAAATGGCAATTTTGGATGGTTGATCACTGTTCATCTACTTTTAGTAGATATTTTGTGCCAGCTGTGATAGCTGGCACCCACCTTTGCTCCCCTCCATACACGTGTATGGAGGGATTTCCCTCTTAGCAAGCTTGTTTTGTAAGCTTTGCAAGAGGGAGCTCCTATAAGAGGAGGGCTCTCCTCCCTCTTCTAAGGTTAGAAAACATTGTTAGAGAAGCTCTGGTTCTAGGTTTAGGGTTTTATATCTATCCTATATCTATATCTCTCCTTCTCTTGTATTGTGTGTGTTTAAGCCTTAGTTTTGTACACAAACACCTACTACTACACCTTTCTCTTGGAACTGAGGTTCTAGAGGGTTGTTTTTGAAGTTTTTGAAGCTGGTTTGGACCTAAGGGGACTGCTGGTCCACCATTTGTGAAGAGGGTCTACAAGGATAAGACTTTTGTCCCTTTTTACCTCATTTTTGCATAGCTTTTTAGCCTATCTTGTATCTGTTTTTGAGCTTAGTGTATAACATAAAAAAGTTCTGTTTTTAGGCCCTCTAAATAGTTGTTTAAGGTTGCTTCAAGCTTTGGGGTTGTTTGACCCCTCTTAAGCCTTGTAAGGCTCCATTTTGTGCCATTTTGGGTGAGCTCCGAGACCTTGGTGTTTGGGCCTCCTCACCACTGAAATCTTGAGGGATTTCAGAGATGAGGATGGTGCCTTGAGGTCCCAAGAAGGAGAGGGCCACCCCCTCTCCTTGTTGTCCTTGAAAAGGATCATTTTTTTTGCCTCTTGAGGGAGCACCTAGCTTAGGCTCATGTTGACCATGCCTTGGCTATTTTTTATGCTTATTATGCCATGATATAGCATTGTTTTAAGTTGGTTTTGGTACACCATGTTTGCTTAGCATACATGCCTTGTAATGCCATTTTGTTGCCTTAACATGCCTTAGGTTGTAAACCATTGTTCTAGCATGCTTTAGGCTTGGCTTTGTGAATCTTTCATGTTTATTTTGCCATGTTTAAGGTCTGTCCTTAGTTGTTTGGGTCGAGTTTAGCATGCATTGCATAGTCCCTTTTCATTTTAGCTTGTAGGCTTCAAGTATGTGAGTGTATAGCATGCATTACTTGCTTTGATTTAGTGAGTTGGGACTATTTTCCATGTCATTTCAGTCCACTTAGCATGCTTGTATACTTGCATTTCATGGCTCTTTGATGTTTCAAGAGTTTGTGTTTCATGCTCCTTGAAAGTGCATTTGTGCATGCTTCCATGTGTAAGTCATTTAGATGTCATCTAAGTGGTTTTTGGGGTTCATTTTGACATGCTAAAACCCTGATTTTAGTTGCTTAAATCATGCCATGTTTGGCCTTTATAAGTGTAGTCCAATGCCTCTTTGGTGAGCCTTAGGTGTTGGACTTAGTTACATGATATGCTTGCTTTGTTTAGTTGGTTTGGCACCTCCTATAGCATGATTTTCAGAGCTTCATTTGCATGTTAATTCTCCATGCTATGCCTCTTTTAAAGTGCGCTTAAAAGTTGCCTTTATGTGCTTAAATATTAGTCCATGTTGTCATGTATGTTTGCATGTGCATTTGGCCTCATTTCCTTGGTTGATGGCCACTGTTTTGGGCTTCCTTAAGGGCTGCCCAAACGAGCTTAAGTCCATCCTTTGCTTGTTTGCACGCTTACCTTGCATGTTTGCTTGCATACTTGCATAAATGCATTGTATGCCCATGTTGCATGCTAGTTCACATGCCTAGGTTGCGCTCCATCTAGCATGCATGCCTTGTTCCTTGATTTAGTGATGGGAGTTGGGCCTTTGTTTGTTGGCTTGCATTGCATTTGAAATCAACATGCATAACTTGGTCTCTTGGGCCATCACGCATTGAAATGCGCGATTGATGGTCCGAGAACCAAGGACCATGTCCCTTTGAGTCATAAACATGATAAGGGATATGGTTGGTGCATACATTGCTTGAATTGCATTGCCATGCAAAGCTCTGTGCTCTGCTGCTGTCAAGCGGATTCTGCAGGAACTTTTTGCCGATTGACTGCACAGAGTGCCGACTGGCAATCCATCAGTGGCCGATGGATCCATATTTAGCCGATGATCACCAAATCACAGCCGATGATGATTCCCTCCAGCCGGTGGCATTCCCCAACATCCAGTGAGCACATCCTGAGATTTTGGCAGCCTTCAGAGGAGCAGAGCAGGGAAAATAGAGGCAGCTTGTGCATGGCAGTGGACTTCCGAGCAAGACCCGAGCACGCGTGCATTGGACCCTCTTCCCAAGGGCCCCCTTTTATTGCTTTTCTTAGCTTAGTTAATTTGTTAATTAATTAGGTGATTTGTAATAATTAATTAACTTGCGAGTTAGTTAATTTGTATTATTCTTTCGGTCCCTCCGAGCGAGGCCGAATTTGTAATAAGTGTGGGTGAGTGTGTGCATGTCTTCCAACCCCCACTTCTTTCTCCCTTTTATTTACCTGCTTTGTTGGTTAGTAATAGGTCATGTTTAATTTAGCATACCTTATGCTATGCATGCGTGCATCATTCATTTGTCTTGCATGCACAGGGCTCGGCGCATTATTCTAACTGCATTTGTATTTCAATTCCAAATTGAATACGTGATTAGTTATAGCATTTCACATGTCATTATAGATTAGCCAAGCCTATCTTAGTCGTATTTTGCACGTGTTGCATTAGCCATTTTAACATGAACTAGGATCATGCATATGATTACTAACTAGTTTTTGTTTTGGCTCGGAGTACTCGGTAAGCATTCATGCTTTAGCATACCGCATGCGTGTGAGTGTCGACATGACAGCATGCTTATCATGTAGCTAGATGCTTATGTGATATAAACTACTTGAATGACTATGGGTGAAGGTTGGATTGTCTGAGTTGGAATAGCTCATTGAAATCCGTGTTTTAGCCTACTTGCGAGTTGCAAATTTCAAAACATTTTTCAAATAAACGGATATGCAATGCTTATTTCCAAATTAGGCGATCTAGTCTATACTTTTGTGCTATGCGCATAACATAGTAATTCTAGGCTAATAATCGGGATAAGAACACATAACGTTTTCAAAAACGGATATCACGGTTAGTAGAGGCCGATCTTCGGATCGGGCGAGAGGGGGTGCTCATAGCTGACCTTCCCCAATCGTACCCAAGCTCCCGAGCCAAGGCAACTTTGGTGATGACGGACACGTGGCCTTTGGCACCGAGTCAGGGTTTCCTAAATTCCCCATAAAAAAATATTTAGGTGGCGACTATGTATCTGGCAAAGCAGTCCATGTTTGGCACTTCTTTTCAAAAATCTGTTTCTCAAAACGATTTGCCGGATTTGGACTCTTTGGTTCAGATTAAGAACCGTGACACAAATTGAGTCTGAACTGTAACACGTAAGGCCTCACGCGGGCGCGTCTACAGTATGTAAAGCAAGCTAACAAAGCTAATATTATACCTCTTGAAGATAAGAGTAATTCCAAGCAAACACACCTTCTAGAGCTCAAACTAAGCTCAAGAAAACCTCAGCTCAAAGATGAGAGGATTTGGATAAGGGTGTATAGGCAAAAGTGTAGGAATTGTAGGCAAAAGTGCAGAGAATTTGTAGAGAGAGGAAAATTTTTTAGTCTAAAATTTTCTAACCTCAAAACATGAGAGAGAGGGTCCCTATATATAGAAAACATGAAAGCTATACAAGGCCCTCCATGTGTGGACAGATGCATGCATCTGTACAAACAGCTGGCACAGTTGGCATAAAATATATGTAGAGAACACTGGTAGCCGGCCATCGGTGATGGCCAGCAAGGCATATCAATGGTCGACAGACAAGAAATGATGGCCGGCAGGCCACCAGAGATTACAGGCTGGAAAGACCAAGGCATGGTCCAAAAATGAGACAAAACAGAAACAAGGTTTGAAAGACTCAAAGCTGTGGCGTTCCGCTAAGGACTTCGAGCATTTGGTGAGCAAACAGACTCATCATCGGGTGTACCTACAAGGACACCCAAGTCTTAAAGGGCCGTCAAAAATTGAGTGTCTATAGTAAGAATAGAAGAACTTCAAGGTGCATCTCTGAGAGATGTTTCATCACAGTTTCCAATTTCCCAGGCTTTAATGGGAGAATGATTGTTGTAGCTGGAAGGATCTTGCTAGACCCATAGATGTCTTGTAAATCTGAAATAGTTGGTCTTGTAGAAACCCACTCTAGGACAACATACCCTATACCATAGTCGTGATTAGGAGCTTCATTGACCTAATTTGGTAACCATTGCTAAATATGTGTGGCTGTGCACTGATAAGAAACACACTCTTGAACCCAATTCCTACAAGGTGTGAAATGAAACATGGTCAAAGTTATAATTCAGATTAATTATCGTTCTACAGATGCAACCATCATTTCTAATTTATAGATCAAACCGTCTATAGCAATCAAATGGCATGCATCGCAGACTTGCTACATGCCCAACTAGTTCAGTACTGGTAAAGCCAAAACATTAGACCAATTGACAGTAGACGTGCATAGACAGGGAATTTTAACCAAGTTGGGCACTTTTAACAACTTATTACTTTTGAAAACTAACAATGAGTAAATGAAAAAAGATATAGCAGGCAAATATGCACTCTGATTTGTTAAACAAAGTGTGATACTGTAGGAAAAGAAGAATAAATGAGAGAATTAGGTATAGCATGCTAGTGGATGCAATGTGTTTTTGGTTTGTTAATCATGCTGTAGATCAAAATAGTCATAATAGTTATTTTTACTAGAAAATGTCAATCATATATTTCCTATCCATTAAGGTGATAGTGTATAAACTATGAAAATATAGACATCCGATCCTCAACCAAAAGCTAGTCTCACAAAACCACTGCATTCTTTTGCAGGAGATAACACACTAACAAGGGTGAGTGTTATAACAACCAATTTCTCCAGAAGGTTAAGCTGCTAACTTTAATTATGTATATATTGATGACATGTTGCCTCATGTATGGCTATACCAATCCTCACCATGAGTGGACCAAACACATGCAAGTGGGTAAATGTGAAAATTCTGATACAGGATCTTTTTGTCATTTGCCTGTAAGACTATTCTTCCATCCTTTTGCCAACCCCAAAGTTCATAAAAAATCGTTCCATTTTCATCCCTGCTACTATTCTAGGGCTCTCACAAGAAGAATTTCATGCTCTAACATTTTTCTCACACAAATTGGCACGAACAACCTAAAAAATTTCATTTCATTGAAAATAACTAGGAAAACATAAACCATCTCCAGACGTATGACAATCTAAAATTTTGAAAATCAATGTGACTTTGAGACATGTCTATTGAAGTGTTGACCACCAACCTAAAAATTTAAACTACTAGAAAGAGGAGCCACTTTATTATTTCTATTATATTCTCAATGGTGTTGAAGACAACTTTAATGAAATTGTACTATAGCGGTCGGCTGACCTAGCTCCTTTCCGTGGCTGCCTTCTTTAGTTTTTTTCTTTCAATAACCTCGTTTTTTTTTTCTTTCAATAAACTTGAATCTCCCATTTTCCTTATTGAATCTCCCATTTTCCCACCTAGGTGTGTTTTTTGTTGCTGCGGGTGACGTTCACGAATTTCATTCGAGCGCTTTTGGCGAGTAGGAGTTTGAGGGGTGTCTTCTTTCCGGTTTTCACTCGAGCGCTCCTTCTCGAGTGAGAGTTTGAGGGGTGAAATTCTATCATTTGTATGGAGGTGTCCCAGCGGGTGGTCGGTGTTCGGTGGGTGTGTGGAGTTTGGCAGAAGCCCTGTTGGCTATGGAGTTTTGGCAGCAGCATGGGTGTGGACTACAGCAGAGGCTCTGGTGTGGGTACTGGGTGTGAGTTAAGAAGATTCGGTATTCGGTGGGTGTGTGGAGTTCGGTGGGTGTGAGTTAAGCAGACTGAAGGTGGAGCAGCATCGGGCTTCCCGGCGGTGGTTTGGGGTCTACTCAGCCGGTGGAGTTGCAGCATCTTAGGGGTGGCTGGGTGTGGAGTTTCTGTCGGGAGTGGGTGAGTTTGCATTGAGTGCTGTGGGTGAGATTGCAATGAGTTTGCAGTAAGTATCTGTTAGGAGTGGAGTCTCGGCAATGAGGATGCAGTGGTGATGCCCAGCCTGGTGATGTCCAGCCATGGCGATGTCCTCGGCTGAAGCAGTGGTGCGTGCACAGTAGAGGAGCGTGAGCAGGTGGGCGTGCAGTGCAGCAGGAGGGCGTTGGAGCAGCATAGGTGTTAGGTGTGAGCAGAATAGGCGTGGGCAGCGTGGTGTACAGCAGCTTTGGAAGTGATGTAGGTGATTAAAATATTGGGTGGCTGCTTAATTGGGTTTTTAGTTCGGGCTGCCTTGGGAGTTGGTTTAGTTAGTCTAGTTTGGTTCTTTTTTTGGTGCGTTGATTTTGTTAGAGATTCATGTATTTTAATTTTTTAGTTAAGTTCTTCTTAATTTTGTTTAAAAAATTTGAGAGGCTTAGAGGTTGGTTGTATGGATGCGAGTAGCAGTAGTAGGGATATTTTTATACTTCCAAATCTCCCTCGATACATGTCATCTTCTTGTACTTTTAATTTTATGTTGTTAATGAAATTTTTCTTTGCTGATAAAAAAAAATAATAATAATAATAATAAAAAAAAATTCAACTTTCTAGAAAAACAAAACCTTTAAATTCGAATAATGCATTGAACAATCTTGATCACTCATGACACAAGTGTACCTACCATAATTGTGCCTCGTTGTAATGGATACAACTCTCAAGATTCCATCATAATTTTTTATTTTTTTATTTTTTATATTTTTCTAGGGTAAATTACAAACACAATTTCTGAGATTTACTTAAATTATAAATTATCTCATGTGATTCTAGAAATTACATTATGTCCCTTAAGATTTCTAATTTCATAACAAATAGGTACTTTTATTAATAACAATTTTTAATAATATTAAAATTTTATTTCAATTAGTAATTTAAATAATTTTATTATTATATAGATAAACAGTTAAAAATTTCACTTTTTCAATTAATTATGTTAAATAAAAAATTCTAATAGGAAGGTATTTGTAATTTTTCAAACTATAAGAGACAATTCGTATTTTAAGCAAATATCAGGGAGTGCATTTATAATTTTCCTTTTTTTCTACAATTGATAGGAGAAGAATAGAAAAAGAGAAAACTTCATAGCACATGAGTAAAGGGAGAATGAATGGCACACAACGCATCATGCTTAGTAAAGGAGTACCTTATTAACCAAGCAAACCAATTAGTCTTCTCTCCTAATTTACTTAGTTCGTTTGGGAAGTAGGTTGAATTTTTAACTTTTCAGCTATTTTAGCCTAGGGCTAAAAAGCTTCGTTTGGGATGACCTTTTTTGCTTTTTTGACTTTTGTAAGAAAAAGAAGTTAATGACTATGAGAAATTCTATTTCCACACACCACATTATCTCTGTGTATATCCTTTCTCACTCTACACACTTAGTGATTTGATTCTTAAGTATTTATCTCAGTCCACACACTCCACATTCCAAATATATCCATTTAATAAAAAATGTGTGCACACCCTCATATTAGCCCACACAAATTCCCAAAATAGCCCTCCCTTCAACTTGCACATCCGAGCCTCCACCGTGCACAGTCCAACCTCTCTATCATCGTCTAGCCTCTCCATCCCCGACAGGCATTCTCCGGTAGCCTGTAGCCTCCAATCAAACACTTCATATGAGTTTTAACAAGACTTCCAAAAAGTTAAGAAAAGTTTGTCGCACATAAACCTAGAATAACAAGAGCTTCAAAGCAAAATGGGGGCAAGAGTTTACCTGCTCACAGACATCATCACAGGCAAAGCTCAAAAGTAGCACTAACTTGGGGACAACGCCATGTTCAATGACAGCTCGAGTATGCTCTGATGTCCTAGATGCAACGTTGGTGAAAGCCCATGCTACCTCAAACTGTGAACAAAGACAAAATCAAGCTTGTGCTAGATTGATTACATCAATCAAAAATAGAGCCAGTTCAGTGAAAAAAAAAAAAAAGGTTACCTTTCAGAAACTTATCCCAACCAGTCTGATTTGACGGCGTTAGCTATGGACTCTCCGGCGCGATTCCGGCGAAGATCAGCAACCTTCAAAACTTGGACACTCTGTTTCTTCAAGTGAACGCATTTGCGGGGGCATTAACGACTAAGCTTGGTTACTTGAAGAGCTTGAAATCTATGGATCTGTCAAACAACATGTTTTTTGGTGAAATATCGGTGTAATTTGCCCAGCTCAAGAACTTGACCCTTTTCAATCTGTTTCGAAACAAGCCCCCATGGTTCAATGCCCGAGTTTACTGGTAATTTGTGAGATGAAGTGGTTGGTGAGATGGTAGTGGATGAGATTTGTATAGAGAAATTGTGAAATATGTGGGTGAGATGGTGGTAGGTGAGATGGTAATTTTGTTAAAAGATAAGATTGTGATTCTGAAAAAATTCATTAAGTGTGTGGAGTAAGGAAACTTGGTGTGTGGAATTAGAATTTCCCAATGACTATGGGTTGGATGTGATGTTTTGCCTTATTAGGCTAAAAAATCTATTTTGTCTTTTTGTGGCTAAAATAGCCCCAAACCGAACCCAACCCAACTTAACTTTCCCAACGAAAGCTTATTTATACCACTTTATGAGTTCGTTTGGGAAGTGGGTTGACTTTTTGGCTATTTTAAAAAGTCTCGTTTGGGATAGACTTTTTGACTTTTGTGAGAGAAACAATATAATAATTATGGGTTGGATATGACATTTTGTCTTATTGAGCTAAAAAACTTATGGTTTGTTTGGTTTGTGTTTGTAGAGTAATTTTTGAGATAAAAATGACGAAAACTTGTTTGGTTTTCCTTTTTTCAGAAATGATTTTGAAAAATTATTTTGGGGAGAGAGTTTTAAAAAAAGTGATTGATTTGATGTGTATGAGAGAAAGAGTGATTTTGAAAAGAAGCAAACTAAACAAAATTTTGAGATTTTTTTTGAAAAAATTTGTTTGGTTTGATTACTCTTGAAAATTTATTTGTAGAGAATTTTTCTCAAAAAATTTTCCCAAAAACAAACCAAACAAGCCCTTATTTTGTCCTTTTGTGGTTAAAATAATGCCAAACACAACCTAATCCAAGTTGCCAAACGAAGGCTATATGTACTATTAAAATTTTGTAAACTTTCCATGTGAGATAAAACTATTTATAATACAAACTCACAATTGCCAAGATTTCACTTAGGCCTCGTTTGAGAACAAGTTATTTTAATAATTTTTTACTTATTTGGTTAAAATATAAATTAAAAAAAAAACTAGTATTGAGATAAATTTTTTAACTTTTTACAAAAAAAAAAATATATATATATATATATAAACAAATAATATAAAAATTGATAACTTTACAATTTCACCCTTTGGTGGAAATCGAAATGTGTGAAAGCCCATGTTTCCAGACGTTGTAGAGAAACGTCACTTCATGTCGATTGCCGTTGCAAATTTTGTTTTTATTTTTTGTTTTAATTTTTTTATTTTAATTTTGAACTATAATGGACTTTGACTAATGTGAAAGCCATGTATAACAGCAGACGTGGAAGATACATGTATTGAGTTCATGTTTCTGTCCCTTTTTTGTTTTTGTTTTTTTTTTTTTTTTTTTTTTTTTTTTTTTGTGAACTTTTTGGACTTTCACTTCGAAATATATGTAACAATATATACTCCCTTCGTCCTAAAATAATATTTCGTAATGAATAATTCACCATTTTTTTTGGATTTTTTTTTTTTAAAAGTTTTTTTATTATTATTTATTTATTTTGAACTAAAATAGACTTTGACTTGAAAGCATATATAACAATAGATACTCCATTTCAAAATAATATTTTGTAATGAATAATTCACCTTTTTTGATAGTATAATAATAGCACCTGGCAAAAAAAATTTGTCCAAATTATCCTTTTATAGTATATTTTTATGAAAATATCAATTATCATAATTATACTTTATTTGTTGGTAATGTAAAAGAAGCGCAACATAACAAGTTTATATTATTCTTTTTCCATTATTTTTTGAGAAATGAGTTATAGTTTGGAACAATAAAAAATAGAGTTCAGTACGTTTTATTTATATTCCAATAAAATAGTGATGTAGAATGTAATTGGAAAATGAGTGAGAGCACTAATTAGTACTATCACTAATGATGTGGCAGTGGGTCTCACCATAAATAATTTGATGTTTTGGCCTTGGTGTTGTATTTTTTTTCTTTTTTTATTGAGTGTCATGTCATTAGTGGTCTTTTTTAGAGCTCCAAAATTAATGATCTCTATCATTATTGAATGTAATTTGTGTGCTATATTAATGTTGTCGAATTTTTATTTTAAGGCTTTGTTTCAATTCACAATCAAACTATTTGTAAAATTCTGTATTCCAATGTCATCAATAAATCATAATTAAACTCTATACAAAAGTTGATTAATTGGAAAAAAATTCAATAGAAATGCTATACTTCATGAAATTGTAATGCAGAAAAATTCTCATCACCAAAAAAAGTGTTAACAAGTTTTGGGACGAAAAATATTTGATTGTTATTTGTCACATGTAAGAAGCTAGTTTGGTGTTACAGATGAAACTTTTATAAGAAAATTGAAATTTTGTTAAACTGGGGTACACATGACACTCGTTACCTATATCTAATTTTGCATATGTCATAAATTTTCATTGACCATTTGAACACAAATTAAAGTTGCACAAGTGTATGACAATTTAAGCACAAAAAATATTTATTGTCCGTACGTACCATTTACTGGAGTTGAAAAATTATATTGTGGATCCTCGGTGACAATGTTTAAAAGTCGGCTGTCATGTATGCTGCCCTCCCAACCGCATGACACAAAGACAAAACACATATTGAAATCACACATGGCCAGAATATTTTGAGTGTGGCAATCCTTTTGGTTGAAATACGGGGCTGCTTCAGACTCCCTTATGCATGCTGGCACGTGTGTCCCATCCAAGGCACCTAAACAATCCTACACAGTTCGAACAAGTAGCCAAGTGAATAGTAACATCAAGTTATTCATTAAAGCCTTGCATTTTGAAGCTCACATCTTTGTACAATAAAAATTGTAATTGATTTTAAGCATAGTTTTGTGCACCCTGAACGACAAATATTGTGATTGGGACTGCAAATGGGGATCCCTCCGATTTTGGAAATCTGCGGGCGGTCAACAATGAGTGACGGTGAACTTTTTCATTGCTTTCAAAACATTATGAAAATGGCGTGATATTGTTTCACTGGAGAGTTGGAATCTTTCTTGGAGCTCTCGGTTAGGCAAGTTTTTCAAAACATGAATGAAGATTGCAACACTCTCCTCAATGTGCAAGCCATGGTCACGCTGGCGCACATATAACCCGAATTCATTCACCAATGTCGCACATAAACGCACAAACACATGTTTTGGCATGCATAGTTCATAGCAAAATCGGCCACTATGACCATTATACAATTCCGCTATCCATGTTTTCCCCGTCAAGATGGACGTGCGACATGGGACTTTAAGCATGTGCGCCTTGTAGTAGTTCTGGACAATTCTTTACGCTTCGACATAATTCTTGTTCATTTCATTTAGCCACTCTATTGCGAGCGCAGCGACATCATCACACATTTGTTGTATTCGTGCATCATCATCATCAGCGCCTTTTATGCCTAAAAATAATACTACAAATAAATGGTTAGCAGAAAATATAAACTGAACAAATACGTATACAATGGTAAATTTTGTAAAACAACCTAGCATTCATACGGATACATGGGTAGTACACTATTTTCAAACAAATTTTGAACAGCACAAGTTCATGACCCCTCCTACGACACATGGGTGACCAAAAATATAAACCTGTTCAGTGGTCAACCTGTGAGGAACAATAATTTTGCTGAAAAAAATTATGGGGTAAACATATTGTAGACACCACATTTTTGACCACCCTTAAGACTTGGGCATCAGCGATTGATCACCCAATGATGAATTTATACACTTGTCCAAATGCTCGATTTTCTTAGCAGGAAACCTTAGTTTTGAGCCTTAGAAACCTTGTGCCTTGTTTTTGGACCAAAACAACAATTTTTCAATCCTGATCATCCAGAGACCTGTAGACCCACTAGTGGCCTGTCGGCCACAAATGGTGTACGGCCGCCCCCTTTTAGTGGTCAGTCGGCCACTTGTGTAGAAACACAGATCTTTTTGCCAATTGTTCCAGCTGTCTCCATAGATACATGCACTACACTAGTTGTTTCTGTATGGATATTTCTGAGATAGTCTTGTATATATCTATATATAGATGAGACTCTCTCATAATTTAGGGTTAGAAAAATTTATGGAGCAAAGTCTTGAAAAATATTTCTCTCTCTACATTTCTCTCTCCCTTGCAACTTCTATACCCTTTGCCTAGACACTCTAAACCAAACCTTGAGGGTTCTTTGCTGAGGTGTTTGAGCTTGCATTTTAGCTCTTGAGGGTGTGAAATTGGTGGTTTGTAATTTAAAGGATCACTCCTCTTCAAGAGGTATACATCCTAGCTCTTTTGTACCATTTCTTTTCTATATTTTCTTGTAGTTTTTGTGCTGTTTTTATTACCTGTATTTGTGGGCTGAAACTTTTGGTGTAAAGTCATTAAGGGTAGAGGAGTGGAACACCCCTCTTTGAACCTTGTCTTCTAGGCTTTTACCCTTGTGTTTTCCACATTTTCATTACCTTTTTTTAAGCTTTTTACCACTGATTTTCAAAGGCTAAAATATGGTTTTGAAGTCCCAAAAATGGAGGGGTTAGCCTCCCCTCCTTTGATTTGTTTACTAGCTTAATCGCTCCATTATTTTAGCTTGCTTTTGTAGATGTTTTTACCTTAATTTCAGTGTTGTTTTAGCCTATTTTAGGACTATTTTAAGTTTTTCATGTCATTTATGCTTTGTATTGCGTGCTTGTAGTGTAACGATCCTCACAGGTTTGGTGTTTTAGGCATTAGACACCAACCTATTTGAGTTGATATCATTTATTTCAAGCTTTCCATACTTGTGTTCATCTCTAATCATCTTTGTACTTCTCTCATTTCTTGGCTTCTTCTTTGTTTTGAGAGTCGTTTCAAACCGATTGTTTGTTTAAACTTGAGATTGAGATTGTTGTGCTTGATGGTTTAATCTCTTTGGAGGTTCATTACCAACGGCATGACATCTCTGTCATGCCCAAAACACTCTTTGTTTGACACTTCCTTCCATTAGTGGACTTAATCTTCATTATTGGACTAAAAGGCTTAAGGAATGGAAAGGTAATTAAAAGAGGTATTAATATTGGAATTAAATGGAGCAAGATAATAAAATGGTTTGGGTTCAATCGGACATTAACTGAACTCGTTGAATCTTGAAGCATTTCATACTAACTAGTGATGAAAATGATTCAAGATTCAAAGTCAACCACTTCCCCTAATCAATTCCATGATAGGGAGAGGTTCTTGTTTGACTTTAGTTTCATTTATTAAGATTGTATCCCTTGATTCTTAGGCTATCATGCAATGAATTTGCATCAATTGATGGTTTGCGAATCAGGCCTACCCCTTTTTTGAGCTGTTTGATGAGAAAGAGAGGCAGAGTGGACAGATATCCCCTGAAAATGCTCTGTTTGTGCTTTGTTTGTTATCTGTTACAACAAGGCAGTACCCCAAACTAGTGGCGGGCCAGCCACTTTTTTTGTACGATCGCCCATTACTTCTGGCCGGTCAGCCACCTTTTTTAGCTAGGCAATGTCCCTTTTTTCCTGCAGAACAGAGCACAGGCTGAGGCAAAACAGTGCAATTTTTTTACTTCAAAACAAAACCCTTTTGGTAGCAAAATAAAGGCATTTTCGGGTGGAAACTGCCTTCATGCATGAGCATTCCTTACTTCTCGAGGCTGATTAATTAGAGTACTTAATTACTTAGCTTAATTAATTCCATTGTTTCACTACTTAGTTAGTCCTTTGTATTATTATAATTGTGTTGTAATTAATTAGTTAAAGTAGCTAGTTAATTTTCTGTTGTAATTATTTAATTAGTTAAGTAGTTTAGTTAATTCATTTATTCGGGCCTTCTTGTGCGAGGGCCAATTTGTTATAATTACCTAGTGTAGTTAATTTATTCTATTTGGTTTGTAATAGCTAGTTAAGTAGCTTAAATTAGCTAGTCCATTCATTTAGATCCTCTTGTGCGAGGGCCAATACATAATAACGTGTATGTTTTCCAATCTTACGTCTTTCTGTTTTTTATTTACCCACTTATGATGGATAGTGTAAAGCATCATATTTCGTTTAGCATTTCCCATGTATAAAGCATTCATTTGTCTTGCATGCATTAGGCTCGGTGCTTCATTCTAACTCACATTGTTATTTATTACTTCTTTAAAAACGTGCTTAAAATGCATGCTATCAAGTTGATTCATATGTCATAACTAGCAGCCAAGCCTATTAATTGCATATTGCTTGTGTTGCATTAGTCATTTACATAGTTAGAGCATTCATTTTTTTAACTCTTTTCTTTTGGCTTGCCTTGAAGTACTAGGTGAGCACTTATTACTTTAGCATATTGCATGCGTGTGATTGTTGCCATGTCAAACATGATACCATGAGGCTAAGTGCTTAAGTGATATACCTGTTTGAATGCCTGTGGATAAAGGCTAATTGCTTGAATTGGATGATTTGATTAATGTGTTTCAAAACAATTTTCAAACAAACATGAAATCAAACCGTTCCAAATTTTGCAAATTAGTATATACTTGTGTGCATCACCTAGTAAGTTAGCCTAACAATCAAAACAAGAGCATATAATGTAAATAAAAATCACATCATGATTTGTAGAGGTCGATCTTTGATTGGACGAGTGGGGTGCTCAATTCATGACATTGCCCTCTCATACCTAAGTTCCCGAGTCGAGACACTTTAGTGATGACCGATAAGTGGCCTTTGACGGATTTCCTAAATTTTCTAAAAACATTTAGGTGGCAACTCTGTAATCTTGTAAAATAGTCCATTTTTGGCATTTTTTTATTCAAAATCGATTTTCCAAAAGATTTGTCAGATTTGGACTCTTTTGTGTTTATCTATTTCACATTGTACTTGTGAGATCAGATTTAGAACCATAAGGGTCTGAACTGTAGGGCTATTTGTAGACTGCCGGAACTCCGCTCCGCGCGCGAGGGCGCGAATCGTTTTGTTCTTAGCTACTACAGTTCGGACTCGTGTCACGGTTCTGAATCTAATCTTGCAAAGTGCAATGCAAGACTGATAAATCACCAAAGAGTCCAAATCCGGCAAATCGTTTTGAAAAACTGATTTTTAATAAAGAAGTGCCAAACATAGACTGCTTTGCCAGATACAGAGTCGCCACCTAAATGTTTTTACTTTGAAAAATTTAAGAAACCCCGAAGGCCACATGTCCGTCATCACCAAAGTTGCCTCAGCTCGGGAACTTGGGTACGGGAGAGGAAGGTCATGCAATGAGCACTCCCGCTCGCCCGATCAAAGATCGGCCTTTACTAACATGATATTTTGTTTTTGAAAACACATGCGCTCTTATTCCGATTATTAGACTAGCTTACTACGTGATGCGCATAGCATACAAGTATAGACTAAATCACCTAAATTGGAACAAAACATCTCATGTTTGTTTGTTTGAAAATGGTTTGAAGGTGCTACTCACAAGTAGGCTAAAACGCGGATTTTGCCACCCACAAGTGGGCTTAGAAAACATGATTGTGCCACTCTCAAGTGGGCTTAAAACACACATTTGATGAATTGTTCCAATTCAAGCAATCCAACCTTCACCCACAGGCATTCAAGCAGTTAATCACTTAAGCAATTAGCCTCATGGCAAGCATGCTAACATGGCAACGTACACATCTCATGCAGTATGCTAAAGCGTAAACACTTACAGTGTACTCCGAGCCAAAGCAGAGAACTAATTAGAAATCATGCATAATCCTAGTTCATGTTAAGATGGCTAATGCAACACATGCAAAAATGCAGCTAAGATAGGCTCGGCTATTCTAAGATGCGTCGAGCCCGGTGCATACAAGACAGATGAATGGATGCACGCATGCAAAGCATAAGTATGCTAATTGAAACATGCCCTAAAACTAACCATTAAAAACAGGTAAGTAAAAAGGAGAAAGAAATGGGGGTTGGAAGACATGCATCACACACACGCACGCTTAATACAAAATTTGCCCTCGCGATGGAGGGTCCGAATGAATAATACAAACCAACTAATTAACTAACTATCCTAGCTAATTAATTATTACAAAACTCTTAACTAATTAAACAAATTAATTAAGTTACAAAACCAACTAAGTAAGAAACTAAATAGGCTGCCACAGCTCTGCCTCGAAATGATGAATAATGCATGCTCAGTCGCGTCTTCCCGAAAATCTACTACCGTGCCTCATGTTGCCTCTGTTTGCACTGTTCTGTATCTCTAAAAATTGTTCCAACTCCCATAGTTCTTATGACCCACCTTAGGAACAATCTGAAGGGTGGTCGGCCAAGAGGAAAGGCCATCGGCCAAGTATAATGATCATCGGCCAATTTTTATGGCTATCAGCCAAACTTGATAGCCGATCGGCAGACAAAGTGGTCGATCAGCCACTACTTACTGCAAATTCTCCCTTTTTGCTGCAACAGAGCACTAACAGAGGCATGGCAATGTATTTACAAGAAAATGTGTGTGCAACCACACTCCTTATCATGTCTAAAGCTCAAAGGAGTGTAGTGCTCGACTCTCGAGCCATCAATCACGCATCTCAATGCATGATGGCCAAAGAGGCCGAGTTGCACAAATCAATGTCAAATGAATGCACAAAAACACATAAATGCCTTAACCTCTATCATGCATGATCAAGAGGGTCGGCGACCAAGAAATGAGGCACGTTTTATCACTTCAAGTATGAAACGTCCCTCGTTTCCCGTGTTTGGACTAACACCCTATCCAAACACAATGCAACACAAGTATGCCAAATGCGATGCAATGCAAGTATGCCAAATGCGATGCAATGCAAGTATGCCAAATACAATGTAATGCAAGCAACATACAACACAACATGAGCAATTTGTCAAAGCTAATGGCATGCAAACTCTATTGAATGCAACCTAAGCATACAAACAACAATGCAAAGAAGATGGACTTAAACCGGATACGGACAGACCTCAGCCATGCCCAAAACAGTGGCCATAACACCAAAACTAAGACACCAAAAGGCAAGACATGCATGCATACATATTGGTCCATAAGCTAGGAAACAATGCACAACCCTTAGAAGCATTCAAAGACTGAAAGAAGTGGGAACATGACAGTCCTATATGCTCTGAAATGTCATGTTAAATGATGCCAAATCATCCTAACAACATAAGCATGGCATGCTAGAAGGCTCAAAGCTTGAAGCTAGCATAGGTACTTGTACTATTGCTATACAAAACGTGAAGCATATGGCCAAGGCAGCCCAAAATAGTCCTAGAGCATGCCAAAATGAGTCTAAAACATGCATGGAGCATCACCAAAACAAGCTAACATGAAGGGCATGGAGCATGAACTTGCAAGGCTACTAAGGAGCATTACACTATACCTATCAAAACCAAGCATGAGGTGACTCCAACAACAAAAATTAGGGTTATATCATGGCAAAATGAGACCAAGTACACACTAATATGGCAGCTTACAAGCTTAGGCATAAAGGCATGCATATCAACTCACACTTAAGGCATAAACCATGACTTAGCAAAAGCATCAAAATAGCGAAGCATGAGAGAGTATGGCCACACCATATGCACTGAAATCATATACCAAGTGATGCCAAATCATGTGAATAGCCCAAGCAATGCATGCTAGTGGCTTGGAAACTCAAGCCTAATGAGCTAAAATGAACCATGGCTATACAAAGCAACGCATGTATGACCAAAACAACACAAATCAGACCTTAAGCATGGTAAAACATGGCCAAAAGCTTCTTGGAGTTAAGCCAAAACATGCTAGAATGATGGTCTAAACACATGATGCATGTTAGGCTATTGAATGGATTTGCACTACAAGTGCAAGGAGCATGCATGATATAATCAAACCAAGCCAAAACAGTGTTATATCATGGCAAAACAAGGCCTAAGACATACTGAAATGGTGGAAATAGTCTCATAGGTGGGCGTGTATTTCTATTCGATAATTATTGGACGCATCTTCACTCTCAACGGGATGTCTACCATAGAAGGTAAAGTTGCCAGCACATCAGCGAACTGATTATTCTCTCTAAGTAGATACATAAATGTTAGTTTTTCAAACCTTGGAATCAGCATATCCAGGGCCTGATGATAAACCTTCATCTTCTGCTCTTTGACTTTTTAGTCTCCATTTGCTTGAGAAACAACCAAGTTTGAGTCCCCAATGACATCCATCCTTATTATCCCTAGTTCTAAAGCAGCTTCCAAACTAGCAATACACGCTTCGTATTCTGCTTCGTTGTTGGATACTTTGAATCGGAGTTTGAAGGCTAAGGGTATATGGGAATCATCGGGTGCTATCAACAACACACCTATCCCATAACCGCATCGATTAGATGCTTCATCAAAGTACATCGTCTAAGTTTCCTTTTCTACTTGTAGAATGTCTTCATCTAGGAACAAGTATTCCATTGCCTTATCCCCTTCTACCGGGTGGTCTTCCAGGAATTCTACTATAGCTCTTTCTTTAACTGACTTGAGCGTGACATACTTGAGATCAAATTCTGAGAGAAGAAGCAGCCAACAAGCTAGCCTACCTGAAAGTGCTGGTTTCTCAAAAAGATATTTAGTGGGATCTAATCGCGAAACCAGGATTACAGAGTGAGCTAACAAGTAGTGTCTCAACTTCTTGGTAGCCCGTTCCAAGGCTAAGCAAGCTTTCTCCAAAGGAGTATAGCGGGCCTCGTAGAAATCTCAAAGAAGGAGACATGGTGCTCAAGGACAACTGAGCTCTTATTCATGACCCTACAAGCAAGTTCAGACCCAATTAGACTGGTCCTTATATCATCAAATCTATCTGGTCAGGAAGGGAAATTATTCTCATGGACCTAGATGGCCTGGAGTTTTCACAACCGATCAATATGGACAAGTTGAAGAAATATTACCCTTGAGAAGCTCGCTAGGTCGAAAACCCGGAAGGGCGACCTAGGCAAAAATTAGAGGATGAAAAATTAGAAATAAATAAAAACTGAGCTCGCAAGGTTGAAAACCCTAAAGGGATGACTTTGGCAAAAAGTTAGAGCATAAAATGAGAGAGTTAATACTCAAGTCAACCAAAACCGAACTACGTAAGGCCTGATTCCCATTTTTGGGATACGTAGGCAACTACATCCTGAAGTTCGGCTGTAACCATCTCCAGCTCAATTGTCTTATCCATCTGTTTGATCAGGTCATTTTTTTCCATTATTATTTATTTTGATTGTGTTACCTCTACTTTGGTAGAAGAGTCAGTTGCAAGATAGAGCAATGATGATAAATGCAGTTGCGTACAGTTATGATCCTCTTATTTGGGGTTGTACATCTTAAGGACTAACTCTGTGCATGTCAGGTAGTGATCAATTTTGAAAATGGCTTTGAAAAGTTTTAATAAAAGTTGATTTTGTTCAAAATTCTACCTTTTTACAACTTAGACCATTTTGGGACCAAAAGGAAAAATTTTAGTGCTCACAACTTTAATTCCATTGATTTCAACACGAGTACATTCCTTAACTCTCTGAGTTGAATAAAAGTTGCTTTTACATCATAAAACTTGAAAAGAAAAGTCAAAGCAATAAACTAAAGGCATAGATGAGTTAGGTGTTCCTACGTCCTTTGCTTGTACTTATGGAAGCCTCTGCAGCCAAAGTTGGCCCAACCCGTGCCTCATCCTCAAGCCAAGCCAAGAACTCACCAAAAAGGGCGTAATTGAAACTAAGGGCAAGGGCTAGAAGCTCTCTCGTCATCTAGGTAGTGAGGTACCGAGTCAAGTGTGAACCACAAAGTGGGAATGAAGCCGGGTATTTTACCCCTTTATCTGGATGGGTCTGATCATGTCCAAACTAGCATTGAAACCGGAAGAGGAAGTAGAACACGCAGTGCGTAAGGCCAATCAACTGAATACCCGGCTATTGGGACATGCTGTAGCTCATCTCGGTCAAGTTAAGCCAAGGACAACGCCAAACTATGTCAGTTGCAGATCTGCTGCACATCCAGTTGCATCACAATCCCTTATTGGGAAAGTCCACTAGTCACTGGCGGAAGCAGTAAGCTCAGGCTGAATATTCGGGGCAAGGGTCCATCACTTTCAGCTTATCCATGAGCCATACCTTGGAAGGGATGAAAAAAGAGAGAGATTAAAGAATAGAGAGATGTACGTTAAGAGAAAAGTAAAGAAAAGGGTTCTGAGAGGAAATAGAGCGTGAATGCCAAGTGATATGAGAATCACATATATAAGAAAGGATGGGAAACAATACTTGGAGCAATAGTGGACTCCCCGTAAACCTAGTGGTCTCTTGCCGATAAAAAGCATCTAAACCCATTAGGGTCTTGGCCAGTGCTAAACCAATACAGCGCTTACCCTCTTTCAAGCATTGGGCTACTTCAATTAGCTTAATGTTGGCTCCGTCGCAACTAGGGGCAAGAAGAAAATGCGCGAGCATACATAACAGAGGGCATGTTGCCGAAAGCCTCGCCAAAGAAGGTCGCCTTTGTCTCCGATGTCAGAAAACTGATGAATCAAACCGAGTACATCTAGCTCCCCGTCATGAGCCAAAGATCGAGCTTCTTGCAAAGTAAGCCCACATATCCATCCCAAAGCCAGGGTATAGCCAAAACGGGGTTAAGGCATGATTTCCTCGTCATGTCAAGATTCCAACAATGCTTGAAACTCTTCAAGCGTCGAACACATTTCTTGTGCTCCGAACCGAAATACGTATGTAATTGGGTCCCAACATCGAGCCGCAACATAGAGGAATGGAAAACAAAGTGGAGTACAGCTCAATGAAAAGAGCGTGTTGATGTCGAAACCTTAAAAATTTACCTTTTTCGTGCCATCTAAAGTGGCTATCCACTCTTTGAGTTTCTCGACAAGGAATGTCTCTATTTTCAAAGAAAACAACAGCTAAATTGAGGTTTTGATGAAGAATTTGCAAAGGAAGATCTTTTGTAGAAGATAGGGCTGTGAATGGAGGCCAATTGTCAGCCAGCTGGTGGATCACCATAGGTGGCCGGCCGTCCACTTTTGTGGCCTGGCAGTTTGACAGTTTGGTTATGTCCCAGTCTTTGTGTTTTGGGGTTTTGTTTTGAGTCTTTTGTTTTGAGCAAGTGTAAATAGCTATGTTTAAGTTATTTTACTTTGTTTTTCTTTTATCGAGTTGTGTTTTGTATTTTGGTTGTTGGTCGGCTCAATATCTGGTTACGAACAATATTCCAATACAAGCAATTTCAAATTCAATTTCATTTTCACTCTACGCAATTGTGGTTTTAATGATGCAAAATAAATCAATTTATGTAGCTGCGGGGTTTTTACCCCGATCGTGGTTTTTACAAAATAGAGTACAAGTTTTCAAAAGCAAAAGTAAAATCCTATCTGAAGCTATACATGTGCTAAGCTACCAAAATAAAAGAAACTAAGCAAAAGAGTACAAAAATCAGCGCCAGTCACATCAAGCTCGAGAGGCCCTCTTCGTCTTCTTCCTCAATGGGGACTCAGGGGCACCATCTCTATCGGCGCCGCTATTAGAATCAGACTCTGAACCAGAGCCAGTATCATCATCTCTGCTCCCTGACTCAGAACCAGCCTCAGCATCCTCCTCGCTCTCTGATCCCGAGCTAGCATCATCGTCTCCGCTCTCAGACTCAGAGCATAGGCTCACTGCCTCTTCAGAGTCGCTGGTCTTAGTATCATCCCCACTCAAAACTGGCTTCAAGCTGCTCCGACTCCAATCACCTCTGCCTCTGCCTCAACCTCGATGCTTGTCTCGGCCGCATGCTGGGGGCTGTCTACCTCTCCTCTTTGCAACTAGAGGGGGTGTCCCCGGTGCTGCCACTGTTGTTGGTGCCCTCGGTGCAAGGGGAACTTGAAAAGAAAATGTCAGAATACTAGATACAGGACATATGTTGTAAAATATAGTATGCAGTATGAGTATGGTATAGAAAATGGGTCCAGTGTGTCAGTGCAGTGTGAAGTAGTATCATAATGTATGTTAGTATGCAGTGTATCACTATAAGTGTCGTACCGTATGAGTATCGTGTATCAGTGGAAATGTCAGTACAGTATGGAAAACAATGCAACGCATGAGAGGAAGGGAAGTATACTTGGATGTCGTGCAAAGCGAGCAGCATCTCCCTCCTCTACACCATGTGAACTAGGGAGGCAACTAGCTGAAGAAGGCGTATACTCTATAGGTGCTTGCAAGTGAAATTGAATAATCAATATCTGAAAAGGGAGAATGCAGGATGCAAGATGTCAAGTATAGTCCATACCTAAGGTGCACCCGGGGCTCTGACATACCCCATGCCCCACCTCTGATGGCTCGATCAAGAGCTGATAGGTTATCCCGCTCGGCTACCCACAAGGGATCGTGGTTGGAATCATCTGCCAACCGATAGCCCGTACAGCAGAAGGGGCCACTCCGATACCAACCTCGGCCTGCTGAACAGCCTCTCCGACCAAAGGAGCACCTGTTGCGTTACTTGCGCAAACTTCAGTCAGGGGGGCATAATGTGAGTCCTGATGAAGGCTGTGTAGTCACCCTTCCCTCTGAAATAGTCAGCATCCAGCCCCACTATATACTGAATAATGGCCTTAGCTAAAAGGCTATTAGCTATCCTCATGGATGCTGGGGGCAGCATAGGAATAACCAAGGCAGGCAAGCCCAGTGTCTTGCATACAAACTGCTCTCCCAAGAACCAAGCCCGACAGAATGGACCCTCCAGCAAAATCTAGTATCGAGAGGTAGCCCAAGCCCCCAGCATATTGGTCTCTAACTCCGGCTGGCATCGTCGTCCATGGCTACCACGTGATCTGCAAGTAGAGACGGTACAAGTTGTTAGTTACTGTCAGTTGTTAGAATATGGATCAGAACAATAACAATGGAAATAAAGCAGAAATGACTATGAGTTTCAGATTACCTCGCGGGCGACCATTTTGTCGAAGTAGCGACGATAGAAGGCAAATGTCATGTCCTCGCGGCTCTGGCGGTGGCACCTGTTATCATACCACCGAGAGTATGGCACGGCTAGAGCAATCCCATCCATCAGCCCTGGAGCAAGGGCCGAAAAATAGGCGTAAACCCACAGCTACAAGAAAAGATCAGCAGTGTACAGCAACAGTGTGTGAATAGATATTAAACAGAAAGTGCAAAGCAGAAGGCACAATGTGTAAACAAATATTAAACAAAAAGTGCAAGGCAGAAAGCACAATGCATGAACAGATATAAGGCAGAAAATGCAAAGCAGAAAGCATAAGAAGTAAACAGAATCGAAAGTGCAGTGCATACCTCCCAGGCTCTCCAGTAACCTCCGACCTCATCTCCCTTCATACGGGAACTGGAGCTCATGTAGCCGTAGAGTGTGGCAAGGCCAGCTTCACCCCAGTCATAAAACTGAACCCGGGACAGGGTCACAAGGGCACTCAACAAGTACAAACCTATGATGTTCCACCTGTTCGCGAACAAGGTGGTACCGAGAAGGTACATCAAGAAGCCCCGAGTGTACTGCTCTACCTCTCCCTAAGTCTCAGGCTGACTCCTGCAGAAGCGCTCAAGGAACCAACTGTATCACACCATAACTAGCTCGTATAGGGACAGGCTCGCTCCAAGCAAGTAAATCTAGGCTGCCTCCCACTAGCCCATGTCCATGTCGAAAGGGATCAGTCACCCCCTACTCCTAAACCTGTGATCATCGAAAAGTCATGGGGGGTCATCATCATCTTCCCAGCGGAAGAGAAACAGAAGGAGTTGGTGGTATCCTACCACCTCTTCACTAATTCTCCCAGTAGGGCTTGGCTAGCCATGTGGCCCATGAGCCCCGTGCATAGTAAGCCAAAGCCTGCCTCATCGACAAGGTCACGAACCCCGAGGGGGGGAGCTCGTGATACCAATCCCTGGCCATCATTGCCCTATAACCTCTACAGGAGTAAGAGTCCTCTTGTGGCAAAGAAAGAGTGAATCAGATGAAAGACGGTGATAAAAGAAGAGTCAGATGAAAATCAGTAAAGTATAAAAATAAAGGTTGTACCTCAGTAACAGCGTGGGAAAGATGGGAGTCCGACTTCCTCAACAAAATATCCTCCAGTACGCCATCAACAAAATCATCAAAGCACATCATGCCTCCAGGCGCCATCATGTGCATACGGGGGTAATAAGTGGCTAGATCAAAGGGCCTCACCTTCAATGGTGGTAACTTAGGCTTGGGTCCTAGGGCGAAGACCTCTCCGTCTTTGCCTTAAGGTTAGCAGCAATGTCCTCCGTTGCATCGCGAACCTCATCAGCTATAGGCTTCTCAATCTAGACAGTAGGTGGAAGCATAAGTACCTCAGGAGAGGCACCATTATATGGGACATCGTCTGCCATCTGGAAAGTGGGTGAAAAATGGGTGAAAAATATGGAAAAAAAATGGAGAAAATAGGGAAAATGTGGAAAAAGTCAACCTTAGGAGAGAGAAAATGCGAGAAAAAGTCAAAACCCGAGAAAGTTCACAAAATCCAAGAAAAACTCGAGGGAAACAAACCCAGAGTGTTGACAACCCGAAAAAACCAACAAAAAAAAAATCTGATCGGGTCAAAGTGAAGAGGGTCAAAGAGGGTTTATGAATAAAGTTTGCGTGGGACATTGGAAAACGCATGTAAAGCGTAAATTTAGACAGAGGAAGCACCTAGAGAGAGACTGGATGATTTTGGAGATGTGGGTATGAGGAAATGAGGTTTGGTGATGTATTTAAAGAGACCTGTGTTGAAAGGACCAAATTGGCCCCGATTTTGCATTAGTGGCCGACCGTACACCATTTGTGGCCGGCCGTACAATGTTAGTGGCCAGCCGACCCTTTTTGTGGCCCAGTGCTGGTTTTGTCCCCCTTTTGCCCTAACAGTGTATGAGAGGTCTTATTTTGGGTCTGGAAAGAAGGATTGAGGTATTTGAATTGGATTTGATTTCCGAGGGTCTCGAAATTGTGTTCTGGTTGTGCCGTCCCACTTCCTACAGTGTCTTCGATGCATGAATGTGTCCCGATCTCAAGTATGAGCAAGGTGTATCCTTTTTGAGCTTTGTAAAGAGCCTTCGAAAGGTATTTGAATTGGATTTGATTTCTGAGGAGCTCGAAACTATGTTCTGGTTGCGCCATTCCAATGCCCGCTGTACTCCGACGCGCGAACGTGCTCAATTTCAAATATAAACAAGTTGTATCCTTTTGAGCATTTGGCAAACCTCCGGGGGGTAAGTTGGAGGTTGTCGTCAAACGTCGTTTTTGTACGTTTTGTCAATTTACATATATGATATCTTCTCTTGCATAGAACATGCTTTTAATTATCTTGCATAGAACAAGCTTTCAATTATCTTGCGTAGAACATGCTTTTAATTATCAATTATCTTGCATAGAACATGCTTTCAATTAACATCATGTGTCAGTAGTTTATTATCTTGCATAGAACATGCATTGTCATTGTAGTGATTTTCAATCTCGTCACCTTGTGCATCTATCGCACTCATTCGCTTTGTGCATTTATCGCACTTGTTCGCCTTGTGCATCTATTGCACTCGCTCACTTTGTGCATCTATCACATGATCTCTCACTTGGTGCATCTATCGCATGCTCTCTCACTTTGTGCATCTATCGCACGTGTTCACTTTGTGCATCTATCGCACCCCTCTCACTTTTGTGCATCTATCACACACTCTCACATTGTGCATCTATCACACACTTTTGTTACATTGTGCATCTATTGTACACTTTCGTCACTGTGTGCATCTATCTCACTCATTCACTTCATGTATCTATCGCACAATCAATCTGCAGTGTGCATCTATCGCACACTCTTACTGCCTTATGCATCTATCGCACAATCTCATACTTTTTGCATTTATTATATCATCTCGGGGTGTGCGAAGGCACGACCCTAAGCGGTTTTTCTCATCTTTTCATGTTTTCGGCGCGGTTAAAGTGTGTTTTTATTTCTTTCCGTGTGAAACGTCATTGGGCTTATTTGCAATTATCTTGTTATTGTTTATTGCATCATCTTCCATGATCACGAAGTTTCAAAAAATTGTCTTCGCGAAGTGAGTGAGTCCAGCTTTCAAAGTATATTCTTTGTGTATATCATTTGCATTTTTTCCCTGAATTACGTTGGTTTGATTCCTTGAAAAGTGATACGTAGGTAGCTTTCAAGCTCAACCAATTTAATTTATGTTGCTTGCCCAAGTCTTACAGCCTTATCAAAATGGGTCGTCTCTGGGCTTTGACATTCACTCACTTCATTTCATAACTTCGAGCTTTGTTAAAGAGGGACAACTATAGACATCTCATTTTTTACTGCCCTTGAGACTTGGGTGCCACCGATTGATTATCCAATGATGAATTTACACGCTTGTCCAAATGCTCGATTTCCTCAACAGCAAACCTCAGTTTTGAGCCTCAGAAAACTTGTGCCATGTTTTTGGACCAAACCAGTAGTTTTTCAAGCCTGACCATCTAGAGACCTGTAGACCCACTAGTGGCCTACTGGCCACAAATGGCGTACGGCTGCCCCCTTTTAGTGGCCAGTCGGCCACTTGTGTAAAAACACAAATCTTTTTGCTAGTTATGCCAGCTGTCTCCACAGATGCATGCATTGCACTAGTTGTGCCTGTATGGATATTTCTAAGATAGTCTTGTATATTTCTATATATAGATGACTCCCTGTGGATGCACCCTCAGGCTTTATGCTACCACAGTTTGAACTCATTTGTCACGGTTCTTAATCTGACATTGCAAAGTGCAATGCAAGACTGATAAATCACCAAAGAGTCCAAATCCGGCAAATCGTTTTGAAAAACTGATTTTTGAGAAAGAAGTGCCAAACATGGACTGCTTTGCCAGATACAGAGTTTCCACCTAAATATTTATTTTAAGGAAATTTAGGAAACCCTGACTCGTTGCCTAAGGCCACGTGTCCGTCATCACCAAAGTTGCCTTGGCTCGGGAACTTAGGTACGATTGGGGAAGGTCATTTTTTGAGCACCCCCGCTTGCCCGATCAAATATCGGCTTGTACTAAACATGATATCTTGTTTTTGAAAACACATGTGTTCTTATTCCGGTTAATTAGCTAATCTTACTACGTGATGCGCACAACACATAAGTATAGACTAGATCGCCTAATTTGGAACAAAGTATCGCACATCCGTTTGTTTGGAAAATGGTTTGAAGTTTGATACTCGCAAGTAGGCTAAAAACACGAATTTCAATGAATTGGTCCAATTCAGGTAATCCAACCTTCACCCATAGGCATTCAGGCAGTTATATCACATAAGCAGTTAGCCTCATGGCAAGCATGCTTTCATGTTAACACTCACATACATGCAAGATGCTAAAGCATAAACACTCACAGTATACTCCGAGCCAAAACAAAGAACATGTTAGTAATCAAATGTATGATCCAAGTCCATTTTAAGATGGCTAATGCATCGCAGGCAAAACGCAACTACAATAGGCTCGGCTAATCTAAAATGGCATGTGAGATGCGACAATTCGATACACGTATTCAACTTGGAACTTAGATACAATGCAGTTAGTATGATGCGCCGAGCCCGGTGCATGCAATACAGATGAATGATGCAAACATGCATAGCATAAGGATGCTAGTTGAAACGTGCCCTAGAACTAACCATCGTAAGCGGTTAAGTAAAAGGGAGAAAGACGTAGGGTTGGAAGACATGCATCACACACACGCACACTTATTACAACATTGCCCTCCTCGGAGGGGCCGAATAAATAATACAAATCAAATAATTAGCTAACTAACGAGCTAACTAATTATTACACAACACTTAACTAATTAAACAAATTAATTAAGCTACTGAAAGTAGTAAAGCAACCTCGGGAAGAGGGACGAATGCATGCATGCTCAGCTTCGCTCGAAAATCCATCGCCATGTCATGTTGCCTCTGTTTACACTACTCTGCACCTCTGAAAACTTTAAAAGTCTCAAGGATACTTCTGAACCACCTTGGGGACATTCTGAGAGTCTACCGACCAAGAGACAAGGCCATCGGCCAAGGAGAACTGGTTATCGACCATATATGAGGCTCTCAGCCAACAATTTGTAGCCGACCGGCACTTCAGATGGCCGACCGGCCATCTATTCCTGCAGAATGCTGTTTTGCTGCAGTAGAGGACAAACAGAGCATGGCAATGCATTTACAAGACAATGTTTGCACAACCACCCTCCCTATCATGTTATGAACTCAAGGGAGTATGGTTCTCGACCCTCGGGCCACCAATCACGTATTTCAATGCATGATAGCCAAAGGTGCCAAGTGTGCAATTTATATCAAATGAAATGCACACAACACATAAAGGGGCCCCAACCTCTATCATGGTTGATCAAGAGGCAAGGGATGCATGCATGCAAGCAAAACTAATGCAACATGAGCATGTTAAGGACAATGCCATACAAGGCTAATGGTATAAGCATGCCAAATGCAATACAACCTAAACAAGTATGCAAACATGCAAAGGATGACATGATAGCATGCACAATGCCAATATGAAATGCAACATGGACAACCTAACAAGGTTAATGGCATGCACAATGCACAATGCACAATGCTAATGCTCACATACTCAATGCAAGACAACATATGCACCAATATGGCAAGATGAGACTAGCATACTCAATGCGACGAACTACAATGGCATACTCGATGCAAAATGGACTTAAACCAAAATGAGTGGGCCTCAGCCACACTCAAATCAGTGGCCAATCATGATGAAAATGAGGCAACAACACATGCACAAACATGCAAGGTGCAATGGCTCCGAGTCTAGGGCACAAAGCACAACTCTACAAGAGCATTGGAAGGATGAAATATGGCATACAATAGCACAAGTTCCAACTCTGAAATGGCATACAAGATGGTCCCGAATCATGCAAACAACTCACACAATGCATGTTGGATGGCTCAAATACCGAAACTAGTGAAGCACATTACACTAGAGGTATGAAAAACACTGCACAAATTACCAAACCAGCCCCAAACAGTCCCTATACAGGCCCAAAATAGTGGCAAAATGGACTAAGATGATGTCTTGAAGTGCGCAAAAATGAAGCTCATGCAATGGCTCATAAATGGGGCATACAAGCACAACTCTCAAATGCGCTTAAAGAGTGATAAACATGGGAAGATGGCGAATGAATAAGCTTTGAAATATCATACATAATGACACTAAAACATGAAAACACCTCAATATAAGCATGCAATATGCTTCAAAACTCAAAGCTAGGCATGGCTATTACACTACAAGCATACATGGCAAGCATCATTCGACCATGGGACCTCAAAACAGAGCTAAGGCAACCCAAAACATGCACAAAATTAGTTTAAGGAATGGCCAAAAAGTGTTAGAATCAAAAGCCAAAATAGCATGCAATGTAAGCTAGTAAAGAGGATTTACACTACAAGCATGTGAGGCAATCAAGAAGCCACTAAACCAGTAAAATTTAGAGGTATGACATGCCAAATAAAGCCCAAAAATCCACTGAAACATGGTTAATGCGTGCAAGAATGAGATACTCCTTTGATATGCTATGAAGAGAGTTATTCTACACATGCAAGATGGACATCCAATATGGAAAAACAAGCTCTAGACAGAGCCTATGCAGGTCCTAAAACTCATCAAAAATGGCCTAAAACATGGCTTGGAAGCATGCAAATAAGGGCTCCTTTGTAAGGCCAAAAATGCTAGGAAAAAAAAAACAAGGAGAGAGAGGGTCACCCCTCTCTGATTTTGGCACTCAAAATAGCATGCTAGCCACTGAAAATCCATTGGATTTCAGTGGCTAAAAGGCCAAACAAAGGCCAACACAAATGCTCTAAGGCATGGCTCAAAACAAGGTAAAATGAAGCATGCAAGGGGGTACATGACCCCCAACAGAAAAATGATCTTAAATAAAAATGTTAAGGGCCTCAAAATAAGACTTTTTTTAGTTTACACCAAAGCTCAAATATGCTTCCAAGTATAGCTAAAAGATGAAGCAAAATAAAGCCTTAAAAGGGAAAAAGTGTGTTACCCTTGTAGCACAAAAGGACCAGCAACCTCTGGACCACAAAGACAACCTATCAACCTCTGAAAATGGCCTCCAAGATGCTTAGAGTGATGGTGGATAGGTTAGGTTGGGAGATGGTATGCAAAGGTGCAAGAACCATGCATTTTTTGAGCTTGGATGTAGAGATATAGAGGGAGAAGTCTTGAAGCCTTAGACAATTTTTTTCAACCCTCTACAAGGAAGGGGAGCCCTTCCTTTATAGACAAGAGGGACTAAAGCTTCTCCTAGAAGCTTAAAATCAAGGGCAAACATGTATAGAGGATGCAGTCTGTGCCTCCCAGCTGGCACAGCTGGAATCAACTCACTGAGACAGAACTGATTGGAGCTGGCCGACCAGTTCAAGTGGTCGGCCGACCACTTGCCCTGGTCGGCCGACCAGGGTCAAAAGGTTCAAGTGGTCGGCAGCCTCCCAGGGTGGTCTCTACATGAAATGCAAGCAAGTGGTATGGTGAAAGGCTAGTAAATGTGGCCCAAAAAACCAAGGAGACCAACTTCCTGTCAAGAAAATCGGCCGGCGAAGAGAAAGGTGGTCTCCCACCCTTGTACCATCTTCCAAACAATAAAAAAGGGTCCATGCCAAAAATGAACCAAGACGGATGCAAAACGAGGGTTCGGGGGCCAAAACGCGCAGCCGGGTGCCCCGAAAACTGACTGTTAAGCATCGAAAGTGGTGTGCGACCACGAAGGTGGTCTCCCGGGCCACAGTGTCCCTCTAGAGAGAGGAAACAAGGTGTGTGCCAAAAATCGGAGCAAACGGAGAAAGTTAAGCAGTCCCAAACCGAGGCGCACAGCCGACGGCTCTGAAAACTGAAAACTGAAAACTGGTCTCCAAACAGGAACAGTGGTCTACAACCATGAAAAGTAGCCTACGGCCACTGAGAGATAGTCTACGAGACCTCTCCCTTCCTTTGAAAAGAGAAAATAGAACTTGGTTTGTAAACCGAGACAAAGCACAAAAGAGTCCTGAAGTCTGGAGGCAAGGCTCTCAGCCGAGACTCCGTAACCTCAGAACGAGCACAACATGCGCAATCACCGAGCGCTCAATCGATGATGTCTGAGTCTTAAGGTCGGTCAAAAATGGAGTGTCTACACTCCCTCTCATAATTTAGGGTTAGAAAAATTTGTGGAGCAAAGTCTTGAAAAACATTTCTCTCTACATTTCTCTCTCTCCCTTGCAACTTCTATATCCTTTGCCTAGACACTCTAAACCAAACTTTAAGGGTTCTTTGCTGAGGTGTTTGAGCTTGTATTTTAGCTCTTGAGGGTGTGAAATTGGTGGTTTGTAATTCAAAGGATCACTCATCTTCAAAAGGTATACATCCTAGCTCTTTTGTACCATTTCTTTCCTATATTTTCTTACAATTTTTGGGCTATTTTTATTACCTGTATTTGTGGGCTGAAAATTGTGGTTTATGGCCATTAAAGGTAGAGGGGTTGACCACTTTTCTTTGAACCTTGTCTTCTAGGCTTTTACCCTTATGTTTCCCACATTTTCATTATCTTTTTTTGAGCTTTTTACCATTGATTTTTAGAGATTTTTCAAAGACTTAAATGTGATTTTGAAGTCCCAAAAATGGAGGGGTTAGCCTCCCCTCCTTTGGTTTGTTTACTAGCTTAATCACTTCATTATTTTAGCTTGCTTTTGTAGATATTTTTACCTTAATTTCTGTGTTGTTTTAGCCTATTTTATGCCTGTTTTAAGTTGTTCATGTCATTTATGCTTTGTATTGCATACTTGTAGTGTAACAGTCCTCACAGGTTTGGTGTTTTAGGCATTAGACACCAACCTATTTGAGTTGATGGCATTTATTTCAAGTTTTCCATACTTGTGTTCATCTCTGATCATCTCTGTACTTCTCTCATTTCTTGGCTTTTTCTTTGCTTTGAGAGTCGTTTCAAACCGATTGTTTGTTTAAGCTTGAGATAGAGATTGTTGTGCTTAATGGTTTAATCTCTTCGGAGGTTCATTACCAACGGCCTGACATCTCTCTCATGCCCAAAACTACTCTTTGTTTGACACTTCTTTCCATTAGTGGACTTAATCTTCATTATTGGACTAAAAGGCTTAAGGAATGGAAAGGTAATTAAAAGAGGTATTAACATTGGAATAAAATGGAGCAAGATAATAAAATAGTTTGGGTTCAATCGGACATTAATTGAACCCGTAGAATCTTGAAGCATTTCGTACTAACTAGTGATGAAAATGATTCGAGATTCAAAGTCAATCACTTCCCTTGATCAATTCCATGATAGGGAGAGGTTCTTGTTTGTCTTTAGTTTCATTTATTGAGATTGTATCCCTTGATTCTTAGGCCATCATGCAATGAATTTTCATCGATTGATGGTTTGCGAATCAAGCCTACCCTTCCTTTGAGTTGTTTAATGACAAGGAGAGACAGGGTGGACAGACATCTCCTGAAAATGCTCTGTTTGTGCTCTGTTTGTTATCTGTTGCAACAAGGTAGTACCCCAAACTAATGGCCGGCCAGCTACCTTTTTCAACCAGGTAGTGTCCCTTTTTCTTGTAGAAAAGAGCAGAGGCTGAGGAAAAACAATGCAATTTTCTAACTTCAAAACAGAACCCTTTTGGCAACAAAATGGAGGCATTTTCGAGTGGAAACCGCCTTCATGCATGAGCATTTCTTACTTCTCGGGCTGATTAGTTAGAGTACTTAATTACTTAGCTTAATTAATTCCATAGTGTAACTACTTAGTTAGTTCTTTGTATTATTATAATTGTGTTGTAATTAATTAGTTAAATTAATTCCATAGTGTAACTACTTAGTTAGTTCTTTGTATTATTATAATTGTGTTGTAATTAATTAGTTAAAGTAGCTAGTTAATTTTGTGTTGTAATTATTTTATTAGTTAAATAGTTTAGCTAATTCATTTATTCGAACCCTCTTGTGCGAAGGCCAATTTGTTATAATTAGCTAGTGTATTTAATTCATTCTATCTGGTTTTTAATAGCTAGTTAAGTAGCTTAAATTAGCTAGTCCATTCATTCGGACCCTCTTGTGCGAGGACCAATATGTAATAATGTGTATGTCTTCCAACCCCACGTATTTCTTCTTTTTATTTACCTGCTTATGATGGATAGTGTAGAGCATCATATTTCGTTTAGCATTTTCCATGCATAAAGCATTCATTTGTCTTGCATGCATTAGGCTCGGCGCATCATTCTAACTCACATTGTTATTTATTACTTATTTGAAAATGTGCTCAAAATGCATGCTATCAAGTTGATTCCCATGTCATAACTAGTAACCGAGCCTA
This sequence comes from Camellia sinensis, assembly GCF_055761805.1. Classification (NCBI taxonomy): domain Eukaryota; kingdom Viridiplantae; phylum Streptophyta; class Magnoliopsida; order Ericales; family Theaceae; genus Camellia; species Camellia sinensis. Next base: position 210,054,954 of record NC_138961.1, on the reverse strand, counting down.
TTAATTGTATATTGCATGTATTGCATTAGTCATTTGCATAGTTAGAGCATGCATTTTTCTAACTCTTTTCTTTTGGCTTGTCATGGAATACTAGGTGAGCACTTATTGCTTTAGCATATCGCATGCATGTGATTGTTTCCATGTCAAGCATGATACCATAAGGCTAAGTGCTTAAGTGATATACCTGTTTGAATTCCTGTGGATGAAGGCTAATTGCTTGAATTAGAATGATTTGATTAATGTGTATATGAACTCACTTTTTCAAGTGGTACATATTCAAAACAATTTTCAAACAAACATGAAATCAAAACATTCCAAATTTTGCAAATTAGTCTATACTTGTGTGCATCACCTAGTAAGTTAGCCTAATAATCGGAACAAGAGCATATAATGTAAATAAAAATCACATCATGATTAGTAAAGGCCGATCTTTGATAGGGCGAGTAGGGTGCTCAATTTATGACATTCCCCTCTCGTACCTAAGTTCCTTAGCCGAGACACTTTGGTGATGACGGATAAATGGCCTTTGGCACGAGTCTCGGGTTTCCTAAATTTTTCAAAAACATTTAGGTAGTAAAGGCCGATCTTTGATAGGGCGAGTGGAGTGCTCAATTTATGACATTCCCCTCTCATACCTAAGTTCCTTAGCCGAGACACTTTGGTGATGACGAATAAGTGGCCTTTGGCACGAGTCTCGGGTTTCCTAAATTTTTCAAAAACATTTAGGTGGCGACTCTGTAATCTGGCAAAGCAGTCCATTTTTGACATTTTTGATTCAAAATCGATTTTTCAAAAGATTTGTCGGATTTGGACTCTTTTGTATTTATCTATTTCACATTGCACTTGTGAGATTAGATTCAAAACCACGGGGGTTCGAACTGTAAGGCTATCGTATCTGAAAAGAGCACGAAAAGCATAGCTAGACATATGTATGCAAACAACTTTAAAAAATAAATTCCAATGTTCGATGTTATCCTATTCAATGCAAACAAGATGAGCAGTACACAAACAACTTAAAATAATAAATTCCAATGTTGAATATTATCTTATTCAATGCAAACAAAATGGATAGTGCACAAACAACTTAAAATAATAAATTTCAATGTTCAATGTTATTCTATTCAATGCAAACATAATGGCCAGTATACAAACAACTTAAAATAATAAATTCCAATGTTATCCTGTTCATTGCAGTCCTGTTCGTAATGGGGTAAACATAAACCTTTTCAATGTTATCCTGTTCCTAATGGGTTTTGCAAACAGCAACATAAATCGTGGGTTTAGTCCAAGAACCAAATCCAATAGGCTCCTCAATAGCATCTCTAAATGCTTTAACTCATGAGTGATACAAGCTAGGGACAAACACATCATTACCATGATGGAGATGATAAGAAGGGCTTTGATGGTAAGGATACATGAATGTAGGGACAACATGTTGAAGTACAAAGAGCCCATTTGTGGAAAGATAAAACGCAAAGTTGAAAAATGAAGCTGAAGTCCAGAGTATGGACACCTACATAGTCAGGAGGTGCTGAGTTTGAAGTCAGACATGGAGGGGATAGGTATGTTGTGAACTTAGAGAATAGGACATGCACATGCTTGAAATGGGACCTCACTGGAATCCCTTGTCCCCATGGGGTAGCTGCTATATTTTTTCAAAAGGAGAGGGTTGAAGATTATGTTCATGCATATTTCAAGAAGGAAACTTTTTTGAGAACTTATAAGGCATTGGTTAATCCAATGAATGGGCCAGATTTGTGGCCTAAAATAGGGTGTGACCCTCTTCTACCTCCTAAGCTTAAAAGACCAACTGGTAGGCCTTCCAAACATAGAGTTAGGGACCCAGATGAACCTAAGAATCCATACAAGTTACAGAGGAGGCAGACTGTAGACGTCCTCGAACGCCCCAGGAGGCCGAGTCCCGTTCTGTTCGTTTTGCGGGTCTACTACAGTTCAGGACTCTTAATTTGTCACGGTTCTAAATCTGAACCAAAGAGTCCAAATCCGGCAAATCGTTTTGAGAAAACAGATTTTGAAAAAAAAGTGCCAAACATGGACTGCTTTGCCAGATACAGAGTCGCCACCTAATATTTTGTTTTGGGAAATTTAGGAAACCCTGACTCGGTGCCAAAGGCCACGTGTCCGTCATCACCAAAGTTGCCTAAGCTCGGGAGCTTGGGTACGATCGGGGAAGGTCAGCTATGAGCACCCCCTCTCGCCCGATCCGAAGATCGGCCTCTACTAACCGTGATATCCGTTTTTGAAAACGTTATGTGTTCTTATTCCATTTATCAGCCTAGAATTACTATGTTATGCGCACAGCAAACAAGTATAGACCAAATCGCCTAAATTGGAACAAAACATTGCATGTTCGTTTTGAAGATGGTTTGTTACTCGCAAGTAAACTAAAATGCAAGTTTTGCCACCCTCGAGTGGGCTTTTAGAAAAGATGGTCTAGTGGGCTTAAAACTCACAGTTTTAATGCATTATTCCAATTTAGGTAATTCGACCTTCATCCACAGGCATTCAAGCAGTTATATCATATAAGCAGCTCGCCTCAGGGTAAGCATGCTGTCATGTCAACATCCACACGCATGCGGTATGCTAAAGTATAAATACTTACATAGTACTCCAAGCCAAAACAGGGAACTCGTTAGCAAATTAATGTATGATCCAAGTCCATGTTAAGTGCCTAATGCAATGCATACAAAATGTCACTAGAATAGGCTCGGCTAATCTAGAAGTGGCATGTGAAATGCACCAACATCATGTATTCAAGTTAGATTTGAAATACTAATGCAGTTAGCATGATGCGCCGAGCCCGGTGCATGCAATACTGATGAATGATGCACGCGTGCATAGCATAAGGTATGCTAAATTAAACATGACCTGTTACTAACCATCAAAGCAGGTAAGTAAAAGGGAAAAAGAAATAGGGGTTGGAAGACATGCACACACTCACCCACACTTATTACAAATTCGCCCTCGCTCGGAGGGACCGAAAGAATAATACAAATTAACTAACTCGCAAGCTAATTAATTATTACAAATCACCTAATTAATTAACAAATTAACTAAGCTAAGAAAAGCAATAAAAAAAGGGGCCTCGGGAAGAGGGTCCAATGCACGCATGCTCGGGTCTTGCTCAGAAGTCCAGTGCCATGCACAAGCCACCTCTGTTTTCCCTGCTCTGCTTCTCTGAAGACTGCTAAAGTCTCAGGATGTGCTCACTGGATGTTGGGGAATGCCACCGGCTGGAGGGAATCATCATCGGCTGTGATTTGGTGTCGATCGGCCAAAAATGAATCCATCGGCCACAGATGGATTGCCGATCGGCACACTGTGCAATCGATCGGCAAAAAGTTCCTTCAGAATCCGTTTGACAGCAGCAGAGGATAAAGCTTTGCATGGCAATGCAATTCAAGCAATGTATGCACCAACCATATCCCGTATCATGTTTATGACTCAAAGGGACATGGTCCTTGGTTCTCGGACCATCAATCGCGCATTTCAATGCGTGATGGCCCAAGAGACCAAGTTATGCATGTTGATTTCAAATGCAATGCAAACCAACAAACAAAGGCCCAACTCCCATCACTAAATCAAGGAACAAGGCATGCATGTTAGATGGAGTGCAACCTAGGCATGTGAACTAGCATGCAACATGGGCATACAATGCATTTATGCAAGTATGCAAGCAAACATGCAAGGTAAGCGTGCAAACAAGCAAAGGATGGACTTAAGCTCGTTTGGGCAGCCCTTAAGGAAGCCCAAAACAGTGGCCATCAACCAAGGAAATGAGGCCAAATGCACATGCAAACATGCATGACAACATGGACCAACATTTAAGCACATAAAGGCAACTTTTAAGCGCACTTTAAAAGAGGCATAGCATGGACAATTAACATGCAAATGAAGCTCTGAAAATCATGCTATAGGAGGTGCCAAACCAACTAAACAAAGCAAGCATATCATGCAACCAAGCCCAACACCTAAGGCTCACCAAAGAGGCATTGGACTACACTTACCAAGACCAAACATGGCATGATTTAAGAAACTAAAATCAGGGTTTTAGCATGTCAAAATGAACCCCAAAAACCACTTAGATGACATCTAAATGACTTACACATGGAAGCATGCACAAATGCACTTTCAAGGAGCATGAAACACAAACTCTTGAAACATCAAAGAGCCATGAAATGCAAGTATACGAGCATGCTAAGTGGACTAAAATGACATGGAAAATAGTCCCAACTCACTAAATCAAAGCAAGTAATGCATGCTATACACTCACATACTTGAAGCCTACAAGCTAAAATGCAAAGGGACTATGCAATGCATGCTAAAGTTGACCCAAACAACTAAGGACAGACCTTAAACATGGCAAAATAAACATGAAAGCTTCACAAAGCCAAGCCTAAAGCATGCTAGAACAATGGTTTACAACCTAAGGCATGTTAAGGCAACAAAATGGCACTACAAGGCATGTATGCTAAGCAAGCATGGTGTACCAAAACCAACATATAACAATGCTATATTATGACATAATAAGCTTGAAAATCAGTCAAGGCATGGTCAATACATACTCAAACTATATGCTCCCTCAAGAGGCTAAAAATGGCCCTTTTCAAGGACAACAAGGAGAGGGGGTGGCCCTCTCCTTCTTGGGACCTCAAGGCACCATCCTCACCTCTAAAATCCCTCAAGATTTCAGTGGTGAGGAGGCCCAAACACCAAGGTCTCGGAGCTCACCCAAAGTGGCACAAAATGGAGCCTTACAAGGTTTAAGAGGGGTCAAACAACCCCAAAGCTTGAAGCAACCTAAACAACTATTTAGAGGGCCTAAAAACAGAACTTTTTTATGTTATACACTAAGCTCAAAAACAGATGCAAGATAGGCTAAAAAGCTATGCAAAAATGGGGTAAAAAGGGACAAAAGTCTTACCCTTGTAGACCCTCTTCACAAATGGTGGACCAGTAGTCTCCTTAGGTCCAAACTAGCTTCAAAACTTCAAAAACAACCCTCTAGAACCTCAGTTCTAAGAGAAAGGTGTAGTAGTAGGTGTTTGTGTGCAATACTAAGGCCTAAAACACACAAAAATACAAGAGAATGAGAGATATAGATATAGAATAGATATAAAACCCTAAACCTAGAACCAAAGCTTCTCTAACAATTTTTTCTCTAAGTTGTCTAACCCTAGAAGAGGGAGGAGCTCCCTCTTGCAAAGCTTACAAAACAAGCTTGCTAAAAGGGAAATCCATCCATACACGTGTATGGAGGGGAGCAAAGGTGGGTGCCAGCTATCACAGCTGGCACAAAATATCTACTAAAGTAGATGAACAGTGATCGGCCATCCAAAATTTCCATTTTGACAAAATAAATGGCCGATCGGCAACAAAGAATATCGACCGGCAATATGTATTGCCGATAGCATAAAATCACTGGCCGGTGGCCTCGAGCCATGGCCGGTGATGTGTGGGGATGCCTCACAAGGCATTCCCTGCCCCTCCAAGGCAAAACACAAGTGTTTGGTGCAAAAACCAGACACAAAACAGTCGAGTCAAGAGGTCCTGAGGCAAGGCGTGCAGCCGAGGCCTCCGGGAACTCAAGACGAACACAAACATGGATGATCACCGAGTGTTCAAGCGGTGACGTCCAAGTCTTGAAGACGGTCAAAAATGGGGTGTCTACACAGTCCATCCTAAAATGCTCTAAATGTGGTTGTTATGGTCATAATCAAAGAACTTGCAAAGGTCTAGTAAAAGGAAAGACAAGTGGACCTTCTGGGAAATCCAATAGTAATGTAAGTATTCCATTGAATGAAAGTAAATAAACATTATGTGAGTAATAAATTATTAATGTTACTAATTACAAACTTCTTTTGCAAACATTCATGGGCTTTAGGACAGCTGCATTATTTGGGGAAGAGGGGAGCAGCCAAGCACAAGCTGATGGTTGTCAATATAGGAAGAGGCCAGCAGCAGTAAGTGGTGTTGAAGAATCAACTGATGGGCAACCAAGGAAGATGACAAGATCAACAGCAACAAACATTGGCAACAAGTAAGCAATGGGTAGCTAGTGCAGTGTGAACAAGTGGTTTTGAACACTTTTGTAATTAAAATAGGGTTTTTGCAATATTCATGGGGTTTTTGAAATGTTCATGGTTTATCTTACCTTACTCACCACTTTTATAATTAAAATAGGCTTTTGGAACAATTATGTTGTACATATGGGTTATGAAACCTTAAACAATGCTTGTATGGTTATTATCCTTCAATGGTTGAATGGTTGAAACCCCAATGTTTGGTTGGCTTGAATTATGTTCTAAGTTCATTCATGAAAATAACAGGTTCTTATGCTTATGTCAAACCAAGTTTCATATGCTTCATTGGTTGGCTTGCTTTGTTGTGGTTGTTATGCTTATGTCAAACCAGGTTTTATATGTTTGTATGATTATCAATTTTGACCATGCTTGTGAGGTTATTATCATTGTACATGAATATAGGGACAGCATGCTAAAGCTAGGGACAAACTATTACAAAACCATTGCACCATTACAAAACAAAACCATTTCAGCAATTGATAACAAAACCATTGCAATTACAAAACAAAAACATTTCACAAACCATTTCAAAGCAAACATTTTATTTACATTTGACCATTACAAAACAACAGGAATGCACAAAGCATTTCCCCATTACAAACCAAACACAATTGACATTGCCATTGTTCAACAAAAGCATTGCCATTACAAAACACATTGTGGAAGTAATGTACCCAGCCAAAACACATATTATCAATTACATAGAAAGCCTAAACACTATTTTGGAGTACAAATAGTCCATTTATAAGCAATGTAGCAATCAAGGCAATGACAAGCCACTTCTGTCGTGCACGATAACGTTGAACAATATCCTCTAATTGTGCAACCTCATTAACATATTCTTCTAGTGCTGTAACCTTATCCACCAACTTCGGCAACACTTGTCTACCACGAGCACATGTAGGTGGATCGTACCAGAAAAAGTAACCACAAGCCCCATTTTTCTATAATTGCAATCAAACATAAACAAATGAGCAATTATTTTTGGGTGAATCTTCCATACAGTTATTATCTTCTTCAAATTGAACATATTACTTTATTCTCAATTTTCTATAAATACTAAAAAATTGCTAATTGACTTTACTAGAAACTTGTATACACTTATTCCATAATTAAGACAACCCAAAAACCTCCGAGCAGGATTAGCATGAGTCCACGAAGTTCTTATCTTTGCTCTTAACCCACAGCTGCAACGAGTCAACTCACCCTAATTGTTCCCACCCTAACTATTACCTTTACTCATTTTTGTCTTTCGCTTTGATGGAATAGAAAATAGTTTGGACAACTATGGAGAGACAAAAAAAAGTCAACAATGCAGACAAAACTAAAGTCAACAATGGAGAGAAAATGAAGGTCAACAATAGAGACAAAAGGAAGGTCAACAATGGAGAAAAAATAAAGGGGAAAATCGTATAAAACAACCAAAAACGAACTCATTTCTTACCTTTGTCTCAAAGACCAACGCTTTTTGTAAAATCAACTATGAAATTGCTGTCTTCCTTCGATGTATGGCTTCAATCGCGGGTTGAATCACCAATTGGGTTACATGGAGCTATAAATCGCAATGGAAGGATGTCTTTTGCTCTAAATCGTAAAGATTAGGGCAATTTTGGCGCCCAAATCATTCTTCCGTTAACTACTAGAGACGGAGATAGATGAGGGGATCGGATCGTAATACGAGTGGAATGGTGAAGTACAAATTGTCACAATTTAAAACCTGAGATTTAATTTAAAAAATGCGCTAAACCCTAAAATTTTTTGTGAATTTTCCAAAACCAACCACCCCCACCCCCACCCCCACAAAAAAAAAAAAAACCCTTAATTTGCATGTATATATACTACTACGTATGTGTAATAATAATCATCCAAGGGGGTTTTAGTAATTTCACCCTCTGTAAAAGTTCTTCATTTTGTAGTTACAAAAGCTCTGCAAAGCCACTCCTGAACTCTCTCTCTCTCTCTCTCTCTCTCTCTGTTTTCTTGCATCTCTTGCATTTCAATCATGAGTGAGAAGCGGAGCAAAAGGAAGAAAAACCCATCAACAATGGCCACCATTAAAACCACTACAACAGCTCGCAAAAGAACCATAACCAGAAGGCAACAACATATAGAAGATATACGGAAGCACAAGTTCTCAATCGGAGAAGAAGAACAACCTCCAAACCCATTAACCAAGGACCTCCACCACGCCGTCACCAATCTCTCCGCCGAGCTCTACACCAAAGACCTCCATTTCCTCATGGAACTCATTCAGGCCAGTCCTCTATATGTACACACACACACAAGCTTTTGTAGGGTTTATGCGCAATTTGCTCTGTTTTCATCGATTTGGGTTTTTTTTTTTTTTTTTTTTTTTTGGGCAGAATGCGGAAGACAATGAGTACTTGCCTGGGGTTGAGCCAACGCTGGAGTTTGTGGTTACTAGTGTGGACATAACTGGGTTTGGTGCTCCAGCAACTCTCTTGGTTTTTAACAATGAGATTGGGTTCTCTGCGAAGAATATGGAGTCTATTTGCAGCGTTGGTCGGTCCACTAAGAAGGGTCTCAGGGACAAAGGCTTTATTGGTGAAAAAGGTTTGATATGCTGAGAGCTTTTGATCCCTTGTTTATTGTCCGTGTTTCTTTTTGTTTCATTAATTTCTAGGTTCTGTTACCCTCGGTTTGTTACTATTCTGTTTGGTTGATCAGAAAAGAAAACCAAAGAAAAGAGAACAACTTAAAAAGAAAGAAAGTTTGGGACTCATTTTTCTTTTGGGGAAAAATAAATTAGAAAACATGTCCTGAGGTAACCAAAAGCGGGATAGTAAAGATTTGTGGAGTTCTCTTCATTTTTTTCTACCAAACAGATAATTGAATCTGTTCACCTGGTGTTTTGATCATTGACCACCTGACAATGTTGGCATTGGCAGTATATTAGTGGCTTCTTGCTAGGAGGCGTCATTTGCGTATAAAGTTGTGGTTCAAAATCCTTACGTATGTGCATCATCCATTTTTTTTTTTTTTTTTTTTTTTGTTTTTTTGAATGTTTGATAGTTTGTGTGAAAGTTCTATGAGGCGGCTCTTACAGGCACTGAGTATGTTCCCAACTAATTACCTTGTCAAATCCTGCCTGTCACTGTAAATCATCTAATTGGTGCTCAATTTTGAAAATGCCCTTATGCTAGTTTTCTGATACATACCTCTCTCTCTGAAATTACTACCTGTTCTGATTTTTCTGCCATTGATATACTGAATGGGACTTGTTAAATGTTGGGTCCTGAACCTTTATTTGATGCAGAATTGGCCAATTGGACCCTTTCTCTACAAGTTTCTAAACCTATTGAATTTTTGGATCGTGGTCTTTGTCAGCATTGTTGTATGCGTAGTCAGGGTTATGTGTATTGTGTGCTCTTCAACAGTCTGACATTTGTGTTAAATATGAGAAGAATGCACCCGCTCTGCTACAAGTGAATACTTCTTAGGCATAGTTCTCTATATTTTCGTCTTAAAGATCCTCACACTACAATTATAAATTGCTCTTTATCAACTCTTCCTTTTCTTTTTTTCCCTTTTCTTTTTTTGCAGGAATCGGATTTAAGAGTGTGTTTCTTGTCACTGCATGGCCTCACATATTTAGCAATGGCTACCAAGTCAGATTCAACGAGATGCCCAACAAAGATTGTGGTGTTGGCTATGTTGTGCCAGAGTGGATTGATGATAAACCAACTGTTTCAGATATTCAACAAATTTATGGAAACAGGAAGGTCCTTCCAAAAACAACTATCATCCTTCCTCTAAAACCTGAGAAAGTGGCAGCTGTGAGAAAACAGCTCTCTGAGGTTCACCCTGAAGTTCTGCTCTTCTTATGCAAGATAAAACGACTCTCAATCCAAGAACACAATGGTGAATCCCCTGCAATGGACCCAGTCTCTGCCATATCTATGTCCAGTGAAACTAATCTCACTTCATCTACGAGCCAAGGGGCAGATTCCCGCATAGTTAATCTTTCTGTTAAAGGAACAGATTTTGATAAGGCTACGTGTTGCTACTATATATGGAGACAAGCATTCCCTGTGAATGCCAAAAGTCAGGTGAGTGGAAGGAAGGATACAAAGGAATGGGTGATATCTCTGGCTTTCCCATCTGGGGATAGACTGAAGAGAGGGGCGACTTCTGTTGGGATATTTGCTTTCCTGCCAACTGCTATGGTTACCAACTACCCATTCATAGTGCAGGCAGATTTCAAGCTTGCATCTTCAAGAGAGACCATACTCTTGGATAACAAGTGGAATTTGGGAATCTTAGACCTCGTACCTTCGTGTTTTGTCAATGCTCTTATGACTTGTATGAAGTCAGCAAAAGCTTGCCGGTTGTTTTCCACTCCTCAATTTCTTGAATTCTTGCCAACAGAACAATCTCCTATTAAGGAGCTTGAAATGGTGAGGCAATCCATCAGAACCATGGTTCAGGCAGAACGCATTCTCCCTTGTGAATCTTTTTTGGATGAACAAGAGACTTTCTGTCAGCCAACAAAAGCAATAAGGATCTTGCCTGAGTTCAGAAAAATTTTAGTTCACCTTAAGGAATGTGGTGTCCCGTTGAATGAAATATCTTCTATAGGGATGTTTGTCTTACATGCTTCACTGGATCATAAAGAATATGATGGAATTCTTGATTTTCTTGGAGTGCCATCTGTGGGCAAAAACTATTGTTGGTATGGGAGATTCATCCGTGACTGCAATATTATGTCAGAAGTTCCCATGGATGTATTCATGGAGCTTCTTTGCTTCTTTGCTGACAACTGTAGAATCATTCCATCTAGACATCTCAACAATGCACCACTTCTCAAGTATGTTGCTTTGAATGGGGAGGTGAGGTCATGTAGTATTTCCCAAGTCAAAAAGGAAGCAATAAAGATGCATTTGATCTTGGAGGCTCGAAAACATGCCTGGATAAATAAATGGAATGTAGAGATGGGATGCCCTAATAATCTCTTTTTCTTGCCCAATGCCACAGTTACTGCTCTTGCAGGGCATGAGAGACATTATTTTTTGAGGCGGTGGTTGGTTAAGATGGGTGTGATTGTCACTTCCGTTTCTCAGTATTGTTTGGCACTTGCAAAATTTGCAGCAGAGAAAAAGGATCCAAAAATCGCAGTTTCACTATCTCATCTTGTTTATCATTCTAAATTGAAGTACTACATAGGAATGTACGAGGTTTTTGACATTTTTCGTTCACTGCCAATTGTTGATAGATCTGGCAAAGTACATATACGGACTAAAACTCTTGTGCCTGCTTCTGGTAGCAATTGGGAGAAGCTATTTGGCTCTGAGAATCCATTTGCAGAACAGTCTATCAAGGTGAAAACTGAAATAGGTGAATCTGAATTTGTTGATGAGTATGTTGAATTGGGGGAGGTCTATACTAAAGCTGCTAACTTTGCTGGCGAATCTGCAACAAAGGAGAAATTCTTGGACTTCCTTGCAAATCATACCGGAGCTTTAGACTTGCCATATATACCACCTCCAAATACAGCATTGCAAGTTGCTTACACTCAATTAACAAGTGACCAGGCTATCCTATTGCTAGATTGGATTCATATTATGATAACTAAAGGGTATAATATGCCTCCAAGGTTCATTGAAAGCATACGGAATGGGAAATGGGTAAAAACACACAGAGGTTTTAGTCCTCCGACCCATTGTTTGCTTTGCAACGAAACAGAGGAATCTACCCTCTTGGAGATGGGAGACATTCACCAACTTTTCCCAATTATTGATCAAGAGTTCTACATGGGTAAAATTACAAAATTTAAAGATGAGCTGGAATTGATTGGGGTACAAATTGGTTCCGAGAATATGTATCAACTAATTATCAAACTCCTGGAAGCCAATGCTTTGTCTTCAATGGGCAGAGAATGGGCAATTTTTCTGTTAAAATTTGTTAGACACTCGAAGGTGAACCATATGCTCAATCAAAACTTCCTGAAAGCTGTAAGAGAAGGGAAATGGCTAAAAACAAATTGTGGTTACAACACTCCTGTTGGATCCATTTTTCTGATTTCTGATGCTGTAGCTATTTTACAAATCGCAAGCCTTCCTGTCATTGATCAAGCATTCTATGAGGGCCAGATGGACTGTTTTGCTGATGAACTTAACTTGTTGGGAGTTGTGGTTGATCGAGAAGGTGTTTTCAGATTAATAATAGACAATTTTCAATTTCCAGAAGAGCTTTCTACCTTGACTAGGGACAGCATTTTTCTGATACTTGATTGTATCAAGCATTTGGGACCTGCAGCTTTTGGTGTGTTGCAAAAAATTAGGGAACTACCTTGGATGAAAACTAGTTCTGGCTTTAAATGCCCAACAGAAACCCTTCTTCCCAATCACAAATGGGGTCATTTGTTGAGTGTCGTTCCATTACCCATCATCGATGAAACTCACTATGGAATTGAACTGAAATTATATAAAGCAGAGTTGAAAGCAATAGGGGTGGCCGTTGATCTTGATGGAGTATTTAAGATGCTTTCTGATCAATTTAAGTTTTCACTATCTTCAGGCAGATTAACCAATGTCCATGTAATCTCAACACTAAATTGTATGAAGTGCATGGGCAAGAAAAAGCCATCACAGTTGTTTGAGTTGAGAAGCTGCTTGATGGGGGATAAGTGGTTGAAAACTTCACATGGCTACAAGTACACATCAGAATCTGTTTTGTTTGATTCAAAGTGGGGAACAATTGCAAAGTTTGTCAATCTTCCTCTTATTGATGAGTCCTTCTATGGCAATGACATTTATTTGTACAAAGATCAACTAAAGATGCTTGGCGTTGTGGTTGATTTTAGTGAAGGAGCTCATTTTGTAGCACGAGGTCTGTGTTTGCCAAAAGAACCTTCATTGTTAACAGCTGATAGCGCACTCTCACTGTTGCAATGTGTCAAGTCTCTGAGAATGAACTCATCCAGCTTGTTTTTACTCAAAGATTTGGTCGACAAACTTAGGGGAAGCAAATGGATGAAAACCCACATAGGCTATAGATATCCAGAGGAATCCCTTCTATTTGATCCAGAATGGACATGTTACCTTGAAAAATTTGATGCACCCTTCATTGATGAATGCTTCTACAAAAATTTCCCTTCTCTATCTATGGAAGACCTGAAAGCTGTGGGTGTCAAAGTAGATATCGAGGAGGCTTGCAAACTCATTTCCCGGATTCTCAACTCACATACTCAAACTTGTGTGATAATGAGAATATACAAGTTCCTCAATAGGTTCAAATGGATTCAAAGGGTACCCGACCCTAGCCTTCAAATATGGATCCCCGATCCACTTGATCACAGTTGTGGAACGTGGGTGAATTCTCGCAACTGTGTGATCCATGATAGGGACAGCCTTTTTGGCTCACGGTTGCATGCTCTTGACAAGTATTATGAATCTGAATTGTCATCTTTTCTCAGAGTGGCTTTCAGAGTTGCAGAATTTCCTTGTCTTGGTGATTATGTGAAGTTATGGAATCACTGGGTGAGCAGTCATCATGAAATGAGTCAAGCAGAGTGCAGTTCCTTCTGGAAGTACATATCAGAAAATTGGAACTCAGTCACTGAGGAGATTCTTAAAACAAGCATAACCATGCTTCCTGCCTGCTGTCCTCGTGGGGAGACTATCCAAATCCGACTGATGCAGAAGAATGAAATACTTATCCCAGATGATTTGCAGCTCAGAAGGTTGTTCGCAAATTCGAGTGTGAAGCCAATATTCACATGGTATCCACAGTCTGACTCGTCATCTCTCTCTCCGAGCAAACTGTCTGAAATTTACTCTTCCCTTGGAGTTAGAAAACTTTCCAAGTCTGTACAATTCAATTGGAATTGCCCTTCATCAGTCAGTAATAAATTTGAGGAGGTGGATTCGAAAAATTGTTTAATTGGAAAAGGCTTGATCAAAATTGTTCTGGGTTTTCTTGCCAGTCCTCAGGTAAACATGACAGCAGAGGAAAGGAACAAGATTGCAAACACGCTTCTCGATATTTCAGTGGTTGTGGCAGGGGAACCACCTGAAGTTAGTTACAGATTACAGGTACCTTCACTGGACAATCCATTGAGTGCTAAAACTAGAAGATTGGTGATCTGGGATAAAAGTTCAAATAGACTTATAGTCTACAACTCATGCCTGAAACACCTAAAGAACAATATAGAGTTTGTTATTGACTTTGCCTTGGCAGTCTCAGAAGGACTGTTACCAAACAGAGCTGATGATGCGGACAGGCTTTGCAAGATAATTCAGACAGGTTTGGCATTTGAGTTCAAGGAAGATGCTGTGGACTTCCTGCTGATGAGAGAGAATTTAGAGGTGTCGGCGACGGACAGAGATTTTCTCAGTGCTGCATTCCCATGCCCTAGTGAGTCATCGTCTCCCTTACAAATTGCAGGAAACAAAGCTACATGTAAAGCATACCTTTGCTAAGAGGCAAACAATAGATACATTTTTGTTGTTTGTTGAGTGTGTTTGTATGGCAGCTTCTCATGCTTGTAACTGGTTACTGCCTACCTCTGTTTTATTGTGGGAGAGCTTCTTAACAATGATTTTAAGTCAAAAGTTAGGAATTTTTAGCTCTCTAACATTTGTGTCTGTAAAATTATGTTTAGATCATGAATTTGTAAATAGAAAAGAAAATTTTAAAAAATTAATAATAATAATAATAAAGAAAACAAAACAAAATGAAATGAAAGATAAGAACAAAATGAAGTGAAAGAATTAAAAATAATGGAGAAAAACAATACAAAAGCACTTTGAATTTTTTTTTACAAAACCATGAAAATGTTTAAATTTTAAATTATTAATATTTATAAGATTTACCATTAATTTGTAATAATATTTTGAAAATATCACTGATGTGATGTTTCCCCCGAAAAGAAAAGAAAACAATAGAATAGAATGTTGACCGTCATGTATTTGATCATGAATACAGACAGTACTGGAACACTAGATTTTAGTATATATATATATATATATTAAAAATTCAAATATAAATTTTTAATGCTTCCTAAAAAGTGATTTGTTTTGGAAAATTTTCTCAAAAATAGTTTTTGAAAATAATTTGCCAAACAAGCTTTCTATGTTTACTGAAAAAATAAAAAAATTACACAACCAAATAAGCTTCTTTCGTTTAAGGATTTGAGAAAGTTGTGGGGAAGAAAAAAAAAAAATTTCCCTGCCTTCTGTCTTTCCCTTCACAATCCCCCTGATGCAAACACAGCCGCAGCGTAGGGTACATAAAAGAAGAATGTAAAAATGGAAAATAAACAGACTGTCTTCATTCTGGGAAAGAACACAACATTAAACAGATAATCTACACCATGGAAAGAGAGCATGTACACAACACTTGGCATATTGAATTACTCAAAAACCAAAAAAAAAGGGAAAAAAAAAAAAACAAAAACAAAACAAAAACAAGCAAACAAACAAAATCAAAAAACAATTCCACAAAGCCTACTTCAGCTCAACAGTCCAATCCATCTTGTCCTCTGTAAGCCCCATCTGTAACCCAGTAAGTGCAGAATATAGTTGCTCTGACACAACACCAACTCCGTTGTTTCCATAAGATATCCTGAAAAATATAATAAAGGGAGATAGATTGAGCATTCTAAAACCAAAATAAAGAACCAATCTTTGCCATTGCATTTCAGTGTAGGAGTACAATGATGTACCCACCTCGTTCCCATAAAATACATTACATTCTTCTTTGGCTATTCCCGAAAGATGCCATTCACGTTACCATATGTGAATTAAATTTCATGCCCAAAAGATCACTATACTTTGTTTGTTGAGCCAACTAATATCTAAACTTTAAATTTTATTATTTAATGATGTTAATCATATTAAACAATAAAAATATTTATAATGTCTTTTTTTTTGGGTAGTAGAATGTAAAATAACATACCAAATTTAAATTAACCCTACCAAGAAAAATCACAACAGAATTAGTTTACAACAGGACTATTTCAGCAGAATGGTACAATAACGTAGTCAATTAATATTAACCCGACCAAGAAAAAGCTTATATTACTTGATGACTAACATCATAATAAGTAAGTTTACAAGTTAAAATGAAACTAGGCAAATGGAAGGAATAGCTGAAAATTTGTTAAAATTATATAAGAAAATCTGTTCAGTAATCAAAAAAGCAATAATTTGTACTTAATGTTATTTAATAAATTCAAGTTGGAGGATGTGATATCTTAACCAAGATCCATTGCATATAAAAATGACCAAGATCCAAGTGGTCGGGAGCCTGCTTGGCCTCCTCATCAGCGGAGGTTCAAATCCCATTAGGCCCATCCCACACACCAAGTTCTTTGCATTCACTTGAATTGACTTAGGTGACTTTACATTTTATCATAAATGAATCTTTTTTAAGAAAATAATGAAAATTTTAAGCTTTTAAGTTCACACTCTTCCCCTCAAAGTTTTTCCCCCTTCATTTGCTTGACAACTAGGTAAAAAAATAAAGGAATTTATATTTTCACATATTGAGGTTGGAAATATTCAACTTGACATTCCATGTCTACACTTTCTCAAAGCAAACCGTAAAATTACGGATAGTTAAGCACAACTTCAAACAGTGTCACTGTGGATGTTTCAGTGTGTTTCAACAAACCCCCCAACCCCCCGGGCCACGAAAATCCAAGTAGTGGCATTTTCAACAAATAATAATTGCTTCCAATGCATCCTCGGAAAATTTCATATGAAAAACTAAAAATGCAAAATCAGAATAACATTTTACCTTTTACCAAGATAAGTTATGCTGCCCACCGGTGATATAACAACAGCTGTTCCCGTACAAAAAACTTCATCAGCATCAAGTAATTCATCCACTGTTACAAGCCGTTCCTCAACCTACACATTACCATATCAGCATAAGGAAAAAATTAAGTGAGAAGTCATTTGCACACTGAGGCTACTAATCTTTGGAACTAAAGGACTGCAATGGCCCAGAAGTGAAAAAAAGACACATCACTGATTCAAAACGTTGATCAAGTGATTAAACCCAGCCATTTTCATCAGAAAATAATATATGCTATTATGCAATTCAACCAACAAAGAAGCACCTTGAGTTAAATATATGTAAATAGTGATTCAAATATACATGTGCCATATCATAGTCTTTCTAGAGACCCTAATCATGAGGAATGGCCCCACACACCTCATTTTTTTTTATTGTAAAAATTAAGCGAATTCTTAAAAAACAAAAGCAGAAATAATGGGATCAAAAGACGAATTTCATAAGCATCATTATTTTCTTTTGTTTCATACTTCGAAAAAATATATGGTTTCACACTTTGCTCTTCCCATAGTTCTTTTGATGGAATATTAATAAAATTAATCCTTTTGGATTATTTACTAAATATATTTCTCATAATGTAAGACAATAACAAATGATGAATCTTGTGCCATATTTTTTTTATCTGATTGTGCGTGCTTTTGTTTGATATAATTGCTTAAATGACCTTCTAAATAAATATATAAAAGTGTAATTATTATTTAATGAGAAGGATAAAAATAGAATAAATCATACCATTAGGAAAACTCAATTTTTTTGCAACAAGTTATCAAAAATAGAACACAGTTGTCCATATTGAAATTTAAATGGTAATCTTGCAGAAAAAGTAGTACTTATTGGTAGTTTTCCAAAAATTTAATCCTCATACTAAAGTCCGGACCAAAAGCTAAGTGGATTGCTGAAAAGGGCTAGTTCTGCCTAAGGAGCTAAAAAAACAAGGCAAAAGCCTGGTGTTTGAACAGGGGCGGGGCCTAAAATTGGCACCCCTCCGTATTCCATGAACTCATAACACAGAGAGATAACTAACATTATTTTTTGGTAGAAACAGTGACATGGATAAAGATAAGTCCGACAATTAGAGTAAATCAAAGGTGCATTTGTCTAAATCACCTATCTATCAATAATACATGGTTGTACATAAGTACCTGGAATCCTTGGCTTCGAGCAACGTCAATTATACTCTTTCGTGTAATGCCAGGTAGGATGGTCCCTTTTGTAGTAGGGGTAGAGATGACATTACCCTGTGAGACAGAATAATTAAAAAATTAAAATCTCACTTCTAGTCTAGATAGATAAAAGAAATAATTGCACTGTAAAGACAACAATTGCATGGTAAAGCCTCGATTCTATTTTCAATCAAAACTTAATTCAGGAAATTATGCCAGAGTCCAACATGTGATTGAAATTGTGCAATCATGGCATCATAAAACCATCTACCGCATAAAATCAAAGGACACAAGAAAGCCCATCTTACACCAAATGGTCATGCATCAAATTTTTGTATGACCACATTAACAAAACACTCACAAAGAAAGAGAACGAAATGATGCTCAAAAGCTTGAACTACAGTGAATGAAAAAAGGAGGTTAACCAGAATAATATATATAAAGGCACCAGACAATAGCTGGTTCAGTAACCAATTTACCTTAACAACAAAAACATTACAAGAGGAAACCTCTTCCAGATATCTCTTGTGAACACAATCAAGGTACAGAACGTCTGTATAACCTTTGGCTTTTGCAACAGTTTGAGCCTTTAATACCTACAAATCATGATCAGAAAGATGAAAAAGATATGTTAGCAACTCCAAAATATAGTCCGAAAAAGAAATCTTGAAGGTGGTCTTCCTTGATATAAATATTAACCATGGCTTATTTTTCCCGATGTTCCACTAGATATTCATTGCAGAACATAATATCGCCCAAAAAAACAGCATTTAGACAAGAAAATAAGAATGCACACTGACAAACGAGTGCATCAGTAAACAAAAACTGGAAGGCTAGCTTACCGAAGCATAGTTTCCTATAGTCTTTACACCTCCGGTACCACCAGGGGTTGCTCGATGCACTTCAGTCTCAACAACCAAATTTATTGGTGCAAGACCTTCCTGCAAGTAGATAATAGATACACAAACATTGAAAGATCTCTGAACAAGATATATGCGAAAGAAATTGTAAGAAACAAACATATATACATATATATATATATATATAGCAAAGAAAAAGATATATCAAAAATTACCAAATGTAGGGAACTCCATAGAAAAAAGGCCAAAAGATCAGATATGATCATGAAAGCGAAAAATAAATGCAAGAACTCACACAAATGATTTTTAGGTTAAATCAACCATCACAAATTAAAAAAAAAAAATCACTTCTCTCATTAGAACAGCCTAAAGCATACACCAAATAGAAGGTTTGATGATTCAATTACATTGAACTAAAAAATAAAAAAACTAACAATTCATGGTAAAAATAAATAAATATATATATAAACTAAATTTGAAAGTATAAGTGACCACAACTAGTTTAGAAGCAGATGGCACATTAGTGAAACACCACAATTAATCAAGCATATCTGGGAGAAAGGAAAACCCATCATCCACTCAGAGCATGTGTTGTTTATCAACAAAATGCACTCTAAGATGGTAATGAAAAAGTCAATAAAAGGGTAAAGAAACAATTTTTATCTGACAAAGAAACCTGCACTCAATTGCAAAAGGCACAGAACAGATAAGCAACAAACCTTGAAATAGTTTCCAACAGGCGAAACATAAATCAGAAAGGTGTACTCAGGAGATGGTGCAAGACCAAGAACAGCTCCACTCCCCATAAGCAATGGCCTTATATATAAGGAACCTTTACCAGGAGGGGGAATCTGAAATAATCCAAATAACTTACTAGTTTAACAAGTACTAGTAAATAGCAATAAATTTTCACAATGCAAAATTAAAGTTGCACATTACCCATCGTTTATTTGCTAAAACAGTGGCCTTTACAGCATCCACAAACTGCTCAACTGTTGGTGAAGGCATGCACATGCGCTCTGCACCCATAGTTAACCGCAATGCATTTTCCTCGGGACGAAACAATAAAATATTACCATCTTGTTTCCTGTAGGCTTTCAAACCTTCAAATAATCCCTACACAAACGGAAAAGAAAATTAAAATTACAATGGATGAAACTAAAACAATAACCAAGTAAAATAATAAAGCTAAAATAAAATAAGTCGAGAAGCAACTGTATGATGTTCCAACAGCATATGATATTTCATAGAATTAGTAAACCAAGAATTTGATAAGGTTTTCCATTAGAATTCAATGCAATGACTGAAGCAAGAACAGTATAGTATCGAGTAACATGACAGTCAATCAAAATTCTAGCCAAGATTAATTATAATCCTGGCCGTACATTCTCATAAGAAAAAAACAAAGAAATAACTTGCTACCTCAAGAATCATAATTACAGGAGCATGTTTATAGAAAAACTGCTCCTACATTGTACTTATTTATTCAAATTTCTCAAATCACCAATGAAGGAACAGAAGGAAGACAAAATAGAAACAGGAAACCTGTTACAGGATGGCATTCACCATAATCACAAGACAAAGGAGCATGTTGCACTTTTTGGAAGAAATGAAATGTAGATTATGTGATATGGGGATTTAGTAAACCCACAGTGAAATTTCTAAATTCCATTTTAAAGACAAATAAAGTGGGTGTGGTGGATGCATCCACTCACTCACCATGACATTAACATGCAAAAAAATTAAGTAACAATATATGAAAGAAAATAGCTGTGTTTGGTTATGTTTGCCAAACACATTTCCACCCACTTTTGAAAACGCCTTTTCAGGAGGGAAAATTTGGCTAGCCCGGTCGTCCACCAGGCATCCGGCTGGTTGACCAAAATAGCATTCGGTTTTTTTTTTTTTTTTTTTTTTTGCACCTATCATTTTTATATTATAAATAAAAAATATTTTCGGAATTTTTTTAATTTTTATATAAGCTTTGAATAGAATTTTTGGTTGTGTGTTTGGTTATAAGTTGTAATTTTTTTAATCAAATAACTTTTCTAATTTTAAAAACTCAAAACTCCTTCCAAAACTCAATTCAAAACTCTTTTCAAAACTCATAACTAAACAAATTTTTTACACTCAAATCATAATTCCAAAACTCACAAACTCAAAATACAACTCTATTCTCAAATTATATTTAGAAAACTCTACCAAACACTACCAATAGTTGTCCCAAAAACCACATCAACTCATGGATAAGTATCACTAGAAAATTCCATGTCGTGAGTCAAAGAAGAAAGAAAGTCTAATTACAACAGATACAAAATAGAAAGCGGAAAGAAATCCGGGAGAAGTGACCAAAAAGCAAAAGGCAAAGTATGTACCATGAAAATATTTCAGATTACTAGTTTATATCACCAAAGAATACCAGCACCATGTCGAGGTTTAAAAACTAACCTGCCCGTAATTTAAGACTCCAGCAGACGGGCTCAACTCAATGTTTCCAAAACGTTGCAACTTTCCTTCACTAAAGTTTTGTCCCCGTGAACATTTCATGATATACATATAATCAGTAGGCATAAATGCAAATCCAAGGCTGTCCCAGTCTATGTCAGCTAGTTCATATGATACACCGCTGTCACAAAAGAAAGAAGACTAGTCAATATAAGAAATCGGCT
The DNA here is from genome assembly GCF_055761805.1 of Camellia sinensis. Taxonomy (NCBI): domain Eukaryota; kingdom Viridiplantae; phylum Streptophyta; class Magnoliopsida; order Ericales; family Theaceae; genus Camellia; species Camellia sinensis. The sequence goes on along the minus strand of NC_138961.1, from coordinate 210,033,337 downwards.
TATTAACAAGGAAATAACCAAACATTAAGAATCTACAGATATAAAAAGAAAAAATTAAAAGTAGCATCCATGTGTTAGTATAACAAACAGAGGCCTATCGAAAATTACCAAGTTTGCAAACCAGCCCTTGAGAATAAAAATAAAATTGGTTGAGAACATGGTGAAATGTGAATCATATAAGAGGGTATACTGGCATTACAGATTCATATAATTTATCCTGATCATATATCATCATGAAGAGTCCATGATGATGCGACCCATATAGCATGACATTAGCACCACACTTGCTGTTAATATTTATTTTTATCAAATTCTGAAAACAAATTCTTTTAACATCAATCAAACAAGCCCCAATATGAAACAATTTACATGTCATTTCAGCGAAAGATATGAAGAGAATTCTAACACAATTGCAGGGAAATCGTTCACCTTTGAAGGTTCCAATAATGCACATTACGAATGGGAATTTTAGCTTTAAATAAAATTTTACAATATTGAATGATGAAATGAAGAGCAGAGATTACATAAAATTTAAAGAAGAGAAAAAATTTTAAAAAAACGGAATGTGAAATGGAGGCAACCTTGTGGTGGTTGTGGGGGGGACAACTTCAACAGTATTGTTTTGGTTTCTATAAGAAGAAGCCATAACAAGGGACTGCCTTTGGAAGTGCACTGGTATGCCCTGCCAAGAAAATCAAATGCAATGCGTCATGTTCAATTCAATTCAAGCACATTCTCGAAATCATCAAATAGTTCAAAATCAGATATAAATGAATTCCAATCAAGGTCTGACTAGTGAAATTTTTGTATCGTTATTAGAATAATGTGGGGGGTGGAAAAGTAGAGACCCTGAGGGACAGAGGGCAAAACTGTTTCTTGTCGATGAAACTCGGAGGAAGAAGAAGCCCGACAGCGTTGCGTGAAGGAGACAAAAGGTAATTGTGGTTTGGTTGAAGCCCCGCGAAGACCGCTCCGCTCTCCATTTTTCTCAAATCTCTCTCTCTCTCTCTCTCTCTCTCTCTCAAACAAACCCTTCAGTGAAGAAGAAAAAGAGGAGGCAATTTCGAGGGAACCCTGGTTTTTGGACTACCAGAAAATTAGTGGGAAAAATTGAATGCATTTTAATACATGTAACCATGTTACCCTTTTAAACATACAAAAATAAATAAACATATTACCAGGACTACAGATAAAGAAGTAAGTTCTTTAGGGTAGTCACTTGAAATATACGAATATTAACGGGTGAGACGATAGAATTGATAGATGTTATGATTAGGAGGAGAGTTAGTATATCTTATGTACAAGAAACTAAGTGGACACGTGAAAAAATTAGAAAAATTGAGAATACCGATTTTAAACTGTATTATAATGTTAAGGACAGATACAGGAATGTGGTAGGAATCATAATTGGCAAGGGTCTGATGGAGAATGTAGTGGCGGTCATTAGGAAAGGGGATAGGATTATGTTAGTTAAACTAGTTATTGGAGAGACTATAGTGAACGTTATTAGTGCATACGTCCCTCAAGCAGGATTAGATAATCAGACTAAGAGGGATTTTTGGGAGCAAATGGATGAGATCTTACGGGAGATGCCGTAGGAGAGAACCTGGTTATAAGTAGAGATTTTAATGGCCATGTAAAGATAGATAAACTAGGCTATGAAATGATGCATGGTGGATACGGTTTTGATGACAGAAATGAGACTGAAGAAAGTATCTTAGATTTTGCGTTGGCTTCCGACCTAGTGGTGGCCAATACTATGTATAAGAAAAAGGAGGAGCATTTGATAACTTTTAAGAGTGGGTCAGTTAAGAGCCAAATAGATTACTTCTTAGTGGAAAAACTGGATCGCCTAAAATGCAATGATTGTAAGGTGATTCCTGGAGAGAGCCTGACCTTTTAACATAGAATTTTAGTACTAGATTTATGTTTTAGAAGGCAATACCAAGCTAGGAGGGATGGTGGGCGTCGTAGGACAAGATGGTGGGACCTAAAAGGGGATAAACTAGAAATATTTAAAAATATAATGGATAAGGAAATTACTTGGGACTTGGAAGATGATGCTAACACTATGTGGAACTCGATGGCCAATTGTATGAGGAGAATCTCAAGGGAAGTGCTTGGAGAGTCGAAAGGGACGGGACCTAGTGCTAGGGAAACTTGGTGGTGGATGGAAGAGGTTCAAGTTGTAGTTAAGGCAAAGAAAGAGTGCTTTAAAAATTGACAGAAGGATAGAACTGAGGAAAACCTTAAGAGCTATAGATTGGCTAATAAGGAGGTCAAAAAAGTAGTGAAAGAGACTAAGTTGAAAGCTTATGATGACCTATACACTAGACTAGATAGTAAAGAATGAGAGAAGAGAGTATACAAATTTGCTAAGATACGAGAGAGAAAAATAAGATATTTTAATCAAGTTAAGTGCATCAAGAGTGAGGGTTCTAAGGTATTGGTGAAGGATGAAGAGATTAAGGAAAGATGGAAGAATTATTTTGTGAAACTATTAAACGAGGAATATGGAGGTACAATAATACGGGAAGAAATGGCTAGTAATACGATAAATCAAGACTATAGGTTTTATCGCAAGATTAGGAATTTTAAAGTGGAGATTGCACTTAAGAAGATGAAATCAAATAAGGCTTTTAGGACCGCATGATATCCCTATTGAAGCTTAGAAGTGCTTGGGTTAAAAGGGAGTTGCTTGGTTGACCAGGTTGTTTAGCAAAATTTTGTTGACTAGGAACATTCCAAATGAGTGAAGGAAAAGTATTTTAGTGCCAATATATAAGAATCAAGGAGATGTCTTGAATTGCAACAATTATAGAGGAATCAAGCTAATGTGCCATATAATGAAAGTATGGGAGAGGGTGATGGAACGCCGATTGCGAGATATAATAGAGGTGTCAGAAAATCAATTTGGGTTTATGCCCAGCAAGTCAACAATAGGAGCAATTTATTTTTTGAGGAGAGTAATAGAAAAGTATAAAAAAAAAAAAAAAAATAGATATTCATATGGTGTTTATCGACCTTGAGAAAGTATATGATAGAGTGCCCCGAGATATAATATGGTGGGCGTTAGAGAAGAAATGGGTGACAAAAGGTTACATTGATGTGATTAGGGACATGTATGAAGGAGTGATGACCACTATTAGATCGCCTGCTGGAGAGACAAATGAATTTCCTATCACTGTTGGGTTACACCAAGGGTCTACCTTAAGCCCTTATCTTTTTGCCTTAGTTATAGATGAGTTGACGAGAAATATTCAGGATAACGTGCCATGGTGTATACTTTTTGCAGACGATATCGTGCTAGTGGATGAGACTAGAGAAGGAGTTAATACAAAGTTAGAGATTTGGAGAAAAGCTTTTTAATCTAAAGGTTTCCAGATAAGCAGAAATAAGATAGAGTACATGGAGTGTAAATTTAATAATAATAATAATGAAAGCAGAGGAGAAGTGAAGATTGAGAATCAAGAATTGCCTAAGAGTAAACATTTTTGTTATTTATGGTCAATTATCACAACAATGGGGGAGATTGATGCAGATGTGGCCCATAGGATTAAGGTGGGATGGTGTAAGTAGAGAAGTGCGTCGAATACCCACTAGACTGAAAGGTAAGTTTTATAGAATGACTATTAGACCAGTGATGTTGTATGGGACAGAGTGTTAGGCAACCAAGAAACAACATGTAGATAAGATGAGTGTGACTAAGATAAAAATGCTAAGGTGGATGTGTGGCAAAATTAGACAAGACAGAATTAGGAATGAGTGTATTCAGGAATGGGTAGGAGTAGCACCGATAGAAGATAAGTTGAGAGAGAATCGATTGAGACGGTTTGGTCACATTCAATAGAGATCAATAGAGGTAGTAATGAAGAAATGCGATGCTGTAACAGTATAGGGGAGTGTTAGGGGACGGGGTAGGTCTAAATTAACGTTGGCTAACGTTGTAAAAAGAGATATGGATTTACTTAATTTGACTAACGAAATGGCCTTTGATAGGGCTGTATGGAGAAAAAGGATTCATGTAGCCGACCCTATTTGATGGGACTTAAGGCTTGGTTTGATTTGGTTTGATTTAAGATATTTAGTCGAAAATGCTAAATGTGTTCAAAACGTAGTTAGTGAGAGTTAACTTTATAAAATTTGATTTACAAAATTTTTAAAAGTAAGTTATTTTTAAGAAAATGATAAGAAATATTTTTAAAAATATATATATTTTATTTATTTTTTGTTTAACCAAACAACAAAAAAATGATTTTACATCAAAACAAACAAACCTTAGTTAAAAAAATAAAAATTACCAGCCATGTTTTGTTTGATTTTTAATTTTTTTTAATATTTTTAAATAAAAATTAGTTTGATAAAATAAATATAAAAAATATATTTTAAAATTATTTTTTTCCTTTAAAAAGATAAAATTAGATAAAAATAATAAGTGATTTTGAATTTTATTTTTTCCATGAAACTAATTTTTAGTTTTTTCAAAAAACATTTATGGAAATAAATTTTGAAAATTGCACCAAACATGCCATTCTCTTTATTTTATTTATTTATCTAAAAAAACATTTAAGGAGTCTCTCTTAACACTCTCTAATTAGCTTGGAAGAATTTTGTTAAATTAATTAGTGTAGTAATTAACCTATTGAAGGAAGTAAGATAAGATGAAATTAACTATAACAAAGAACATGTTATAGAGATACTTTAATGCATCACTGTACAATATATGTTAATTATTAAATATATAATGAAAATATAATTATATTTGAAAAGGGAGGTTCATTGGCTAAATGTCAACAGGTTTCATTTATCTGATTAGAGGTGTGGATAATTTTGTTATTGGTTAGTTTTTTTTTTTTTTTCGTTATTGGTTAGTTATATCATGTGTTAATGATGGCATAATATCATTGTAATATCAAATTTTTACTATAAAAAATTAGAGAAATTACAAGCCAGTGTAATTTTTTTTTTCAAATGCAAATCAATAATAAATTTTATCAATATTAATAATTAAAATTTTCAATTTTTTTCATGAATTTATAATATTTATTTGAAAGCACCACTGAGTAGTAATTTCCTCTAAAAAAATTTGATAAGTATAATCATATTAATAAGTGTGAAAAATGGTAATATGCGAGTTGTTATTGCGCTCATTAAAAGAAGTATGATCTCATTGTGTGGTAAGTAAAGTTACTTTTAATGATAAGTAGATTTATATATTTTTCATAAAATAACCACATTAAATAGTGTATTTAGTTGTAATATGAAAGTTATTATGGAGTAGTCATTAACTATACATAAGGTATGATCACGTGAAATCAATTTTAATGATAAGTTTATCTTAATTTTTTGTCACATTATACGATTAGTATATTATTTTTGTAGCAATTATAATTAGTGAGTTTCATTGATTAAGTGCTAATGATGTGCTCCTTTTCTCCACAGCTAATATAACTCAATGCCAAGCTATTAAGGAGATCCTAGATGCCTATTGCCTTGCCTCAGGGCAACTAATTAGCTTTATGAAGTCCAACATTGTCTTCTCAGCCAATACCCCTAGTAATGTCTAACATGAGATTTGTGCTTCAATGGGGATCTCTCCAACGAGCCGTGAGGTTAAATACTTGGGGTTTCCATCCTTCTGGGGACGTTCCAAAATAGAGGCCTATGGCTATTTGATTGAGAGAGCGGTCCAGAAAATGCAACGTTGGAAACAACATTTATTATCTCCAGTTGGTTGTGAGGTCTTGATCAAGTCAGTGGTACAAACAATACCAGCCTATGCAATGGCTTGTTTCACTTTTCCAAAGAAGTTTTGTGACCAGCTTAATTCCTATATAAGCAAATTTTGAAGGGGAGGGAACCAGATGATACAAGTATCCATTAGGTTGCATGGAACAAACTTTCTGCTACTAAATCTCAAGGGGGCATGGGTTTTCGCGACTTCAAGGCTTTCAACTCTGCCTTTTTGGCTAGACAAGCTTGGCGGCTTCTCAAATGTCCTGATTCTTATTGCTTTAGAATCTTGAAAGGACTCTACTACCCACAGACTAATTTGTTGAATGCCGTGAAGGGAATGAGAGCTTTTTAGGCTTGGTCTAGTTTACTCCAAGGAAGAGATTTGCTTAAGAAAGGGGTTCGGTGGCAGGTGGGCAACGATGCTTCTAACAAGTTTTGGGAAGATGGCTGGATTTCGGCTAACCCAAAATTTAAAGTGCAAGGAGCTAGACCTACTACATCTCTGGTGTTAAAGGTTAAGGACATGATCTATCAACCTAGCAAAAGTTGGGACTGTGATAAACTGATTGACACTGTTAATGAGTTTGACCTCTCCAAAATCATCATGATCCCTATCTCAATGGAAGACAAAGAAGACTATGTCATTTTGGCACTTCACAGCTAAGGGGGTATAATGTCCGCAGCGAGTACCAGGTGGCCTTGAAGGAAAATGCTAGGCAAGATCAGTCTTTGGCATCATTATCATTTTCACTCGCAAAAAGGATGTGGAAATTTCTTTGGTCTCTCAAATTGGCCTCGAAGTTGCATCAGTTTTGATGGAGAATGTGCTCGAAAGATTGATGTCTAAAGAAAATCTTTTTCGGCATCGTTGTTCACCATCGAGCTTATGCCCAATCTGTGGGAAGTGTGATGAATCAATTGAGCACATTCTTTTTCAATGCCCATGGACGAGGGCCATCAGGTTTGGTAGTAATTTGGGGTTACAGATAGATCTAATCCAACTTGGTTCAGCTTCGGAATGGACTCTATCACTTATAGACCAATGTACTTCTCATGATGATTGGTTGTGCTTGATAGGCAAGGTAATGACTTCAGTTGGTATACCTGGAAAGCGAGAAATAACTGGGTCTTTAATCATAACCCCTCATCTCCTTCACAAGTCTTGGCACAAGTAGGGGACTACTGGCAGGAGATCTCGAATTTGCAGCTCATGGCTCGTGCTCAAAATGGCTCTGTCAGGCCTGCTCTTGGTTCGGTGAGGTGGACACCTCCTGACCAAGGACACTACAAGCTTAATTGTGATGCCAGCTTTGCCAAGGATTGCTCGAAAACATCGTTGGTAGTAATTCTAAGGGACTGGAGAGGCAACCTCGTAGATGGCACCACTACTATGGTCCATGTGTCTTCAGCAATTCAAAGTGAAGCCCGAGCAGTTCGAATGGCCTATGCCTTTTCTCAAACCCTCAATTTCTCACAAATTCAAGTGGAGAATGACAACCAATCTGTTATCAAATTGAGTGTTTTTGAGCTAGTGCCCCCATGGGATTGTCAGGCTATCATCCATGACATTCATTCTGCCAAATCCAATTGCCTCCTCTCTTTCCGCCACCGAGGGGTAAATCGGCTGCTCAGTGGTTAGCCTCTCGCAACCTTAGAGGCATGCTCCCTCTAGATTGGGTGTCTAACCCCCCTGCAGATCTTATTTTCTATCCTAGCTTCGAATGTTTTGTTAGTCGTTTTGGCATTTCCATGTTCAAAAAAATAAAAATCTTACATGCTCAAAGGTTCACTTCCTCTGATTGGGTTAGGAATTACCCTCTTCATATTTTAGCTTTGTTGAGCTTTGATACTCGAGCCTCCTTTGAAAACATATTATTTTAATAATTTTTTTAACTTTTTGATTAAAATGAGATAAAAAATAATTAATATGTTTGAGATGCCTTTTGATTTTTTACCTAAAAATTTTTTTTTTGACTTTTTAATATAAACAGTTCACTTTTTAATTTTTTTATTAACTTTTTAATTTTTAATCTAAAAAATTGAGTTGCCACCTCAGTTAGCTTAAAAATTAACTTTTTTTTGACTTTTTAAAAAAAGTATATACAAAAAAAATAAAAAAATAATATAACTAAAAAAACTAAAAAGCCCAAAAAACTGACTTTTAACCCAATTGCCAAAGTAGGCCATAGTCCTTGGACATTTACTCATTACCCAAAAAACCAAAAAAAAAAATTCAAAACCAAAACCAAGATGTTTCAATACATGCGTCTCTCGTGCTCCACGCGGATTCCCAGCTTGAGCTGGGAGAGGATTCCGGAATAAATTCATGTGGTCCTTGTTGGCCTACAAATAATTATTCAATAATCCCCAAAACCATGTTTATTCTCGACCAATAAAAAATTACAACATCCATTAAGTAAATTATTATTCATCTTTTAATTACTTAACAAAAATGAATCACTATATTACGCTCTTAAAATTTCTCAATACATGATTTGTTTGGAACACCACGTAAGCAAATAGCACACATGATACTCTGAAATACACAATAATTATCCAGCATATTGACACATTTTTATTAGATAATCCAGTAAAAAAATGATCCACTTAATACACGAAAATTTTCATTTATCGAGAATATTCCATAAATAATATCATACGATACTTCAAAAGTGTAATAATTTTTTCATGAAATATATGCACTTCATAATTTTTCTCAAAAAAGTCACCATCTTATGTTTGCTTCCTGCAATTGTCTATCCCCAGTCCCACTGTAGACTACAACAACAGTAATATTAGTTGTAATCAATGATGACAAATGAGCTAGTAAACAAAACATAAAATCCGCTACCAAAGCCATGTTCCTCTATGTACAGGAACAATTAGTATTTAGTGGGTTACAGCATTTGAGAGAGAGAGAGAGAGAGAGAGAGAAGCAAATTCAATTTACTGAAACCCAACACATGTAAATAAACTGAAATGGGTACACACGCCGCTACAACTTCACATGGTAAAATTGCATAATGACTTGCATTCACCCGTAGAAACTACCTAACACTCTAGAAATGACAAAGCATACAAACCCACAAGCCAGAACAAAAGAACAAAACCCTCCATCTTACAAATGCCACTATACTCGCTAATAAGAATCTCCATGTTACTAAAAACTCACTTTAGACAACACTCCACACAGATAGCGCCATTGCTAGGACAGAAAACTTACAGGTCCCATAGATATCATGCTGAACTATGTCATTTACATGTTAGAGTTGCAGTTAAATATGTCACCGGCTGTAACAAAAGAACCCCTGCATGCCTATACTGCTGACTTTTGTGCTGCACTTGAAGAGCACATCTATTAGAATTCTAGATTTCACAAAGTTAAAGGGACGAGCAAACGAAGAATATCATGATGTTCTTCTAATAAAATATAAAATATTTATATATATTTGATCAAGCAAACAGACCTTTACAACTGCTGTTTTGATCTTGTCTTTTTTCCCACTGTTTGTTTCGCCTTCCCATTTTCATCTGACTTGGAGTTGCAATGATCTTCAAGCTTGTCCTCACTATCCTTGGAGATGACTTCATTTTGGTACTACAGAGTTAAAAACATACAAGAATTCTTAAACAACAGCAAAACACGAAATAAGATAAGAAGACGAAAGCAAAATAAATACGACCAGGGAAGCAGCATCCATAGATTGGTGTCCACACAAGTCGTTTGTTTATCTCAACTATGAAATCGTCTAGGAGGTGACATTCAAGTATGCTTTCGTTTATCTCGACTATGTACATTATCCCTAATAATATACACAAGTCACTTGTTTATCTTAGACTATAGATCAGTGTCCACACAAGTCGTTTGTATTGTCAATATCCTATACAAACAAGTTGCATAGAAACTTCATATTACCAAATGAAATAAATAGAAACTGGACACTAATAAGTCATCTGTCCTATGTCCTAAAGTTTGGAATGAAACAAATTGGATATGTAGCCACACAAATGAACAATGGCAACAAACCAAGAACCTTACCAGAGCCTATGTAACACTGGTTTAGGTTAAAGAAATATTTCAATAGCACGAAAAAACAGGTTCAAGCTAGGGATATATGTTCTGAGCAACATTATTTAACCAACAGACAATTCTATTGTTGGATTTGCGGAGTTTGGACGCCTTATGCCATGAACCTCTTCATCACGAGAGTAACCCTCACCCCTTGCTCCAGCTAATTCTATATAAGATGCACTTCTATGGTGAAAAATGCTAATTTATTTCAATTTATTAAAATTGATTTTCCATAGTCCAATTGGGTTAAAATATAGTTTAAACACAGGAAGCATGTTTAGTTAATGAATAATGCTACATGCACTAATTGATATACCAATTAGTATACTAATAGATGATGTGACATAATTTTAGAGGTTTAGATATTTGTAATTTATATAATAGGTGGGGTCGGTAATAATATCATAAGACATGTTGGTACACTAGTTAGTATACCAATTGATGCATGTAACAGTAACACCACCGTTAGTTAATTGAATCAAACTAGCGGCAGCACAAATCTAGCAAAACGTGTTAATTCGTAAGTAGGATCAAGCTAAGAAGAAAGTATTTTTCAATTGAACTATTATTCCAGCAACAACCTTGCACAGAAAATTGTACATCCTACATTCACAAATGTCAACATCATCCAATGTGATTTCTACTATGGCCACTGGCCAGGAGCATACCATAGCTGTTGCTTTAAGCACACTCAAAAAAATAATCTTAATGCTGTGTTTGGTTGGAGGATTTGAGCAGTGATTTGGGAAAAAAAAAAAGAAAAATGTTGTGTGAAACTACTCTTTCTAAATCCCTTTCTAAATCCTCCAACCAAACACAGCGTAAACAGGAACAACACCAAACTATTTACCCATGGTTAGGAAAGATTTCAAGCATCTTGTAAACAGATGGAATGATCATGATCTACCATCAGATTAAAAATTACAGTAATTTAAATTTGTGCAGATGGCAAATGTGAAACACCCCTATCATATCTTAATATACTTTTTCCTAGCATACGATTCATACCCTACCCAACTTGCTCATGCTAATGCTAGCAAGCATTAGAGACAAGTATGTTTAAACAACTCAAGGTTCATGTGAGGGACATGAAAACAAAACCACCCACAAGATCACGATGACAAACAAATCAAATCGAGAAGCTATTAAAATGTGTCAACAAGCCATGTAAAATCATTTATTCAATATGAACCAAAATAAAAAGGTGCAGGAAATATTTTGAAATTAATGATCACCTGACTGTCCTCAATGACTCTTCCACCATCAACCGCAGTTACTTCACGAATAGTAATTATTTTATCTATATAGACTGTGGTCTCCTCAGCAACTCCCAGAGTTTGGTTCACTGACATCAATGCATACTCGTCTTCTGGTGCATTTGGTTGTGCGGATAACACACTAACAATAGATAGATAAATTAATACAATTGTAAAAAACCAAACTAGCAAAAGTGGATTTAACTGATTGCAAAAAGTTGTCACAATCATACAGATACAATTAATAAGTTTGAACACAAGAGAATTTAATCGTATAGGACAATACCGGAGGTTACTGGTCTCTTCTGATGGTGTTACATCAACATCATTTTGCTGCTTCCTTTTCTTGTTACTCTGTGTGCGCTCTAGCAGTGTATCAGCACACCGTTTAAGCCATGAGATAGGAGCAGAGACAGGAGGAGAAGAAATATCTGTTTCTTTTTTAGAAGACAGATCAAATCCAATACCATCTATTTTGTTTTCTGAATCCAACTTAGCATCTTGTACAGCAGTCTGCTGCTTCAAAAATCTTCTTGCAGAATTTTTTTTTCTGTTAGATTGTAAATTGGATTCTTGAATCTCAGATGCAGTTACACAAACTGGGGTAACTTTCACATCCTCCATCTTCTTCATCTGCTCGATCTGAGCAAGAATCTCTTCTCTATCCACATGCAATAGCTCCCTTTGTTTCTCCAACTTCTGCCTTTGCACCTTAAGTTCTTCAATGGTATTATTTAACTCCGCCCATTCCTCGTCCCTTCGTTCCCGGTCCCAATTGATCTCTCTTCTCTCAGCATCAAGCTTTTGCATTTCCAAGTTAATTTGTTCCATTTCCTTTCCCACTGTTTCCTGAAGGGAAGCTATATGCTGAAGCTCTTTCTTCTTTTCTTCCTCAAAGGCCTTCTCTTTTTCCCCAAGGTAACTTTCGATTTCTTCACGCCTTTTATTAAAACAGTTCTCTAGCTCCCTCTTCTGCATCTCAATATCTAGCAAGAAATCCGCACGTTCTTTCTGAATCTTGCTGAACCACTCCGAACGCTCGTGCTCAATTTCACTCATGAAGGCTTCCCGATCACGAGAAAGTAAGTCAGCGTCATGTTTATACTGATTCAACATTGCATCCTTCTCCAATTTTAGGCAATCACGCTCATCCTTGAGAAACTTAGAAATTACTAGTCTCTCCTCAGTAATACGTTCTGCTTCCTTTCGTAATTCTTCTCTTTTCTCGTCAATCAATTCCCACTCAGTTTCAAACTTTGCCTTCTCTGCTTTCAACTCATCTGCCTGAACATCAACTTCTAGCTTCTGGGCTCTGATAGTATCAATTTCTTCTTTAAGTCTCATTTCTAATACCAGTAGTTCATTTGTTTCACTTTTCATGGCCTCCATTTCCCCTTCTGCACGATCAACTTGTTTCTTTCTGTTGTCCAGTAAATCCATAGACTTCTGTACCTCCAGCTTCAAGTTGTTGGTCTCTTCTTTTTCCCTATGCAGAAGGGTTTTCATCGATTCAACCTCTCTTTCAGCAGCAAGGAGATTTCTCTCTTTCTCATCGAGTAAATTTACCCTCTCTATCAAATCTTTTTCCTTATCTGCCAATACCCTTGATTGAACCTCCAAGTCATGTTCTTTTTCCAAGATTATGTCCTCCCGTTGACTAAGGTCCACCTCCCTCAACTCCCAAGCACGTCTCTTGGTCTCGATTTCCTCTTCCACCAATTTGCGCTTTATCTCCAACTCTGCTTCAAATTCAGACTTCCTTGCTCTCAAAGCAGCTTCATGATTAGCTGTAACTTGTTGAATTCCATCCTACATTGTTCATCAAGATGCATGATTAGAAAAGAATTGCACATAATAAATAAAACTTGTGTGATTTTAACCATAGCAATGGTCTTAAAATATTGAATGATGCCGCAGTAAAAACGCACCAAAAACATCAGCAACCACAATATGGATTTAAGTCCACTAGCACATAATCAACTAGCATGATAGAGATTGACAGTGAAGGCAAAGGCAAACTCACTGATTCCTTCCTGGCAAGTTTCTCCTGCACAACAAGTAGCTCTTCTTCTCTCCTGTTCAGCTCGCATTCCCTTTTGATAACAGCCTGTGCTCAAAAGAAATATTGCATAAGTCACCATGTGTTAAAGCAAAGTAGTAATCAAGCAAAGGATATTTGCAATTAACGTTATTAAATATAGACAAAAATCAAAATCAAAAGAAAGTGAACATACCTCCTCCCTTGCTGACAATGAAGCTACATTTAGCTCCAGATTGCTTCTCTCCTCATTTAGGGCTCTAAGTTCTTTCTCAATGTCTGCTTTTGAAGACTCAAACTCTTTCTCAAGTCGATTTAAATCCTGAGATCTATTAGAAATGTAGTCCTCCCTTTGGTTTAGCAAAGCTTGTCCATCAAGTAATCTTTCTTGCGATTGCTGCAGAGTTTTCAGCCTTTCACGTAAAGATTCCCTCTCAAGAAGGATCTCTTTTTCTTTAGCATCACAACTAAACCATTACGAGAATGCAAAAAATCATAAGTTCCAGACACCAGGTCACCCCTATTTAATTTGCATGGGAAAAGACACAACACACACATGAAGAAGTAAATAAAGCAAGAACTCAATAGGTTTTGAAACCAAATTACAGTTAATTTGAACAAACTTTTCAACAAAAAAACCCTGACACATGCATGGCATGAAAGAGACCAAGGCTACATAAGATAGGTATACTTTGGGGGGGAAAAGATATATAAGGGGACTTCCACTCTACATTGATGATCAAAGTGATTGATCTTCAATTATAACTTAAAGGCACAGCAGTTCTGCAATGCTTTCCATTCAACGACGTTCAAAATAATTTTCTTTTCTTTATTTTTTACTTTTTTGTTTATCTTCTAATTATTATACATTACATACCATACTTTTGTCTGTTTGCAAGTGACATGCAGCTATCTTCAAGTTCCTGGCCTCCTTTTCAAATAAACCTTGGTTTATTATTCTTGGCAAATAGGCCCATGACATATTCACGTTACAAAAAGAACAAGGGAAATAAAAGACATATCTTTGGCAGATAGTGGCATGATGATGAAGACAAAAGAGTTATTAAAGACATACTCAGACTTGAAAGAGATGATACGCCTTCTAAGATCATCTTCACGTGCTTCCACTTCATGTAACTTTCTTTCAGCAGCACGGTGATACCGGTTGGTTTCTGCTTCTAAAGATTCTGCTGCATGCATCTTTGTTTCAGCCTCAGAAAACTTTTTCTGAGCATCTTCTGCCATACTTCGTGCTTCAGACAATTTACTCTCAGCTGCAACTTTTGCCTCAGCACATTCTGCACGCATCTCATGCAATGCCTTCTCGATCTACAAAAAAATCCATAATTAGGAACAAAGGCAATAATGAAGCACATGGGAAAAGACTAATTAAATAAGCCTACATTTGCAACACACTCTTTCTCAATTCCAAGAGCCTTCTTCAGATTCTCCTCTCGTTTCTTGGCTTCAGCTAGAGCAGATGAGTGTGCAGCTTGATCCCGCTTATATATTAATTCGGCTGATTCAGCAGAGGATTTGACTTGCTCATTCTTGGAAATCCACTCATTTCTTTCCAAAATAAGAAGACCCATATGGTGTTGATGGTCATATATCTACAACAAATTAAGATGGCCAAATACACGCTTAGCCATGGCCCACGAAAGTGACAACAAACAAAAATGTAATGCCTATGTAGATTAGATTAAGAAAATTCTGATTGATCCATAAAACTTCCAAGCAATTCACATTCACTTACCAAACTACTTATGTAATTCACAAAATTATGACTAACCATTTTAACAGGCTATCCAAAAGGACATGAACAGTTTCCTGCTCATTTCCCCTTCTTCAAAAAATTACATATAAAAACAACACATGCTCTGAACCTGTCTAATAATACAAGGATGTGACCAAAAATAAAAATAAAACAAGGGTCTTGCTAACAAGTGGCCATGAAACACAATAAAAAGACCCCAAAAATTTGAAGAAGTCGATACACTTTTTTGAAAAAATAAAATACGCTTTCTAACATTTGTACCTATTTTCAACACACTTGTTTACCTTAATCCCCAAATATTAAACGATGCCCCACTAATTCACTCTAGCATTTGCCATAAAATATAATAGACTAAAATAGTTCTGCATCTTCTATTCTTTTATGGTTCTTTCAAATGGCTAAGACGCAACAAAATGCCCTATCAAAGATAACTACAAATCCAACTCCAATTCAGGAAAAATCAAAAACTCAAAATCATGATCCTCTTGCACAACAAATACAATTCCTATTTCTGTGTGTTTATTTCTCACATAATGATCAATCAATTGCGATAACGAAAACAAAAGAAGAAATGTAAAAATATGAGAGAATTGGAGATACCTCAGCTTCGAGCTTGGCGATATAAGCTATGAGAGCAGCCTTGTCTCGCCGTTTGATGGACTCTTCGTCGAAGCCGGAGTCGCGAAGGCGCTTGGAAATCGGTTCATCGGGGGGGGTCCGCAAAACCCTCGAACCAGGAGTCAAAGGACTCGGAATAACGGACAACGGCTCCGATTGAGCGCTCGCCATTGTTTCACCTTCAGATGAAGAAACCCTAGAATAGGATTCTCTTCTCTTAGAAGCTTGGAGAGACTTTTTTTTTTTTTTTTTTTTTTTGCCCTTTTTTTTTTGTTTGGATTGGAGACTGGGGCTGTGATCTGTTCTGCAAGTGCAAGTAGTGGGAGTCCGGGACTCACGACTTTCCCCTGCCTTTTCTTTACTTTCTCTCTCTCTCTGGAGCTCTTGCCTTTTTTTATGCGTTCGGTGACAAAAGTGATTGGAATTGATTTGAATTTGAAAATGTGATTTTCATTAAGAATAAAAATAAATAAAAAAAATGGTGTGAGAAATGTTTAAAAAATAAATAAATATATATCAAGTTGAATAAGAATGAAAATAAACTCTATAAATAAATAAATAAATAAAAAGAAACTTGAGATCTCATTCTTTGGCATATTTTCTTCATACTAGTTGGACCTCACGCACTACGATTCTACGAATACATTAACAGAGTAAAAATAAGTCACACTTAAAATAAGTAATCTATCAACTAACAAAGACTTAAAATAAAATTTGTAAATATTAAGGTGACAAGAATATCTTATTTCAGATATTTAAGAAAGTAAAATTTTTTCATTTTTTCTTTTTCCTCTTTTAATTCTAGATAGAACATCTCATGGAATCAAAATTTGGATCATGATTAACCTATGTTGTTTAAGAATTGGAGTCTTCCAAGTTCCGACTGGCCTTCACCACAGACAAGATATACTCCGAAAATCTTCCAACACTTGCATTCAACAAGGATGATCCATACGTAAAAATTGTCTTAGGATCAAACACTATATACCCTGCCATCACTTGTCACTAAAAAAGGTTAAATATTCAAAATGAAATTATATAGCACTACAAACAAAACAAAAGAATCAGTTAATAATTTCTTCAACTTATATAATCATATACAATTAGATAACATATTTGTGCAAATTAAATTCAATGAATAGTTACAGACCAGCAAATTTAGCTTTTGAGATTTTTAATTACATTTTTGAATGACCTCATCTCTTCGTAGAGAGATAGATCAGTACTGACCAAGTTATTCGTCGAGTTAATTTTAAATATAAAAAAAAAAAGAAAAAAAAAGCTACACATAGATTCATTGCTAGATAATCCACAATATTATCCATAAAGGCGAGAAAGCAAGCAAGGCATAGTTGGTGGAGTCCATTAAGGAAGAGAAACATGAAAATGGAAAGGAAATAGATTAAGAAAGAGAAGCGTGAAAATGGGAAGTAAATAGATGAAGTAACAGATGAAACCAAATATTACATCTAGGCCTTTCATTTTTTAATTAATTTCTTTCTCTTTTCAACTGGGTTTGTGTTTAATTACATATGCATAACAATCAATTCACTATCTTCCCAATTGCATTTGGTAACTTTTTAGCTGAGAAATTTAAGTGATTAAGATGAAGAATATAAAAGAAATTAGAGCACTAAAAGTACTTTTATTTTTCTCTATTTTTGGTTTTTGTTTTTCTTTTTTAAAACTTATGTCTGTCCAAGAAATTTCATTATCACCAAAAAGGAACACATCACATGCAAAAAAAATTCTTATGCAAACAACTTTGATAATTTCATTTCATCGGGCTTCAACTATAGGATTTTTGCTTCTTGAATTGGGTTGATCATATTTTTGGAAATGTCAATTCTTTTGACATTGTTTGGTTTCAGATTAGTAAGAAAATTTCTTATTGTATTCTTAGATCAATTTTTCATCACTACCAAGAGAAGGATACAGGTCTAAAGATGCCAATGCTGATTACTTAAAATGACAATTACTATCCTGAAAGAGATTCTTACCTCTACACTAATTTATAAGTTACATTTTATTTACCCACCGGTTAACAATACCCTCATTTTTAATTGGTTACAAGAGTGGATCTAGTACTTCAAATGAGTGGCACATGATTCTTCTTCTTATGCTTCTTTTTTACTTCTTTTTTTTTTTTTTTTTTTGAGCGGTCAAAGTCTTGTACAATTCAACAACTCTCCTTGTTTGTTTCCTATTGTTCAACCATATAGTACTTAAATATCAGGAAATAATCTATAAAATTACATAATGATACATGATTAATCCAACATCATCTATACACTTCTTCCCTTACTCTCAACCTCCACGTAAACAAATAGTACTAATTTTATTGATTCATTGTGACAACCGTTTCCTTAATTAAGCAAATTAATTAGATTAATTATGTGCTTAATGTTAATTGTATGATTGGGTGGTATTGAGTGTTATTGTTGTGCCATGTGACTATTCGAAATGTGTTATCGTGGGCAGATAGGTTAGAGTGAATATTAAACCTATTTGATTCATTAATTTTAACAGGTTAGAATTAAATGATGGAATAGGAATTAGAGCCTAATCCGCATTGGTATAATTCAAATTAGTGTAAGTAAAATTTCGCATCATAAATAACCTTATTCATGATTATATCTGTTTAACGTAGAAAGATCTATTCATGTTTCCGTTTCGATTTGCGAATTGAAGGCCTTATCGGCATCCGATTTAGAAATTGACTTGAGATATGTGTTATTTAGGATTTTTAGAAATTTACGGTAGGTTCGATTTAAATTTGATTTGAAACCAAATAATTAGATTAAATAACATCAATTAATTAGTCATTAAGTGGATTTCCTAATTAAGCCTATATAAGGCAATTGTTGAATTAAGGGCCTTTCTTGCAACCTCATTTCCTATCTTGAGAGAGAGCTAACATGAAGGAGAGTGAGAAGAGTGAGAAAGAAGTCAATTTAGAGAAGAATTAAGCTCAAACTAAGGGAATTTGCTAGCAACTTAGAGGAAATAGAAAAAATTGATTTGAAAGCTCAAAGACATAACAATTTAGAACTCAATTGAAGATTTAGGTGAGTCATTGATTCCTAATCCTTGTGTTTAAGTTGGTAATGAAGAGAATTCAAGAAGTTCTTGTGTCGAAGTATGAGAATTGAGTTAGAATTAAGAGCATTTAGATCATATCATGCATGCATGGTCATTTCATCAAATTTTGAGCTTGATTTCAAAGAATGCTCACATGCATGTGCTCTTTTTGTCTTTGTTTTAAGAGTTCAACATGTTTTTGTGCTTAACATTTCATTTGAGCAAGTTTTGAAAGCTTTGGAGCCAAGATACTTCATATATGTTATTCTTATGATGTACCAAGTTTGATTTTACACAATTCTTAAGCTTTTGGGCCTTGATTTGGTAAAATGGTTTTGAATTCATGATGTTTGACAAGTTTAAACATGTTTTCTTAAGCTTTTGGTCCAAAAGAACATGCTTTGTGGCTTTGAATTCGAGTTATGACCTTAGGAGTGCAATCTGGAAATTCCAGAATTTGCACCCTCAGCTCGAGCGACAGAACTTGTGCTCGAGCGACCACTCTGTGATCTTGCTCTTCCACTCGAGCGACCAGAAGTTCGCTCGAGCGTGAAATGCATGCTCCTAGAAGTGCACATGTTTTATAACCCGCTCGAGCGAGAATAGTTGCGCTCAAGCGAGGACCTCAGTCATACGCTCGAGCGAGCCTCGTGCATGTATCGAGCGGAAAAATCTGGCAACCAGCACTTTTTCAAAGTTTGCAGACCGCTCAAGCGAGGGAAGTTACGCTCAAGCGACCACTCACATTTTTCATGTTCGCTTGAGCGAAGAAAGCTACGCTCTACACTCGAGCGGGGACCTTGTTTTCAGAAATTTGACGGAGTGTTTTTCAATGCATCTTGACATCCTCATTTCATCCTAGACATTTCTAGGCCAAGTTTGGGTCACCATAATGGGAATAAGGAGTAAAAACTCACAAAGAGCAAAGTGAAATAAGTTATATATTATCCGAGCGCGGGTTTCAACTGTATATTGTTATGTGTTTGTGTAGGTCGTTGTCACGACCCGAACCCGCCCCCATGGGTTAAGGACGTAACCGGCCAGTAATCCTGAGATTACCTATGGCCTCAAACCAAAATAGACATAAGTCAACAGAGTATAGGGGCCAAACGGAAGCAATAATCAAAAACTTGGTCCATAGAGCCGTGTTTATATGCACTTCAAAACAAACCAAACTTATATACGTTAATAACCCACGTCAAAAGTGCAGTACCATAAATTTCATTACAGACAAGATCATCCAAGACGAGTCAACCTATAACAGACTATGTACAGACATAAACAAAGCCCTTGCCAACAAGACAAAACACAAGTACATAATAAAAGGGCAAGGATGGTCTCATGCGTGAGACACGAGGCTGACTCTCCAAAACTCATGTTATTCCTGTCAGACTTCACTGGGGCTGGGTTTGTGCCTCTCTTGGCTCACCTACAAACACATGAATGAGCGTGAGCGATAGCCCAGTGAATAATATCAATTACAGAATATACATAACAACGTAGGACAACATGTCCCGAACGGCCTTGGGCCCAGTTCATAATTCTATTTAACAGATATGTATATATAACTATACGAAATTCCAACTCAAGTGAATGTGGTTCCAAACATTCTGGCCTCTGGCCCATCTAAATTTCCATTCATGTCAAAACGGCCTTCGGCCCGTTCCTTTGTGTCGAAACGGCCTTCGGCCCGTTCATCCTTGTCAAAACGACCTTTGGTCCATTCATGTTTATCAAAACGACCTTTGGTCCATTCTTATCTATCAAAACGACCTTTGGTCCATTCATGTCTATCAAAACGACCTTTGGTCCATTCATGTCTATCAAAACGACCTTTGGTCCATTCATGTCTATCAAAACGACCTTTGGTCCATTCTTGTCTATCACAACGACTTTTGGTCCATTCTTGTCTATCAAAACGACCTTTGGTCCATTTATGTCTATCAAAATGACCTTTGGTCCATTCATGTCTATCAAAACGACCTTTGGTCCATTCATGTGTATTCATATCAGACTCTCGTCCACAATCCCGAATAGCAGCTCATAAAGCTTATAAGGAAATAAACAATTGGACATTCACAAACATTCGAATATCGATATTACTCACAGTGATCGGCTTGTGGATTTGCCCTGGAACTTGACCCTACACATTTCATGAACACAAAATGTCACTAACAGTTCAATCTGTTCTTTAATTCACATATCTCTCTTTAGGCTTAATTCACATTTCATTAGCTCATTTACAATGCTTAACATATGCCTAAGAGTGCTTACAAGTGAAAGAGAACGGAAAACAGAACACAGAATGCATTTCCAGAATTTCAGAAAACAGGGTCCCCGCTCGAGCGTCAACTTCCCCGCTCGAGCGGGACTCTAAGGCCTGCAAAAGTACTGGATAGGTGAAATTTACGCTCGAGCGTCCAATATAGCGCTCGAGCGGAAGGCCTCTCAACATAGCTCCCCGCTTGAGCGTGAACTTTCCCGCTCGAGCAGACACCAAGCCTGCAAGAACAAAATACTGGGAGCTCAAAATCCCCACTCGAGCGTGAACTTCCCCGCTCGAGCGGACATCAAAATTCTGGGTTTCTTAGATCGTGTTCTTGAGCTCCAATTCAACTTTCCAGCTACAATTCTTGCATGCAATGGCTCAAAACTCAAACATACACATATTAATATGACACCAATGCAATATTACAACATTGGGAAGCTTAATCTCTTATATCATTTACATGCATGCCTCAAATTAATCCCAATTCATTACCCATATCAAATTCTAACACGCAAAGCCTATCCTTTCATAATCTCCCCTTGCATGTAAGAAATACACATTATTCACAACTTATTTGGTGAGGAAATGGTCACACACATGGATTTCCTTCAAACCTCAACATGGATTACACAAATTAAGCTCAAACATGGAAATCTATAACAATTCTTCACATGCATGCTTCTATTAGCCTGAAATTCAACATGTACAACTCAATTCCTTTTCATTCAAACTAATTCATGCTATTGGCCATCTATTGGACTTGAATTCACAAGGTAGCGACTAACAATGCATGAATTACTCACCAAGGAGCTTAATCTTCACAATCTATGGCGATTCTTGAGCTTAACCTCCAAAATCTCCAAGCTTTAGGCTAAATAGCACAATCCTCCCCCCTTTCTCTCACTATGGCCGGCCCCCCTCTCACTCTCTCAAATCTTTAACTCAGATTTTGAGTTCAAGAGGGGCAAAGGAGGGTGTAATGCCAATACACAACGAGCCCCACTAGTAAATATTTTAATATAAAAATGTTTGAGCACTTTATTCATCAATTTAATCAGTTTAAATTTATCAGAATCAATTTTCAATTAAATTTCACTGTAGGCTCTAAAAATTATGACAATCATAATGGCGTAATCAATTTCGGGTTCTGTGGCTGATAAGGCCCTCAATTTAATTTCCAAAGCAGATTATTCAAACAAATATTCCTACGGCGAACAGATAGAGATTCAAGATTATATACATTCACATAATGG
Source organism: Camellia sinensis (assembly GCF_055761805.1). Taxonomy (NCBI): domain Eukaryota; kingdom Viridiplantae; phylum Streptophyta; class Magnoliopsida; order Ericales; family Theaceae; genus Camellia; species Camellia sinensis. The sequence goes on along the minus strand of NC_138961.1, from coordinate 210,011,237 downwards.
CACACAAATCACATCAAAACATATAATCACATACGTATTAGGGACCAATTCACATAATACAGAACAGAGGTATCACAGTCGTGCTACAAGATAGTTGAATCGCCTACTCAATCTATTTTCCTTGGAACTAACTGTGAGTAACAATGTTGTAAAGTTATGTTTAATTATAATTATTTTATGAATGATTAATTGTACTGCTTTCTGAACGATATTGTTTACTGAATAAATGCTTGTCCTGTTTTATAAAATGTACTCGTGGTATCATAGCAACTGACTGTTACTGCTACTGCTACTACTATTGTTACTATTACTGTTACTGCAACTGCTACTGTTACAGAGATCTCTGTCAATTCTAATCCTTGGAACTACTGTTACTGTATTGATGGCCATCAATTGACTGTTCGGTCTTTTAAGACTTACTGTACTATTCTGCTATTGGATGTACCACGTATAACTGCTATAATTACTATATGACAGATATAATATGAAATATGAGATATTAATCGATCAAATGATCTACTGATGCAATTGACTATTTAAAATACTGAAAGGACATTCATTCTTAACCTCTTTACATATTTGTTATTCACTAGGCTTTAGCTCACAATTTATTATATATGTATATAGGCGACCAGGCACCAAATCAAGGCTACAAGCATCGACCCGAACTCATGTTTTGTCAAGCCAGCTTTTGTGCCTCATAACGAGGTTCCGAAACCGTACGAGTCAAGGCTTTTGGGTGATGCAAATCCGCCTTTTTGTTTTTGCTAAGTGTAAAGAATGTTTAAGATTTTTGTTTACACAGTTTTAATGATAGAATTAATTTCCTAGCTTGCATATAGTCTTATATATCTATTGTTTGGCATAAGTAGCTATATATATGAATTTTTATTTCCATTCAGGTCATCACAGCTCATTGGACATTATCTTATTAGTGATTGGCTTCCGTCAGCCCCCTTTATATTGTATTATTCTATTATTGTTATTATTGTTAAGCAGGCCTTTGGTAATCACGGATTACTGGCCGGTTAGGGCACTAAACTTATAGAGGCGGGTTTGGGTCGTGATATTCATGATGCCCATATTTTTGTGCAAATTAATTACTTGATGAAAGTTCTAAACACAGCTACGATACATGCGACCAGAACTGTTCTGCTTGTTTTAGCAATAGACAGTGCACCAAAGAACTTGACTCTCTGCTTAAGTTCCAAACATAGCTCAAGAAATGTCCAGCTGCTTGAAGCACTAGCTCTGTTCCAAATACACGACCTGCATTTGAAGAGGATGCCTGTATCAGTCAATCTCTCTCTCTCTCTCTCTCTCTCTCTCTCTCTCTCTCTCTCTCTCTCTTCTTTTGGAATTGTTAGGATTCTTTTTTTGGCGGTTAAATCTTTCTATTCTCTGTTTTCCCTTGGCTTATTCTTTAAGAAATCCCATTTTTTTTTTCTTTTTTTTTTCACAATAACAAATTTAGCTACCTGCAACTCACAATTAACGATCAATGGGCTCACCAAAGGCGGCAAACCATTAAATCCTACATTGCTAATCAAAATAAGCATTTTGCAAATTACTCGAAATTTGTGAGAAAAGCAATCAAAAACATTCAACATTAGGATAATTCTTTTATTTGATAAGAAACCATGAAAGTAAAGACAAACATTTATTCCTCTTGCCAATAAAACATCGATAAACTTTGAGAAAATTTAACTTTTCTTAGGAGTGTTCATTACTTAAATGGTTATTCATGTTTACCATCAAATGCAAGTACATGTCATGTGTGAATTAATATTAATTAATTTTTGTTTTCTTTTATCGGTATATGCATCACTACAACATGAAAAGTTACAAATACAAAAATCAGTGAAAAACAACTTATATAATATTTTCACGTTTTCCATAGTGCAATTTAATTTCATTTATTCACTTGAAATGTCACCGAACTTAATATTTGGATAACATGTGTTAAAGTCTATGACAATATGTGAGACATTTTCACATATATGCCTAGCAAAGTTTGCACATGGAATAGTTTTATTAGTTTATTCACATGAGATTAGGAATAGCAAGTGAATTAATTCATAATACCAACTATCTTTTACTCTTTTTTGTATACTATATCATGAAAATTTTGACATATAACGCATAGACTCACATGCTGTGTAAAATTTAATGATAAATCATTCCATGAGAAATAAAAATTAGGTGTGCTGTTTTGTTTCTTTAATCCACTAAGGACTGATGTTTATATGGACATGCAAATGTAGCTATATGTGTATATAATTGAAGAGAAATCTTATTGCAAACTAACAAATAAATCTTAATCAAGCAACTAGTAAGACATTTTGTCAAGCAGATAGTGTGCATAATTTGTCTATTGCACTAACAAACACCAATAAAAATAGAAACATAAAAATCAGGTATCCATATCTCCATAGAAAACAAACAAGCAGCAAGCTAAAAAGATTACACGTCAGATTGTGGAAAGATCAACACTATCACAGAACAAAGAGTATTTATATCTCATTGTTTACCTATCTTCATCTCTGCAGGACAGAGAAGACAATGATTTAGTTCAAATCGACACAGCCATAGCCATAGTAGAAGGTAGCTCTCCTGTTATTCTACTGCTAAGGACACCAAATAAAGATATCTAACTCTTCATAAACAAAGTTGCAATGTCATATAACTGACCAGCATTGGGCGCATGTGAACTTGTGGTTGGCTACTCCAGGGGTTATAGCTTGTGGTGCATCTCCTAGGACACGTGGATAGACCATAAACGAACACATCATCTGCCTATTTCAATAGAGATAGAGATATGGGCAAAAGGTGAGATTGCCATTATCTATTAGAATGAACGGCAAAAAGAAGAATTTGATGCGTTAAATTTAACCTGCTTGCTTTCATTCTTTTATATATATGTTATAGAATAGTTAGGGAGGATTATTTTGATTCGCTTGTGCTTGTCCTAAAATATGTAAGTTTCTCTCAACTCAAATGAAATTTTGAGAGTGGGAGTAATTATTAGTTTATTTATAATGAACATATTATAAATTTATTTAAATTCTGCATAGGACATATTGGCAAAGAAAATTGTCTCCCACCCAGTTTTTTTTTTTTTTTTTGGCTCCAATTTTTTGAAAATTGAATTTTGTATTTTTTTATTTTTGATGAATTTTTTTAATATTTTAAGGAAATTTTTTACTTTTTAGATGAACCTAATCTAAATGTATCTAAAAAGTAAATATTAAATATTTTTAAAAAATCAATAAATACTCCGAATATAAAAACGTATTGAATTTTCATATTTTTTTATATTTTTAATATTTAGTGAATTTTTTAAATATTTTTTTCACAAATATTATAATTTTTAATTGTATTCATATTAAGTGTATCTAAAAAGTTTTTTTTTTTAAAAATGTTTAAGATATTAAAAAAATATTAATAATAATAAAAAAAAAACAAATTTTAAAAAAATTAAATTCATAAAGTTGGAAGCAAACAGTATTCCCCTCCCAAGCAACATGAGACTTTGAAGCAGCTCAATTAGGCCCAAAAAAATTTTTTTTTGAAAACATGAACCATTTACTGTTATTTGATCTATTTTCTATCCTTTTATATATCTATATATATATTAAAGCATTTATTTATTTCTACAAATAAGTTTACCACTTATTTCCTCTATATATCTCATAATTTTTTAGACAAATTACTCATTAGTCTTTTTTGAAAAGTGTGTATTTTATTTAATTCCAAAACCTTTTAGATAGATCCAAAAATTCTATACCTACTTATCTTCTTCTCTTTCCTTACACCTTACTTCTTCTTTGTATCTCTCTTTTCTCTGATATGGGTGACGACCACGACTACAACCACGCCTTCCTTTTTTTCTTTCTCTTTCTAATCTACAGTCATCGGAGACCGGCAACTATTATTGATTGGGATTCACAAGCAACCATCGAGTATCAACTCATTACTTCATGCTCACAGACGGCAAAAGAAATGAGTTTCTGACGAAAAAGATGAATAGATCTACATTAGATCTGGCTAGATCTAAACCAAAAAATAATTATCAGAGTATAAGCATTTCTCTATATCTGTCTCTTTCCTTCGATCTCTAGGTTTTAATACTTTTTTTGTACTATACACTTCTATTTTCCCGTTATAATGGAGAAAATTTTCAAGTTCTGAACAAATTATTTTTGAGTTTTGATTATAGGCAGTGAAAACTGTAAAATTTCACAGTTTCAACTTTTTTGGTGCTGAATTGAATCATTCTTTAGAACTGTAAAATTTTACAGTTTCATAACTTTCTTTAGAACTGTAAAATTTTGCAGTTTCATAATATGTTTTTCAGTTTTATTAATAAGGATAAATACTTAATAGAATCATACTTTGAAATTGTAACATTTTACGGTTTGAAAACTTGCTTTTCAATTTGATCAATATTAAAAATTATTTGCTTAAACCTTACAAAAATTGAAAATAACATATTTTTTTTCATTGTTGCTGTTTGTTGTTCTTAGATTTTTTTTTCTTTCAGTTTATCAAAATTTCGCACATTTTGCTCTGTTTTTTTACTTTAATTTCTCAATTGATTATTCTTATTTTAGATATTCCAGTGAGTCACTGGCGATATTCTTAACGTCCATAAAATATTCTAGATATTCCGACGACTTCCAGTGACCTTCAGAACATTTTGGAAATACTCTAGTGAATTTCCGATGATATTCCAATGACTTCCCAATATGTTGAATATTCCGGCGAGTCTCCAATGATCGTCTGACGGAAATTCGACGGTGGTGTGATATAAGAACGTCTTTAATTTTTTTTTTAAATAGGATTTTTTGATAACAATTAAAAATATATAGAATTAGTTAGTATAAGTATTTTATTTTAAAATTAAATAAATTTTGAACTTTGTATATAGGACTTATCGATAAATTTTTCTAATTTTTTTTGACAGCGATGGCCCAATCAAAAACTTGCACTACAGTACGATTAGGAATGGGCCTAAGGACTTCCTCTTGGTTCCAATAGTAGCTCACAACATGTCATTTCAACACAGCAAATGAGCAAGAACTAATGGGCCTAAGGACTTCCTCTTTGTTCCAATACAAAAAGATTACTAAATTTTTTATCAAATATTTTATATAAGTGTGAGACTTATATATGTAAGTCCAATCTGAGTTTTACATTCACGTGAAATATTTAATTAAAATATTAATAAATTTTTTAATATCTCTAATATTACTTGCAAGTTATCTAAGTTAGATTTGGACAAGAAATCTAGGAGCCCAATCCAATTGGTGATAGTTATGACAGCATGTTTTATAATTTCTAAGGCCATATTTGTTTGGGCGGACTGGATTAACATTCCCATGACTAATAGTCTTAGGATTACGAATCCGTTGGATTATGTATCCTATCTTAACTAATAGTAAGTTTAAAATAATTAGTCCGTACTTCAATTGTTTAACCAAACATTGGATTAATAATTTTATTGGACTATTAGTCCAATCCCAAGCTCATGTCCACCCAAACAAACATGACCTAACTACAAAAGGCCGTTACGGTTTGCAAAGGTGGATTGCAAGTCCAATATGAGTTTTGGTTTTAAGTTCAATTAAATTTGTGTCACAATCTTAGAGTTTGTTTGGTGTCCTTTAAATAAGTGTACTTATTTAGACAAATGTATTTATTTGAATCACATTATTTTTTCTTTTTTAATATATTTTTTTGTAAAAAATAAAAAAAGTACATTTATTTAAATCATCCTAAACAATCCTTTAATGTGAAGGACCAAGGGATGCTCTATGGTGGCCTGATGGGATTTTTTTTTTTTTTGAGTCTTTTTTAATAATTTAAATTGTTCACATTATAGGATTTGTTGAATAGATCATTCATGCAAAAAATTAAATTGATTATAAATCTATAACAAAAACACATTTGTTTTTTTAAATAGTTAATATGATCCTGATAATTTTTTTAAAATAATTTGAATATGATCATGGGATTGCTAATTTCCGATTAATTTGATTTTTTACATGAATTATATGCTCGATGAACCTTACAATAAACGGTTCGGACTGTCGAAAAAAATCCAGGAAACCCCCCCCCCCCCCACCCATTGACGCACCACAAATCCCTGCTTAGTAACAGTAGGAGCCCCAAATCCTAATGCGAATTGCATTATATACAAAGGTGAATTGCATTATATACTTGGTTGAAATTCATTGAGAAAATCTCAAAAAATCTTACTGTTGAAACCTTTAATTTTTGAAAAGTAAAATATAAAACAAAAATGTTTCATGCCCCCTTTTTTCTCCCACCCCCTTTGACCCTCTCTCTTTCTCATTGGTTACATTTCTTTTTTCTTTTTTCTTTTTTTTTTTTGTGGTTACATTTCTTTTTTCTTTTTTCTTTTTTTTTTTTTGCTTCTCCAATCACTACCCGTCACGTATCTGTGGGGGTTGTGGGGTGATGATTAGAGGGAATCTCTATCCTGACTTAATATAAAATATTCTCATGTTGAAAAGGAGGGAGCTAGAGTAAGTAGTAAAGGTTCCATGACATTGGGAAATTATTCTCTTGGCTCCAAATGATTCGAGTGAAAAAACATGTGTAGTAGAGGATAGTGAGTCAACGAGACTGTATGATTGATTAGGTGAGGAATCATTTGAAATCAAATTAATATTCTTTAAGAATATGTTTGTGACAATGTTGGAAATCAAAGTAGTGGGAAAAAGATCGGATTCCAAGAATAATTTCAAAGACCTCAAGAAAAAGTTAAAAAGGATGAAATTTGAATGGAGAAGGGGGAGGGCACAAATTGATCAAATCAAATGTTAAAGGGTTGTTTGGGGTGTCTTAAATAAATGTATTTTTTGTCTTTTTAAATTAAAAAATTGATGTTGAAAATATGAATGTTTGGGTTAATTTTTTGACTTTTTATGAAAAAATGTGTAATAAAAAAATTATAAAAATTGATTTGTAGGGAAAAATTCGAATTGGGAGTTGTGCAGCCGTAATTGTTGACTTTTGATGAATAATGTTAACTTTTTAATTTTTTGAGTAACTTTTTAACTTTTTAACTTTTTTACAAGTTTTCAAACTTGACCTTAATATTGTATGTATGTGTGTCCATAATATAAGCAAACTTTCTTTAACAATCTTTTATGACTTTTCATTCACAATAGTTTAGTAATTTTTGGAAGCAGACTAGTTTAGTAATTTTTTAATTTTTTGTTAAAATATGAGAATATTTTTTTGACTTTTTACAAAAAAAATATGTAAAAAGTAGAAAGAAAATGAAATCTTTAACTTTTTAGTATAAGTTATAAGTTTTTTAATTTTTTTAGTAACCTTTTAACTTTTAAACTAAAAGTATTAGATACCAAACGAGATCTCAATAAAAAAATATGTGTATTTATACATGCATATGGAATTTATGGATGGACATGATGGCTTTGGTTGGTTTGAATTATAACACCAAACTAAGGCCAAGTTTGGCTAACCAATAAAAGTGCACTTATTTCATCTTTTTATCTTTTTTGTGTCACATCAATCAACATCTCCTCTCTACTTTTTCTATACATAATACAAAAAAAGTCAAAAAGTACACTTATTTAGTCTTTCCAAACTTGACCTAAATCAACTATTCATTTGAGTCAAATGAATCCAATTTGATTAAAATGTGGTTATAGTTATAGTTTAATTTTAATTTAAAATTTTGCAAATATTCATTTAAAAATAAAATTTTAAAAAATAGTTTGTATTTTTTTTAACTGACACCATTCTTGAGTGTAAAGTAAATAGTAATAACTAATCACAACTTGTAAAAGGATGTGCGTAGCATATGTGAAATTTCGACACATAGATGTCCGGATTGGTTCAAGTTAGATAGAGACTAAAGAGGTAATTTGGCAACTATTTAAATACGTTATTTATTTGCTTATTTATAATAAATTGTCACATCATTTTTTATATTTTTTTTTGTAAAAAATTAAAAAGTTAATCAAACTAAACGTCGCTAGATTGACAATTCTTAGACCCAGAATCAAATTTTTCTCCTTCAAAATCAATGAGCAAAAATCAACTATTGCAAGTTTTTTTTATCAGCAAAAGTTAGTTGTTAATTGTTAGATTAACATTGCAAAGCACGAAGTGCTTACGATCTCTCTCTTGAAACTAAGCCTTTACAAGAGTCATAATGACCAACTAAAGGGAAATGCTGGAGACCCCCAGCTCCAGGGCACCCCCAGCACCCCCACCTCCACGTGGGGGGCTGCTTGTGGCTGAAAACCAAAAAAAAAAAAAAAAAAAAAAAAAAACAGTTTTTTGGACCAATCAGAAGGGACCCCAGTACCCCACTGGGGGTCTCATGCATTTTCCCCAACTAAATTAAGGTCTCATTTAGAAACATGTTATTTTATTAACTTTTAGATTTTTTTAGTTAAAACAAAAAGTAAAAAAAATTAATATGTATGAAATGACCTTTTAATTTTTTACGAAAAGACATGCAAAAAATAAAGATAAAATGAGATGTTTGACTTTTTAATATATGTTATAAACTTTTTAATTTTTTTCATAACTTTTTAATTTTTAAACTAAAAGTAAAGGAGACCTAAGTTTAGTTAATTTAAATAAACTATTGCAATTATCTTTATATTTTCACTAAAAAGTCACGGACTTGACTCTTTTCCTCTTCTTCAATGCATCAAAGAAAAATGTTTATCTTTTTGTTTTTATTTTTTATTATTATTATTTTTTAATCTCAAACACTTGTGATCAGTCATCTCAAATCAAATAAAGCTTCAATTTCCACTTCACATGTGTGAAATTTGAAGTCTGGTAATCAATTTTAAATGTTTAAAATGAAAAGATATAACGCGATAAATCCAGAAGAGTGAGTGTGAGAGGTGACATGGCGTTTTCAAGTTGATTTTTTGGGTGCAAACCTTTCTCTACTTTTAAACACATGCATGATGCTTCCATTGAAAGCCTCCTCATCCATTTAACCAAAAAGTCTTGGAAAGAAACAAAAAGAGAGAGAGGGAGAGAGAGAGAGCGTGGTGGGGTAAACTAAAAGCTTTTGCTTTAATGAAAGTCGGTGCGCATGATGATGCCTCCTCCTGGAAAAATCAAACCAGATACATCTCTCCTGATCCCGTTTATTTTTAGTGATAGAATGAAAAAAATTTATAGTAAGAGAGTTAATAATAAATGAATTATTAGTAAAAGGATTTAGTGAAATTATGTTTATTTTGATGATAGTTATTATTATAGGAATTGTTAAATTATTTTTATATAAAATAATAAAACAAATAAAAAAATATATAAAAATTAAACATTAATATTTTTTTAAAAAATTCTCAATATATAAAAAATAAAAAAATTTCTAATCACCTCACTATTTTTCTAATACCATCTTCACTTCCACTTCCACCTCCACTTCTACCTCCACCTCCTCCATCTCAATCTCCCTTCCAATCTCCATCTATATCCCCTCCTCCATCCTGATCCCCTTCTCAACTTTACAAACTAAATAATCCCACCTCCATCTTAATCCCCTCCCATCTATTTAATCCCAAAACAAACGGGGGCTTGGTTGTTTGCGATATTCTAAATAAGTATATTTTTTGACTTTTTATAAATATAGGTTGAATTTGAAATGATATGGTAGAGAGGTAATGTAACTTAAATAAGAAAATGTAATTTAAATAGGGTAGTGATTTTTTAATTTTTTTAAGAGATGCCAAACCTTTATAGTCGTCCAATCCCAAATTAAGTCCAACTTAAATAAATAAAGAAATATAAAAAAAATCCCTCTTACTCTCCCTATACATGAACTTAAATGCGGAGAAAAAAAGGAAGAAAAAATTTTCTTACATTTCTTGCACGCATGTGTAAGTGACATAGAGATGAGAAACGAGATAGACAGATCTGAGACGAGGACTTAGTTTGTGAAATCATTCAAAATTTAATTATGATATCATGTTAGAAATAATAGGAGACATTCAACTAAAAATTAATTAACCATAAGTAGATGGATGTCGAGGGTATATTAATCAAGCCTAAATAATTTAAACAGAAGATGCTTGACAAATCTCTAACATATGTATGTATAAATTTTACTCAAAAAATGTTAATGTATAACTTCAATACTTTTTGGTCAAGCCGATTCCAATTAACTCCTCGACTTTATTAAAGTTGTGGTCAACTTCAAACAATTGAGGCTTAAACCCGCAGTAAATTGCTCAAATTGATAGCCAATTATGGAGAACTCATAAAGATCTTACAAATGATTACAAATTTTGCAATGATTTATAATAAAACTGCTATAGTTATTAGAAAAAAGGTTAAAATTTTTAAAATCTCACATTTAAATTTATTCTTATAATGACGTAAACTGTTACATTGTAATTGTTGATTTGTAAAATAAAGGGTTGTTTTAGAAAGTTGGTAAAAAGTTGACTTTTGGCTTTTTATCAAGCTTTTTGATTTTTTTGGAAGTGATTTGGGAAGTTGGTAAAAAGCTGGCTTTTTGCTTTTTAGTTTAATATTTATTTATGGTGTCAAATCAAATTAAAATGACCAAAATACTCTTACCCAACATAAAAGATTTATTTTTTTATTTTTTTTTCATAGGCCCTAATTTGTAATTTTACAACTGCATTTTTGGCACTTGCCAAATGACTTTTCTGACGTTTTTGGCAGCCACGTTTTTGGATATTTTGTCCAAAAATGTGACTTTTTACCATGTTCCCAAAATGGCACAAAATATTATAACACAATCTCCTATCTGTCATTCATTATGGGTGAATTTAAAAATAATATATTATTTTTTGTAGCAATTAAATTTTTGTTATAATTTTATGTTACCATACAGACAAATATATCAATAAAAACTATTATATATGGGAGAAAAATATGTAGTTGAAAAAACCTTATGAGTCATTATATCAATCTTGATTTAAAAAATCTTACAAACGGCAATCTAAAGCTTAATGATTTAGGATTTTTTCAAGGTTTGTAGTGGATTGCATGTATGACTAAAATCTTAGATGCCTTGTGTTATAGTAAAAAGTATTTGAATTTTTCAACCATTGGGCCAACAATAGGAGTTACTTTCTTTTTTTAGCTATAGTATTAAGGACATAAAACTAATTACAAAAAATATAAGAATATTATATGCACTAATTAGTATACTAACTAGTATATCAATTGATAATGTGGCATAATTTAAGATATGTTTAGTATTTGTAATTTGTATAATGAGTGTGGTCAATAATAATGTTATAACTAGTGTTGGTACACTAGTTAGTACACTAATTGATGTATGTAGTACCACCGAAAATATAAATGAAATATTTTGAATCAAATAGTTTTCTAATGCCATTATTTCATACATATATCTATATATATATATATGTATATGAAAAATGCTTGGGAGCACTAATTAGTGCTCCCACTAATTAGGTCGCAGTGGGTCCCGCCATTAATGATGTGATGTTTTGGCCTTGGAGTTGTATTTTTTTTTTTTTTTTACTTTTTTAATGTATTAGTGCTATTAGTAGTGATGTTTTTAGTGGGATGAATCATTGTTGTATATATATATGGCCAAAATTATTTTATGCAATTAGTTATATATTCATAAACTAATTAGCATTGTGAAAAGAAAAAAAAAATGTAGTTGTACACACAAATAGCTAAAAATTTCACAACATCATATCGATTTTGACTCAATTTTATCAAACACTTTCAAATTTTGAAAAAAAAAATTAAAAAAAATAGTGCATAGGCATAAAATGATCAACAAGGGTAGTAAGAAAAAGAGTAAACTTTTTTTATTTATTATTATATATATATATATATATATATATATTTTACACAACAAACAATTCAAATATGACACACACACAAAAATAAATAAATATAAAATATAAAAAAAATTCAAATAAAGTGTCCCCTGGAACTGCATCAAAAGAATGTTGGAAAATAATCAACACAAAACTCACTTATATATATCATACTCCTTTTTTTTTTTTTTTTTGGAGGATCCCTGGTTCAGATTTTTTGCTAGAGGGAGCTATCTAGGCTTATGAGATCTATAATGGATTTTGTTTCAATGATTCAGACAATTCATTTTGTAAGGTAGTTTATGTATTTTATCAACATAAAAAATTAAGTTGATCCGATAACTGTAACTTGTTCAATTTATCACGTTTTTAACAAACAAAATTATGATTTATTTTTAAAAATACAAATTTTTTTGATTGAAAACGCAATAAATTAAACAAATTATAATTATCGGATTAACTTAATTTTTTGTGTAGATGAAGTTCAAAAAAATAAACGGTTCAGATTATCGAAACGGAGCGGTGATGAACCCCATAAGGCCATACAACTCTCTTTAGTCCAAAATCTGAACTAGAGGAGATCCTCCTTTATTATACTTTAAGGTCATGTTTGATTCACAAGACTAATATTGAAGTATTAATAATCGTATTAAATTACTGTAATATTCACTATCCAATTGGATTAATATCCATTGGATTAATAATCCTACCCTTATCCCATTACTAATAATCTTACAAATTTGTTGGATTAATTATCTATTGGATTAATAATCCTAAACCAAAATATTAAAACAAACATAGGATAATTAGACCTACGAATAATTAACAATTCCAATCCCATACTCTAATCCAATCAATCAAACATGCCCTAACCTCCTTATCAATTTCAATGAAATTACATAAAATCTTTCTAGTCTCAATAAAATAGAATAACAAAAAATAAAAATAAAAATAAAAAGTGAAATATGATTCACCATATTTAATCACAACCACATTGAAAGTGCCATTATAAAAAGAATGGTGGAGTGTTGCATAGAATAGAACATATCTATAAAGTTATTGAAAAATGAGCGTAATTCATAAAATCAAATAATTGGACACATTATAATCTTTTTATGTATATGTGAAATTAATAAAAAAAAAATAAAAAAATAAAACACATATCACATGTAAAAATTGTGTCTCATTCGATCATCAATTTTTTTTTTTTAATTCTTATTTTTCAAAATTACATGAACGGTAGAGCAACATTAGAAAACAACATTGGTCGGCTGGCCGTAAAGACAGGAACTGATGAGGGACATCAAATAGACCCAAACCACAAATCAAAATCAAAATCAAAATCAAAAACCTTATCCCCCCCAAACAACAAAAGAAATTCTGTTTCTCTCCCCCCTCTATGATTGCCAACTTCTACGCTCCACAATCATCACTCCCCCACGGAATCAAATGGCCATCATACCGAATCATTGTTGGGTCCTCCCTTTCCCCCATGAAATGATAAATTGTTATCTATTGTTCAAATAGTATAAGATATTATTTACTTTATATTATTGATTAATAAAAAAATTATGATACATACATATTAAGTTAGTATTTATTTCCTAATTATATAATAAAAGTGAATTAATATATCACTCTCATAAAATTTTATACAACACCACGTAAATAATATTATATAGAGTTCATTAACTATTAAATAATTATTACTCGATGGAACCATCAGGTTATTGATTCAGTTGTAAAAATTTGAATTTCCTAACTCAATATTTGGGTTCTAGTCTTTATTGACGGGATTAAACTTACTTTTAATATCCAAAGTGCGTGATGAAACCTTAATTTTTATCCTGATGTAAGTGTAGAAAAATATGTATAATAACTTATCTACATATTCATGCGATAAATTAAATAAAAAAAAAATATATATATATATATATATATATCACTTGGGCATCCCTTCCCTTTCATATCTCAACCCACTTTACCCAAGTGTAGAAATGTACAAAGACCATTGATTGGTTGTGTTGTGGGTGTGTATTATGAAGGATAAGGGTGGTGTGAGTGATGACGCAAGACCACCACTTGCTTTGATATGTTTCTTTCTCTCGCTTATGTTTGTGTGTGGACGGGATTGTGGGTTTGATTGGTTTTTAAGGAAAAGTTTGGTTAGTTTAATGGATTTTTTTAATTATTCCCAATCATCCGGATTAAAGTGAAAGATAGGGGGACACCATACGGATGCTTTGAGATTAATTTATATAAGTGTGATGTTATATGTATTAATTAATATATTAATATTAATTATATTTTTATTATTAATCTCACTCATTATATAAATTATAAATATCAAAAATATCTTAAATTATATCATATCATTAATTAATATATTCCTTAATATACTAATTAATACATATAACATTAGTCTATATATAATTATTGAGTTCTCGACTGTGTCCAAGTCAATGCCTATCTGATTGGCTTCGGTGTACTTGATCACAAAAGGACAAAAGACATGGATAATCATTTTTATTTGAAAACCAATTATATATAAACCTAGATGGATCTCATGCACACCATAACTATAATGCTACCTAATTAGCCCACAACAGTGGGATTGAAATTGTTGTGCGATGGTGGCACAATTTAAGGGACTATTATTTAGTAGTCTCATAGTAATATGCAATGTTTTTATATAATGTTTTAAATTAATTATGTAATAAAAAAATTTATAAATTGAACATACTTGTAGTTAGAAGATAAAAGATGCTCCACGTATTATGTATCGTTATTTTTTATTAACTAAAAGTACTACATAAACAATGTAATTTTCTCAATTTAAGAGTCAATACACTTCAAAACTCATATAAATTTTATAAAAATACAATAAAAACTCAAAAAGATTTATAATATTTTAACTATAGAATTTTATCTAGTTCGACCTTCCATTAGTAGTCAGTCATGAGTTCAAATTTTTTCATGAGCGTGTGAATTTTATTCCCTTTATTGTTTGGGGTTTCTCTCTTTAATTTTGATATTTTTTTTTATAGGAATGGTCTATTTTATTCGATCTTCAATATGACTATAATTTATTGAGTACATTGTAATATGACACGTTATTGTTCTTATATATAAAGACGTTAAAGATTGAGATATATAAAAATCTTGTTTTTTTTATACTTTACCCACAATAACATAGCAAGTTATATTTGATTTATTACGAAATTAATCATATAAAGCTCAACACTTTTATCATGTTATTATTAGTTAATTATGAATTTTAAATTCTTGATCTTTAGCGTTTCTCATAAAGGGAAAAAAAAAAAAAATCTCTCTAACTTTTCTTAGGAGGAAAGAAAGAATCATTTAACTTTCCTATCTATCTTTCGAGCTTGAGCAGCCTAATAAATAAGATAATAATTGTGGCCATTACAGAGTTTGTGGAAATGGGTGAACCACACCTTCATGATTAATGAGTGGTTGGGTAGCTCATGGACTGCGGGGCCTCCATGTCCATTCCATATATGGGGAACAATTTCAACAAATTAATACCCACATTACTTAAGCTTTGAACCACTAATAGAAATTGTGATTGATCTTCTTAGTAATTAATTAAATTAGGTTTTATCTCATGTCATGTTGTATCGGTGACCTAACTCCTTAGATCAGCATAGCCGACAATGCATTATTGAATGTGTTTACAGATTAGTGTAGGTCCCAGAAAAAACACTGCATGCACATCAACTTTCTAGTTAAGCAAAAGATTTTGGATTCTTGTTGATGAATCATATTCTAGCACTCCATTATACGTCTTTTGAAACTCCAATAGTGTTTCTACCTACTTTTAACTTTTCCATCTCTCTTCCCCACACAACAAAAGCACAAGAAGTTAAGAACATTACTAGCCACTCCCAAAAGATTAAGAAAATTGCTACTTTTTTTTTATTTAGAATTTTCATACTGAAACAATCATTCATTACATGAGTGATAGTTTTGATATTAGAAAGAATCTTAATAATTTTAGTTTATTTATTTTGTTTTGAGATTCATACCATATCATTCTATATATTTTTTTATGAAGACCCCTATATATTACTTTTCTTTTTATTTTTTAACTGTTTTATATGGTTAGTTTTTTTTTTATCGGCAAATGTTAGTTGTTAGATTAGCATCTATGAGAGAAAATCTCTCCACCCAAAGCAACTAAGTGATTGCACTCTCTTAATTCAACTCCCCTAAGGGGAATTGAATCCATGACTTCCTTGGGACTAAGCTCTAAAAAAAATAAGGTGGCCAACTAGGCTACACCTAGTTGGTTTATATATGACTAGTTATATGATGACACTATATTATTTGTTTTTATTATTTTTTTAATATTTTTTTTTCAAATAGCAGAAGCAATCATAAATATCCACATAGACAATGATACAAAATAAAATATAAAATATATATATATATATAACATTTTTTTATTTTTTATAGACAATATTGGCAAGAATAATGCTATACAAATAAAATTACAGAATCTTATACATATGAAGTGGCTTTTAATGTCTTAGCATTTCAAACATTGTGTCTCACATTTTTAGAAATTTCAATGAAATATCATTGTAGATAAATCTTTTATATATTAAATTCGGTCAGTAGATCATTTTTTTCAACTGGTAAACAATGTAACATGTATGAATGGCTACCCATCCCTAGTAGTTAGTCAAACGGAGCATGGAGTGGAGGAAGTTTATGTGTGACCGGTTAAAAGAATGGACAAGAAAAGTTTGGTATCCAATAATAATCCTTTAGTCATCCCCGTTCAACTTTTGAAAAGGAAAAAAAAAAATTAGAAAGTAGAAAAGGCATATGGAAAAATTATTTGATAATAAAACGTGGGGTGTGAATTTAATCTTAGAAAGATGTGGACATATTAGAATGAATCTCGACTGCCTATTTCATTTTCTAAAGATATTTTTTCAATCTCCATTAGCATTGTTGATTTTGAAAAGAGTCTAATATGTCTTTAATGATGGGCATCCAATTACATGAGAGAAGACCTATGTTTGTGAAAAGAAAAATGATATACAAGTACATTTTTTAGATACATTTTTTAAATTTAGTGATGTGTTAGGAAAATGATTGGTTAATAATTAGAGAATATTTAATTATTAACCAATTATCTTTTTGACACATCACCGGGTCTAGAAATTGGGTCTAACTTTTGGCCTTGAATTGCAATGCTCTTGTGAAAATTAGCACTCGAATTTTTTAAGAGTTTGTTTGGTATCTCCTAAATAAGTGCACTTATTTGAGTCAATCACTTCTTTATTTTTCTGCACATATTTTTTTAAAAATTTAAAAATTTACTTATTAAAATCATTCCAAACAACCACTAAATATTAACAAATGCTATCTAATATTCTACTAACATCAATGCTAAAAAATAAAAAATAAGGTTCTGATAATGTAATAATAATATGAATGATTTGAAAATGGTGTAGTCCTACAACAGTTAGGAGAAGGTTTTCCTCCAACTCATTAGGTAGGAACTGCTACAACCCAATTGATGTGGGAGCTTATGATTAGCCAATTGTTTATATAATTCAAAACCCACTTAGGCTTGGTTTGGGAAGTGAGTTGGCTTTTTGACTTTTTTGACTATTTTAGCCTGGGTTAAAAAGCTTGGTTTGGGAAGGACTTTTTGACTTTTTTAGTTTTTTTGGCTTTTTTTATGAGAGAAGAGTGTAATGATTATGGGTTAGATGTGATGTTTTGTTTGTTGTGACTAAAATAACCTATTTTATTTTTTGTGGCTAAAATAACCAAAAAAAACTCTCAAATCTTGCTTCCCAAACGGTGCCTCACTCTTATTTACACATGAAACTTTCAATCCAAGTTAAATCTTTCTCTTGCAAAATTAATATCAAGAATTGTTTTCAAACTATAACTCTTCCTTATCATTTAATATGATTGATATTCCAAATAAAACCTCTTCCTTATGATTTCCATTTGACTTTTCAAGAAAAATCTATTTTAAGAAAGAAAATAATAATAATAATAATAATAATAATAATAATAATAATACTTTGGGGAAAAAAACATTTAAAAAAAAATACTCATCTTTTTTACATTTGTTTTTTTATTTTTTTGTGGTGAAAATATCTTTTTAGTATTTATTTTCATCAAACTACTTTATAGTTAAAAAAAATCAAAAACAAATTTTGTTAGCTAAACTATAGAAAGTGAACTTTTCAAACAATTATTATGAAAAATATTATGCTAAAGTTTAGCGGCTCATATCTAGCAACCAACCAATTATAAGGTGTTACTCATTGTATACTATTGATGTATTGGAACGAATTAACTATATTATATTAATTTGGTTTCATAATTTAGAGGTAGTGAAAAGTTTGTCAAAAAAAAAAAAAAAAAAACGCTTGAAAGAATAGAAATCTTAAGCAAAACAAAGAAAGATTAATTATCTAACCTAATGTTTTCGTTCGTTGAAAAAAAATTCACCACGTAAGTTCTTCAGTATTAAGGTCAAGCCACTAAAAAATATTATTGATATATGTAAAAGTAGAATAGTACGTTAAGATTTGTTTTAGAGACTCAAGCATAATACTGGTCCTGTTTGGTAGAACTGTGGAAAAGTGCTTATAGCTTATACCTTAATAGCTTATAGTTTATAACTATGAACATAAGCTGATTTCTGACTTATAAATTAAGCTTCTCCTGCTCCACTCAAAGAATAAGTTGATTTCTGACTTACAAAAAGCTATAAGCTGTATTGTTAAGCTAAATCAAACACATCAAAATAACTTAAATTAAGCTGAAAGCTGAAATAAGCTGAAATTAAGCTGTACCAAACAGGGTCACTGTTCTTTTAGAAAGTTAAAATATATATTTTTAAATAGAGATTTATTAAAAATAAAATACTTATAAAACATGTTCTAGGATTCCTAAATCACATATTTTCTAAAATTTAAGGGTTATTTGGGATGATTTAAATAAGTGTATTTTTTGACTTTTTATGAAATATGGGTTGAATTTGGATTGGATTTGAAATGATGTGTTAAAAAAATGATGTGACTTAAATAAGATGATATGACTTACATAAAATAATGATTTTTTAATTTTTTAATTTTTTTTAAAACTTGCCAAGCATCCAACATATTAGGAAGTTTATGGAAAAGTGAATAAGCGGGAATGAGTTTTAAATTGTGTATTCCTACCTAATAGATTGGAAGAAAAACCTCTTCCCTTTAGATATGCACTACTTAATATGAAATAACCTTGTGGGACCATAGACTTCTACAAAAGGCAAAAATAAACAAATTAATAAAAAAAAAAAAATTACTTTGTAGATCCTTCTAGACCGATTAAAACGTCAAACATATTCTTACAAATTTTAAAATATAAATTAACTAATAATTAAAAAAAAAAAGCAGAAAAATATATTGATGGTTTAGCTGTTGCGAAACAAAACCTCAATCTGGTAGGTTAACGGGCAGCGGGAGGCGGACGAATCATTCTCTTGATGTGTCTTTCATTCCCATGCGAATTCTTTCTTCACTACATTGATTCTTGTGTGTGAGAGAAGGATAATTATCACATGATGAATCAAATGCTATCTACTCCTCTAATATTATATTTATCATTTTTTTCATTAAATTTTTTTTTTTTATATTTAGAACTATATAATTATTAATGGAAAAATATTAAATCAATGATCTTTATAAAAAAATAATTACAAATAAATGGTAAATTTTATAAATATTAATAATTAAAAATATAAATATAAATATAATTTTTTTTCTGTATCTACAATTATTTTTTGAAAAGTAGACTAATTTGTAATTTTGCCATTATTAATTCTCAAAACATACTCAGAAGTAATAGTCTTGTGTGGTTCAAATGGTCAACCTATGCAGAGAGAGATGCAGAGACTTTTTACAATTCCTCCTCCCCGACCACCACCACCACCTCCTCCACCATTCCTTTCCCTTATTCATTCCTTTGATTAATAATCATACATAGCCACCCACCTACCCAACCCCAACCCCAACCCCAACCCCAACCCCAACAATAAAAGTCTTCATCATTCTCTTCCCATTCCTCCTTATTCTTCCCTCCCCCCTCATTTTCCTCCTCACACTTCATTCACCTCCAAACCTTACAACAAGTTACCCTCACCACACCAGAACCCTTGTATTCTTTTTCCTTCACATCACAAACCCACATAATATTTTCACAAACATAGATGGGGTTTGACGATGATCTCTGTAATAACCCAGGCCTCGTTCTCGGTTTAGGTTTCACATCATCATCATCGGCTGCTGCTGTGGAAACTCCGTCGATGGCTGATAACCAGAGGCCGAATAAGCTCGATCATCATCATCGGTTGGCGAAGAAGGAGGCGATAAGTTTGTTCGAGCCGTCGCTGAGTTTGGGTCTCTGTGGTGGAGAGACTTATAATCAAATTCAAGAAGCTAATAAAGGTTGTAATAACGAGTCTGCTGAGTTGTTGTTGTATCGTCAAGACAGTGGTACATCGTCGTTCTCTAATGGGAGTGTTGTGAAGAGGGAGAGAGAGGTTGGGAGTGAAGAAGTAGAGATAGAGAGAGTCTCTTCAAGAGTTATAAGTGATGAAGATGATGATGGTGGTAGTGCTAATGGAAGAAAGAAACTTAGACTCAATAAAGACCAATCTGCCCTTTTAGAGGAAAGCTTCAAGCTACATAGCACTCTTAATCCTGTACTCTCTCTCTCTCTCTCGCTTTTGTTTGATTTGTTGCTTTTTGCCATTTTTGAGGAGCAAAACTGGTTGTTTTGTTGGATTTACAGAAACAGAAACAAGAACTGGCGAGGAGGTTGAATCTAAGGCCCAGACAAGTTGAAGTTTGGTTCCAGAATCGGCGTGCCAGGTTTGTGTCCTCCACCCCACTAACACTAACAATCTGTTTGGATTCTTAGATTTTAATTAGAAAAAAAAAAAAAAAACTTTTATCCGTTATTTACATGATTAAAGTGATGAGAAACAATAAAAAGCTCCAAGAAAATGACAAAAAATAATAAGAACAATTTTTTACCAAAATTATATATTTTTAATTTGATTAGTGCTACTCAAGTCTAAAATTTTCATAATATGAAATTATTCATCTAATATGAAAGTAAAAATAAAAAATATTAAAAAAACGCATATTAAGGAGTAGTAATACACAAACAAACAGAAAATATTATACAAAATTATGATGTGTTATTGCAAAAGTTTCCTTTAAAAATAAAATGTCCATCGTTATGAATATAATTTATAAATTTACCATATTTTAAAAGTAAATTTTGTATAAAATTGTTGATAATATATAGCATATTTTCAAATCGTAAAAATATCACAATCAGATTTTTTTCACCTTACAGGACAAAGCTGAAGCAAACTGAAGTGGACTGCGAGTTATTGAAGAAATGCTGTGAAACTCTAACAGATGAGAACAGAAGGCTACAAAAAGAATTACAAGAACTCAAAGCACTGAAACTGCCCCAACCCTTCTACATGCAGCTGCCAGCCGCCACCCTCAGCATGTGCCCCTCCTGCGAAAGGATTGGCTCCGCCTCCGCCGCCGCCGACACTACTTCCAAGATCAGCAGCCCATTTGCAATGGCTCCAAAGCCTCACTTCTTTAATCCCTTCACTAATCCATCAGCAGCTTGTTAAGTCATTTATTTGTAATTATTACTATTATAGAGAGCCCTCAGAGCCCTATCTTTTTTGTTGGTTAAGGGAAAATATATTGTATTTAGTGAAAAAAAAAAAAAATATATAGGGAAGTTGATTTCATAGAAAATAGAAATTTTACTAATCAATCTGATCATCCTGTTTTTATTTATATATATATATATATATAGGTGTTTGTAAATTATTAAAGAAGTATACATGTGTGAAGGGATTACTGTAGTTACTATGTTTGTGTTTAATATGTGGTACTTTATTTACTGTTGTTCACTTTCTCTCATGTTCTGTTCCTTTCATGCAGTGCCATGCTTTTCTGGTTGTACCTCTCAAAATTTCAAGCTTAATTATATTTGACGATTTGTAAAATTTTAAGTCCAAAAAAAATTGAATAGATATATTCTTATCTTCTTTGGTTAGATTATTGATATTTTTTAATGAGTTTAAAAATATTAAAATATATAATATTTTAAAATTTTGTTAATCAATACAACACTCATTAATTTCTTGATGGGATTGGCGAAAAATATAAAAATAAAAAAAAAAATCAATTTATTTTGTTGGACTAATCACACGCGACTCCTCAATACCCACTGGGGTCCCCTCAATACCCACTGGGGTCCGAAGCTTTTTCCCAATTTCTTAGCTTGTTATAAACTACAACAAAAGGGATAATCTCAGACTACCATAAAAAAAATCTACTAGATGGGACCCTAATCACCCAACTTCGGTAAATTTGATGCGTAAACTGAATGTTGAAGTATCAGTTCCATTTTCTTGTCACGTTTTCTTATAATAATATTGTAAAATAAAAGGTGTCAATATCTATACTATTATAAAGTGAACACATAATATGGTGTCGTGAAGCTTGCTTTACTCTCCTCATGCCATGTGGCAGTGTTTTTTATTTTTTTAAAAAAATTTAAACAAAGAGATGGGTAAGGCTTGAACCCATGACCATGGGTTTAAGTATGATGACTCATACCACTTAAGCTAAGTACATATTATATTATTAATTTCATTATTATTTTCTTTTATTCCTATTTATTTAATTTACACACACATCGTGTGTGCCCAACCGCTAGTAATATAAAAGTCGATGATTAAAATAAAAATAAAATTATATTAAAATTATAAATAATAAAAATAATATAATTTTTATTTATCAATAAATCAATTGCAGAAAATATGATCCTGGAATATCATCCCAAAAGGTGGAGCTTAAGTCGAAGCACACTGTGGCCCAGATCGAAGGTTAAGAAAGTGAAAAGTAAACCGATGGGAGCTATAGATAACAATTGCCTTGGACGCAATCATGATTGGACAGTATCGCCTGGTCATAAGATTTATAAATTGGATTCAGCTTGTCTCAAGGTTGGATTATTCAGTTTGGTAAATTTATTTTTGTGTATTATTTTAATAATTTGAGCCGTTAATAGGTAGAATTTATTGAATATTATATTTTTATAAAAAATTATGTTGATCGAATATCGATAACTATTTGATTGAATGGTGAAAAAATAAACAGTTGACAAAAATCTGATCCTATCAAATAGTTATTGATATCCGATCAACGTGATTTTTATAAGAATATAATGCACGACGATTTCTACACATTGAATCGTTTGAATTATCGATATTGAAACTAAAAATAGATCCATAGACTAGACTGGACGGTCTAATTTTGATCTCAAATACAAGACAAGTTAGACTCATATAAATTTGTATTGGATAATTAAAAAATATATAAAAATATGATAAATTATGATTATTAAAACATATATAAAAAATATCATAAATTATGATTGATAAGGGTCTTTTGGGAAGAAAATAAAAAGTCAACTTTTAATTTTTTATCCATTTTGAGTTATATCACCTCTCACATTTTTTACCTATAAAAAAACAAAATAAATTAAAAAAAAATCAAAAAATTAACTTTTTTGTTTTGAAAAGTTGGTAAAAAAGATTTTTGACTTTTGTAATTTTTTGACTTATTTTATAATAAAAAAACTTTTTTTCGTTTTTGACTTTTTAATAATTTTATTATATAAAAAATTAAAAACTAACTTTGAGTGTGTGCAAAAATTGAGTGCAGACAATCTTAGGTTCTGTTTGCTAAGAGTTTCGAATCATAGTTTTATCTGTTGATTTGAGTGTGTTATTTATTTTGAGCTTCCAAATCATAATTCTATACTCATTTCTCAAAACTCAATTCAAAATATAATCATTACTTTTCAAAACTTATAACTAAACACATAATTCAAAACTCTTTTCAAAACTCAATTCAAATCAATATTTTAATTTTGTTAAGATTTTAAATATTTTAATATTTAAATATGTTATGATTTTTTTAATTTTTTAATTTTTGAATATTTTTAAATATTTTAATTTCAAAATATTACGATTTTAATTTTTAAAAATTTAAAATATTTTATAAAAATAAATTCAAACTCCATTTTATAATTTTTTTTAAATATTTTAACTTTATTGTTATGTATTTGGTTACGATTTGAGTGTAAAGTTGTGAAAATAATATAGAGTTTCGATTTATGTGTTTAGTTATGAGTTTTAAAAATAATTTTTTAATTTAGTTTTGTTTTATGTGTTTGGTTACGATTTGAGTATAGCGTTGTTTTTAAATTTAAAATATTAACATTTTAAATTATTTAAATTTTTTGAATATTTAAATTTTTACGATTTAATTTTTTTGAATATTTATTTTAATTTTTTACTTATTAAATTTTTTAGATTATTTAAATATTTATTATTTAATTTTTTTGAATATTTATTTTGAAAAAAATTATTTCTTTTGTAACATTTTCAATTAAAAAATTGAGTAATGTTATTTTCTATTAACAATAAATTTTTTTAATTGAATTTTAAAAAGAGTTTGGTTAGGAGTGTTGATCAGAATTTTTTTTGTTATGAGTTATAACAATTTGAATTAAGTTTTGAAAACTCTTTCCAAAACTCATAGCCAAACAAATTTTCTTACTTCACGTGTCAAATCAAACTTTAAAAACTCAATTTAACACTCTATTCAAAAATCATAACCAAACAAATTTTTTACACTCAAATCATAATTCCACAACTCACAAACTCAAAATACAACTCATACTCTCAAATTATATTTATAAAACTCTACCAAACGCAACCTTAATCTTTCATATTGATAGATATATATACATACATAATATAACATATATATATATATATATACTCACAGTTGCTATGTGTAAATATATATACATACATTATATATAATATATATCTAAGTAAATTGAACTTCTTTTATTTACATACGTCAAGGAAATTTTTTTTTTTTTAAAGTATGGATTATCAATTTTCGAATCTCTGAGATTAAAATATTATGATTAAAAAATAATAATTTTATGATAAGAAATATATGATTTTATGGCCCAAAATAATATTTAGAAAATGAAGAGAAAATGCCCGAAATAAATAGTATTTAGAAAATGAGGAAAAATAGGTCCAAAAATAAATTTTAAAAGAAAAAAATTCAATTCACAAACCTCCCACAACTACCCACATATCTACGAACCCTATCCACATAACCCATAACATAAACTGCGGGCGATTGCGGATTTAATTTTTCGTAAATCACAAATATACGGATGGATCTAAACCGTAAATCGAACCATTCAAAACTAATCCGCAAGCACTTCTACTACTAGTAACCACTTTATACTGATAATAATTACAACTTTGTTTTTTATATTTTATTAAATTGATAATTTTTTTTATTAACCACACTCACACGTTGATACGTACCCTACATTTAAAGGGAAATTATTCAATATTTTTGGAATATTACGTATTCATACTTTTTAACCAATCATTATTTAATATGCCCTCTCATATTCTTTAATCATCCAACACAATATCTCACCTACCTACCTTCTTTACCAATCACAATATTATAAAATATCACGTACTTATTGTTGGCTTTTTTTGGCTTTCGAAGGTTATTATTTTAATTTTGAGCATGCCAGTAAGGATCAATCAGTCCTTACAAAATATTAATTGCCAACCAATTATCAGGCGATTGTGCTTTAGTTTTTTTAGCCTCAATGAAGAAAACTTTTACTGGTGGCTTTGTTTAGAAGAATTAAGCAAACAGTGATTAAATGAAGAACAATTGTAACATTTCATTAAGTAAAATGGAAGACTTACAAAGATCCAAATCAGCCTCGTAGAGGTTTACAGCAACAAACTACTTGAAACTACTCCTATGAACGAAGTGCAGTGCAAAAATTTGAAGTACAGAAATGTAAAGAGCAAGTAATATAAAAACTGGAAGGAAAATAAAGTAGATAAACCTGGTTTTTTGGATCTGAGTCTGGGTGCTCTTTTTGGGACCTTCTCTGCTATTTATACTTCTCAATGATAACTGTCGAAATGAACTTCTAACCGTCGAATCATCCTTCCATGATTGCTAATCATGTTTCCTCACAGTTAGCTTCACTACGCCATGTCTACAGTTAAGGTTTCCTCTTGATTTTTGAATTTAAATATGAGCAACCGTTAAAGTCACGTCATCTTGTACCTCTGTGTGATTACGATTGAAGATTTGAATTGTCTTCCCATATCGCCCTCATCCTGCCACATGTTGAATTGTGATTGGCTTGTACAAAATATGTAGCCAACATTACCCCCCGCACTAATATACCCAATACTTGGTGATATTAGTAGATCAAGGTATTTTACCCACGTCTTAGAACGTGCATGGGCTTTGCACTTTTCAGAAATGCAACCGTCATTTATCAATGAAACATTTGTATTAAATTCTCTTCTATCCTTTGATCATCCCCATTATCTCAGTATTCGAAAAGACCGGTACATCTTTCATGGCCAAGCAAGTCTTTTCTTATGTTGATCAAGCATACGAAGAGTTATTTGATAATGTTGTTCGTCATCGAAAAAACCTTCATGCATTGATTAGCCACCTTTATCCGTTTCCATTTATACAAGTTATGAAAGCTTTCGCAAATCATCGACCTTCGAACCAAGAACCTACTGCTTACGATTCTTTGGAACACAAATTTGAGACCATGGATATCGGAAGCTCTTCTTCTGCAACAAAGCCATCCGCATGGGACGAAGCTGCTGCTGCTTCTTCTTCTTCTTATACGACCTCCGGTTAGGGAGCTTGGCCTACCCCTACTCATCCTCAGACGAAGGAATACATTCATCATCGTTTCCCTGAATTCGATGACCTTCTTGAAGTCCCCTATTCCAAACGCAATTCTGTAGTATACCCATATGTTCCTATTATCCGTAGACATAGTCTTAAAGACAACCTGCTTTCAGCATGGTATATTTCTACCTTGCCATCTCGGATGGTTCAAAGTGTCCCACGTCCTGATGAAGTTTTAGGGACCAGTCCTGCGCTTTTAGCCAAAAAAACAAAACTTTATACCTCTGATTGGCTAGAATGTGTGGCCAGACCTGAATTTCTAGATTCGCCCAGGGAACCTCTGACTACTCCTCATCTGTCTTCTAATCCAAATTGGATTGATGAGTTGAGGCTCACTCTCTCTGAGAGCTAATCTTTCCCCCCCTAACGGGTCCTAGTGCCTCCAACGCCTTATCAGCAATTCAGGGCTCAGATCTTGCTTGTTGCCTTTTTTCATTTATCTTTTGAAGTCTTTCGAAATGACATTCCCCACAAAAACTTTCTATGGGCTTATGACATTATGTCTTGAAGTCATCTTCTCAACCCTATGGCCCAAATAGAGCTTTATACCTTTTTAGACCAACTTTCTCTCATGCTCAACTGGCACTTCCATGCTTCCATTACCAGTGAAGTTCTAGATTAAGCCATTTCTGCTCGAATCCAGGTTCAGTATGAGGCAGAGAACCTCCTTGATGAATATAAAGCCTTCAAGAGCTAAGATTCTGAGTATGGGGAGGATGTTGCTATGAACGAAGTGCATGAAGAAGAAGAGATGGACGCCACAGATAAAGCTCTAAAACAGATAGAATTCGAAGTGAAGGCCCAACAACTCTCTTCTCAATTAAGGGCTTACCAATTAGATAAACCAAACCTCGACAAGATAGAGGATAGAGTAGGAAAAAAGTATTCATTTATTGAATTTTGTTGGACTAAATTCCATGACCTTGTAACTTTCTCCATTCCATATTTCTACGAAATTGAGAA
Organism: Camellia sinensis; assembly: GCF_055761805.1. Lineage (NCBI taxonomy): Eukaryota > Viridiplantae > Streptophyta > Magnoliopsida > Ericales > Theaceae > Camellia > Camellia sinensis. Next base: position 209,983,477 of record NC_138961.1, on the reverse strand, counting down.
TGTAATCAAATGAATCCTAGTGTAAACAACACTTATCAATAGAACTGGGCTTTTTAAATTTCATTTATCAGATTCTGATTTACCACTCCAATTGTAAACTGCATGGTTGATGAGCTTTGACTCCATCCTTACTTAAACTCTTCCAAAATGTGAAATATTCTTTTTTGAGAAAACAATTATTGCCTTACATACCGATTCTAAGACTAACATAATTCTTCAGCTATCAGTTTCGAATTAACCAACTTTGCCCTTTGAAACTTGATTTGATCATATTCAATTCCCTAATATATGGTTAATACGATCAAGTAATTTCAAATCAACTAATTTTTGTTTCAAACAAACAGTCTATATTTTCTAAAATATGAAAACCTCCTTTAAAGACTGCACTGTTTTATTCTAAAGAAGTGATTTCTTCCGTATACTAGCAAACCAACTATCGGTTTGAAACTTAGAACAAACAATTTCTAACCTTAAGGTATTTCAAGTTTTGCTTCGAAGAATTATACTCTAATCAAGAAACCTAAAAACAGGTCTTTAATCCTTTTGAAGTAAACAAATACCTGAGCATTCTTACATCCTTAGGTGTGGAATGTGCTTCGAAGTAGACTTCCTGCTTTCGAAGCCGTTTGTTATTTGATTTTGGCGCCAAAACTTGGCTTCGAAGCCAAATATTTTATTTCGAAGCTGTTATAGTATTTGAGATACATTTCCCTCCCAAATTATCACCATTGAGGGGAACCTTTTGTATCCGTACTTTTAACACTTCTTTATGAATTCAACCCACTTAAAACGATTGGGTATATTTTTCAAACATAAATGTTTAAAAACCCTTTTTATTTCGTGCTTTGAATTCACTCGTTTGCCTAACACACAAACCCTTCATCTCTACTGACCCTCTATTCCTTGCTATTCGTTACCAATGGAGTCTTCTTCCTTGAAAGTACTAACTGGCGAACGTATAAGCCCAACAATGGCTTTGAAAAGATGTATTAAGTAAGAAATTGTTAAATTCAAAGCTGATGGATCGAGTGCCATAGACAGACGCCTCTTTGTCTCTTGCCATAGCAAAAAACAAGAATATTTCTTAGGTTCTATCTTTCGAGAGGTTCCCGCCCAACTTCCTTCTTTGTACCCTCGTTTGGAAGACCATTTTATTCTCTATGAAGGGGGGGCTTAACTGGAGAAATTGGAGGATGAACTGACCTCATCGTTGCTGGCCAACATTGAGGGCTGAGTGGGAGGAATGGTATGACAGGGTCGTGCCTGTAAGAGAATGGGACCTACAACAGCTCTGTATTCTCGACGCCCTTCATCTTTCCAGGTTTATCATTCCTAAAGACCCTTTTTTGATTCATGCCACGCTTTGCTTTTGGAATATGGCCTTTAACTTTTTTCAGTTTCGGTGTGGTAAGATGGCCCCCACCGTTCTTGATATCTACCATCTCTTAGGGCTTTCACCATTCGGTACCCCTTTTACACCCAGCTATCCAGTCCTTTTGGTTAAATTTTCCCTCACACCTTTGAATTCTTCATTCAGTGACTTCGTAAAGGCTGAAAATAAAAAGGAGGGCCCTGTGAGTGATCGAGAACACTTTTCCTTTATTTTATATTGGTTGTGTAAATTTCTCTTTTGTGCATCATCTCAACGAATCATGCCTGAGTTTGTCCCACTTGCAAAGGCCCTTGTTTTGAAGAAACGAATAGCTTTGGCCTCTTACCTTTTAGGCCATGTCTATAGAGCCTGCTCCCAATTTTGTGAAAGACCTCTTGATATCAACCAGGGAGGTCCCCTCTGGGTGCTTCAACTCTGGCTCTTTGCATACTTTACTGATCTGCATCCTAAGTGCTTGAAGTTCTCAGTTCAAGACCCTAGCACTTATGGAGAAAAGTATGCTAGAATTTCCATTTATCCTACTTCTTTTGCCTATTATCTTACCTTTTTTCATCAGCTTCCTGTTTCCCCAGTTGCCACTTTCTTTTACCCCTTTGATGCTAATAAAGGATCAACTTGGCAAAAAACATTCTTGGATGATAGAGAGTGTTCCATCCCATCGTATAAAGATATGCGGGCCTCTATTTTGTTGCCGAGGGAACTTTTCATTGGTACTTTAAACCCTCAAGCTTATAAGTGTATATCTGAGGTATACTGCCCTTCCCAGTTTGCCAAGCAATTTGGGCTTACCTAAGGAATTCCCATTCCACTCTACAGTCTCTCGAATATCCATCTCACAGCCAGAGACCTGAGAGTACCCAAATCTAAACTAGAGAAGGCAACATTTAAACTGCTGAAAGACTTGAGTGAGTTTAAATTAACTCTCTTCCTTCCCTTTGGCTCAGCTTTAAAAAGATTTCAAAATTGGTAAACAGCTAATATGAAGGTGCATCTAGCAATACATCCTCATGATTTATTAATAGGGCTAGGTGTGCCTTCTAAGACTAAATCAAAAGAAACTGGGACCATCCCCTTTCCTTCTACAACTACCAAGACTATTCCTGCAATCTCACCCCCTCCTTCCAGAGTTACCAGAGCTACCTCGAAAAAGGGTATGCATTTTTAGGTTTCCTTTCTTTCAAAATTTTCTATTTGTTTTCTTCATATTCATACTACTTGGTGTAGGGTCTCCACAATAAAAATCTCTCAAGAGAGCTGAAGCTCTAGCTATTCTCAAGGATAAACATCAGCAGAGAAAGAAGAGAAAACTAATACTCACTCCTGAGGAATCTGAGTCCCAGATTGAAAAGAAAGAGACAGAGAAAGAACAAGAAATACCACTATAGAGAAAGAAGATAACCGTCTCTCCTTTTGGCTTGGTCGAAAACCCTACTCATGAGGCAACTGTCAAAGCAGTAGAGAAGGAACACTCTAAAGAAATAATTGCTTTCTAGAGGGCTGAAAAAAGGCGACAGCAACAACTATTAAGGGATGAAGCAGCTGCTACTGATACAATCCAAAGGGAAACTGCGAGAAGGCAACACACTGCTGAGCATTATTCCCTTCGTAGTTCTCCCATCATTGCCACCACCTCTGAAACTAGTAATTTCCTTTCGTGTCTTCACTTTTTTTTCTCAAATTCTTGATACTAGGACTTAACATTGTTTTGTATTTCTTCTTTTGCATCAACAACTACTTTGCCTTCTCCTTCAATAAGGATTCCTTCAGTTTCAACTGAAGTTGAACAACCTCAAAATGTGGAGCCAATTCAAACAATACTCCCACTTCCTGGCCCTATATTTTCCATACCTTTCTTGAGGCCAAGCATTCCTGCATCCCTATCCTTTGGCTTGACTCCATACTTTCCTCACCTATCTTTCAACTCTGCCCAATTTGCTCTCTCTTTAAGCCTTGCTGCTCCTTCCCCTCCTAAGGAAATTCCAGCTATTACATCATCTCCAGTGATAGCTAATTTCCATAGAGAAGACATTGGTGGCTCTCCAATTTCTTGTCCATTATCTTTGCCTAGCTCCAGTCCCTTTTCTCTTGACCTACTAGTAGCCAAAACTATAGAGACTGCTAGGGATACTTCACATTCTTCTCCTATTCCTATGCAGCCATTTCTTCCTTCTACTAGAGTTCTTTCTGCACCTTCTATGTCAATGGATGAGGTGTACATCTTCGAAACTAGGCTAGCTAGTCTCTTTGACGTACCTTCCACCTCTCCAACAGCTAGCAATGAAACTGAGCCATTAGTCCTAGCTGATTCTCTACTAGAAATTTTTGAGAGCTCTTCATCTAGTGGTAGGACTTCCTTGCCTTCAATAGACTTAGACAGTTGTTGGAAGCTACTGACATCCTTCTCAAGGATTCCTTTCGAAGCCTTACAAAGGCCTATAAACAAGAATGGCTTCCAACAAAACTGTTTCAAGTCATTTATCTCAGGCGGCAGCCACCATTGATTTTTACATCAACATCGGCCATGTTGCCAAGGCTGCAGAGGGGAAATTGCTGAGAGACCAAAGTTTTGTTTCCAAAATACATACTGAAGTGTCAGAACTGAAAGAACAACATTCCTCTATCTCCTAATTTCGAGCTCAACGATTGGAGAACAAAGCTCAACTTGAAGAAGAGTTATCAGTAGTCAACCAAGCTTTAGATCGAACTGCCACCAAGCTACAAATCACTAATCAAGGATTGACTGATTGAAAGCAGGAGATGGGTACAACCATTCAGTTGTTCACATCCCTTAAGAGTAGAGAATCTATTGTAAAGGAAAGGAACAACTGAAACATTGTACTGACTTTTGGGCCAATCTATGGCTACATGTATTCAACTCATTATGAAATAAAATCCTTATTTATTATTTGAGTATTTTCATGTTCTTTTCATTTAGCACCTAATTTATTCTTTGTGTTTTCCACACGGTTGGATAATAAGTCTTAAAATATCTGTCATTAATCTTCTTGGGATGTACATATCCATTCAAAATTTTCAAATGATATGCTCTCAAAGGCAAGACTCTATGAACTTGATATGGTCCTTCCCAGTTAGGTGACCATTTCCAAACTTGTGACTTTTAATCCCTATTGGAAGTATTGTCTTCCATACCAAATCACTTTCATCAAAGCTAATGTGCTTGGCTTTTTTATTATAGTTTTTGGTTACTTTCTTCTTTTGGAAAAGAATGCTATTTAATGCTAGAATTCTACCTTCATCTATACTTTCTAATTCCAAGCACATACTCTAATGGTACTGCTCAAGATTTAACTGATCCTGGCATCTCACCCTTAAAGACTTAACATTAATTTTCACAGGTAGCACTGCATGTTGCCCATATACTAAAGCATAAGGAGCGATTCCTGTACTTGATCTTGAAGAAGTCCTATAAGCCCATAATACATCCAACAACAAGTTATGTCAATCCTTGGGATTGTCTTCCACAACTTTCTGTATTCCTTTCTTCAAAGACTTATTGGATGATTTTGACTGACCGTTGGCTTGTGCATAATAGGGGGTAGAATTAACAAGGCTAATTCCAAACTCTGCCACAAAAGACTTTACCATTTTCCCATCAAATACAGTCCCATTATCACCAGTTATAGTCTGTGGGATGCCAAATCTGTGGATTAGATCTTTAATGAATCCAATAACTTCGATCTGGTCTACAGCCTTATATGGCTTAGCTTCGACCCATTTAGTGAAGTAATATGTGGCCACTAAGATGAAACAATGATGCTTCGAAGAGGGTGGATGTATTTTCCCTATCATATCCATAGCTTATCCTCTAAACGGCTAAGGCTTCATGACCGCATGCAGATCAGTTATGGGTACATGTCTTATTGTGTCATGCTTTTGGCATGCCTAACAGCCTCTAGCATATTCTATGCAATCCTTAAGGATGGTTGGCCAATAGTAAGAATGTCTTCGAAGCAGCCATCTCATCTTCACACCAGGCTAATGAGCACCACAGATGCCTTCATGAACCTCAACCATAGCTGTCAATGCTTCCTTTGGGCCTAAACATTCCAATAATAACCCATCTGCCCTCCTTTTGTAGAGAGCATTACCATACATTATGTATTGCATAGATTGCAATTTAATTTTTGTATTGCCTTTCGAATATGGGCCAGCTAGATACTGCATTATCAGATGCCTCCAATCTTGTTCTTGTAAGTCAGTATGATTGACTTCTAAGACTATATTCCTTTTATTCAAGGGTGATATTACTTTTTGATATGTTGTTTGGCTTATGTTCCTTTGAGTGTTATCCCTTCTCTTAAAATTTGAAACTTTTTGAGCAACATCATTAGTTTTATTATTCAAGAATCTTGGGACATGAGTTACATTTGCTATCTGAAATTGAGAAAGCAAATGTTATGCAACAACAAAGTATGGCAACATGCTTACACTTTGACATTTGAAGATTCCTTTCACCTGGTTAACCACCAATTGAGAATCTCCAAATATATCAATTGCATGAGCTTGTAATCCAATAAGTAGTTCCAGTCCCATTATTAAAGCTTCATATTTAGTTTGATTATTGAAACAAGTAGTTTCATCCACTCTGAAACCATGTGTGGTTTCTACCTCTTGTGGTAACTTAATCACCACACCAATTCCAGTTAGACCATTGGCTTTTGATCCATTGAACCATGAACCACAGTTGCCATGGTTCAACACTAACCATACCAAGTTCTATTATCTCTTGGCTTTCCATTTGACATGGATGGTCTGCCAAGAAATTAGTTAAAACTTGTCTTTTTACTGCCTTTTGGGAAACATATTCTAGATGAAATTCTGATAAGGTTAGTATCCATTTGTCAATTCTTCCTCTCAACATAGGTCTAGATAACATATATTTAACCAAATCTGTGGTTATAATTACCAAGACAGTTGTAGGCAAAATATAGTATCTTAGTTTCATTGCAACAAAATACAATGCAAAGCACAACTTTTCTACAGCTGAATATTTACATTCACAAGAATTTAGAAACCTACTAAGGTAATAAACTGCTTGCTCTTTGCCTTATTCATTGTCTTGGACTAAGAAAACTTCCAGTGAATCTTCTGCTGCAGCTATATACAACTTCAAGGGCTTATCACCCTTTGGTGACATCAGTACTGAAGGGTTGGCCAAGTAGGCTTTGATTCCTTCGAAAGCAGTTTGATGCTCTGCTGTCCACACAAATTCCTCTTCATCTTTCAACCTTAATAAGGAAGAAAATGCTTTAGTTTTCCCTGCAGTATTAGAAATAAATCTTTGAAGAAAATTAACCTGCCCAAGGAATTTTTGTACTTCTTTCTTACTTGATGGAGGTCTGGCTTCAATGATAGCTTTGGCTTTGTTTTGATCAATCTATATTCCCTTTTTGTGTACTACATAGCCCAAAAAGTTTCCAACTGATACGCCAAAAGCACATTTGAGAGGATTCAGTTTCAACTTGAACTTTCTCATTCTTTCAAAAGCTACTTCTAAGTGAAACAAATGTTCCTCCATGGATTGGGACTTTACTACAATATCATCAATATAACACTCTCAATATCCTCCAATGAGGTCATAAAAGATAGTGTTCATCGCCCGTTGATATGTAGCCCCAGCATTCTTCAGACCAAATGACATTTTAACCCATTCGAAGGTGCCAATGTTCCCAAGACATCTGAATGCTGTCTTGTGGATATCCTCTTCTGCAATGCAGATTTGGTTATAACCAGAGTGCCCATCCATCATTGATAAAATCTTGTGCCCTGTTGAACTATCCACCAATAAATCTACTATAGGCATGGGGTACTCAACTTTTGGAGTTGTTAAATTCAGGTTCCTGAAATCGATGCATACCCTCATTTTACCATTCTTCTTAACTACAGGCACAATATTGGATAGCCATTCAACATACCTGGCTGTCCTAATAAAGCCTGCCTTGAGGAGCCTGAGAATTTCCTCATTGACTTTCTGAATCACTTCAGGACTCATCTTTCTTGGTTTTTGCTTGTATGGCTTGAAATTAGGCCTCATAGGGAGCCTATGTTCTACTAATGACCTATCCAATCCTGGTAGTTCATTATAAGACCATGCAAAACAATCTTTATATCTCTTCAAGACTACCAACAACTGGTCCCTATCAAGAGCATTTAACCAAGCACTAATGTAGGTGGGTTGCTGTGTAGAACCTTCCCCTAGGTTAACTTCTTCTAAGGGGTCTTGTATCTGAGAACTCACTGATGCTCCTTTTTTGATTCCTTCTGACTTCGAAGCAATCTCCTTGCTTTGTCCTGCTCCCAATTTCTTTGATTCAACATCTTTACCCTCCTCCTCATAGACAAAGTCTGTCCATAAGGCTTATTCCTCCTGTATCTTCTGGACTTTTGCTTCAATGTTCAAAGCACAATATTTATCCAAGACCAAAAATCTGACCTGTTGCTACTCCTACTTGCAACCAATTATCATGGCTTCTTTTTCTTACTCTTGCACCTTCTAGAATATTGATTTTGCATCCAATACTAAGAACTTAATTAAAGCGAAAGATCTGAACTCTTGGATTTCATCTCTTTGCCTACAACCAGGTGTAGACACCCAATTTTTGACCGTCCTCAAGACTTGGACGTCATCGTTTGAACACTCGATGATCATCTATCCTCGTGTTCGTTTTGAGTTTCCAGAGGTCTCAACCACGCGCCTTGCCTCAAGATCTCTCAACTTGACTGTTTTGTGTTTGGTTGTGGACCAAGCACTTGTGTTTTTGCTTTTAAGGGAAGAGGGTGGCTTTTTTTGCCATACCCTCAATCCACCGGCCAAGGCTTGAGGCCATCGGCCCTGTTTTCTTGCCATCGGCCAAAAGTATTGGCCGATCGGCACTTTATTTGGTCGGCCGGCACTTATGTTGGTCGATCAGTCATTTTTGGTGGCCGAACCCTTTTCATCTAATTTATGCAGATATTCTGTGCCAGCTGGTGCAGCTGGCATCCACAATTCACCCCCTCCATACACGTGTATGGAGGGATTTGAGCCTTGCTTAGCTTCTCCAAGAAGCTTTACAAAATTAGATTTCTATAAAAGGAGAGCCTCCTCTCCCTTTCCAGGGGTTCCAGAAATCTGATATACAAGTGAGATAAATCTCTCTCTCTCTATATCTCCCTCTCTCTAGATTTGTGTGTGTGTTTGAGCTCAAAAGTGTGTTTTGTTCTTACTATTGCACACAAACACCTAGAGTTACACCATCCTTGCGTGCTGAGGTACTAGGAGGTTGATTTTAAGGTTCTTGAGCTGGTTTTGATCAGAGAGAGTTGCTGGTCTTGTGTTCTTGAAGTTGTTCTTCAAAGGTGAGATTCTAAACTTTAGATACTCCATTCTTGCTTAAGCTTATACACATACTTCTATATTGTTTCAAGCTTGACTCTAAACTACAAAAAGTTCTAATTTTGTATGCTTGTTATGGTTGCTTAAGGTCACTTTTTGGTTGGGGGTTGTCTACCCCCTCTTAGGCCTTGTTTGACCTTGTTTTGTGCCTTTACTTTTGAGATTTGGGATCATCTTATTTTGACCTTCCCACCACTGAAATCCAGAAGATTTTCAGTGGTGGAGAAGTGGTTTTGGAGTCTTGTATAGGAGGGGGACACCCCCCTCTCCTTATGTCTCATATGCTTGTGTTGTTGGCTTACAAGAGTAGCATGTTTACTTAGCATGTCTTGGTTCTATTTCAACACTTTTTAGTGGCTTTTAGGACCTGCCTTAACTCTATTCCATGTTGGTTTGATGGTATCTTGAATGCTTCACATACTTGTAGAGTAATCTTGCATGTTTGCATAACATGCATCTTGTGTTTAGACCACTATCCTTGCATGTTTTGGCTCGACTCCAATGAGCTTTCCCTCATGTTTTACCATGATTAAACTCTGTTTGGTGTTGTCTTGGTCATGCATGCATTGTTTTGTATAGCCTTGGTTCATTCTAGCTTGTAAGTTTTGTGCCTTGAGTTCATTAGCATATGTTACTTGAAGTATTTTCATGATTTGGCATCATGTGAAATGTGATTTCAGTCCATGTTTCATGGTCACACACTTGCATTTATCACCTATTCCATGCTTTGGATAGCTTGTGTTTCATGCCTTAAGAATAGGTCATTATGCATGCCATCATACTTAGGCCTTTGGAACGCCATCTAAGTGGGTTTTGGGGCTCATTCTAACATGCCATAACTCTGATTTTATTGGCCTAAGTCATGCCATGCTTGGTTGTAATAGGTGTAGTGCAATTGCCCCTTTTGGCCTTGTATACGTCTTGTTTTGTGCTCACCTTTCTAGCATGTTTTGGCCTCATGCCATGCATGTTGTAGCTTGTTTTGGATTGCCTTGGAATTGTTTTGGGTCCCCTTGGTCCTTTGGGGCTTGGTTGATATGGCCATGGTTCAAGTACCTTGGCTAGCTTTGAACTTAAAGTCCATTAGCATGCCTTGCTTGTGTTATGTGTTTGATTTGGCATCACTCTTAACATAATTTCAGAGCTTATGGTGTCACTCTACTACCATGATTGTCACCCCTCGCTCATGTTTGGGTGTTGTGACCTTAAGCCTTAACTCTTGGACCATTGCATGTGCATGCTCATTGTGCATTTCATTCTATCACTTCATCATTTTGGCCACTGTTTTGGTGTGGCTGAGGCCTATCCATCTTCAGTGTAAGTCCATGGATCATGCGGTTTGTGTATTGTTGTATGCCTATCGTATTGCATGTTGTTGCATACTTATTGTTGGTATCATTGTTGCATGCTTATCACATTGTATGTTTGCATATCGAGGATGCATAGTAGTATTACATATTTACTGCATACCATGTTGTTTACATGTTACGTTGCATTGCAAGGCATTTGTCATGCTCATGTTACATCGCCTTGCATTTCCATATTGCATTGTACTTGGTTGCATGCATTGCATTGTGTTTGGTTTGGGTGTCAAACCAAACACGAGGAGCGAGGAACGTTCGTGCTTGAAATGACGAAACGTGCCTCAATCCTTAGTCGCCGACGCTCTTGATCCAACATGATAGAGTGTAAGGCTTTCATGTGTTTTGTGCATTCATTCTATATTCATTTGCACACTTGGCTCCTTTGGCCATCATGCATTGAAATGCGTGATTGATGGCCCGAGGGTCGAGAACCATACTCCCTTGAGTTCATGGCATAATAGGGAGGGTGTTTGTGCACACATTGCTTTGAAAATGCATTGCCATGATCTGTTTACCCTCTACTGCAGCAAAATAACATTCCGCAGGAAGAGATGGCTGGCCGGCCATCTTTAGTGCCGGTCGGCTACAAATTTATGACCGAGGGCCCCATTATTGGTTGATGATCAGTTCCCCTTGGTCGATGGCCTTTCCACTTGGTTGATGGCCTCTCACAGTATCCAGAAGGTGATTTAGAAGCATCCTTGAGACTTGCACAGTTTTCAGAGGTGCAGAGCAGTGTAAACAGAGGTAGCATGAGGATGACGATAGATTTCCGAACGGAGCTGAGCATGCATGCATTTGTCCCTCTTTTCGAGGCCTCTTTACCGCTTTAGTAGCTTAATTAATCTGTTTAATTAGTTAAGTGTTGTGTAATAATTAATTAGCTAATTAGTTAGTTAATTAGTCAGTTTGTATTATTCATTCGAACCCTCCATCGAGAGGGCGAATTTTGTAATAAGTATGCGTGAGTGTGTGAATGTCTTCTAACCCCACGTCTTTCTCACTTTTACTTACTTGCTTTTGATGGTTAGTTTAGGGCATATTTCAATTAGCAGCCTTATGCTTCGCATGTTTGCATTCATTCATTTGTCTTGCATGCACCGGGCTCGGCGCATCATACTAACTGCATTGTATTTCAATTCAAAGTTGAATACATGTATCAACTGTTGCATTTCATATGTCATCTTAGAATAGCCGAGCCTATCTTAGTTGCATTCTTGCATGTGTTGCATTAGCCATCTTAAACATAAACTAGGATCATGCATTGATTACTAACTAGTTGTTGTTTTGGCTTGGAGTACAAGGTAAGCTTTTATGCTTTAGCATCTTGCATGAGTGTGAGTGTTAACATGACCGCATGCTTACCATGAGGCTAACTGCTTATATGATAAAACTACGTGAATGCCCGTGGGTGAAGGTTAAATTACTTGAATTGGAAGAATTCATTGAAATGCGGGTTTTAAGCTCACTTGATTGTGGCAAAATCATGTTTTCTTAAGCCCACATGAGGGTGACAAATCCACGTCTTAGCCTACTTGCGAGTAGCACCTTCAAACCATTTTCAAACAGACACGAGATGTTTTGTTCCAACTTAGGCGATCTAGTCTATACTTGTGTGTTGTGCACATCACATAGTAAATTCTAGCTAATAACCGGAATAAGAACACATGTGTTTTCAAAAACAAGATATCATGTTTAGTAGTGGCCGATCTTTGATCGGGCGAGCGGGGGTGCTCATAGATGACCTTCCTCAATCGTACCCAAGTTCTCGAGCCGAGGCAACTTTGGTGATAACGGACACGTGGCCTTAGGCACGAGTCAGGGTTTCCTAAATTTCCCCAAAATAAATATTTAGGTGGCGACTCTGTATCTGGCAAAACAGTCCATGTTTGGCACTTCTTTCTTAAAAATCAGTTTTTCAAAACGATTTGCCGGATTTGGACTCTTTGGTGATTTATCAGTCTCGCATTGCACTTTGCGGGATTAGATTCAGAACCGTGACATTTGAGTCCGAACTGTAGCACAGCATAAAGCCCTTGGGGCGCGTTTACACCAAGCATCATTGTCATACAAAGAGGAAGGCACACATTTATTGGTGTGAATCTAATCCTTTCCAAGTAGAGTATTATACCTAGCATTGTTGTCAATAACGAAGAATGCCGTCATGCAGTCTCTGGTTCCCACACTCAGGTTGATGGGCAAAATGCCTTGAGCCATCTGTCTGTCTCCAGTGAAACCAGCAATGGTTGTACTGGTTGGGATTAGTCTGGCGTTCCTCTTTTCTAGTTTCTTTAAAGAAGATTTCAGAAGTAGGTTTACTGCTGCCCCATTATCCACCAATACCCCGGTTCATCTGTATCTCATTGAAGAAGGCCTTGATATACAAGGGTTTGACATGTTGTGTCATAGATATCGTGGGACACTCAAAAGGGTATGAGAGGTTAATACTCACCTCTTCCTCACTCTCATCTCCAATTTCCATTAGTGTGGCCCCTTCAGATTCGTTTTGCACCATACTCACTTGTGAGTCTTCACTAGAAACTAGAATTGGGTCAATCTCCTGACCTTGGTTATCATCTTCAGCTTGAAACTCCTGTGGTAGTATATGCACCATATTCACTGACATAGGAGGAAACGAGCCAAATTGGACTACTGGCTGTACCTGTTTCTTTTCCTGGCCAACTTGTTCAATTACTTCAGAAGTATCTTGCATGCTACATTCTGGCATTTCATTACTAATAACCTCCTTCGAATGGTCTGTTTTTGCTGGTTTTTCGATCAAAAATGTCTGTTCAGCATTGAAGGCTTCAAACATTTCTTCCTCAACCATCTCATTCCTTTGGCCTCTGCCAACTTCTCCCTCTGTCTCACTATCACTTTCCATCAAAGCCTTTTCCAATCCTGCCAAATAGGATCTTTCTTTGGCTTTCAGTTCGGAATGAACTTTGGCTAATTGCTCTCCCCTGTAACTCCTTTTGTCTTGAGGAGTTGAGTTTAGACTATGATCTGACTTTGGACTTTTCTTTCCTTCTGTCTGGCTCTTTGATTGGACCAATGAAGAACTTTCTCCAATTTCTTTCAGATCTCTCTAGTACTGAGTGTACCTTCATTGGATCTTCCTCCTTTGGGACTTAGAAATCACTAAGATCGTATTTGGTTCCTTTGTTTTTGGATGCTTAAGTAACACCCAATTATTTGGAGCCACCAAAGGAGGTTTAACCATCCTACCTTGGTCACTAACAACATTTCTTTGAGTAGACATTTCCCTAGGTTTGTTCTTCATGACAAACCAATCTGGAACTCCAGGTACCCATGAACCCACTAGTCTAGTTGTTGAACTGTCTCTTTCTTCTTGTGAAGCCAGCTTCGAAGCTGGCAGTGAAGGCCACTACTTGACCCTAACTACCTATTTTGGGCCTAATTCAAGCCTTCCATGAAGGTAGCCACTTTCCCTTTTGTGTGAGGCTGGTCTAGGCGTCTTTGGCTTTGATCCCATGACTTAAACCTACTTCAAGTTTTCTCTCAGAATGATTGCCATCTATTCTGTAATAGTTGGGTGATCTGGATTCATGTAGAGGTCTCTTGCCCTTAGAGCGCACTCTAGTGGCTGTTGGCTCAGCCATTAATGGCTGCTGCCTAATACCAGTTGGATATGGCCTTTTGTTATAAGCATTGGTTGGTTTAAGATGCCTCTGCACATCCTTATAATATTGCTTCCCATCAATCGGAAGCCCTTTCAACCACTTGTAGCTCAACCTGTATCTGGGACACATTCTTTACATGATAACTGCCACTAAAAAATCATCATCTAGTGCCTCTTTATTAGAGTCTTCCCTCTGTTCTGCAAAACCTTGTCTAACAGCTGGTAAACTTCTAGCATCTTTCTTGACGGTAGTCTGGCTGCCAATTCTTTCAAGGATAAGTTTTGGAAGTCTGGTATAATAACATTGCCTGCCACTTCTCCAATTTCTAGGAATAGATTAGTGTCAATCCCCATGGCCTTTTCTACTTTAGCTGGGAATTTTAAACTCCCCTTTCGAATCTGCTCTTGGATCTTGTCTCGAAAGATAATACAATTTTTCGTTGAGTGAGACCAAGAATTATGCCATTTACAATACATTTTTCCTTTAAGTTCATCTGGAGACGGAATTTTGACTCCTTTTGGAAACTTCAGGAAGTTTGTCGCAAGCAAATGATCAAAAATGTCATCTGCCTTTGTTAAATCAAAAGAGTATTTCCTCTAAAGGTCTTGCTTTTTAAACTGCTAGTCAATTGTTGTGTCTTTATGAATTAATGTCTCACAGATCACAGGTTCTTTCCCTACAATCTCTGCTGCATCAATCTCATAATTAGGATCTCTATAATACGTCTTGTATGATGTATTACTTCGATCTTGTTCTTCCTCTAGTAATGCTTCATACCTAGACACTTTATAGGTCAGTTCCACTAAGTCTCTAAACTCAGTTGAGTCAAACTTCTTTCGAAGCCTGAACTCTAAACCATTTTAAGCCAATCTCACGAATTCAGGCTCTAGTAAGATGATCCTACATTTGTTTTGTACTCTTTTGAATCTGGCAATATATTGAGTAGCTTTCTCATCAGGCCTTTGACTCAACCTTGCCAAGTCTGCCATGGAAACTTTTGGCTCCGTTTGGAAGAATTGGGCATAAAATGCCTCATCTATTTGTTGCCAAGTTTGGATAGAGCCAAGTGTAAGGTTAATATACCATACAAAGGCTGCCCCAATTAGAGAATTTGGGAACAGTCTTAACTTCATGTAATCATTATTGGTAAATTTACCACATTGAGTAGCGAACCTAACAATATGCTCCACTGTTGGCTGGTTTCCATTCCTATAAAAAAGAGCAAAGTCTGGTATCTTAAACCCTCTTCGGTATTCATGTACCCTATCTACCCATTCTGGATATGGTTTCCTGTACACAGGAGTTTGAACCCCCCGAGCCATCGGTCCACACATCTCTCTAACAATATCATCAATTTGGTTCTTAGGAACCACATTTTGTGCTTGTTGAACCACTACTGAAGGAACAAACACAGGATTTGGTGGACAATCTTGTGCCTGACGTCTTCTTAGTCCATAGGGTGGCACATTTGGGACTGGTTGTCCCTGTGGTACTGGCTGCTGTTGAGGGTATAGGTAACCCCTCTGAGCCTGTCCTGCAAAAGGACTTGCGAAAGGTGTTGGAACAGGTGTTGTGTCTCTTCCAATTGCAGGGAACCCTTTTAACCTCTCGGGTATAAATTCGAACAAATGATTAGTGAACCCTCTTGTGCCAGGTATGGCTTCGAACATGGGATTTGGAAACATCCTTATGCCATTTTCTTGTGTTGGGCCAGATCCACCAATTTGCATGGCTTCACTATTAAGTAATGAGGCATTTTGATTTGTCACAGACCTCGAAAGAGGTTCATACCAAGACTGAGGTGATGGTCTTTCGTAGTTTTGGTTACTAGTTTGACCATTAGAATGTCCATTATTTTGCATAGGCCGTTTATCTCTAGCCAATCTTTGCTGAGGGCCATTTGAAATTTCCTCCATATGTCTTATGTTTGTTGGTTAATGGGTATTCATTCAATCCATGAAAGATGTTTCCCACATTTTCATTGTGTTCATTAACTGCTGTCCCATGGCATCTACTAGGCCATCCCATGGATTCATTGGTTGAGTAGATAGAACAGTGGATGGTCCAATTTCTTAGCCTCGTCTAATATTTTGAGCATGTGGTACTTGTTCCGAAGTGCTGGTCTGTTCGACCATAGGTTCTGATAAAACAAGTACTTCCACAGGATGTGTTATTACATTATCCTCTGGATTAGGCATTTCTACCTCTCATTCCACGCCTTCTTCTAAGCGTTCATTTTCTCTTTGTCTCCTACGTCTAGCCATTTCAATTAGTCCCACTGGGCGTACCAAAAATATATGTCGACTTTTTTGGCTTTTGAAGGTTATTATTGTAATTTTGAGCGTGCCAACAAAGATCAATCAATCCTTACAGAATATTAATTGTCAACCAATTATCAGACGATTATGTTTTAGTTCTTTCAATCTCAATGAAGAAGACTTTTACTGGTGGCTTTGTTTAGGAGAATTAAGCAAACAATGATTAAATGAAGAACAATTGTAGCATTTCATTAAATAAAATGGAAGACTTACAAAGATCCAAATCAGTCTCGTAGAGGTTTACAGCAACAAACTATTTGAAACTACTCCTATGAACGAAGTGCAGTGCAGAAATTTGTAGCATATAAATGTAAAAAGCAAGAAATGTAAAAACTGGAAGGAAAATAAAGTAGATAAAACTGGTTTTTTTGATCTGAGTCTGGGTGCTCTTTCTGGGACCTTCTCTGCTATTTATACTTCTCAATGATAACCGACAAAATGAGCTTCTAACCGTCGAATCATCCCTCCATGATTGCTAATCATGTTTCCTCACAGTTAGCTCCACTACGCCATGTCTGCAGTTAGTGTTCCTTCCTGATTTTTGAATTTAAATATAAGTAACCGTTAAAGCCACGTCATCTTGTACCTCTCTGCTGATTCCATGCTATGTAGATCCACAATAACTAATACTAACTGCCACGTGTGTGATTACGATTGAAGATTTGAATTGTCTTCCTGTATTGCCCTCATCCTGTCACGTGTTGAACTGTGATTGGCTTGTACAAAATATATAACCAACACTTATATTCTAAAATTACTGCATGTATAATTAATTATTATTTTTAATTTAATATAACATCAATAATTTTTTCTGAATAATTATTCAGTGCAAGGTGATGTTTCAAATACACGTGCCATCATCTATTGGTAATATACATAGAAATTGTGGCACTATTGGATGATGAGTAGTGATATTCTAAGTTTAAAAGTTGAATTTATTTTTCAAATTTAATGATATGGTAATTTTTTAAAATATTTGCAACTCCTTCTTATATTTTCTCCAAATAATTAACTAATCACTTCTTTTACACATTACAGGATTTAAAAAATTAATTTATATATAATTTTCCTTGGATGATTCACATGACTTTGTGTCACGACCCAAACCTGGTACCCAAAGGCATGGCATCGTAACAAGATAAAAATAATGTAATTTGGATAATTTTGTAGTCACAGCGCAAGCGGATAAAATTAATTAAAATAAATAACTGGGTACCAATTGTTTATTTATAAGGAAATAAAACATAGTTTACTTGAACTTCATGATATTACAAGAGTCTAATAATAAAAGATAGAAAACAAAATAACATAGTGTAACAACCCTCATACTGTTTACCGATTAATGACTGATTAACTGCTAATTACTGTTAACCGAGACTGATTATGACTGATAATTGAACTGAATAAACTACGGAACTGGCTGACTGAAATTGGAAACCGAATTGATTGAGTATATGTTAGTTAAATTGCATTCTATCTGTTTGACTGTATGATTATCTGTTCATGTTTATATGTTTAGACTGTAAGTTGAAGGCCTTATCGGCGGCCGAATCCAAAATTGATTGGTGTTTTATGATCAACATAATTTATGTAATTTTATGGTATATTCATTGAAAAAGTGATTCGGTATGATTAAATTAGATTAAAATAAGTTAATTGGCCAAGTAGGACTTATTTACCAAACTAGCCTTGTAGTGGCCCACTACCTTAAACCTTTTGAGGCTTATTACACTTAATGCATTTGATTAAAACACATTTCATCAGCCTTTGTGTTGCCTCAACCGACCAAAGAAGAGAGTTAGAGAGAGAGAGAATTGTTCTTGTTGTTTTAGCTTGAGATCTTGAAGAATTGAAGGAGTTCTGTACAATTGAGCTTCCCTATCCCTAATACAAGACTTAGGTAAGAGAATTCAACCGTTATTGATGTATTTGAGTTTGATTCTTGCATGGTTTATGTCAAAATTGAAAGTTGAGCCTTGTATTAGTTCTAGCATGTTGAAATAGAGCATAATTCATGCATGCATGTTAGTATTGTTATATTTTGAGGTTGATTACATGGACATTAGTACATGCATGCTCATATTGTTGTTATAGACCATGTTTTCATCTGGTTTTGAAAAGAAATGAGCTCATTTGATCAAGCTTTGGAGCTTTAATTTGGTTTAGAACTCATGCATGCCATGTTTGAATGTTGTTCTTGAAAAATGGTTAAAATTGAGTTTCAATTAAACACCCTTGGGCTTTGATTTCTCAAATTGAGTTTTGAATCATGCTATTCCATGTGTTTACAAGTGTTTTCTAGAAATTCAGCCCAAGAGGATCGGTTTTGATGCTTTTAAACTTGAGTTTGAGCTTGGAGGTGCAATCTGGGATTTCCAGATTTTGCACTCCCGCTCGAGCGGGGTAAGTGGCGCTCGAGCGGGAAATTCGAGCATCCAACATCTTTGCACTATTTTACTATCCGCTGAGCGGAGGACTGGGTGCTCGAGCGGAGTCTTGTGTCTCAAGCTCGAGCGGGCGTCGAGCGTTTGTCGAGCGGAGATTCCATTCATCCAGCACTTTTGACTGTTTTTGCAGAACGCTCGAGCGGGTAATTATATGCTCGAGCGGGTACCTTTGTTTGCATTTCCGCTCGAGCGGAGTGACTTACGCTCGAGCGGGACTCTGTTTTCCGAAAATGTTTTCTCAGTGCATCTTTGCATCCTCATGTCATCCTAGGCATTCTTAGGCCTATTTTTAGACATCTTAATGAGGATACAGATGTAAAACACACCGAGGCAAATTTAGGGATTTAATTATTACCTTTCCCAGCTGTGAAATTTAGAGTGTGTTCAATCTGTTAACTGTATAGGGTTGGCATTTCGAGGAGACGCTCTAGCCTACTGTAGCCCAGAACTCTGTGAGTAACAATTGTGTAAAGATATGTTCAACTGATTATCTTTGAATACTGAACTGAACTGTTTACTGAACTGGTATTACTGAATGAATGTATGTCCTTTATTTCTGAACTGTACTGTGGCATCCTTAGCACCTACTGTTTACTGTTACTGTTACAGAGATCTCTGTCGGTTCCCTCGTGGAGCCACTACTGTTTACCGACTGATGGCCATCATTACTGTTCGGTCTTTTAAGACCTACTGTTACTGATATGCTAATGGATGTACCACATATGACTGTTTACTGTACTGAGCAACTGAAATACTGATTGAAATGAACTGTTTTCATTACTGTAAGGACATTCATTCTAAACCCCTTTACGCTTTATGTTATTCACTGGGCTTTAGCTCACTGCTCATATATATATGTAGGTGTACAGGCACCGGATCAAAGCTAGAGGCGTCAGGGTTATTCCAGTTTTGTCAAGCCAACCACCGTGCCTCACTGCGAGGTTCCGAGTTCGCCATGCTATGGCTTGGGGTGTCTTTTCCCCCGCTGGTCCCTGTTACTGTTTTGTATTACTGTATAGACTGTTATTCACTGAACTATACTGTTATCAAGGGATTAGATCCCTGTACTGAATGTCTGTAAATGCTTGCGTAGCCTGTACTGTTGTGATTATATGAATGCATAAGAAAAATCTTTTTGGCATACAGACTGTCACAGCTCAAAGGACATTATTTATTTACTGTATTGGCTTCCGCCAGGCCCTGTACTCTGTTTTACTGTACTACTGTTCTGTAGGCCTTCGGTAATCTCGGATTACTGGCCGGTTACGGTGCTAAACCCATAGGGCCGGGTTTGGGTCGTGACACATAGCGATTTATTTTCCATCTTGATCCCGCTAAACCTCGTCACCTGAAAAGAGTAACAGCTATAAGCACATAGCAGAGTGAAGAATATTATACTATGAGGGGCACAAAATGGCCATGGAGATTTGTTTGAGCTAAAACATTATAAATTAAGTTGAGTTGAATACACAAATTAATTAAGTGCCAGAAACTGAAATAATTACTATAACCACAGTACATCACTAAGTGACAAGCACTACACTGGTCAATAGATCCACGACAAACACTGGACCACAAAGTGGTCAAACACTAGCCAATGGTTATTTAAGTCCCCCAAGGCATTGGACTCCCGTGGTGGTACTCACAAAACATATTTTCATATAAGGTCATAGCCAAATATTCTTTAAAAGTAAAACAAACATATCCATGGGTTTCCTTTTAAACAAATAGAGTTCAGAAAATAAACCACGTAACTGAAACTTTTATAAAACATAACTTTTATTAATATACTAATAAAATATAACTTTTATAAAATAGATTTTAGTAAGTCAAAACATACATAAAACACATTTTGGAAACTCAAAGTATAATATAACTCACCTTAAATTAATTCCTTTATTCTTTCTTTCCACCAACACTCAAGATGCTCATCCGTGCGTCCTCTCTTATACCTTTTTTTTTCTTTCCGTTGCCTTAACTCGCCGCTCTTCCTATTTATAGGAAGGTGAAACATGGGTAGTAAGTCACAGAAATTTTCGAAATTTGATGCGTGTAAAACTGAGTCCACCCTTATCCATTTTATTTATTAACTTGTTTGAATTCTATGACCATTGACTAATCCAGCTTCTTGGAACTTAGACATGTTTTGATAATTTGTTTTTAATTTAAAAGTTATTACCTTCTTTGGTAATTCAAGATGACTCCTAAAATTATATATGACTATAAGTTAGGTTCACGTCTAAAACCTCACTACTCAACTATAAATCACCACTTACCATTTACTAAAATATTTAATGTGTAATGTTTCACGACGTATTTCTTTAACCATAAAATTCTCAATCTCTTAAATTATGCCTTTATTTATTATTATCATTGTCACTATATGTATATATATATATATATATATACTTATTTTATTATTATTATTATTTATTTATTATTTTTAATTTCTGAGTTTTATTTATTAAAATGTTAAGTTCAAAACATTCGGTGTCACACTTTGGGTTGAAGTTGGCATTCTAATGCATATAAATATTGTTTATACTAGTAATTATATAAATAGATAATTCATTCAAATTTGTTGTATAAAACAATATAACTCAATATAAGTATTTTATTTTACAGTTAAACACTCAAAAAATATTTTTGTTTAAACAACATTTTCATATTATTTTTATAATATATATATTTGTATATTTTCTACCTGTACAATAAGGGGTTGATATAAAATAGATCAAGCTTGCACTAAAAAAGCATGTGTCATCATAAATTTAGGGTTAGTTTGGGGTGTCCTAAAAAAGTGTACTTTTTGTCTTTTTATGAAAAGATGTGCAGAAAAGTAGAGAGGTGATGTGATGGAAAAAAGATAAAAAGATAAAAAGATGGATTATATAGGTTATGCCAAACGAGGCCTTAGTTTAACCTAACATCAAGCATAATTTAGCTATCTCAAACCTGTTCACTTATGGTAAGTTTGAGAAGTTCAAAAAATAATTAAAAAGTCAGCAAAAAAGCCATAAAGTAAAAGAACATACAAAATAGTTAAAGATTTAATTTTTTTTCTATTTTTTACATATTTTTTTTGAAAAAGCTACAAAACTATCACAAATATACTAATTTTTTTCAACTCATATTCAACTATTATTTTTTCATCTTGGAAGTCTATTAATTGAATTAGACCATTTTAATAATTTTTGAATATAAGTTATTAAAAATAATTATGTAAAATAAAATTTGAGTCTTTTGACAAATATTTGAATTTAAGCCATAAAAGAAGCATATATTCATACTTTATTACCTTTTATTTTTTTGAACTTTTTTATGTAATTAAATAGAAAAATATTTTTTTAGAACTGATTGAGCTATTTACAGTAAGGCAAATAGAAAATACCGGCCTGGTATAGGTATTTTATATATTGAAAAAGATTTTATAAACTTATAAATTAATATTTTTAAATGAATGGGTCTGGGTTATAATTTCTTATTCTAAACTTAATTAAAAAATTAAACAAACTTAAATCTCAATTCGACCCAACATTATAAAACAAATATTTATTTCAAATCCTACAAATATAAAATTAAATTAGACAATTTGATGGCCACCGGACCTGGGTATATATCATTAAATCAGATCTTCTTATAGTTTGAAAGTCGACGTTGGATAATACGATTGTTTCACGTTAGGTAGTCACCTCAACTTCAATGTTTTATCTTGACCATCTAATGTGGGTTCTTCAGATTTAAAGTTGAAGGCCGCGGATCAATTCAGTTTTGGATGAGTTTGGTGATGACTTGGATGTGATGTTTTTTTGTTTGATTTTTTTAATTTTTAGTTTGTTGATGTAATAATATCTTGTGTGGAGGTTTGTTTGCCTCTCTTATGAGGGCATTTCCTGTTCCTCAGGAAGACTTGGATTATTTATTTTATGAAAGGCTTTTTCATGTCTCTTTGAGATCTTATAATATCGTTGTACCAGATTAATCTAATTTTTTTTTTATCAATTTTGCAATAAAAATTTTCTTCTTGATTAAAATAAAATAAAAAAAAAATACAGCTAACGAACCGTTTTCACTCATTATCATCATCATGAATGTCATCAGCCATATATATCATTATCGTCTTTTAAATAGTTGTCTTAGGTTGAGTTTGTCAACGTTCGTAGCTTGTGGAAACAAATGTTTGGTGTTTCATTGCACACGCCATACATACATAAATATTCTTCCCACTAGATCTGTTGAGAAATTTCTGAAGGGGACCTTTCCAATTTATTAGTAGTTGATTTATATTCCATGGATCCAGTTTTATATTTTTTTTCTTTGGTTTGGGTTTCGTTCTTATTGTGATCCAAATTATCTATCACTATCATATAATTCCCCCCTCCCATTCACAGACTGGTTCCATACAAGTGAAATATGATCTGTAATGACCCAGGTTTCAAGTTAATGACCATCGCAAAATTGGTTTATGATGATTAAGTAATTTCCCATGTTAATTAGGACAAATTAAGATGCCTAGGTGAGCCCCAATTATTTTATTTTATTTTTAACTTTTAAATAGGAAAGCATTATAGTCTCTTCCGGGCGTAGACACTAATCCGGGAATAGTCTTTTCCCTTTTGGGGGCTTCACTTAATTATTAATATTTAGGGGTTGTTTGGTATGACCTAAATAAGTGTATTTTTTGTCTTTTTACGAAAAGATGTACAGAAAAGTAGAGAGGTGATGTGATAGAAAAAAGATAAAAAGTGTGTACTTATTTTGGGTAGCCAAACTTGGCCTTTTAATTTTGTGATAGCTGGAACGGTAAAACAGTTTAATCCTATAATCTCATACATATTAATGCTTATTGCTTCGTAATTCGAAAGCGGTGGCTCGAACATGGCCCGAAAAGCAAAATTTTCTCTCTCCTCCCTATCTGTGTCTATAAGAGTTGCGATTAGTAGCTCGAAACTCGCAGGCTCGAATGGCCCGAGTTCTAAATACACCCCATTTATTTGTACACTCCCATCTCAGTTTAACCCACACATTTCATTTGAAAAAAAAAAAAAAAAAAAAAAAAACAGAACAGAGTAGAGAGGAGCCGATTGAAGTGTTCAAAGAGTATAGAGAGGAGCTGATCGACGGGTGCTGGTGCTGCCGACGAGGCTGGTGCTGTTTCTGTGTGTGCCGACCGGTGCTTCCATTGCTGCTATGTGTGGCGAAGGGTGCGCCATTGCTGTTGTGTGTTCGAAGGGTGCTGTCGCTGCAAAAAAAAAAAAAAAAAAAAAATCGTCATTACCACCATAATTCGTTTGTTGGTGGGTTGATGGTAGTTCATTAGATGCTTTGATCAACCAATCATCTCTCTCTGATCCTATTTGGGTTGTTATTGATTGTTTTTCTTTCCACAAAAATAAAGATTATTATTTGTTTGTTTAATTAATTAATCAAAAAAATACTAATAAAGTCTTTTGTTTTGCAGGTGTCATTTAATTGGAACAACTTGACTTGCAAAGTGGGCTCATTTTAGGGAAGAGGTGAGAGAGAGAGAGAGAGAGAGAGAGGGCAGGGGAAGAGGAAGGGGCTGAGATGGGGCTCATCACCAATAGGGTAGAGAACAGCGAGATCAAGCCAGGAGACCACATCTACACTTACAGAGTTGTCTTCACTTACTCGTTTCGAGTTATGAAGCACAACTAAATACTCGTTTCGTTTTAATCTTACAGACATGATTATTGCTTCGTAGCTCGAAAGCGGTGGCTCGAACATGGCCCAAAAAGCAATATTTTTCTCTTCTCCCTGTCTGTGTCTATAAGCTGAAAACGAAATGAGTATTTAGTAGTGATTCGTAGCTCGAAACGAGTAAGTGAAGACAACTCTGTAAGTGTAGATGTGGTCTCCTGGCTTAATCTCGCTGTTCTCTACCCTATTGGTGATGAGCCCCATCTCAGCCCCTTCCTCTTCCCTTGCCCTCTCTCTCTTTCTCTCTCTCTCTCTCTCTCTCTCTCTCACACACACACACACACACCTCTTCCCTAAAATGAGCCCACTTTGCAAGTCAAGTTGTTCCAGTTAAATGACACCTGCAAAACAAAAGACTATATTAGTATTTTTTTTGATTAATTAATTAAACAAACAAATAATAATCTTTATTTTTGTGGAAAGAAAAACAATCAATAACAACTCAAATAGGATCAGAGAGAGATGATTGGTTGATCAAAGCATCTGATGAACTACCATCAACCCACCAACAGATGAATTATGGTGGTGATGATGAATTTTTTTTTTTCCTTTTTTTTTTTTGCAGTGACAGCACCTTTCGAACACACAGTAACAGCAGCACACCCTTCGCTACGCACAGCAGCAACGGAAGCACCCATCGGCACACACAGAAGCAGCACTAGCCTCGTCGGCAGTACCAGTACCCGTCAGCCAGCTCCTCTCTATACTCTTTGAACACTTCAATTGGCTACTCTCTACTCTGATCTGTTCTCTTTTTTTTTTCCTTTTTTTTTTTATATTTCAAATGAAATGTGTGGGTTAAACTGAGATGGGGGTGTACAAATAAATGGGGTGTATATAGAACTCGGGCCATTCGAGCCTGCGAGTTTCGAGCTACTAATCGCAACTCCATATTAATTGTGTCTAATCTCATATTGGTGGTTAACTCTGATACCAAAAATACAAATTCTTGAGCATAACCTACATTTAAAATCGAAAGAAGAGTACCAAAATTGATGTGGGATCATAACAAGTGCCAATTCTCAGAGGTAGGTTGAAAAAAAAAAAAAAAAAAGGAAAGAGGAAAGAAAGACAAGATGGGTAAATAAAAAAAAGGATTTTTTTTAAGGTCCCTGATATTAAGATTTTATAGCATAAAGGACATTCAATATTTTCCTAATGTCTAAGGTCCCTCAACAATATTTTCATAATGTCTAAGGTCACTCAACCTTGATTCAGAGAAATTTCAGTCTAGAGAAATTTCAGTCCAGAGAAAATTGGTCCAGAGAAATTCTGGCCCAAATTTCTCTGGAAAGTCTAGAGAAATTTTGAATTTCTCAGAATTTCTCTGGTCCAATTATTCTCAGAATTTCTTTGGCCCAATTCTTCCTAGAATTTCTTAGCATTTCTCTAATGCATTGGCTGAATCCAGAGAAATTTTGAATTTCTCTGGTCCAATTCTTCTCAGAATTTTTCTGGCCCAATCCTTCCTAGAATTTCTCTGATGCATTAACTGACTGTCCTGACCATATGCAATCACATGCTCTTGTGGACAAGAGGTAGTACTCTGTTCTCTTTACTATATCACTAAGAAAATTTCCAGATCTGCTGCTACTTTTAGCATACAAAATGCCCATGATTTTGTTTGGTATTGATTAGTACTCTTTCTCTCTTGCAGTTTTTTCCCCTTGTCTTAAGTTTATGTCCCAATCCTTTGCACATTGTCAATTTCTCTGACTTTGTGTAATATGTAAGCCAACAATACAATCTTTACTAACAAACCCATAAATTTCTTTGGTCCAAAATCGGAGAAATTCTCTCCAAACCAGACAGATTATAGAAATTCTCTCTATTTGCAGCAGAGTTGTATTTTTATGAACAAACCTTGGTTATTGTACATTGATCCAGGAAATTTCTCTGACTTCACAAATTTCTTTGGCTCTATTCACAAAGAATTTCTTTGACTTTGTGTAATATGTAAGCCAACAATACAATCTTTATTAACAAACCCACAAATTTCTTTGGTCCAAAACTAGAGAAATTCTCTCCAAACCAGACAGATCAGAGAAATTCTCTGGATTGAAACCAGTGAAATTCTCTGGATTGGGTGTTGAGGATTGATCTCAAACACCCTTCTTCCTCTCATGACTAACAAATTTATTGAGAACTACAGATGCACAAGGTTCAAACTGGTTCTTATATACATATCTTAGTGACCATACATATCTGTTTGGTCAATCCAAACCAGAAATTTTCTCTGGATCAACCCAGAGAAATTTCAGTTCAAACTATAGAATTTATCTGGACCAATCCTAAGTAAAAAGAAATGAATTGGCGTTCATCACAAGAAAATTTTTCCTTTGCTAGAAAATCTTATGCAGTACCCACTTTGAAAAACACACTTCATTATCTATGCCCAAATGTCAGAGCATCGTGGATTTGTATATGCCTGATGAGTTCCATAGCGCTGAATCTCTTACTCTACGTTAGAGAAGATGATTGCGCATGCACACACAGTTAGTGAGAAAAAAATCTATGTACTAACATGTTTGGAAGGATATAAAATGGAGAGACAGATTGGAAGTGTTACTAAGAACCAAAAAGAAAGTATAGAACCCATTTATCTCGGGTTCTTTTTGTGGTTACTTCAGCAGCGAAGTGAAAGTAACTTACCAGAAAGGTTGCTTGGTTGGCGAGCTCAAGGTTGCTGGAGAAGATGCGGGTCGACATCGACATGACATTATTGATTAAATACACCATCATCGCCGGTCCAGCGAGTCGAAAAAGGATCTTCAATTCAATCCAACTGGCCAGCCTCATCCTCTTGAAGAATGGTAGTTGGATATCTGAAAGTACTTTTTCGAGCTTCGACCTCGATTCATAGGCGGCGGCGGCAGTGGTGGACGGTGGTTCTGGTGGTTCCGAAAATGTCACTACTTTGATTGACTTCTTCCAAGCACGCAGACTCAACATTCCTGACTTGGTTATCCTCTCTGGCTATGAGAGTGTAGGTGTAATATAAGGGTACGGGGTGAGGGACCTTAGACTACAAAAGAACATATTGTGGACCTAATCCATTATTAAAAGTTGGATAGGGACCTTAGACCGATTTTCCCATAAAAAAATTCTTAAATAACCATTAATGATGTGGCATTTGAGATTAAACTTTATGTGATAGAATATTTGACAAATCAAAATTTGATATTTGTCACATATCATTAGGAGTAATTTTTAAAAATAATAAATTAAGTATTTTAATTGTTTTCTCAAAAAAAAAAAAAGAACAACTCATATAAAAGTGGTGTCAACCAAAAAAATAATTAAAATAGATGTAAATAGTAATTTTTAGAAGTTACCGTACTAAATAGTAATTTTCCCCAAAATAAAATTATTTCCGCTCTTTTTTATTTATTATTATTATTATTACAATTCTGCTACGGACCACTAGAAGAGGAGCTCTAAACAGGTAGCATGTGAGGCGTGAAACTGAAGGCCATTTGCATATTGAGTGGGTGTGTTTCACGCACTATAAAAAAAAATAAAAAAAAAGAGAATTAAATCCCGTGCAAATGTTGATCCATCGAGCTCATGTATGTAGAAGAAAAAAAAAAAAAAATCCCCACAGTTGATCTGAGCTTCTCTTCCACCGTTCCGTCGCCTCTTCCATCCGGCGTTTGCCCTGTCCTCCACCGTTCGTCGTCAGCCCTCTCCTCCGTTGTCCCTTTCCTTCACCGTTTGGCATTTGCTGTCTCATTCGACATTTGTAGATTTGTCCTCCGCCGTTCGTCTCCTCCACCGTTCGACGTCTTCTCCCTCTTCCACCGTCCGGCATCTTCGTCGGAGTTGGACTTCCATCTGGTCAGTTTCTATCTCCTGTTTATACATATGGAAAAAAAAAAAAAAACAGGTTTGGTCCAAACATGGCAAAATAGATGTTTATAAGTTCAGACATCTAGGTTTGGTCCAAACATAGCAAGATAGGTTTGGTCCAAACAGAGTTGGACATAGCAAGATAGATATGGAAAAAAAAAAAAAAAAAAAAAGTTCAGAAATCCCCTGTTTATAAGTTCAAGATAGATGTTTAAAAAACAGTTCAAGATAAATGTTTATAACCATGTTTAAAAAACAGGTTTGAACTCAGATATTTATAACAGTTCAAAAAACAGTTGAAGATTTATAAGTTTATGAAACATTTGAGTTAATGAAACCAATGGTGGTTCCTTGAAGACAACCATGGGACTGATTTCAATCCTGTTTGCTTCCATTTGACACTGATTTGCTTGATTAACTATTAGACCCACCACTTGATTAACTATTATGTACCATTCACACCGCTGAATACATACACAACACAACAATTCAGATAGATATGAAAAAAAAAACAATTCTGTTTGGACCAATTCAGATTAACTATTAGGTACCATTCACACCACTGAACCTACATGGCATTTCCATTTGGTTAGATGGATATGAAAAAAAAAAAAAACAACAAAACACAACAATTCAGTTTTGGTTTAATCTGTTATTAATTCTTGAATAATCTATTATTATAATAATCTGTTATTAAATCATTTGATTTCATTTTAATTTTTGAATGAGCAGAAATGGAGATTGATTTAAATAGTGTTGAGAATCATTTATTAAATGAGAGTGAAGAAGTTGAGGAACCTAAGAGGGGTATGTGTTTTACCTCAAAGCAAGAAGTGTATACATTTTATGCCAAATATGCTAAACATGTTAGGTTTTCTATAGCTTGTAAAACACAAGTTATTGGCAATGATAGGGAATTAAGATACTTTGGAATTGAATGTTCTCGATCAGGGAAGAGAATTAAAAAATCAAAAGTAAACCCTTTAAAGCCATCTCTGTCCACAAAAATTGATTGCAAAGCAAGGGTACAAGCAAGCCTACAAATTACAAGCAAGATGAAGATCCCATTAATACAACACGAATTTCTATTTATGTCTCTTTGCAATTTTTGCATCTGCGCGTTCTGAAACTGATGTTGTTCGCTTTGAAATCGAAGATGTTCGCCCATACTTTGAAGTTGTTCGGTGACAGTTGGTGTGTTGTCCATTCGCACTTGTCCTTCCTCCCTACGTTGTGAATTTGTAGGCAAGCACCATGCAATAAACCCACTGCAATCAGGACAACAATAAAATAGCTTATTCTTGTTTCGTTCTGTTTCCGAAATTAGAATGATTGATTTTTTCCGACATTGAGGACAATTTCTGTTGCAATACTTCAATTGATCTGAGGTACTACCGTTAACACTTGAAGTTGACATCTGCAAAAATATGAAGCGAAAGAATCCAGTGAGTGAATAGGGTGGCAACACCATTCATGTTTGTTGAAATCACTAGGTTAAATGTTTTGTGAAGTTATTGATACAAAAATGTGTCATCAGATGGTTTACATTCTCACAGCGAATAACTTATAATTTCTGTATATTTGCACCTATTTTGGTTTGTTAGTTCGTGATGAATTGGTCTTTCTCTGGTAGTTTTTGCCACAAAAGAGTACAACAGTTTTGATAGCTTTGAATTCTACTTGTACATATCTAATTCATATTATTCCTTATAGACAATTCAACTTTTAGTTGGGGACTAGGTGTTGGAATCATGTGTATGATGTCTGCTGGGAAGGCTGAAATCAGTATGATGTCTACTGGGAAGGCTGAAATCAGTATGATGTCTACTAGAATAAGATATAAAACTGAAATCATGCAAACAAATCTTCTTTTACCAACAAAGATGCTACTAGAATAACAAACTCTAATATTTTCATAAAATCCAACCACAAATCTATTGATTCCAAATGCATATCTATCCAGGTGGAGCCTAAGTCCATCCTGCGAAATTGATCTTTCAAATATATTGATTTCTTTTTTTGAGAAACTACTTATTAAGAAAATTGAAAAAAAGCACTCCTGATTAGGAATCAAAAGTTGTGTTTAATAAATAAATTAAACCACTCACTGATCAGAAGATAAAAAACCAAACCCAAAACACATGTAAAGTAGGTTCCTGCTGGTTTTGATTTACAAAGTAATTATTTTTTTAGTTAAACATCATCATCACATAAACATTTACACTATTCTTGAATCTTAGATTAGATTTCTGGGCTAAATTATTTAAGGCACATAAAAAAAATAAAAAAAAAGTAAACAAGGCTTTGATAACCGGAAGAAGATATGATGTGAAACAAATCAAGATCAAAAAATTTTGCCACCAACATTGTATAAGTTTATGTAAATAAACAATTTAGAATTCTACAGCTATTTCTCACATCCTCCATACCTACTACAATGCAAAACAGGCCAAAGAATCAACAATACTCTTGAAATGAAATCTTCCTTCCACTTAGCTGCCATCCTCACAAAGTTGGATTTAAACTCACCCGCATTATAGAAACATGATTTCATGAGGAAACAAAAATGTCTAATAATTGACTGTTGCAAGTTTGAGTCAAGTAACAAGTATAGGAATCAAAATATTTTTTAATGTAACTTGTTTGACCTTTGAAGAAAAATGAAAGCGAGGATAGAAACTTGCAAATCATAAAGTACAGTTTTAAATCTTTTCTTTCCACAAGTATAGGGTGTTCTCAGATCTTTCCTCATTCCTCATATATATATATATATATATATAATATGTTTAAGTCTTTAAATGCCATAACTAAGCCATCATAACAACTAAATTGCAAGCTCTCAAAAAAATGACAGGATCCAAAAATTTATGTTTTCAACATTTCTTCACTTTTATGGTGCATTGAACCACAATTGAAGCATTTTTTGTTACTTTCTAGCCCAAATAACACATAAACCTCTTTGATAATCCTATATATATCTGCCACATCCTAAGCACCTATGCTTTGTGGATTTTCATAATTAATTCAGATAAGTAGCCAACACTTTTAGACAACCCTTGCCATCATAATTACTGTCTCGGCAAGTCCTTATTGTGACAAATTTAGGATGAACCTAAGCCACACAGCCATTCTTAGATTACCAGACTAAAGTCAATAGCAACCCAGCTGTTAACTCCTTAAAAGCATATTAAATCTTAGTAATCCCAATAAATGTTGCAATGTTTATACATTTTGCAATAAGCCGGCTTTTTTTTTTTTTATTTTGAACAAAGTAAGAAACCTATTCAATGGATACAAAAAAAAAAAAAAAAAAAAAAGAGAGAGAGATAGAGAGACAAAAAATAAATAAATGATAATATAACTTCCATTGTTCAATGCAAGCACTATAACAGTTCCTGTGGAAATTCATGAAGAAAAAATGGTTCTCATTGTCTTAATGTATAATATAATTTCTCTTCTCTTCTCTGAACTAGCAAAATTAATAACTTCACAAAATTAAGTCTAGAAATTTTGTGAACTCAGTGAATTCAGGAACTAACTCAGTGCATAACCAAAATAAGTGCATAACTTATAATTTCTCTTCTCTAAACTTCTCCTGGTGGGTTTGTGTCTTCTCTTTGATTCACAAATTATGTACTAGTCTTAAGCCAAAAAGTGGAATTTCCACTTTTTGGAATGGATTGGAATGGGAAGACAATTCCTGATTACCTACTCAAGCTGAAATCACTTTCCAAACTAATCAAAAATTTGATCCCCATACTCCTATGGTAATCTCACATTCTGGAGGAATATAAAACCATTTAAGAGTGAAAAATTCCTAACTAAATCAATATTTAAAATTTAAAATTCCTAACTAAACACATTTCTGGGGCAATATTTAAAATATTTCCATTTTCCCAAAAGAGAATTCCTAACTAAATCAAGCCCTTGATTCAGCATTTTTATATATTCTCCACCATATATATATAGATTTTTTAGGGAAATCCAATGTATGTAAAATTAGGGCAAATCAAATCAAAATCAAAATCCAAATCCTCATAAATAGATGAAATCAAAGTCAAAGGCACAAAAATCTCAACAAATCAGGGCATATATATAGGTGTATATATATAGAGAGAGAGAGATAGAGAGAGAGAGAGAGAGAGAACTGACCTGTGCAGACAGATCTGTAGAGAAGACGGAGAGAAGCTGCGCTCGTCGTGAGTGAAAGATGATGACGGAAAGAAGCTGCGCTCGTCGGGTCGCCGGGGTTGTAGAAGCTGCGTTTAACCTCGATCGTCGCTGGGTTGGAGAGCTTGTCGGGGTCGCCGGTGTTGGAGAGATGTGATTGTCAAGAGAGAGGAACAACAGAGGAGAAGTTCAGAGAAGAGAAGTTCAGAATAGGGAGAGAGAGAGTCTCAAATATATTGTCAAGATGAATTTGAAATTTGAAATGAATGAGAAGAAAGAGAAACGGGCGAGTTTGCATCGCATTACCACGTTGGCAGCCACGTCATTAGTGCCGATTTAGTGGTGAACTTTTAGTGATCGGAAGCATTTATGTTATTATTATTATTATAAATTTAGAGATTATTTAGTATGTACTACTTATTTGGATTACACTGCAGATAATATTAGGATATAAAATTTTCTATCAAATAATATTTTTGTGACTCCATATCCATATAACACTTTTCATAAGAGTGCTGCTATTAACACCTACTAAAATTCTTTGGAGCCTCTATTTCTTTGGACCCCAACCCTAAACCCTAAATTTTAATAATATTTTTTTGGACACTCTACTTATTACCAAATCTACCCATATTCACAATGAAATGCACATCCATGAATCCATTCCAATTCCCTCTCTTCTCTCTCTCTCTCTTCATCAGTGATGTCTCTTCTTTCTCTTTTCTCTCACTCTCTCAAAACCCTTTTTGTTCATATGAGAAAGTGAAGATTTTTCTCTCTCTTCTCTCTCTCTCAAAACCCCTTCAAAGCCCTAATTTTTTCTCTCTCTTCTCTCTCCAACATTAACCACATCTAAAAAGTGGTTTCTGAAAACACAATGCATTTACTTGTGATGTTGGTGTTCTTCGTCGATTAGGATTTCGACGACGTGGGTCTCTTTGGAATTTGCCATTGATTGGGAAATTCAGATGAGAAAGTGAAGATTGATGCGAATTGTAGGAATAGAAAACAATATATATATATATATATATATGGAAAACTAATCTCCATAATATTTCCATAATATTTTCAGAATAGAAAACTAATCTCCATATTTTTACAATGAAAAGCACACCCACCCAATTTGTTCACCACTGTGTAGCCGAAAAAATGTATTTTGTTCAGAACTGTTTTGTCGAACAATAATGATCCTGTCAGCATTGTATGTCCGAACAAAATTTGTTCATCACTGTGTAACTTGAATCCATTCTAATTCACAACTTAAAATAACATGAATTAAATCTATTCAAAATACATAACTTAAATTCATTCCAATTCACTATTTTCCATTCTAAGTTAGTTTAACAAAGAAAATTACATAACTGACTATCTGCATTAATGTTTGGAACTTATGTATTGAACGAAAGGATTATGTTCAGTACTGTGTTACCGAACATAATTGTAACAGTCAGCAAACCAGTACCAAACAGCTCGAACGAAACAAGAACGACCGAAAACGATCGAGAATGTTAATACAAGACAGATAAACGACCGAGAATGTTGTCCTCGTCCTCCATTGCTTTACACAGTGAAATAAGTGATGAAGTATACGTTATACTTGAAGTAAAACTTTCAAGTTCAATAGCGTTGATGATGGTGATGAAGATGACACATTCAGAATTTAAGATGATTATGAAAAATAATAGATTTAGGGTTTTTGTTAATTGGTTATGAAAAGTAATAGGTTTAGGATTTATAAATATGGAATACTTATAATTGGAGTTGGAGTTGAGTTGGAGTTGGAGGTGGAAGTGGGGGTGGGGGTGTGGGTAAGTGTCTAATATTATAGAATATTAGTTATTATTGATAGGTGAGTGTTCCATTTCATAATATCTTTTAATGTAATTTTATTTTAAGGTATGATTGTAATAAAAAAATTATAAAATGAGGAGTCAAAAAATTTTGACAGTGCTAATAGCAGCCCTCTTTCATAATTCATTTAGTAAAAAATTTGGGATAGCATTTTCCTTCCATCACCTCACCTGGTTACTGGTTTGCTGCATTTGTACATCGTTTTGTTTCCGTTCCCGAAAGCCGCGGACATTTTTGAAAGAAAAAGAAGAAGAAAACGCGGGCGTGTTGGGCAAAAATTCACATAACTGCGTCTTATGTATCCGAAGACAAGTCTTTGTTCGATGAATCCGACATTGACTAGAAATTGAAACTCGTCTGGTCAACCAACGTTCGAGCAAGCAGGTTATCCTAAAGGTCTAGTACTCAACTTCTTTCATGATTGTTATCTTCCAGTCAATTCAATTACGTACATACATACATATATAGCGTTCGAGTTTTCTGATTCTGCAGTCTGGACATGGTGAACTATGTTATATGTGAGACGTAGTGAACAGTTGGGTCAGTGGATATGTCATTTGTTGTAATGATTTGATTAAAGCCTGTAAGGTGTTTGATATGTGGACTCTATTACAATTTCTCAAGCTGTTTCTCAACGTTTTGCCCATTTGGTGTTTTCTTCATTGTTAATCATTATGCCCACTTTAGATTGGATTTGTAGAAGATGACTGACTGCTTGGAGCATCTCCAACACTTCATCAAAATTTTTATCAAATTTGAGTAAAAGTTTGAGTTGATATGATGCGGTCCAGTCGTTTCATCAAATTCGCCCAATTGTCCGGCCTAGAGTAAATTTTCACCAAATCTTCCCAAATCTGATTTTCCACCCGTCCACCAATGGTCTCACCTACAAAATTTGATGAAAGTTTTGGTTTTGCCTTCATTTGATATGAGTTTGATGACACGGTTGGAGCCCAAAAAGTAGGTGCTTTTCATCACATTCAAATTTGATGAAATATCTGAGTAAGGGTTGGATATGGTCTTAGATGAGATGTTCGAATGTTCTATTGAATTGGGTTGACTCACTGAATTTTAGTACGGACTATTGGGTGTTCATAGGCCTTCTTCACTATAAATTAAAACAAAAACATGACTTAGAAAAGGTTTTTAATGCTCGTTTAAAAATTTTCTAGTGAGAATGTAACTGGAATTAGTTTTGACCATTTAACGTGCTCTGGGCAGTAGCCAATTTCTTAATTTTTAGTTTGAAACATTTTAGCGTTTGAAGGTAAAAAAATAAATAAAAAATAAACTACCACCTGAGCTCCAGGTGAAGGACAAAAGTAGCGTCAGGGAGTTGTTTTGATGAATAATGTGTTAACATATTTATGCGTGTTTGTATTCATGGATTAAGCATGCCCATGTATGCATGTAACTATCTGTCTTAGTTTTTCTCTGAATTGCAGGAATTTATGGAGCGGATTAGATGTAGAGAGCTGGCCTCTTCATCTTCTTTCTGCAGCACAATTTATTCAGAGGTGACTTGAATTGTCAAATTTGTAAAAATAAAACTGTTAGATTTTCCTGTCCTACAACATCTATCATAATACCCGCAAATTTGCATGCCATGTAACTAACTAGTTCCTATTAAATTACTCAAAAGTGACGTATCTTGCTGTGATACAACTTTTTTTGCATCTTGCCTAGTGATTTGTAGTCATCCTTGCCTTCTCTTTATATTGTTACCATGTGTCACTTAAATTGTG
The DNA here is from genome assembly GCF_055761805.1 of Camellia sinensis. Taxonomy (NCBI): domain Eukaryota; kingdom Viridiplantae; phylum Streptophyta; class Magnoliopsida; order Ericales; family Theaceae; genus Camellia; species Camellia sinensis. Next base: position 209,947,579 of record NC_138961.1, on the reverse strand, counting down.
GAACTTTAAGCCAAACACCTCTTTTTTCATTCTTAATCAGATGATCATAATTGTTATTCCACATACAGATAGAAGAGGTTGGTTGGGAGCATCTGGTGAGGCTGGGTGAAGACCTAACATTTCTCAGCTTCCGAATTTTGTGAGATACTATCACCTAAAGCAGTATTTATTTGCAAGTATTTCATGTAGGAAGGCATTTTCTAAGATACTCTTACTTATAGTAGCATCTATTTACAATTGTCTTGTGTAAGGAAGAATTATCTAGCTTTTCTTTTGCCACATCATATGCATTATCAGCCTAAATTTAGTTTATATGCTTCTCCCTATTCCCTTATCCTGTGCTTTGCCTGCAAACAGAACTATGAATGTTTTGGCACTTAAGATTTTAATGTTTTGCTTTCAGTTTAAGAAGATAGGATTTATGATGAGCATGAATTTTGGTGTAAGGAGGCTACGTGACAGCTTAACAATGGAAAAGTCACTTGTTGATAATACTGACAAAGTGGAATATTATGATATGCACATAATTATTGTTTTCCTCGGGTTGCAAAGCTTTTTTCTGGGCCAAGGTTTAAATTAGTATGTAAGCTGTAAAGAGGAAGGAGAAATCGAAGTGGAATTTGGAAAGAGAAGAAGCATGCCTTCTTTTATGAAGAAATGTTTTTCAATTCGTTGCTTTGGGAAAGCATTAAGGTCATGTTTGTTTGGGCGGACTGAATTAGGTTGGATTAGCATTCTCATGACTAATAGTCCGAGGACTACAAATCCCTTTGGATTGCGTATCATATCTTATGTTTGGATTGAGTTAGAATCACAAGGAGAGACAGACTTTGGCATAGTCCTGGCTTAGTCCTTCAATTTATATTCCACCCCCCTCTGTGGAGTTGAATAGTCCATCATATGTGGGATACCGTATCCGGATAGATTGTTAATCCGTACTTCAATTTTTTAACCAAACATCGGATTAATAATTTTATTGGACTATTAGTCCAATCCCAAGCTCATGTCTACCCAAACAAACATGGCCTAAGGGTGCGTTTGCTTGAACGGACTGGATAAGGGGGGATTGGAATCCATCAGATTGTAATCTTGGAATTCATAGTCCTGAGACTATTTGGTGGGATAGGATATGTATCTCATGTTTGTTTAGTCATGAGATTAGATTTAGATGTCAGGAAATGACTACTTGGTTGGATAGGATATCAATCCTATGTTTGTTTGGAATATTATAGAGAAGGATAAATGCTTAAATGACTATTTTACTTTTTTTAATTATTTACTAAGTAATAGCAATATTAAACATATCTTTAATATTTTAATTATTTTTAGCTAAATTAAATAAAAATTTATTTTATTTTATTGTTTACACAATTAAATAAATTTATTTTTTAAAAATAAAATAAATAAAATATCAATAAAAATATATGCTATTTTTTTAATTAAAATTTTAAATAAATTTATTTTAAAAATAATAATAATTAAATAATGAAATTAAATAAAACATCTATTAAAATTTAAATATTGAAATTAAATAAAATATAAACAAAATTTTAAAATAAAACATCAATAAAAATTAAATAAAATTATTTTATTTTTAAATTGAGACATTTAAATTTTATTGAATTTTACTAAATATAATACATAATTAAATAGTAGAGGGTTAAAATGGTCATTTCACTACCTAATCCCACATCTCCCCTTATCCCCCTATTTGTGTCCAACAAGCCCCCATGGGACACAATTGTCCAATACATTTGGGACTAATAGTTATGAGAGACTATTAGTCCGGAGCAAAATTAGAAAACTAAATAACGGATATAAATCCTATCCCACCCTCCAATCCTTGCAAACAAATCCAAACTGAGTATCTCAAAAGTTTTAAGATTCTTCACCTATACAAGGAGTGGAACTATAAATACATGGAAAGCAGATGGTGCTTTCTGGTTCAATTTTCTTAAGTATATTCTGTTTTAAGGATGTGGTTAGTCTTTAATTTTTCTTCTATATATATATTTTTCATATATTTCAGATTGAAATTTTATTGTCATAAGTTAAAGATTTTAAATTTTAAGTTAGATTTTGGAGATCTGGGGTGTTTGGAAAATTGTGACTTGACTAATGAACAATTGCACCATTGGTTTTTACACTGTTGTGAATCATCTGTGCAGTTTTGGGTACAACTTCAATGATTCTTTTGAGTACCAGAAAGAAGAGAAAAACAATTATACTAATATACTCCATAAAGAATGATATATGATCAATGGAGACCTGTAGATGCAATGGTTAGGAAGAGTGATATGATCAACATAAATGGAAATGTTAGGGGGAGAGGAAGGCCTAAATTAACATGGATATGGTAGCAAGCAAGGATATGGATTTATTTAAATTTACTTGAGAATATAGCCTTTAACAGAGTTGATTGACGAAAAAGGATTCATGTAGCCGATCCGCTTGGTTGGGACACAATGCTTAGTTTGGTTTGGTTATTTCTCATAATGCACTTATGAAGTTTGTAGATTATAATCACCCGTATTGCATTTTCTTTGAAGTACAAGAATTTTTTTTAGTATCAATAGTGTTTTCTATGCTTACAACTAAAAATAAATTAAACAAAATGAATATCTACTAAAACTAGGGGTGGAATTGAGGGAGCAGTGACGATTGATAACTTGTATATATATATGTATCTAATATTGTTAGATTGTCCAGAAAATGTTAAGAATGAAGAGGATGTTGTATATAAAGCTAGAGAAGATGATGGTGGGTGGGTACTAGCGCTTCCATGTATTATTTTATGGAGATCATTGTGAGTCTAACAATCTCATGTGTTATGGTAAGGGATGCTAAATGAGACTATAAACTGAGACAAGTTGACACAGGGATGTTGAAATGTATGACAATTACAAGTTGCACAATTTGAGGTCACCATGAGAGAGAACCAGTTTTAAATGATCTGGTCACGTAAAGCAGTTATTGGGTGTTGTGAAATTATTGGTGTCTTTTATTAATAAAAACATTTTTCTTTCCCAATATTTGTCCGAATGCTGCCAACCGTCAATGACTATTTGTTACTATTTTGTGATCTCCTTTCATACTTTTGTTAGTGTTGCTTTTTTATTCTGATAGTGACCTAGTTTTGTACTTTTGAGTGCCAGAGACAAGAAGGGAAGAACGCACACTTTGGAGATTGTATTGGATGAAACCTATCCGAAAAGCCCGCCTTCAATTTCAGCGGTTGGTTTCAAATAATCTCTTTGATTTTTGAATATCTGCCATGTGAGGCCTAAATTGGAATTTTCCCTCAGGATGTGCCTTGTATGTTTGATTTGGAATGGTCAATAAAATCAAGATTGAAAGATGTTGTGCACCAGTTTCAACAGGTAAATTTGATACCTTTCTGGGGTGGTAATCACTCCATCCCACAATGTTTTTCAATTTGGAATGTCCCAAATTATAGTCATCTTTGAAAAGTCAAAGCATAAAAACATTATGATTTCCAAAACTATCCCTTATAAATGACTATCATATATTTAGAAGTCTGAATAAAAGGCCAAGTTAGGAAATCAATGAATGTATTAATTACATGTCTCCCTAAAAAGTTGGGATTCCCAAAACTAACTAACATGCTAACATTGTTCTATGGGGGAAGTTAAGTCACTTGATGGCACACTTTATTATCTTGCTGTCTCGTTTTACAAATTCACACTTCTGTCAACTCCTTGTGTTGTACTTAGCATCTGGGGAAACTTGAGGAGTTTTGGTCTACCTTGGATAGTATTGATCAGTCTCTCTTGGTAGTTGATCCAGAACAGGCACATCATGCTACAACACATCGCCTAATCAATCTAGGTGAGCTATCTGTTGAGTTGCACATTTCTTTTCGTTTGTTCTTATTAATATTCTTTGTTTCTTTCTTTTATATCAGGAAATGATTGTTTTCTCATGTTACTTATAGATGCCCTTGATCCAAGATCTTTGCCAGAGTAAGAATTCATCTAGGAGTATCTACTTATGATATTACTGCTAGTTTTTGTTTCTCATCCAGTATTGACTGACAAGTTGCGGCAGGTGTCGTTTTATAGGTTCAGATCCAAAGGTGAAGGCTTTGAGGCAGGTTTGGAGAAGAAACTGTAAACGATGGTACAACCTCCAACCTGTTCTCTGATTAAAATGTCGGTTTATTTGTTTATTATATATAAAATAAAATTTTGAGGTTAATGGCGTCTATGAAGCTTTTAATATGCTTGTATGTGTTTTCCATAAATATTATAGACATTGTTAGAACTTACTGAATACTTTCAGGAAAAATTCATAACTTGGTTCCTTTTCTGCCATATCTGAAGTTCCTTTTCTGCCGTATCTGAAATTCATAGAAGTTTTGTAATTTTCGTTGACTTCTATTATTAATTGATTCTATTTCAAATATGACTGAAATTTAATCCAAATACCAAGTTTAAAACCATAACTTGCAATATTGTGTGTGGAAGACTATACCTTTTCTTCTTGATTCGATGAGAATGTGCAAAAATGGGACAGACTTTTCTGCCCCCTTCACCCAGATGATTGAAATAGTTGTGGTTATTAAGGATGTATATTTCTAATGGCTGGGGAAGTTGTTGAAGCTTTCTGTGTAGGTATACAATACATACCTACTATAAGTCTTTACTGTTATTGTATTTTCTCATGGTAGTCAATGCTGTAGTCTATATTAATATGTTAATACATCCAAGGATAGACATTTTCTAAACAGTTAATTCTTGCAACTGCCCACCCCGAAAATGATCCCATCTGGGAATGTACCTTCTGTAGTTGTAATTTTACGTTACTTGTCTAGTTACCTGGAAAATACAATCCTTTTGCAAATGTGCTCCATCCACTCACCGTATACAACTATATACATAAATATTAGCATGCATTTAAGAGCTTATGACATAGTGCGATTGCAAATGCTATCCGCGCTAGTTTTGTGTCATGGTTTGAGTCATGGAAATTAATTTCTCTACAATAAGGTTGGGGTAAAGCTGCCTATCATCTCTCACAGACCCTACTGTAAGTAGGAGCCTGATGCGCCAGTACGACCTTAGGATGAACATTTGGGCACATGTTCTGATATTATCAACTAGAGAACCCTCGAATTAAATTTTTCATAATCTCTTGCATGTGCTCTCTGGATTTGTGCATTTTGTTCCCATTCTTTGGACAATTTCTGCTTGATCATTTCAGTATTTCTCATTAATAATAATTTTATTATGAACTCTGTTTAATTACAAAGGATGATGAACAAAACTCTCCCTGAAAATCTTGCAATTACATTGGAGACTCAACTTCCAGGGCCTCCAAATATCCAGAAGAATGATCAGCAAATTGAATGTGGAATTTGTTATGCACAATGTCTTCCCATTGGTAATGTTTTTAATGCATTATTACATATCGCAAACTTATATATAATTTGTTTAGTGATACTTGTGGTTCTAATACAGATGATGAACTGGGAGCTAAAAGTGGAAGTGGCACTGATTATACTTGTGACAACAGCAATTGCAGTAGGGCTTTCCATAGTCTTTGTCTTGGGGATTGGTTGCGTTCCATCACCACTACGAGACAGTATGTTTGATTTTTCAGATCTCTCTTTATATTTTGTTCAAGAGCAGAGATTTACTCATCTAGTGGTATTTGACATAGTAATGGAGTTCTAATCTAAAATAGTTGGTATTATTCTCTCTTGTGCCTTCTCTGGCACCATGGCATTGTTGGCTTGGCACACATGCAGACTGGTAGGCCATAGCACTAAAGTAGGTGGTGCAGAATGTGCGTGTGTACCAATTTGGGTATGAAGATCTTATTTACGATTTTATTATTTTAAGTTTAATATTCATGTATTTTTTTTTTAACTAATTGTTTAATTTAGATCTTAGTAATATTTAGTTTCTTATTTAAGTAGGGAATGAGTTTCAAATAATATTAAGATTTAGTTTCTTATTTTGGATTAGAGTTTTAGATCCATAACAAGTATTGGGTCTCTGCATTGTAATAATTAGCTTCAGATTAAAGGTTGTGGCCGTTTTGTGTCAGGGCTGTGGCCCTTGTTCTGAACTGGAAAAAACATAAGACCCTGTGCTGGTGGTGGAACATGGACTGAACCTGTAAAATGGTGTAGTACACTGTAGGAAAAGAGACGAGAGAGAGAGAAGGGAGATGAAGAACAAGAGCAACAGCCCTAACACACGATGGCCACAACCCTCAATACTCAATATTAGGCATCAGGTCATCATTGAAATTTTTGTTTAAAAGATCATTTTGAACTTCAGCAATAGTTGACTCATGAAATATGCAAAGGAGTGTGTCTAGCTTTGCATGTGTGACGGCAGTCTCAAAACCTGCCATGCTTTCCTGAGCACACCCTTCTCCCCCTCTGGTATAGCTTTGACTTGCTGGCTTATGTTCACTGTGCCTGTTTGTTTTGCAGGTCATTTAATGTTTTGTTTGGGAATTGTCCTTACTGTTCAGAGCCGGTTGCAGTTAAAATTAACTCTAAGAATTAAACCCTTGTTCTTCATGCCCTCATAGATCTTGGATGATCTCATTTTCTTGGGCACAACCCTATGGCAAGAGGCAGAGAGTCCTTTGTTTCACGAGACACCAACGGTTAACTGCATTTATAAATTGCAAGTCTGAGCACCTGGTGATGGATATGGGGACATGGCAAACTCACCTCTCTTTGTTCTGGCTGATTTTACTGCAGAAGGACTGAAGCTTCCTTTGGCTACAAAGATATTTTGAAGGGCATTAAATGTAAGTTTAAACAACATCCTATGAATGCTCATTTCTTAAACTTCTTCTTAGAATTTTTGGTTTATTGCTGATTTGGCTATGCCACCATGTGGTCCACTGAGGATATGTTTTCTTGACCCTTAATATTGTTCTTTCAAAACCTTATCTATTAGTCCTTTTCTTGGCCACTTTCTATCATACTTGATCAGGACTAAGCAAAGTGGTCCAATTTATCTTATTGTCTTAGCTCTAGTTGTTTTGTTGTCAATTCACTCATCTATCAGATGATAATGTAATTTGCGTTAGCAGTTAAGCCATCTTTGTTATGTTCATTGAAAGATAATTATTATGGTTGAGTGTCTCTGTTAGTAATATATGTACAAATTGAATAAAATGTTCCTACTTGAGTGAAATTTATTGCTGAGTATATAGCACTGGACGCTTGTTTTCACCTTCAGTCAAGTTCTTTTAGGTCTGTCATTTGCTTAAGAACTGTAAATCAAGCTGTTGTAGGCATCCTTTGTTTCTTAATTACTCGGTGAAAGAATAGCCTTCGCAGAGAAGGGAGGTGGTTTGATAGGCAAAAGGTTTGGACTCTGCTATTTGCTATAGCTACCTAAGTAACCAGTAAAACAGGACACCATCAAACAATGCAGATGTCTTAAGCTATGACAAATGATTAAAGATGGGCTGATGTTGACATGGTTAACCATTAATTACAGTAAAACTACACCATGACTCGGGTGGTTAGAGCGTTTTGCAAAGGTGATAGTTCCGAAGTTCAAATCAGATAAAAAATTTGCTGGAAATGGTTGGTTTGAGCATGGAGAGGATACCATGATGAAGCGAACGAAGAGAAAAAGGGCAGGCATAAGCAAGTGATGCCCACGATTGACAACCAGGGCTCTCATCCTCAAGAAGGCCCAAATGAAAGACCCAAGCCTACATGCACGGAGCATCCCAGGAAAGTCTTAAGAATTTAAAATTGGCCCTGTCAAGTCTGTTTGAATTTGGTTGTTGATCCCAGTTTCGAAATAGATTCTGAGAGATGGAGCAAGCTCAATGAACTAGTAGAAATAGGAAGAGAACTATAGAGCTGTTCTCAAGGAAAAACATTTTAATGTGGAGAATTTTTTCAATCTCTTGGAAGAGATAGATCTCATAGGTAACCTTACCGATATACTACAATTTTCATAATATTGTTCGTTAAGAATAAAAACGGTACACAGATCCCTAGCCCCATTTGAGTAAGACTGAAAGCATCAGTACGTATGAAAGTAGAAAAAACCCACGCCGACCAGACTTCTGGTAGGTACTCTTCAAATCGTGCACGGACCTTGGCCTAGGGCTTCGTGATGAGGTGGGACGGGTCGATCCATCTTTTCAAAAATGTACAACTGAACTGAATACAAGCATCAAGTTAGCCATGTTTCCTAAATGAGAAACAACAATGATTCATCCCACTAAAAACACCACCACTAATAGCACTAATGAATTAAAAAAGTAAAAAAAAAAAAAAAACACAACTCCAAGACCAAAACATCACATCATTAATGGCGGGACCCACTGCCACCTAATTAGTGGGAGCACTAATTAGTGCTCCAAGCATTTTTCAATGAGAAAGGAGTTGTACTGTCCACAGGCTAAACATTGGAGAAACGGTTGTACTAATTGTAGAACATAAAGATTGACTAAACAGAATAAATAATTCAAGCTGTGATGGGGCCGGACTAGATAGTAGTACTGGTTTTTCTCTTCTTAGGTGTGTTAGATGGGGACACAATGGGGCATGAAATTTTATTTTTTTAATATTTGTTCCTTTTGCCTATCATATATATTTAGACAAAAATGCTTTAGAGCTCTAATATAAGAGCTCTAATAGCTCTAATGGGAAGGTGGGACCCACCCTGATGTGATGTTTGTGCCTTGTTTTGTTTTTTTTTTTTTTTTTTTTTTTTGCTTTGACACATCACTAGAGCTCAAATTAGAGCTCTAGATTTAAAGCTCTCTAGCATTTCCCTATATTTAGACGATCTGATTTTCTTATATTAAAATTTTAATTATGTAGTTTGGAGTTCATAGAGTAGGGTAACAGAATTTTGGGGGATAGAGGATCTCGTGCTCCTTCAATTAAATTGTCTGATCTCATATTTTGAAATAGGATCAATTTTTCCCATTTACCTTGTCCTCATGTTTCAAATTCTTTTTTTTGTCACACTGGATTAAAACAATTAGTTTATTAATTAAAAACTAGAATGTCACGAGATGGGAAAAGTGTTGGGATATGAGATAGGAAATGTGGACAGAAGTTGTTTTATCCATCAATAATTCAAGGTACTAAAAAAAATTATTCAGAATTTTACTAAAAAATTAAATTGTAGTGTGTAGATTTAAAGTGAGTCATATTCAAAATAAATCTTGTTTATATATTTTAAATTTTGAATAATTTTTTTAAGCCTCATCTCTTTTTAAAGAAAGTAATGATATAGAGATTCTTAAAATATTATCTCTAAGCGTATACACTTTGATGTGGTAGAGATTTGAGTCTGAGTTGATTAATTCCTAAACAAATCTAAGAACAAACATGCAACGATACAAATTATTAAAAATCAATTTAAAAATGATATTTGAAGAGTCTTAAGAATTTTTCATTTTGAAAACACATCCATCCTCTACACACACGTGACTGATGATCCACCAAGGCCCCAACTTGATGTGCATGGCTCAATAGTGGCCAGCTGAGTCACCCAGGCATGATATTGACTAAACTAATAATTCATAGCTAATGTAAAAAATTTCATCTTCGACACTGGAATAAACCCTTTAGAAAGTAATGTACAAAATACAGTCTTTTCACAATCATTTAAAAGCATATTATTGGCACATAAAATGTGCAACAAATAATACAGATACTACATATACAGCCACAAGTTAACATTGGCTTTTTGTCCACTCCTTTTCTCACACACTTTAGATTTTCTATTATGAACATGAAAACAATTTTTTATTCCCTCTATACATGCATGTGCATGGCTTCCAATACACAAACCAGTTCTGTATAGGGGCATGTAAGCAAATATGAACAAATACCATACATGTATATCAATATATTGCTAAGAGCCCAAAAACCAAAAAAAAAGAGATAAATATTCAAAAACTAAAATATGCCGACGAGATTTGTTCAAGTTAGTTCAAATCTATGGCATACATATAAATTTTGAATATTTTTCCAAATATTTTTTTTTTTGAATACATAACATTTCAGTTATTCGAATGGTATTCGAATATATGTGACAACGGAGATTTTAGATCCCCTCTATACATTCAGGTGGGGTAACCGGGTACCGGGATTTGTCGGTGCAGTAGTCGTAGATCATGTGGTTTATGCGGACCCACCTGTAACTTCGAGCTTGGATGGGGTTAAGTTGTTTGTAAGCAGCACCCTCCCACCAGTTGGATGGGTTAGAAGCACAAGTAGAGGGTCCTGGGACTGGGCAGCCCTCGATGTCGAAGTCCTTGTAGTAGGCATAGAAAGGGGCTTTGCTCCAATCGATCTTCTCAAGCCCGCCTCTTGTTGCCCAATTATCAGCTTCCCAGAGTGAAGAGTAGATTCCCATGGGTTGGAACTTTGGGAATGGGATTCCTCTAGCTTCATTGTTCTTGTACACCCTGATGGGTATGTCATCCACCGAAAACCTACAGTGCCATTCACCAAAATCCTCATTTGACAACATTCAATCTTTTGATTGGAGATTAGGTTGTAAAAGAGGTCAAACATGATGTGAAACTTATAATAGTACTATATATTAAAGCCAAAAGCAAGTTTGTCTTCCACAAATCTCTTATGTTGTGTTTAGTTGGACCATTTAGAGATAAATTTGAAAAAGAAAAGAGAAAAAGTGTGTGAAACTAAATAAAATGTAGACATATTTTATTCACATTTCACCTACCTTTTCTATTTCTCTTTCTAAATTTCTCTCAAAATCTTTCAACCAAAGACAACATTAAGGCAAAGACAAAAATCTCATTTTTCAAATCTCTGCACTTCTTATTAAAAAAAAAAGAAGTTATTTGAGTATCTTTTCAAAGACAAGAATCACGTGTGATTCGCCTTTAAAAACAAAAAGCTCACGTGATCATGAAATTCCCGGAAAATATTAGGGAACATTCAATAATTTTTAGCCCTGGTTTTCAAAAACTTTTATTTTCCAATTTTTTGTTTTCATGTATTTTAGTCAATTTCCTTTAAAGTTTTTTTATTTATAAAATACACATAATCTAAATACACTTAAAATATTCACCCAAAAAATAAATACACTTAAATTTTAAAGAGGCATTTACACATAAGTCATAATTTATGAACTTATACTCCATTAAGTCCTAATTAAGATTTTTTAGACTTTCAAGTCTCATTAAATTTTTAATAATCAAAATCGCTCTTCAAATAATGATTGTTCATCATTTATGATTATCTATAAAGGAATATGATAATTTGACATTTATTTTGATTTTCAAAACTTTAAAATATCAATTTTTAAATTGAAAAAACTAAAAAAAATTATGTGTAAAAAAAAAACTAATTTTTTTTTTTGTTGTTGAAAACATTAAATTATTTTTTTGTGCAAAACTGAAAATTTTGTATCGATAAAGGAGAATGATGATGAAAATTGATGTGCAAAATTGAAAAAAAAAAACACTTTAAAAATGAAAAAATTAATAATGTTATCAGTTTTAAAATTGGAAAAAATTGATAATCTTCTTTGTGTTGGATAGTTGAATCAAACCAATAAATAAAAAAGCAAAGATGTTTGATCTCATACTCTATTTTTTTTTCATCCGTTAGTAAAACAATTATTTGAAATATTACTATGCAAAATTGATAATGTTCTTAGTTTTAAAAATTAGGAAAAACTGACAATATTCTTAATTTTACTAAATAGGATTTATTGGTTCAAAAAACCTTAGATAAGGCCTGAGCTACCATAACATTTATAAATAAGACTTTTAGATAATTAACTCAAAATTAAATTAGTTTGCTAACATAGGTAATTCTATTTCTCATTTTGAGACCTAAATAACTGATATCAAGTTAATAAATGCATGTAAAATTCACTGAATTATTCCTAGGAAGTAATAGGTAGTGTGAGAAACGAAATTATAAGAGTTATTTAGTTCGGTGTAATGTAATGAACTTACACAACATGATAATGGTTCCAGAAGATTGAGTAAGTGTGGAAATCAGCGGCCGGATCGAACCAAAGGTTGACCCTTTGCTCCCTATCTCCCTTTCCATGTGCATACACATTTGTTTGGACTGTGTACGGCTGTCCTGTCCTATTCCCCAAGAATTCAAAATCCAACTCATCCCTTACATTATCCGTGTTCGAATTCATCTGCAACCCAATTCAAACCAAAAAAATAGAAACAATTCACTTCTCAACTCTAGCCTCAGGTGAATACTCTAGCATTTGAAAGAAACAGAAATACACAAAGAAAATATATATAGGTATACAATCATTGACTCACGTAGAAGGCAGTGACAGTCCCTGCAGAGTCACCAGCAATGAGCTTGATCTTCATGCTAACACGTCCGAACAAGTATTGGCTCTTGGAGACAAACCCACAACCTAAATTATACCATACATACAAAGTTACTAATTGCAGTTACAAAAAATAGACGCGGATAGAAAAAAAGTTAGAAAAAATAGAGAGGATCATTATTTTGTATTATATAGTCGATTAGTTGTATAGTACCTGAGTTTCGGTCTAGAGCTAGTTGGATAGCCCTCCCTGCATCGATTTGCCTGACATGCCAATCAGCCCACGTAACTCTGAAGTCCTGCACAAAAGAGGCCGGTCGTCCTGAAACCGAGAGGGCTAGGAGGACATGTATGAAAAGAGAAAAAACAATATTTTTCATTGTGGCCATTTTGAGTTGTAGAGTTGTATTTTATGAGTGTATTTATGGTCAATGAGAAGAGTGGTATCATATATATAGTGAGTGAGAGAGGGGTAGAGACGCAGGAAGAGGAAGGTCACTGAATTTTTTTTTATCTCCAAATTCTTTTATCTTAATTATGTGAGAATTTCAAAACACAAAAATCTCAAAAAATAGTTGTATGGCGATAGAATAATTTGAGAAGAGAGAGGTCCGGTGCTGAAAACGACAGAATAATTGGTTAAGAGAGGTTTCGAGGGCGAAGAATAGAGAAGAGAAGTGATGGAAACTGCTGCATTCAAATGGAAAGCGCCATCACATAATTGCTTTCCATACAGCTAATGGTAAGCCGTCAATGGACCCGCCCACCATCTCTCTCTTTCTCCAATCTATTACTATTACTATTATTGTTGTTGTTGTTGTTCTTTTTTTATACCTTCCTGCCTCTTCTTTCAACGTCTACTTTGTGATTTTTCCTTTGTACATTGTTTAAACCTAAGTACAATGCTATATGCTAACTGCTAGTGCCACTGCCATCACACATTTTAGATGCTATATCTATGTAAATGTATCTACATGTAGCTAGTGTGTGTGGTACTTCCTGTTACTGTAAAAAATGTTTCACTGCCTAACTCCTCATGACTTTCTGATCAGCTTTATCGTCTCACAAATTTTTGATATATCAAACAAAACATGTCATATTTATAAAGTTCATTCATAATAATCGAAAAACTCGGCCCATGATTTTTTTTTTTTTTTGAAATAATATTGGAAAAGAAAAACTACATCATTTCATATGAAAATTCATTTGTGTTTAGGCAGAGAAAACACTATGTATTTATACTTGAACCAACTGCAATAATCTGTTCAATGATGCAAAAACTTTGTATAGAATGGACTTGAAATGAAGAATTTAAGAGCCTTTCTTGTATTGAATTGAAAATCGAAAGATAGTTCAGCACATTTTTGGAGCCAACGATTGAGAGAATATATATGACTTGATTTGGGTACTTGAAAGTTTTTTTCTTTAAATAATTATGAGTTATGAGAGGATGATAAAGAGAAGACATTTGTCTGTGATGTAAGAGATTTATACGAGTTAAAAGTAGGGATTGGAAAAGAGAGAAAAAATAAAGATAAAAAGAGAGAAAAAAGAAGGAAATGGCTTCCCTTCAATTATTGGAGGGTATCGTTGAGTTCGTGGGGGCCTATCACAGGTCCTGTTTCAATAATTTGAACTGCTTAATGTGTAGAACTCGTTGAGTACTATACGTCTATAAAACATAACGTTGATTGGGTATCGATAGCTGTGCAATCAAATCAGTTTTGTATGAAAAAAATGGACGGTGAAAAATAAACGGCTTACAAAAATCTGATTTGATCACATAGCTATCGATATCCGATCAATGCGATGTTTTACAAGCAAATAGTACTGAACGAGTTTTACACATTGAACGGTTCAGATTATCGAAACGGGACCCGTGGTGGGCTCCCACAGGCCTAACAGTATCCTTCGGTCCAATCACGAACTAGAAGGAAGCCCTTCCCCAAAAAGAAATGGTGATTACGTAATTATTATTAGGGATCAAAGTCATAAAATATTTGTGTAAGGATTAAAGTGAGAAAAAACTTATATTTTTTAAGAGTAAAAGTGTAAGTTATTCTTTATTTCATGGATACGGGTTGAGTTTGCGTTAACATGAGTCACGTGATATATTTTATCACAAAAGTAAAACAGCTGTTAAAAATTTGGAGTATAGTAAGAAAAACAAAATGAGAAAAACTTTTTTCTTAGTGACTGAAAAGAGAGAATAGTAGTAAATATAATTTATCCAATTTTAAAACTAAGATTTTAGGTGGTTTTGAAGAACAAAAACATTATGAAAGACATCAAAGTGTAGTGTTTCTGCATTAATGGAATATAAACATGGAAAAATAAAAGTGTACTGAAATTTTGCTCTCAATTATAAATGTGAATATTTTATTTACATTTATAATTACTAATAAAATGTTTCATTATAATGATTTCGGTGAATAACTTTTTTAAAAAATTCTTTATTAGTTAAAAAGTATATGGATTAATGAATTTTTTTCTTTTTTTTTTGTATTATGTAGCATCAAGTTAATAAGTTCCAATCACAATTTTGAAATTATCCTGAGTAGTTAGTGAGTGTATTTCCTACACAATTGCTTAAGGTCCGATTTGTAGGGTTAGGCCTGGAGAATGGCATGGATGGTATGCTTTCCGACCGAACCAAGGGGCACGTAAGTTAAACCAAAAAATTGAAAAGAAATAAAAAAGGGTCCAATCACTATTAATTGTACACCTGTAGACAGCCGAGAAGAGATTTGATATCTGAAGACTGAAGGTAGAAATGTAGGCCCCACAAATAGGCCTTACATTTGGTTTGAGGTCGGCACTTCCCTTGAGAAGTGGGCCATCCTATCACACAAAAAGCCTAATGATCCCTGGTTTTATCTTGGCAACAGTGGAGGCCCAATCGGGATAATTTTTATTTAAATACGAAAAAAGCCTAATGATTCCTGGATATTTAAAAATTGAAATTTGATAATTTACTTAAATATATTTTCTAGTTTAGGACAATCAATTTTTTATATAATTTAATTAAAGTGTTTTTACTGCATAATTTTTACGTAAAAATTACTTTACAACAAATGATCTGATACAAAATTCCAAAATGAAAAGCTATAACCAATCCATTTAAATTGCAATAAATAATACCATAACGAAATATCAATTTTTTTATTTTTTTATTTTGGAGTATATAAAAAACCAATGGCTGAGAACATGTGAAAAAAACAAAAACCTTGACCACTTAATAAAAGGCAAAATTTGAATCAACTAAGCTCAATAGTTAGAGAAATATGACTTACCATATAACGTCAAAAAAGTTTATTTCTATAGAAAATTCATACAGAATCTCTTACTAGAACGAAGTGGAGTTGGTATTTTTGTAATTAATAGTTGTATTGGTAGGTTTTTTTTTTGTATAATTTT
Organism: Camellia sinensis; assembly: GCF_055761805.1. NCBI lineage: Eukaryota > Viridiplantae > Streptophyta > Magnoliopsida > Ericales > Theaceae > Camellia > Camellia sinensis. The sequence goes on along the minus strand of NC_138961.1, from coordinate 209,931,851 downwards.
AAAATAATAAAATCACATTATTTTGTACAAATTTTTTATATATATTTTTTCTATTTATATGACAGTACTCCACAGGGTGGGATTATTTATATAGATTTTTTTAACGGAGTTTTGGTTTTGGGTTGGAGATGAAATAGTGAATAGTTGGACCTACCAAACGGGGCCTTAACATTGATTGGGAAAGACACAAATCACTTTTCTTTACCCATCATATTCATGGAAATGGAAATATAATAATTCATATAGCCAACCAATATACACCACGTGGCAAACCAAGCCCCACTTAAGGACCCACGCACGTTTTATTTCGTTTTTCGTGTCCCAACGGCAATACCATTTCAGTGTCATGTCCACGTGGGAGCACCTCATTGGATGGAGGGCATCGTCAGGGGGTTGAAATTGGGCTTTTGAGACGAGCCTGACGTTTGTACTCTAGCAATAACAGAGGGCCCAATAACACGTGTGTGTGTGTTTTGTTTGAAACCATGGCATAGTTGGTTTTGGTGGATTAGGGGTTAAAATAGTCATAAAAAATAAAATAGGTTATTTTAGTTACAAAAAATAAAATATCAAATCTAATCCATAATCATTATACTCCTCTTTCACAAAAAAAGTCAAAAAAATCAAAAAGTCAAAAAACTCTTCTCAAATCAAGTTTTTTAGCCCCAGGCTAAAATAGCCAAAAAGTTAAAAAACCAAAAAGCCAACCTACTTCCCAAACGGAGGCATATAAGTATAATATATATGATTAGATGAGTTCAAGACCCAACTCACAAAAATATAAACATTTTACTGGAAATTTTGATCCATCAACTCTTGATTCTATCTATTATCTCTGAGCCTGAGGCGGTAGTATTTTTCCACGTGTCTAAAATGTCAAAATTTATTATCAAATGTATAATATTCTTACTATATCCTCAGTTTTTAATATACAGTGGGAGATTTCAGCTTCCTTATTAATTATAAATTTCAATTTCAATCAGCACATTTGACCTAATACTTATAGTTATGTAAATAATAGTGAAGTGATTAAGCTTGGGTTTGGGCTTGAGTTTAGACTTAGTAATTGATTGTTAGGTGAGTTAGTTTTGTTGATTTTCTAATTGTTGTAAACTAATAGTCTATTTGATGATATATAATATTCATTATACTTGTAAATTGTAAATTGTAATTACTCTATTATTTTAGCCTCCGTTTGGGAAGTGGGTTGGCTTTTTGACTTTTTGGTTTTTTTGGCTATTTTAGCCTGGGCTTAAAAGCTTGGTTTGGGAAGGGCTTTTTGGCTTTTTGACTTTTTTGAGTTTTTTTGTGAGAGAATAATGTAATGATTATGGTTTGGATGTGATGTTTTATTTGTTATGGCTAAAATAGCCTATTTTATTTTTTGTGGCTAAAATAGCCAAAAAAATCTGCAAACCCACTTGCCAAACATAGACTAGTTAAAACAAATTTTGTTATGAAAATACGTGCAGAAAGTAGAGAGAATAATATGATAACTTATAATAATTGTTTAACTTTTTAACTACAAACCCAAGTCCCCAAACGGAGAGGATATCATATAAGTCAGATGAGCTTTGACGGTCTAAATTGCTAAATGAATGTGTGGCTTTGGCTATTTTAATTAGTAATACTACAAATTCAAATTTAACTATTCAAAAATTATTCAAAATTATCATCTTATAGTTTAAATTTATTCTATATATAAACCCCACACTATACTAATTTAATTTTCACCACACAACCACTCACCTAGTAATGGATTTTTTTAAAATTGCTTTCGTAATTATCCCTTTTGAAATTTGCCAAGCCTCTCATAATTAATTTTAATTGTAAAATAGACAGAGGGCCAAGACACCACAAAACAAAGTTCCAAGATTGACCCATGCCAAAGATGATTTACTAAAACGAGTGGTGCAAATGGCACTTTTTATTTGTATTCAAACATCATTCATTTTATTTAACACATTAATGATATAATAATTGTCACATTAATGAATAATTTTTTAAAGAAAAATATTAGTCTGTATATTATTTCTCTTATATAAGAACACTATTTTTATTTTAATTGTCGCACTATTTTTATATTAAATTTTCTTTTTTTAAATCACCTAAAAACACAAAACAATGAAAATTAGAAAGAATTGCAACTTGAACCATGCTATGGATGGGCGAAGGCTTTTCCACCACTTATCATGACGTGTGTTAGGACAATAATCACTTTCAGCGGCGGGAATAATAATAGAAACATAGGTGAGGTTAGTTTGGACGGATTGAATAGTGAGAAATTATAATATAATAGATTGTTAGTTTTGGTATAAATAGTTTATAGACTATTTGATCTCATGTTTGTTTTGTCATATAATTAGATACCTGCAAATGATTATTTTAGTGAATCTCATGTTTGATTAGGAATTTATGAAGAAGAATAGCTTCTAAAAATATTGTTTTGTTATTTTGAATTGTTTACAATGACAATGCTAAATTTAAAATATATTTTATTTTTTTATTTGAAATATATTTTATTTTATTTTTCTAAAATCACTTTTTATTTTATTTGAATACGACATTAGAATTATATTTTCATTTATGATTTTGCTAATATAAAAAAGGAAAAAAAGAGAAGACTATTACATATTATGAGATTAATTTACACATGTTTTAAAAAAAATAAAAATGAAAAAAAATAGATGTTATATATTAGTTTTCTTTTGAACATTAGAAGTATATTTCATTTTATTATTTTGATTAAAAAAAAAAAACTGTTATATATTACGAGATTAGTTTAAACATGTTAAAAAAAATTTGTATGTTTAAAAAAATAAAAATAAATAGACGTTATATATTTGAAGATTAATTTCGTCATTTAATTATCGGATCCAGAGGTTGGCTTAATCCGTCTATTTATATTCCACATCCCCCTATGAGATTGAGTTATCCCATATATGGGGACTATTAGTCCAACCTTTGGTTACACAATATTTAGGCCTCCGAAGAAGTAATTTTTGGGCGCACACACACAAAAATAAATAAATAAAAATAAAAAAAAAAATAAAGAAGTTGTCAATTCATTAAAAAAAAAAAAGGGTTCTCATTCACGCTACTTATTATATATATATATATATATATATATTTGGTAAAAACTCTTCTTTCTTTTTTTTCCCTAACATATTGATTTAGAAAATGATATACAAGCTTATTTTTTAAAGGTTTAGATTCTTCTATGCTAGTCATCCAACTTAATAAAGTGTTGGGATTTGGTAAGCCCATTTTGAAGCCAACCTTAGCAATTTGAACCATTCACTTGTTAAGATTCATTGAGTAAAATATTTATAAAAAAAATCAAGATGATTTTATATCAATAATTATATGTTCGAATCATATTTATATTATAAAAATGGAGAATAACATCCATTTTTTTTTTTTTTGTTAAGATGGCCAACTTAAAAGAATTTAAACATTTTTCTAGATTCAATGATGTGTAAATGAGATGATTGGTTAATAATTAGAAAGGAGGAGAGAGAGAGAGAGAGAGAGATGCTTTAAATATTCTAATAAATTGTCATATCATTTGATTTGAAAAGTGAATATAATTTTTGAGCCTAAGTAGCATCACCTGATTGATTTTTTTACCTCATATTTTAGTGAAAAAAACTACTGAAAAAATATTTTCCAAACAGACCCTTAACTCACTCTTAACTGCTTGAATTAAATGTGTCAACTGAACTAAACGGTGAGCCAATTAAAAAAAAAAAAAAAAAAAAAATGAATTGAACGGTGCAATTGAGTTCCTAGAGTTTATCATGGAATCTCATTTTGGTGATATAAATTGTTTACTTTGTGAGCCTTTACATGGAAATTAATAAACAAATTTATCTGTTAATTTACATACAGAAATTAAAAAAATACTTGTTAAATCATCAAAATAAGATTCCCAGTTGTGAGCTTTATAGACTCAACATTCAAGTTGACTTGAGACAAGCCATTAAGAAAAATTTACTGGCAAGTGAGATTCAAGTTGGCATACAACCTTAAATGATGGATAGGTTAGGCTGGGTTTGGCATCTGTCTAATGTATGCTCACAATTTTTTTTTGTATCAGTTATCATGCAACGATCTCTATTGGGACTTAAAGCATCTGCAATAGATGTGTTAGTGATTGTGTTAGTGTTAGTGGCCAAATTTTAGCTAGCTACAATAACGTTTGGATCTCACAATGGAAGTGCTAAGTAATGTGTTAGTAGATTTTGTTAGTATCAGTTGTTAACTTCTTTGTTAACTGTGACTAGCGTTTTAGCCAGCGAGGGAGAGAGGGGAGAGGGGAGAGGGGAGAGGGAGAGGGGAACGTGAGAAAGTGCCTTGGGGTCGTCCGACCAGATATCCGGCCGGTCATTCCCCCGAACGTCCCTTCAAAAAAAAAAAAAAAATTGTCTTTGACCGGTCAGACGACCTGCCCAATTCTGCTGTCTTCATCCATTGCACCTTAACACATATTATTTATACTATTTTATTTATTACTTATATATATATATACGCACACACACTTAACAACATCTTAACAAGCACCTTAACACATCCATTGCACCACCACTCACTCTTTAAAATTAACAAACTCTTAACATACCTTAACACATATTTTTGGGCCACACTTTTATCACTTTTTGTCACATAACACACATTTTAACAAACAATTTTAGCTATCCCATTGTGGATGCACTTAGGCCTCGTTTGTTTTGGAGTGTAGAGGATGGGATGGGATTAAGATGGAGGTGGGGTTCATTTAGTATTGTATTTGTTTGTAGAGTTGGGGAAGGGATTAAGATGGAGGAAGGGATTAAGATGGAGGTTGGAAGGGGGATTAAGATAGAGGAGGTGAAGGTGGTATTAGAAAAATAGTGAGGGGATTAGAAATTTTTTATTTTTATTTTTTCCATATTGGGCATTTTTTTTTTTGAACATTAATGTTTAATTTTTTATATTTTTTTATTTGTTTTATTATTTTATATAAAAATAATTTAACAATTCTTACACTAACAACTATCATCAAAACAAATACAATTTTACTTAATCCTCTTACTATCAATCCCTTCACTAACAATTTCTTCACTATTAATTCCCTCACTATGAATCTCCTCCATCCTACCTCTGAAAACAAACGGGAGCTTAGGGATTAGTACTCTCTTTAATCTTTATTTAATATGGAAGTTTATATATAAGATGCCCTTTATTGACTGTCAAAAATTACTACCCCATAAATTTTACAACATGAATTTGAAGGATGAATACAAAATACTAATTTTAATGGGACAAAGATTACTAAGGGATAGGTATTCTAATTTTATAGATGGCCTAGGACAGTCTCTATTTGATTTAAATTATTTTGTTACTAATGGGGGTATACAGATATGACTAACCAACAACAGCAATCACCATCTATGGGCAATGCTAATTAAAATAGTGGTTATCTGCTTTCTCCTTGTTCCCAATTATTCAGTTTGTTGTAGTAACGATAATATATATGCACACCTAAATTCACAATTATAGGCTTTATAAATGTAGCTGTTTGGAGATTGAAGCAGGTTAAAACTAACCCAATGAAGGAGGGCTCACCTCGGTGGTATAATTTATGGTCCGTTTGAGAAGAAGGTTTCCAGTTTTTTTTGGTTATTTTAGTCACAAAAAATAAAATAGGTTATTTTAGTCACAACAAACAAAACATCACATCTAATTCATAATCATGACACTCTTCTCTTACAAAAAAAAATCAAAAAATCAACCCACTTCCTAAACGGAAACTTAATTAGTTAAGTCTATTTTGTGTGGCATGGCGCGAAGAGAAATGAAAAGAATGATCAAAGGAAAAATATCTATAGAATATGCATCTAGGCATACTTGGTTAGCATTTGGTTTAGTTTTAGAATTATAATTTAAGAATGGAGTTGTATTTTAAGTATGTAAGCTCTTGAATTATAATTTAAAAAGAGAAAATTAGTTCGGTTATAAATTTTGAAAAGAGTTTTGAATTTTGAAATAAGTTTTGAAATAAAAAAAAATTGTTTGGTTATGAGTTTTCAAAAAAAATTTCAAAACTTAATTCAAAAATTTATAATTCATAACAAAATACACAAATCATAACTCTATTGAAAATTCTATTCAAAGATCATAACCAAATTCCTTTTAAAATTCAATTCAAAAAAATAATTATTGAAAAAAATAAATTTTTTATTTAAAAAATTCCAAAAATATTTTTTTATTTAAAATATTAAAATATATATTATTTTTTGTTAAAAAATGTATTCACCTAGTGCTTTAAAATTACTTTTGATTGTATATTTGATTGGAATTTTTTTTAATTGTTTTGTTTAAAAATATTTTTTTATTTTTTAAAATTTTTTGTGACAAATTAATTTTTATTTAATTTTTTTTGTTAATTTTAAATAAATGGCCAAATAATTTGTCATTTTGGTCTAAAAAAATAATTTATATATTTAAAAAATATCAAAAACAAATATATATATATATATATATATATTTTTTTTTTTTTTCAAATAACGGGTGGCAATTGCCAAAAAAAAAAAAAAAAAAGAGCACTGTCCCAGTCAATCGGCTAGACGTTTGAGTGGATGTCCGGGCAGACGACCGAGTAGACCCAAAAATTCAAAAACTGTCCGGAAAGATGTCCGGATAGACCCAAAAATTTAAAAATTCTCTGGTTACCACACATGTTTTCAAATGTGATTTGAAATCATATTTTGAAAACTATAATCAAACAAAGGGTTGGAATATGCCCGTGGAATCTCTAAAAAAAAAAAGCTTTATTACATACATCCCCATTGGTTAAGGTATACTCTTACAAACTAATAAATCTCTCAATTTCCATCTCTTCTTTGATGGAAACTGACTTGTGCCCCCAGTCGATAGATCTCGATTTTATGACAGTTTCGGTGGTTCTGGTCATCTTCTCTGTTGAGCTTTCATCATGTGAAGTATAATTTTTGTTCTTATAGAGATCTTTTTATTCATTAATTCTACTTAGAAAATGCTGAAATCAAATACATTAAGAAACAAGAAACATAGAAAACATAAATAGATATAATTTTATAAAACTTATTAGTGGGGGCTATTTTTGAAAAATCTTATCTATAAATATATATATCAATGTCCAATTCCGTAATCGATTTCATTATTTTTTAAACTTTTATTCATTTGTTCAACCCTAGTCTCACACATTCTAAAAATATATCAAAATGCATAATAGGAAGAGTGATTGTGAAAAAAAATGCTCTCTGGTGCAATAGCTCTGTTATAAGTCTCACACGTTTGGAGTCATTGGTATTGGTTTGTGTGATAAAATGCCTACCACACCACCTAATCAATGGCTGCAGAACATGTTAGTGGAGTTGGACTTATAATTCAATTGTAAATCATTATTTTTTTGATAATTCGTGAGTCAATATCAATCCTTGTATTATGTGTTTGGCCGTGTAGTATGGAGTTAGACATATATAGATGTAGTTTAAGGGTCTCATTAATGATATTTTGGAGGGGCTTAGCTATTCCTCCTTCTCATCCATCCACTTGGCCAACTTAAATAGTGGTCCATGGCTCATCATATAATTCGTGTGGGTTGTAATTGGGACAACTTATGCTATTCTTAAATGCCTCACTTAAATTCTTATAACTAATTTGCACGTATAAACTTAGGCCTCGTTTGAAAATAAGTTTTTTAGTATTTTTTTTAATTTTTTTGCCAAACTATGATGTAAAAAAAACTAGTATATTTGGAATGATTTTTTAATTTTTAACGAAAATATGTGCAAAAAGTAGAGAGAAAAGAGAATATTTGACTTGTTGGTATAAATTGTTGGCTTTCTAATTTTTTAGTGACCTTTTAACTTTAGATTAAAAAGTGATATTACCAAATGAGGTCTTAGTTGTCAATACTTAAAAACAAAAAAATATAGTTGTGAAGGTTAGAGGAATGAATTGTGCATTCAGACTGAACAATTTTTCTTAGCGATGGTTTCTTTGTAAGATTGAATCCAAAATGATATTTGCCTTAGAGAGGTTTCTCATTAACAAAAAAACAAAAATAAAACTACCACAAATTGTTTTCTTTTCAATTTAAAAAACAAAAGAGATAAGGAAGATAGACAATAATATTAGTAGAAATATTAACTTAATATACCAACAGAGTTTTTAAATGAGAGAAAATGTTGTCATGGAACCTGTTTTACTCGATTAATGTGATCCATTTGTATTAATTTGTGTCATTGTTAGCAAAAGTCGGTTTAGATCCAATCGACAATGATTAATCGACATGCTTAAATAAATTTTAATAAATACAAAAGATCAAGTTTTGTGGTTGAGTTTTATACCTCAAACAGATTAAGGACTTCCCTAGAAGTAATTAAGTAAATAAGGATTTGAATAAAAAAAGAATATGTATTTATTCAATTAAATTCTCACTTGCTATCAGTTACAAGAACTCAAACAAGCACAAAGAAATGAAAAATATAACAATCGACAAAAAGAAGAGAAGTAGGGATTTGAAAAAGCTATTACTTATCTACTCCTAACAATTGCTAAGTTAAACTACGCATAGATAAATATCATGTTTTGTGAATGGTGGTTGAGATGATTTTCTTGATCTTTGTATCTCTCTTGACCTATTTATAAGCTCAGTTACATGAGAGAAAGAGATAACCTAAACTCACAATTTTCTCAACAAACTCATGATTTTCTTAACATTATTCATATCCAATGTTTGATAGGATTCATTTTACAGATTTGGTACTTGATTTGATTTTAGCTCCTTGATCTCAGTAACTACCTTTTAAATTGTTGCAATTGCTAACTTTCTGACCCTTCATTTAATATGTCATCATGACATGTCCCTAACACACTGTCATGCCACATTAACATATCTGTCGACATAAATAATAATAATAATAAAAACAAATAAGGTTAAGGTTATTCTTTGAAAATCGTTTATGATTTCAATCGACAAATCATAATCGAACTTGGCCATAATTAACAGGTCACAATCGATAGAAAAATAAAATGTGGTGCAAACAATGCCTCATTATTTAAATGGATTGAAGAATGAAATCCAATTAAATGATTTAAAATGATTTATAAAGCGGTTTACCACAATTGATAGAAAATATTTTATAGTGCAAATAATTCAAATTCTTGAAGAGTTTTATTACACCTATAGTAATTTTTAGTCTCTCACTGTCGATTGACGAACACTTTATCTTTGACTCTGTCGAGTGACATAACAAAAAGTCACACCCCTTAATTTTAAAATAAAACAATTCTCTATTAGCCACATTTTGGCTAATTAAAGAGAATTCACTACATATAGCATTTTTTAACCATCGTTGTTTTTCAAACTATGTTATGAAAATTAATTTTTGGTATGATCCACAAATCTAAAGTGGATGTTGGATCCCAAAACTCACATAATTGAATGTTATGAAAAATTCATAAATTTTGACTCTTTGAACAATGTCAAAAAATTTACATTCAATAAATGTGGGTTCATAATTATTAGCCATCTTTGGCTAAAAATCATATCTCCAAGTGAATTTTTACCATAATTCTGTGATATTTTTTAACATTTTTCAAGAGAAGAGACTGTTCTTCTTTTTTAGCCATTAATGGCTTGTCACTTTTTGGCAAAACATCATACCCCCCAAGTGAATCTTTATTATCAGAATTCTCAATATTTTTTTTAGAGAAAAATGTTATTTTTTAATTTTAGTCATTAATGGCATATGAAAATTCTCCAAAATCATATTATCTTCATGATTTTGTTCATGATTTTGCGTGCTAACCTTTCAAGCCACATACCTTAACTCTTTATGAATGATTAGCTCTTCAAAAATATATGTATTAACCGTATGAGACACATTATTTTCATATTTTAATTTTTCATTGGTTATTGTGCCTTCTAATTTTTTTCTTCCAATATAGAATTTCTTTATCAATTAGAGAAATTTGGCCTTTAAGTCAATGAATTTTTCCATCACAGTAATTTAAATCTCTTTGCGTCAAATAATACGAAGATGATGAAATTATTTGAAATCTTTGCCAATAAAGAGAATTAATTTCTTCTTTTAGGGATAAAATTTCACTCTTGAATTAATAAATTTCATCATCACAACGCCAAATAATTCTTTTCGCATCACTTGTCATGCCATTATGTTGACAATAAGTAGTACAACTACCACCATAACCCTAACAATTTTCAAAATATAAGGTATTTCACTGATAATCAGTTTCCATGGGAACACTACCACTCTATTGGCAGTTTGTATCTATGGGTGCACAAGATGTAAACATACCTGTTGAAGGCATAATTTCATGAGAATAAGTCTGTTTGTTCATCATCATCACTCCAAGTTAGAATGGTCCCACCAGGCGTGCCAATTTATGTTAGCAAAAATTTGGTTTAGACCCAATCGACAGTGATTGATCGACAGACTTAAACAAATTTTAATAAACACAAAAAGATCAGGTTTTGTGGTTGAGTTCTATGCCTTAAACAGACTAAAAACTTCCCTGGAGGTAATTAAGTAAAAAATGATTTGAATAGAAAAATAATATGTATTTATTCAATTAAATTGTCACTTGCTATCAGTTATCAAATTCAAACAAGAATAAAGAAATGAAAAATACAACAATCGATAGAAAGAAGAGAAGTGGGGATTGAAAAATGCTATTACTAATCTACTCCTAACAATTGCTAAGTTAAATTACTCCTAGATAAATATCACGTTTGTGAATGGTGGTTGAGATGATTTCCTTGATCTTTGTAACTCTCTTGATTTATTTATAAGCTTATGCACATGAGAGAAAGAGATAATTTGAGCCCACAATTTTCGCAACAAGCTCGTGATTTTCTCAACATTATCCATATATCATGTTTGATAGGAACCATTTTGCAGATTTGGTACTTGATTTGATCTTAACTCCTTCGTCTCAACAACTAACTTTTAAATTGCTTCAATTGTTAATTTTCTGATCCTCCATTTAACATGTCATCATATCATGTCTCTAACATATTTGTTATGCCATGTTAGCATGCCTGTCGACAGAAATAATATTAATAAAAACAAATGTGGTCAAGGTTATTCTTTGAAAATAGTTTATGATTTCAATCGACAAACTATAATCGAACTTGACCATAATTATTAAGTTACAATTGGAAAAAAAAAAAATGTGATGCAAACAGTCATGGTAAGTTTGGATGGTTGTCACGACCCAAACTCGGCCCTATGGGTTTAGCACCGTAACCGGCCAGTAATCCGAGATTACCGAAGGCCTGCAGAACAGTAATACAGTAAAACAGAGTACAGGGCCTGGCGGAAGCCAATACAGTAAATAAATAGTGTCCATTGAGCTGTGACAGTCTGTATGCAAAAAGGCTTTTCATACATTTATACATAAACAGTACAGAACAGTATACACAATATTTACAATCATTCAGACTAGGGACTCGACCCTAGATAACAGTACAGTAACACTCGGTCTATACAGAACAGTAAAACAGTACAGAAGGGGGAAAAACAAACAAAACACCCCCAAGCCATAGCATGGCAACTCGGAACCTCGCAGTGAGGCACAAAGGCTGGCTTGACAAAACTGGAGTAATCCTGACGCCTCTAGCTGCGGTCTGGTGCCTGTACACCTACATATATATATGAGCAGTGAGCTAAAGCCCAGTGAATAACATAAAGCGTAAAGAGGTTTAGAATGAATGTCCTTACAGTAATGAAAATAGTTCAATTCAATCAGTATTTCAGTCGTTCAGTACAATAAACAGTCATATGTGGTACATCCATTAGCATAACAGTAACAGTAGGTCTTGAAAGACCGAACAGTAATGATGGCCATCAGTCAGTAAACAGTAGTGGTTCCACGAGGGAACCGACAGAGATCTCTGTAACAGTAACAGTAACAGTAAACAGTAGGTGCTAAGGATGCCACAGTACAGTTCAGAAATAAAGGACATACATTCATTTAGTAAACAATATCAGTTCAGTAAACAGTTCAGTTCAGTAATCAGAAGATAATCATTTGTGAACATATCTTTACACAATCGTTACTCACAGAGTTCGGGCTACAGTATGCTAGAGCGTGTCTCCCCAGTTGCCAACCCTACACAGTTCACAGGTTGAACACACTAAGCTACACAGTTGGGAAATATCATAACTTAATCCCTAATTTGCCTTGGTGTGTTCTACAACGATATCCTCATCTAAATGTCTTAAACTAGGCCTAAGAATGCCTAGGATGGGATGAGGATGCAAAGATACACTTAGAAAACATTTCGCAAACTTTGCTGAAAATAGGGTCTTCGCTCGAGCGAGACTTTCTCCGCTCGAGCATAAGTCCAAAATCAAAGGCTTCGCTCGAGCGAGGAATCCTTCGCTCGAGCGGTCTGCAAAACAGTAAAAGTACTGGATGCTGAGATTTTACGCGCGATGGTCGCTCGAGCGGAGCCCTGGACAAAGGTGCTCGCTCGAGCGGGGAACCCTTCGCTCGAGCGAGGAAACCAAATCTGGAATTTCCAGATCTGCCTCCCAAGCTCAAACCAAGCATTCTACCACTCCAAACTCGACCTCTTGGGCCCAAATTCTGGAAAACATCACTAAATTCAATGTATAACAAGTTTCAAAGCTCAATTTATGAATTCAAGCCCCAAAGGTGAGTCAATTAAAACCACATTCAAACCCATTTTCAAGAACAACATTCAAACATGCATGAATGAGTTTTAAACCAAATTGAAGCTCCAAAGCTTGCTCAAATGAGCTCATTTCTTTCCAAAACCAGATGAAAACATGGTCTATAACAACAATATGAGCATGCATGTACTAATGTCCATGTAATCAACCTCAAAATGCAACAATACTAACATGCATGCAAGAAATGTGCTTCAATCCACCATTAATGAACCAAATCATGACTTAGCTCTACAAATGAGGCATGAATCATGCAAGAACTAGCTCAAACACATCAATAAAGGTTGAGTTCTCTTACCTAGAGCCTCAATTACAAGTGTAGGACCACAAAGCAACAATCAACCTTCAATTCTCTAAGTTGTTTAAGTCAAATCTCAAGATCTACACAAACTCTCACTCTCTCTTCCTCAAGGTCGGCTAGAACAAGAGATATGGCTGTTGGGAATGTTCTTCAAGTGTGTACATACAAGGCTCAAGTATGTGTATTGAGTGGGCCACTCATGTGGCAAAATGGTAAATACGGCAAACTCTTTAATTAGCTTAATTTAATCTAATTTAATCATACCTAATCAATTTTCAGATAAATATATCATAAAATCACATTAATTATTAGGGTCACGGAACATCAATCGGTTTCTAGTTCGGCCGCCGATAAGGCCTTCAATTAGCAGTTTAAACATATAAACATGAACAGATAATCAGACAATCAAACAGATAGAATGCAATTAACTAACATATACTTAGTCAATTCAGTTTCAATTTCAGTCAGTCAGTTCAGTATTTCATTCAGTTCGATTATCAGTCAGTTATCAGTCATTATCAGTTTCGTTTAACAGTAATCGGTGATTATCGGTAATCGGTCAGTCATTAATCAGTAAACAGTATGAGGGTTGTTACAATGGTCCCATATCAATGTGTGGTTAATTGAACCCACTAATTTTTATTTTATTTTTTAAAAAGTGAAAAAAATTGAAAATACTAATTTACAAAATCAATATCACTATAATTAACTTTAAGTAATTGGACCGTTTAATAATAAAAAAACCGGCCATCTCTATATGTGTCCAAACCCACTATGATCGGGAGTAGACAAGAGGAGAACTTCTTGCATTGAAGTAAATAAGTATAAGAAGAGAGTAACACATGGTATAAAAGTTAAGTTTGGTTGAGGTAAAGGAAAATTATGTGGATTCCAAATAATCTATTAAGCCTCCGTTTGGTAAGTTGGTTTATGAGTTTTTTTAGTTATTTTAATCATAAAAGACAAAATAGGCTATTTTAGTCATAACAAACAAAACATCACATCCAACCCATAATCATTATGCTCTTCTCTCACAAAAAAAGTCAAAAAGTGCTTCCCAAACCAAGTTTTTTAGCCAGGTTAAAATAACTAAAAAAGTCAAAAAACTAAAAAGCCAACTCACTTCCCCAAACGAAACTTAAAGCGTTTGTTAAATTTTTTATATGGGTGTAGGACTTATATAAATTCACATGTGTCATATGAGAATTTGATAAAAAATTTAATAGATTATTTGAGATTCTTAACATAACTCTAAGATAAAAATAGTGAAAACTAATGGAAATGGAAAACAAAAAAAAATAATAAATCAATTAGAACTTAAAAGTGTAAAATTTTTTGGACTATAATTTTTAATTTTTTTTGGTCCAGTTGAATGGAATCCAAAAGTAAAAATTAAAATTAAAAATTAAAAAAAAAAGAAAGAAAAAAAAGTCAACCTGAAATACCAAATCAATCAAACATAAGCTTAGATTCCTGCCAACATACCCAATTATCTATAACAAAAATGATTTAAACCTCTAAAAGAAGAGTTCTAATAGAGTACTAATTTGTCTTTTTCTTTTCTCTTTTTTGTCTTTTACTTTACTTTTTTTTTTTTTTTTTATTGGTTGACAGCTCATTAGAGCTGTCCTTTTGCAGCTCTAATTAGAGCTCCGGAGCATGACCCTATCTATAAATAGGTTAGATGTTATTTTTAAAGCGGGCCTGTGTGGCAAAGGACCCATTGTGTCTGTTTGGTGCAGTTTAAAAATTATTTATTTCAGTTTTTAGTTTAATTTAAATTATTTTGATGCGTTTGGTTTAGCTTATAATTTATAACTTATAACTTTTTGGAAGTCAAAAATTAGCTTATTCTTTGAGTAGGGTAGGAGATGCTTAATTTATAAGTCAAAATCAGCTTATGTTTATAGTTATACGCTATAAGCTGTTTAGGTATAAGTTATAAGTACTTTCTCACAGTGCTACCAAACAGAGCCATTGAAATGAGAACTCTTTTAAGTAGGCCACGGACGATATCATGAATGTCATTTAAACTGTTCTATTTACCATCCAAAAAATACAAAATATATTTTTATTAAGGTGGCCCGATAATGGTGAAATTGGGCTCTGAATGAGGCCCATGACAGAAGACAATTTATGGGTAATTAAGGTCTTTGTTATAAGGTCCTGCTCCTATGGTGCAATTGCTCCATCCAACGCATCCCACGTGAAGTCAGCCAGTGTGCTCATAAGCTCGCTAACATGGGAGGGGAGCTGATCAGCAGGACCTGCTGCTGTTAGGACTCGTATTGTCGCAGATATGATCGGGATGAAACATCCAAGGATCTAGCCTCTGAATTTCCATCGATCTTGTTTTGTTGTTTGTTTATTTATTTTTCCTGTTTCTTTTCTTTCTATTGTACTAAGAAAAAAAAAGGTAAATTTGTGCACTATTAAATCCTACAAGTGTTTGTATAGATTAAAAAGTTCAATTAATTCGTCGGTGAAAGTTGGTTATGTTAAAATTGTCACTAAAAATTGCCGATTAATAATTTTTTTTGTGAAGATCTTTAAATTTTGTAGCTAAAATAACAATTAGTGACGATTTTCTAAATTTATGCTAAAAAATTATAACTAGTAGCTTTTTTTGTGATAATTTTTGTAATTATTGTTAAAAATGAATAATTAGTGACACTTTTCATGATAACACCGCTTAAAAATAAAAATAAGATTTTGTGGTAACAATTAAAAGTGAATGAAAAATCTCAAGAATACTAACACATTTACTAACAATCTTATTAACGCACTCACAAGTTGATGCGAGTCTCATATCAAGTGATAGTACATTTTATCAAAACTTACGAGTGTGTTAGTGAAATTGTTAATAAATGTGTTAGTATCCTCATATTGTTGAAAGTGAATAGGATTTTTTGGTATTTCCTTATTTTTAATAGGATATTTCAATTATTTCCTGCAATTTATTAGGTTAGATGGCAATAAAAATTAATAATGCTATATGTACCGATTGATATATCAATTAGTGTACTAACGGATGATGTAACATAATTTTAGAGATTTTGAATCTTTGTAGTTTGTATAATATGTGGAGTCATAATTTTAAAATAGTAATGTCATACTGATACACTTAGGCCAAGTTTGGCATGATTGAAAAAAGAGAAAAAGTCAAAAAGTCATTATCCTATTTAAGTCACATCATCTTATTTAAGTCACATCACCTCTCTAACACATCACTTCAAACCCAACCGAAACCCAACTCATATTTTATAAAAAGTCAAAAAGTACACTTATTTAGTCTTCCCAAACTATATATCAATTGGTGCACAGAGCATTGAAGCAAAGCAACCAATCACACAGGGACGTGTGTCCACACGTGTTGGCATTTCCTTGAATATCTTGTGTTATTATTAATTAATTTTATGGTGTTTTTCATTCCATCTGAAAAAAAAAAAAAAAAAAAAAACCAGATCTCGAAATTGTGGCTGAACGATCAAAAAAATTTGGAATGATCAACAGATAAAAGCTTCAAATTAATTTATATATATATATATATATATCCGAAATTTGTAATATTAATAAAAAAAATATTTAAATTATTAAAATAAGACATGTCATAAAACCCTGTGTTCGAGTAAGTGAAAAATTACAATTTTGAAATCACACAGTAAACTAGGTAGTAGAATCCTTTTCCATCTTTGTCTATATACATGTATTTGCGTGTATTTATACACATTCGTCTCGGGGAGAGAGAGAGAGAGAGAGAGAGAGAGAGAGGGATATGGCGTGATGAGGAGGTGTGTGACTGCTGCTAAAACCAACGAGTAGAAGCAAAACCCAATTCAGGGACAAAAAAATTAGGAGAGAAAACGAAAGGAAAGCGAAAACCCATAAAATGAATTTTAAAAAGCTGCAAATCTGAGATGTCCGTTTGCTGTCCTCGTGGGTTCTTGTCTTCTATTCTATCTCTACACTCCTCTCTCCCCTCTCCCCTCTCCCCTCTTCCAATACAGAAGTCTACTACTCAGATTTTGGGTCTCACATTTTGGCTGAGAATGGGTTGTGCAGTGGAGATTGAAATTGTGTGTTGTGGGTCTGTGTATAATAAATTTAAATCATATGTTAAGATTTTTGAGTATATTTTTTTTGAATTTGCAGTATTGTTTCAACTTCCAACACCGCCACCTATGAATAGTGTAAACTTAAATAATTCTAAATATTTTTTAGAAAAAAGCCTCCGATCCCCAGTGAGGGGCGAGCGGATCCTCTATAGTGAATTCTCTAGAGTGATCCTCTAAAGTGGGATCGGACGGTTGAGGATTTTTCAAAAAAAAAAAAAAAACAGATGATGGCTCTCGCCCATCTCTCTACTCTCTCCCTTTCTCTTCCCTCACTCTTCTCTCTCCTCATCATCTTCCAAAAACTCTCTCCAATTCTCTGCAATCCACACAAACTCATACATTTCACATCACAAAAATGGAAACAATTCATGGATTCAGACTCTAATTTCTCTCTCTTCTCATCATCTCAACATCAACAAATCTCTCACAAGCATTCGCAAATTCATGGGTTGGTTCAAAGTACCAAATCGAATGCACAATGTGTTCCGCCTGCGACAACCCATGCAACACTCCACTCCTCCCCCCTCCGCCGCCGCCATCCCCTCCTCCCCCGCGGTCTCCATCTCCTCCGCCGCCGCCGCACTCATCTCCCTCCTCCATTTGTCCCCCGCCGCCGTCCCCTCCCAGCTCCGGCACCTTCTACTACCCTCCGCCGCCTCCCTCTCAGACCACCACCTACTCCTACCCTCCACTGCAGCCATCTGGCGGTGGCGGTGGTATGGGCGGCTTGTACCCGCCACCGCCGTACCGGAACTTCCCGACGCCGCCGCCGCCACTAGCCGAGGTCTTGATACATGGATTGATTTTCAGAGATTGATTTTTAGAGATGGATTTGTGAGATTTGTTGATTTTGAATGGTTTTCTTGATCAAGAAAATGGAAAAGAAAAGGTAGAGAGAGAAGAGGAGAGGAGAGGAGACCATGGATTGAATTTTTTTTTTTAAAGAACCTCACCAAAACGACGTCGTTTTGGTGAGGTTCAATGTCAGCCGTTAGATTTTTCACTCTAGGAGATGACTGTAGGGTTTTCACCCTAGAGGATCCGGACGCCCAGTGAGGGTACTGGGGTCGCATGTGATTGGTGCACCAAAAAAAAAAAAAATATTTTTATTTATTTATTTTTTCATCCAATGAGGAGATGACACCTCACTGGAGATTGTCAGTAAGAGTCGCCCCATTGGGAGTCGGTAACACGGCTCTATTTTTTATTATACAAGCATAATAAATTGTACATAAAATCAATTCAAAATTATATATATTATGTTGATGTCAGTGTAACTTTTAGGTTGCGTTTGGTTGCGTTTTGTAAATGTGATTTGAGAGTATGAATTGTATTTTGAATTTGTGTGTTGTAAAATTATGATTTGAGTGTAGAAAATTTATTTGGTAAAGAGTTTTGAAAATAGTTTTGAAAAAGATGTTTGATTTGAGTGGGGAATTGTTGATGTGATATTTGATATGTGATACAAAAATTTACAACTCATAACTAAATATACAACTCAAAATTATTTTAAAGCACATTAAAAATTAAAAAAATTTCAAAATTTTTTTTTTCCAATTATATAAATCAATTGCAAAAAAAAAAAAAAAAAAAAAAATTTCCTGTACAGCAGAGGACATCCAGGTGGATGTCCCCATGGACGTCCGGGCGGTAGTCCCTAAGGACGTCCGCG
This sequence comes from Camellia sinensis, assembly GCF_055761805.1. Classification (NCBI taxonomy): domain Eukaryota; kingdom Viridiplantae; phylum Streptophyta; class Magnoliopsida; order Ericales; family Theaceae; genus Camellia; species Camellia sinensis. Next base: position 209,913,014 of record NC_138961.1, on the reverse strand, counting down.
TGGTCTTCCCCTGGCCAAAATTTGAACAAAAAATGCGGCTGTAACACAGAGCTCTCTGCAGAAGTTTGGAAAGTTGATTCCAAACACACAACCAAACATCATACTGAAATACACATGTGGAATTACATTTTGAATTCACAACCAAACAGAGCCTTAATTTTTTTTTTTTATATTAGTGATAAATTGTACACTTTTACACAAGAATAATATTTTTATATTAATGATAACTTTCAAAATCATAAACTTTTCCAGTCAAATGATTTTTAAAGTACCGTTGAAATGTGATTTCTCTTTGATTTCATCACTTTAAAATAAAAAAATTTAACTTATATTTTTAAAATAGTTCCAGTTAATGATAGTTTTAAGAGCTGTCAATAAAGAAACAGAATGTTAAATTATTTATAGTCTCAATAAATTTTTTTACATATTTTAATACACATTTTACACAATTTTTCAATACTAATATCAGCTTTTAGGGCTATTTTTAGCATTTTCCATTTAGAATTGTCAATGTTGTATCATTCAAATATTAAATCTTATAAGAAAACAAATTTATTATGAACACAAAAATTGATCACACAACTAGATACATAGTACATTATAATTGATAAAATTTTACAAAATTTGTTACTATTATTCAATTTAAATATATATATATATATATATATTTATTTATATTTTGTGTTTAATTATATGATTGATTTTTGTATTAATAAGTGAAAGGCTGTAGCTTGCCTCCAGTGGACTGAGGCCCCGTTTGTTTGGGGTTATAGGGAGGGGATTGAGATTGATAGTGAGGTGAGACTACTATATGGGGCGTTTGTTTTGAGAGATGCGGAGGGGATTCCTAATCCCTTAGTATTAGTAAAGGCCTTGGAAGGGGGATTGGGAAGGAGGAGGTAGAGATGGTATTAGAAAAATAGTGAGGGGATTAGAAATTTTTTTATTTTTTTTTATTTTTTATATATTGGAAATTTTTTTAAAAATATTAATGTTTAATTTTTTATATTTTTTTTATTATTTTATATAAAAATAATTTAACAATTCCTACACTAACAACTATTATCAAAATAAACACAATTTTACTTAATCCCCTTACTATCAATCCCCTCACTATGAATTTCCTCCATTCTACCTCTGAAAACAAACGGGGCCTGAGGGTCCAATTCGGTCCATTGGATCTACTTTCGAGTCATTTTTCGATAATCCGAACAGTTTACATTTTAGAATTTGTTAAGTACATTATCTCTGTAAAATATTACGTTGATCAGATAACGGATATTATGTATTCGGATCACTTTTTTATGAATCGTTAATTTTCTGACTATCTATTTTTTTTTCTAGATAAAAGTGATTCGAATATATAGTATCTGTTATCCGATCGACATGATTTTTTACGAGAATAATGTACTCAACAAATTCTAAAACATGAACAATTCTGATTATCAAAAATAATCTAAATAATAAACTCAATAAATTGAATTGGACCGAACTATCTCAAATCTGAACTAGTCACGGTCCGACCCTAAGTGAAAATTCTATTTTTGTTGTTTATGGGAGAGGGGCTCATGAAACGAGGTTGAGGGTGGTTCTTCCCATTCGGTGCTCCTTTTCGTTTTTTTTTGTTTTTTTATTTTAAGGCCTTTCTGCTCTACTCTTTTGTCCTTCCCTGTTCCATCATCTCAACTCTCTATCAAGTGAGAGAAACATAGAAAAAGAAGAAAGTGAAAGAGGAAGAGAGCTTAGCTTAGAATATGGTGGACGCCTTGTTTGGAACTAAATATTTTATTTAAAAAAAATTATTAAAATAATCGATTCCTAAAACAGCTTTTTACTCTTTTCACAATCCCTTTTCATATTTATATTCATTTCACATCTCAATCAGCACACAACTCTCACCTTTTTTTTTTAAATATCTCTCCTCTTCATCTCTCAGTTTCTCAACCGCTCCTCTGCATCCTCAGCTCTTCCCCTGAAATGGGTTCTACTCATAATAAACTTCATCATTGTCTTGCCATTTCTTTCCTCTTTCTCTTGATTTCAAGCTTTACACACCCGAGACTAATTGCTGAAGGTAAATGCCACTCTATACATATATATAATATCACATCAGAAGAAAGTGAATTTTCAGCTAAAATTTATTTGTTTTGTATGTTACAGGCAGAGCAATTTCCAGACAAGTTGGCCATTATCAGGTGAGAGATCACTTTCGCTTTCTGTGACTCTGATATATAATTTTATTTTATTTTTTGCTGGGTGGTATTGTTGAATTGGATAGAAATCAATAATGCAGGAAGAGAAGACAATCTTGAGAGGGCAGATCGGGTCGAAGCCACCGCAGTGCGAGAGGAGATGCAGTTCGTGTGGGCACTGCGAGGCAATTCAGGTGCCCACAAACCCACAGATTAAAACTGGGACTGGAAGCAAAAGCTCATCCTCATCAATCGACTATGCCAGAGGGGGTGATGATGACAGCTCCAACTACAAGCCCATGAGTTGGAAGTGCAAATGTGGGAATTCTCTCTTCAACCCATGACTATCTAGCTAGCTAGCCTTAACAAATCTCTTCAATTAGTTTTTCAATCTTGTGTATTATATAATATGATGATGAGTGATATACTAATTTCATTCTCTCTCTGTATTTGTTTGGTTTTTCTTCTTTTTTTTTTGGCGTATGTATGTAGCTTTTACTGCTTTTTGGAGACTATTGTACTAATTCGAAATTAGTAATTTCCCAATTATTGCTCACCAATGATGAAGACATAACCTTAGATGTAAAAAAAGAATACATAGATGGGTAAGATATTTTTAAAGTGGACATTATCAACAATTTTTTTAAAATTTTATTCATTCACTTGTAATTTATATATTGATTTATGTAATTATTTCCGGTACTGGTATCAGAACTGTAATTTGATTTTGGTTGCATTGCATCAGCATATTCTCTTACGCTTGAACCATGCATGCATATCATATTCTTCCATATATGTACATACATAAATACAGATTTATCTGCGTGCAAATATGCATAATGTATGTTTGTCGCAGTCGAAATGTGCCAAAACTAATCCAATATAACATAAAGGAAGAAAGCCCTTCAAAAAAGAAAAAAAGATTACCCCACTGAATTTTTTTTTATTATTATTTTAAATTTTAATCGAAATAACCAATCTCAAATGCAAACAAATGTGAGGAATCAATAATTTCAGGAGGTCTACATGGAGAAGAAAAAAAAGTGATGAAATAATTTGAAATGGATGAGGATTTGGTTCATAGGTTAAAAAAAATAAAATCTATGCTGTTCTGGCGCCACCACAGGCACCATTTATATAATCCCACAAACAATACCTGAAAAAGTAATAATTTAACAAATAATATACTTTATTTTTTTAATTTACTGATATAAGCTCCAATTTTTTTTTTTTAAACATAAAAGAAAGGACGTTCTGTGAACGCACCATCCTAATCCCAAGATAACCAGTTATAAGTTAGGCTTAGTCCAACCTAAGGAAAAGACTCATCATCGGAACAAACGAAAAGTGTACCAACTTTTAGCATAAGAGACAGAGTTATAATCAGAATACAACACGATTAACTTGAACCAATTAAAAAAAACGCTAATTGTGATCTTGAAAAATCAAGTCGTATTCACCTGGGTGGAAAGAAAGTACCTTTCCACGTTGCGACCACCCGCAGTGGTGATATAAGCTCCACTTAGAGTTGCCTATTTGCTGGGTGTTTTTATCCTTGACTTGCAAGAAATCACCTATCTCCTTGAAACTGTTAGTGGGTGGGATACTACTAGTAGCTAGGCAGGCAGCTATGGTTAGTTATTGGTCCAACCTGCACATTTAGTCCTTTGTTTTGTGTAAAGGCTTTCATTTACTTTCTCATATCAATAAAAAAGATATGGGTGTGACCCTAATATATTGTGGTGCACCCACCCTGAGAGTGTATTAAAATGTGTAGAATAAGAGGTATCTTAATATTGTTGTTCTCCCAGCAGTTTTATGTAAATTTTCATAGATAATTATGTGGTTTTGTAGTCTCTTTTAGTTCCATTCAAAATATGTATTATTTTCTTTATAATTTTATAAATGTCATTGACACATCATTTAAATTATTATTTGGTATAATTTTCTTTTTGTAATTTTTTTTTTCAAAATTTAATTTTTGCAGTCCTTTTATGATGTGTCTACTGGAGTTGATCCTCCCCAATGATTACCTCAAATTTATTTTATCTCTTCCTAGTTGAGATTTTTATATTTGAAGTTCCAAATGAATAAAAATTAAAATTTCAAAAAAAAAAAAAAATAGAAAAAGAGTAGAGAGTAATATTGAAGAAAGACAGAAGAGTTATGTCGCAGCCAAAAAATTAAATATTGAAATGGTGAAAGTCTGGAAAATAACATTTTTATCACTTGAGTAATAAACATTACAATGTTATTAATTTAAAATTAAAATTTATATTTTATAAATTTAACAACATACACTAGGATACATATTTAGATTTTATTCGGAAAACGAACAAACAAAGCAAGTGTAAGAAAATGAGTAAAAGTGATGGAAGAAATAGGGGTATGATTGATTATGATGCGAAAAGAAAGACCCACCAACCTGTGACTGTGTAACAAACAAGACAGTTACAAAAATCTCTGTTTTGAGTTTTGAGGTTGATAGCTGTTCTGTTTTCTGAAGAAGTAAAGGGGTAAGGTGATGGGATATACCATGCGGTCCGTCTGGTTTTAGAGGTTGAATTAAGAAGATTGATAGTGATAGAATTAATAGTGAGTAGATTGTTAGTGAGGGGATTTAAAAAATTATATTTATTTTAATGATAGCTGTTAGTGTAAAAATTGTTAAATTAAATAATTATAAAATAATAAATTAAATTAAATTATAATTTTTACTAAACAAAAAAAAAAAACAAGAACATTCATTAATGTTGAAAAAAAAAATGCCCAATATGTTTAAAAAAAAAAAATTACAATTGACCAGCCGGAAGTCCGGGTAGACGACTAGTAACACTCTAAGCTGAACGGACTATTTTCTAATACCATCTCCTAATGCTCTCGTCCAAGACCTTTCATAATCCGAAGGGATTACTAATTCGGAGTCCAATAAACCAAACAAACATGATTTATGTCTACTGTTCATCACTAAGAGTCCGGAGTGGACTCTTACAACAGAAACAAATGGGGCCATGGTATATTTCCCATATCCCTAGGGTGTGTTACTATCTATGAAGCACGGACACTGACACGGACACGGACACGGACACGGATACGGACACGGGACACGGCAATTTCCAAAAAATGGGGACACGGACACGGCAGGGGACACGGCGATTTTTTATATATATATATATATATTTTTATGTGTTATGTAGATTTGTATTACATTCATTCTAAATCAAAATTAACAAACACTAATATAGTACCATTAATTCAATAAATATAAGAGAGGCAAAAGATTCAACATCCAACATCCAACATTAAATATAAGGGGAAAACATCCAACATCTAACATCCAACAATATTCTTCACAAAAACACTAAATAAGAGACAAAGAAGAAGAAAAAAAAGAAAAAGAAAAAAAAAGTAGGCCTTTCAAAACTTCAAGTAGATCCAATTTCTTGCACGTCTTCATCATCATTAGCATCACCACCTTTTTCTTCGTTTGCACCTCCATCATCTGTAAACAACACAACCTCCATCTCAGGTTCATCAAGTGACAGATTTGCAACCTCAAGCATTCCAACATCATCAAATGAATCAAATGTGTCGCCCGCAATATCCCATAACTTAGTCTCTCCTTCATGGTATTGTGGGGTTCTCCTTGATAAAAGACGGAGGTTGCTATGAACAAAAACCAAGTCCTCTGCACGTTGGGGTGTCATCTTGTTTCTTCTCATTGAATGGATAAAAGAGTATATACTCCAATTCCTCTCAGCACATGATGAAGAAGAAGGTTGCACAAGTAGCCTTAAAGCCAAAGATTGAAGAGTGGGCGCAGATGCACCATGAACAACCCACCAACTATGAGGATCCATATCACATCTATCTCCAATGGAATCAATGTCAGCAAATGGCCCCTCTTTTGTTGAGAACTTAGCATACTCCAAATTTGCTTTAGTGCGCTCCATTGGATCATCAAAGAACCTTTTCAAGCACTTTTTTTCTCTCAAGACAAACCTCCTCATCCCTATGTGGGGGAACTCGGCTTGGATCCTCATGAAGCCACACATCACTATAATATCTAAAATGAAAAAAAAGTACTACTCATTATAAATGTGAAAGAATAATATTAAACTTAAATTAATAAAAATAGTAAATTGTGTTGTAATCACCTTGGATTCAATGAGTGTGCCAAGCAATGAAGTGGTGTGTTGTTCTTGTTCCACCGGTCTACAAGAATCTGATGTACTACATTATAGAATGTAGACTCATCTTCTAGTCGCTTTCCTTCATGCTTATATATCACCATCTTCACTTTTTCTATCATTGTATCCCACATGTCATATACTAAGTGAAGAGAAGGTCTATCGGTGTCACAAACTCTAATCATGTCATAAATAGGAGCAGTAAAGGAAAGTATGTAGTCAACTTGATCCCACCAAAAGTCATCCAATAACTTATCCTTCACAAACTTGGCCTTGCCAATATCATCATCCCTATAACAACTCCATTTGTCACTGATTACCATTGTTTGGAGACCTTGCTTTATCAACTTGACCCTCTTAAGCATGACAATAGAAGAAGCAAAGCGTGTCTCGGCAACTGAAAGAAGTTTCAAACTCACAAACTCATTGTACATTGCCAACCTCATGGAATGATTACAAATAAAATTCTTGATCATCATCACATCACCCACAACCTCACTAATCCAATTATACTCTTCAAATGCAACTGAATTATTTTCCACATTCTTGGCAGCACAAATATTCTTCAAGGCAAGATTGAGGGTGTGCACAACACAAGGAGTCCAAAAGATGTGAGGAAATTGTGCTTCAATTAGGTGCCCGGCTGCCTTGCAATTTGCGGCATTATCTGTAATGACTTGAACCACATTTTTAGGCCCAACCTCCATAATTACTTCCTTCATCAAGTTGGAAATAAAATATTTGTCCTTTGTTTCCCCTGAACAATCAACCGCTTTAAGAAACATAGGCCCACCTCCGGTAACAGCCATAAAATTTATTAATGGCCTTCGTTGGGAATCACTCCATCCATCACTGACTATACTCACCCCCTTCTCTCTCCATGAGCCTCGAATAGGATCTAACAACCTCTCAATGTTTATCCTTTCTTTTTGAAGCAATGTAGTTCTCAACATGTTATACCCAGGTGGTACATATCCTTGTATGTTGTTATTTGCAGCAAAAGTAAATGCACTAACATAGTAAGGATTTCTTGCCAAATGAAATGGCAAGCCTGCTGAATAAAACATTCTAGCTATCTCACTATTTAGTCGTTCTCGAGCCCCAATGTTAAATGCTTTCATAACAGGGTTACTACTACTTCCACTCCCTAAAGCAGTTGACCTCTTCCTTTTTGATCCATATATCTCCTCTGGTTCATTAAAACATAAACCTAATGATGCACTTGAACTGGGAGGAGGCAATGGGACTTTCTTCAACCTAGAGTTTTTCAATTTCAACTCTGCTTCTGTAATTGCTCTCTCAAAATCTGCTTTATCCTTACTTGTTACTTTTGGGCAGACTTCTATCCCCTGATTTTTAATTTGCATCAAATGGGCTTTTACCCTAGTGTATGAACCTTTACGTGTAACCCGACAAAAGTTACATTGAAAAGTATAATTCCCCCCCTTTGCACCAGATTTTTCTAATCTAGTCACATATTTCCACAGTGGCTTATCATCTTCAGCATCAAAGGCAGATGTTGTGTTATTGGCAGAATTTGAACTAGACATTTTTCCTATAAATTAACATTAAAAGTAGAAGGATAAATAAAAAAATTTAAAAAAAAACAAAAAAAAGAGCTTAAATAAAATTTAAATAAAACAGAATTTAAACATATAATTAAAAAAAACAGTCTCATCTAAATAAAGAGTTTAAATAAAAAAACAAAATTTAAATACAATTTTATATATATACATATATATAAACATATAATTAAAAAAAAAATTTCTTACATATATATATATAAACATATAAACAAATAAAAGTAAAAAAAAAAAGAAAAGAAACTTACATATAATATATATAAAAAAAAAATAAATAAAAGAGTTTTATACATATATATCAAACTAAAAAATAAATAAAAAAAAAAGTTTACGTATAACATATATAAACATAAAAAAATAAAAAATAAATAAAAATCAATAACCTGAGAGAGAGAGAGAGAGAGAGAGAGAGAGAGAGAGAGAGAGAGAGAGAGCGAAAGACGTAGAGAGGAGACAGAGGAGACAGAGGCGAAAGAGAGAGAGCGAGAGACGCAGAGAGGAGATTACCTTCGAAGACGACTGGAGCGACTGAAGCCGCGACTGAGACGACTGGATCACTGGTCTTCGATCGACGTCGGAGGGCTTAGATCGACGTCGGAGGGCTGCGAGTGAGAGACAGAGCTTCGATCAACTTCAGAGGCTTCGACTGAGAGAGAGGGCTTCGACTGAGAGAGAGAGAGTCTTTTTCAGGTTTGATTTCACTCCTTTACTCTCACTTGTTTGATTAGGGTTCCTGTTTTTTTTTTTTTTTTTACTTTATAAATATTATACTTTGACCCCAAATAAATATAAAAAATTCAAAAACGAGCCCCGCCGTGTCCCATGGCGTGTCCAGAAATGGACACGCGTGTCCCCGCCGTGTCCCCTTCCAAAAAAATCATTAAATTAAAGGGACACGCCATCTGGCGTGTCCCGTACGTGTCCACGGCGTGTCCCCGTGTCCCCGGCGTGTCCGCGTGTCGGACACTGCTACGGCATCAATTTTGGAGTGTCCATGCTTCATAGGTTACTATCTATGTTACATGGACTCGGATATAGACTTAGGTATGAACATTAGGTGTTGGTGTACATCCAAATGTCAAATCTTCATAAATTTAAATCTTAAAATCTTGAGATAAGTATCTAAAATTAGATATGGATACGGAAACATGTTATATACACATATATATTGTATATTACATAATATTCTCGGACGGAATGTTGAAAATTATATAAAAGTATACCAAAAATTAAATAAGATTAAAAATTTCTATCTCTAATTCATGTAATAGGCTGGAAATATTGCTTCACTAACAATAGTGTGTTGCTTCTTTTTCATATATTGTACCAAATTAAAAAGTCCAATTGTCTAAGTTAGATACGGGTGTCAACACTTATCTCACACTCTTACTCTTATCATATCGGGTGGACAATGACACTTTGAAAGAAATAAAAGAATCCATGTAACACAAGTTACTGTGCATTTGCATCACCACAAATTTTAATCCATTGACAGTTTCTTTCTTTCTTGAGAGAGAGAGAGAGAAAGAGAGAGTGAGATTGATTTTCATTACGTGCAAGTAGGGCTCTGTTCTGTTCTGACCCACCGATTTCATGTTGATTGACAGGCCATTGAATAATTGAAACGGAAGTGATTGAGGGCCCTAAATTTCGGGGCTCGAATGCCCCGAAATTCCACTTTAAGTAAAAAAAAAAAAAAAAAAAAAGGAAAAAAGAAAGAAAAAAAGAAACAGTTTCCAAAAATGGAAATTAGGGGCATTAGGGGCAAATTTTTTAGGGCCACCAATCATTTTCCTAATTGAAAAACCTAACATGTTATGGGTTGCCAACAATGCCCAACCTGATTTGTAATGAAAGGAAAGAGCAGGGAAATTCTCGGAGAAAAAGTAGAAGAGACACATACATACTGTTAATGTACACCTCCTACACCACTAAAACCTACCACTACCACTACACACCTCCACTACTCCTCACCCACTCCACCTACCACCTCCACTTTACCTACTACCACCACCCACTCTACACATACTACTCCCAAAACCTCTCTATATATAGGACTTGTAATATACAGATAAAAATAACAATATATCAATCTTGTATCATACATACAATCAATCAATAATATACATCAATTTATTTTACATGGTATCAGAGCTAGGTTAAGAACCTAATATTTTCGCTTCACTGGCGGGCGGCAGCCTCGCCTTGGCCGCCCGCCGGACCTCTCATCTTCCAACTATTTCTGCACGCCGGATCTCAACCACACAGCACAATCAGAGCTACACACACACACTGCCATCTCATTCTCTCTCTCTCGGCAAACCCACAACACACATGCATTAAGACTCACACAGGACCATACACTCATTCATACACAAGAGACCCAGCTCATTCAACTCGGCTGCTTCATGTTCCTTCCACAGTCTTCTCAGGCCGAACCTTAAACCCATCCAACACACCAAACCGTGGTCTCTCTCTCTAGCTGGCTCAAAACCAACCCATCTCCAGCTCTCTCTCTATCTCGTGCATGAACCCATCTCGTGGTAGTACTCCAGTCCACCACAGTTTTTGTGCAGGAACGGCACGTGCCAATAGAGGTCTCACAGCTCGCAAACGATGCCGTTCCCTCCACAGCGTCTGCATCGCCACCTCCGGCCCCGGCGCCACCCACAAGTCAGCGGCCTCGCCGACGCCTTGCTTAATCCTACACCGGTCCAGTCTCTCCTATCCTACACAGCTCACGTCTCTCCTTTCTGGACCCGTCCACACACCAGTTTCGGTGGCAAGATCAACGACGCCACCATCACCCAGCCACGTGTCTGCTTCATGTGCAGCTTCGGCGGCAAGATCCTCGCCACACCCTCTTCTCCTTCTCTTTCTCATCAAGTGACCGCCAGAAAACAACCCATCAATGGCTCCCGCGGCCGGCACGACAGCTGCGAATTCCAATGGGGGGAAGCGGTTCAGAACAAAATTCACGCAGGATCAGAAGGAGAGGATGCACGAATTGGCAGAGAGAGTTGGGTGGAAGATGCAGAAGAGGGACGAAGAGTTGATCAACGAGTTCTGCAGCGACGTTGGGGTCGACAGAGGTGTGTTCAAAGTCTGGATGCACTACAATAAAAACACTTTTGGGCAGCCATATCATCCATTCCCTTTTGCCCACACACCCATCCTCCTTTTTATTTTTTAAACCAATCTTGCACACACACCCATCCTCTTTTTTTATTTTTTAAACCCATCTACCTTTTGCCCACTTTATTTTTTTTTAATCAAACTTTATTTTTTATTCTAAACCTTCATTGATGGTAGACATCATGTTGTTCCCCATTTTTTTATATATATATATATATATATCTTTTTTTTTTATTTAAAAAAAAAAAAAAAAAAAAACAAAAAAATCAAACAATTTACAAATTTACACAACACCCATATTTTATTCATCTCCGGAATCAACCCCGATCATCATTTTACAAAAAAAAAAAAAAAAAAAAACAACAACAACAACAGCTTTGTTTTCTTTTCTGCAGCCGGCCACCAACCGACCTCACTTCTTCGCCTATTCCGCCGGTCTCTTCTTTTTGCCCCCGTCCTGAGCGGCCCTTGACGGTGTTGCCTCCGTGTTTCTCACGCCACCGAGCACATTCACTCCCCCCTGCTCCTCCACTGCAGCATATGGCGGCCCTCCAAATCGGAACATCACGGTGGCCTTCCGCTTCAGCTCCTTGTTTTCTGCCCTTAGCACGCTTATCTCTGCTCGCGCATCCTTATACATGCGTTGGAGCAGAGCCAGCTGGGAGTTTAATTGCTGCACCTCATTTGTCCTACTCTGCAGCCGGTGCGACAAGTTTGTGACCGCCGTCATGGACTCCACACATGCCTTCAAAGTATACTGATTAGCCTCCACATCCGTTTGCACTGCCATTTTTTGCTCCACCGACTGCATCGGAAAGTTCAACGGAGCAAACCCCGTGGTGTTTGGTTGAGGTTCACGGGACACCGCACCCGCTATCTCTCTTGTTGACTCGTTGAGGTCGGGAAAGAGAGTCAGCAGACTACGGGACGACGAAGCCATTTTCTCTCGCAACAGAGTGTTACAGACTCTCTCTCTCAGCACAACAGTGTTACAGCCTCTCTCTCTCAGCACAACGCAGAATTCTTCAGAGGTTTCTCTCAGTTTCTTGTCTCAGCCTCTGCCTCGGCCTCAGCTCCGTCTTGGTTAAATAGCCGAGGCAGCCATGCGCATCGCGCGCCTCTTCTCGCCGACAAACTGGCACGCCTTTTCACGGCACGCCTTTTGATGCATTCGGGCACGCCTTTTGATGGCACGCCTTTTGAGGGTGCGGGCACACCTTTTGAGGGCACGACTTTTGAGGGCTCGATATCTACATCCCTGTATATTTTTTGGGCAGCCTATATACACACACTCATACAGTGTCTTCTACACCGGTCAGCTTTATCAATCCCTTTGTTTCAACCTCAAATCGGTTTCTATCTTCACACCTATTTGAGTTTGAGGGGGGGTTATACACAGTATCATGTATAAGTCGCTCATGGCGCACTCCCTAAGTCGCCCCCTTGGTGCACTACCACAATCTTCTACAACGGTCCGACATGACCCCGTAAACTGTCCTGCTATAACGGTCCGACATGACCCCATAAACTGTCTGCTACAACGGTCCGACATGACCCCGTAAACTGTGTCTTCTACAACGGTCTGACACGACCACACAGTGTCTGCTACAACGGTCCGACATGACCCCGTAAACTGTCCCGACATTGATTCCGGTCAGCTGCTACATCGGTCCGACATGACCCCGTAAACTGTCTGCTACAACGGTCCGACATGACCCCGTAAACTGTCCTGCTACAACGGTCCGACATGACCCCATAAACTGTCTGCTACAACGGTCTGACACGACCATACCGTGTCTCCTATCCTGTTTTATTTATCAGTTTACTTTCTTGTTTTGTTACTCTCTTCAAACTCAAGTTGGTTAGTTCCTATCCTCCTTGAGTTTGAGGGGGGCTGTTAATGTACACCTCCTACACCACTAAAACCTACCACTACCACTACACACCTCCACTACTCCTCACCCACTCCACCTACCACCTCCACTTTACCTACTACCACCACCCACTCTACACCTACTACTCCCAAAACCTCTCTATATATAGGACTTGTAATATACAGATAAAAATAACAATATATCAATCTTGTATCATACATACAATCAATCAATAATATACATCAATTTATTTTACACATACATTAATTACAAACCCACACAATGGCTTCAGATTCGATAATTCATTATTTGCCAATTTGCAATGCCATGCATGGCTGGGGCTTGCAATGATAATCAGCCAGAGACGGAGTCAGATTTGTTGATGGAGGAGATGACATGCCAGCAAACAACTTTCTAGTTTCTATTCATATCTTACCCAGACTGAGCAAATTACATTAACGCTATGTTTGGTAACTGAGGAGAGACAAGAAAAGAAATGATTACTTAAGTAATAAGAGAAAAGAAAAGAAAAGAAATGATTGTAATTTCTCTCATTTTTGTTTGGATAAGTAAGAAATAAAAGAAAAGAAATGATTTTGATTTCTCTCCTTCTTGTTTGGTTAGATTTCATTAAGAGAAAAGAAAAGAAATTATTTATGTTATATTACCAAAATAACCTTTTTATATTTTCAATCATTTTATTTCTTTTATTTTTATTGGGGTAAAATTGGTATTATGAAAATATAAACATTTATGCATTTCTTTTCTCTCCCAATCTCTCCACTTTTGGGAAGATTGAAAATAAGAGTTATGAGAGAAATGAGTTTCTCTCCATTTCTCTCTATTTCTCCCAATTTCTCTCCACTTAAGATAACCAAACAAGGAAGAGAAATACATTTCTCTCTATTTCTTTTCTTTTCTCTCCAAATCACTCAATCCAAACACAGTGTAAAACCCGTGGACCAGCATATGTTTAAGAGGCTGCTATTACTAGATGGAGAAGATGTATTTGGATGTCAATTTTCTACTCAAGAACAAAATTCAAAGTGTAATGGTAATATCAGCTAATTATTACTTGACTTGTGATATTAACCATTATTTAATGATAAAACACCAAAGAACACTATCTTTCCATTATTTTTTATATCACATGCAGCAATTGATATACTAATTAATGTACTAACATAATTATAATATTATCATTTTAAAATTATGACTCTACCTATTATATAAATTATAAAGACTCAAAGGTTCTAAAATTATACTATATCATCTGTTACCACACTAATTACTATATCAATTAGTACATATAGGTCATGTTTGATTCACAATACTAATAGTGAGGTATTAATAATCCTATCAAATTAGTGTGGTATTAACTATCCCACCCCTACCCCATTACTAATAATCCTACAAATTTGTTGGATTAATAGTCCTAAACTAAAATGTCAAAACAAACATAGGATGATTGGGCCCACGGATTAATAATCCTAATCCCATGCTTTAATCCTTCCAATCAAACATGCCAATAATATTTTATTTTTCAAAAGCTTCTGAGTGAAACCCCAAAGCCCACTAAAAAAAAGAAACCTTATGTAAAATTTTATGTACGGAGAGTGCAAATAGTGCAAATGATATATGGGCCACCATTTCCATGTCCTATAATCCAAATAACTAAAAAAGAAAATTAAAAAACATGTTTATATTGTGAAGACCAAGAGACCAAAACAGACTACTGAAAAAACGAATACAGATCTGATTTGTGAGCAATTGGACTCTGATTCCTAAAAAGTATTTTCTATCCTCAATAGTTTTTTTTTTTTTTGGGGGGGGGGGGGGGGGGGGGGGCGCTAAACTCTGAAATTTCTCCATCCCTCGGTGGGTAGTGGACAAAATACACAGACCTTGTTATGTGCGTGTGCATAAATCCATGGCCCCATCCAAAAACAAGTGAGTTTTAAAATTGTTACTCATATGTTTTTTACCAAATACTTGGGACCCATTTTGTTAGAAGAGTTATGTTAGGAATATCAAATATTTTACTAAATATTCTACCAAACCTCTCATATAGATGTAGGACCTACATACATGTTGTGTAAATCTCACCATGTGAGAGGTTTAGTAGAATATTTAGTAAAATATTTAAGATACATAGCATTTCTCTTGTTAAAAACCCAAGTTGTTTTATGAAGAAAAATGCTTGGGATTCCTTTTTAAAGACTCCTACAATTCTCTTTGAATCTCAATCCTTAATGTATTTGTCGAACCCACTTTAGATTTCAACCATTAATGCATTTGTGAGATCCATTCAAGTATGTGTGAACTCACACCATCAATGGTTGAAGTCCAAAAAGAATTGTGAAGTACACAACTTTGAAACCTAAACAACTTTTGGAATTATGTTTTCAAACTTGGGGTTTTTGTTTTTTTTTTTCCTTCCAAAAATTATGAAAATGTGCTACAAAAGTACACAACTTTGACACATTCCCTAGGTGATTGGGAAAAGCCTGAAGGCCAATCTCAGGCATCCCCATACTGACTGATCAAGTTCACCTGCTGCTGCTGCTGATTATTATTATTATTATAACAGTAACAGCCACTGTGAGGACATTTTCGCGGGCCATACCCATAAGCTCTTCAAAACTAGATTTCCAAAATCACAACTCAGGATTATCTCATATGCCTGAAAGTAACATCACACTTCTTCTGTAATTTGGGTGCTGCTCCGCCACCTGAATCCACAGAACTGTTTGTACTATACACATACATATACATATACATATATATATATATATATAGAGAGAGAGAGAGAGAGAGAGAGAGAGAGAGAGAGTCATCAAGTAGCGGCTGCTTAGGATGAACACCACAACCTTATATAAAAGGGAAAATTACAAATATATGAAACAGACACAAAATAATTACATTACAAATAAGAATTTTGTTTAGTGTAATTCTGACACACAGGAAAAGTTGCACCAAACACAAGAATAAATTTACATATACACGTTGCCCCATCATAAAAATGTAATTTTTTTGCCATTGCTAGACTCAAATGTTATTTTCCCTATATAAAAGCTTAGTTCTGTCCAAGAAGAAATATTTTATTTAAGTTTTGAAGTGGGCTGGACTGAGCTAGTACTAGTAGTAGGATATGCTTGGCCTGGATTTGGTGCCAAGCTTAGAAATGGCAATGGATGCCCTATCCAATGAGTATCTATAGAGACCTAATCCGAAATACATGTATTTTCTCTATTTTTCATACCTGTCGGGTTGGGTAGGTGGTAGAATTTAAATATCCATTGGGAATAGGTCGGATGGATACCCGCCCATTTCTACATATGTTTTGACTACCCTGAATTTTGTTTGATAGATCATATTTCACCAAACAAAAATATCATACACTTGATTCATTACATACATACATACACATACAATGTTTACTTCTAGACCCAGCTTCAAAATTAAACCCAAACACCAACCCCCCCCCCCCCCCCAAAAGAAAAAAAAAATTAGAACAATGATGACATCTCCATCACCAGCATTCTTCTCCCCCTCATCGCTCAATTGCCAAAAAAACAAGGAGTATGAACGTAGAAAAAGACCTGTGTATCTAAAAAAAACTTCCCGAACGGAGCTCGATAGACATCCTTTGTAAAAAGAGAAAATAGAGTCCAGAGAGAGAGAGAGAGAGAATGCCGCCTCGCAAGAAATTAACATCAGCGAGGATAAGTAAATCGACACCAAAATTGAAACAAGCAGAAATTGAATTGAGTCTCGACGATCAGAACAACACAATTGTGTTGGAATTGGAAAACAAAGATCAAGAATTGGAAACCCAACAAGAAGCTGAATCATCATCTGAACCGAAGGTTGAAGAAGAAGACGAAGAGGCCGTAGCATAGAAAATCAACTAAGAAATTATCACAAATTCAGTGGAGGTTGAGGGAACGGTGGTGGATTCGAAGGAGGAGGCGACAAATGTTGAAGCTGTAATTGCAGATCATGTGAATGTTGAGAGCGTTGAACAGAGTAGTGTTGTGGAGGAGGTAGGAGAGAGAATGGAAGGTTTGGATAAGAATGATGATGCGAATATGGAAGATGATGATGATGCAATTGAAATTTGTATATTGTTTATATTGTTAATTGTTTTTGGTGGTTATAAAAAATTTAGAAGATATAATCTATTTATATTTCAATTAATCTGTTTATATTAGCAACAATTACTTAAAAAAAAAAAAAAAAAAAAATTTGGGTTAGGGAAAACCCAAACCCATTAAGGGATGGGTAGGGTAGTTCCCATAGGGGATTGGAGATGGAGAACAAGGAAAAATTATAATAGGGGAATGAAGATGAAGAATTAATATCCATCCCATTGCCCCCCATTGCCATTCTTAGCCAGGCTCAGTTGTGCTGAGCAAGACCCATCATCTGAGAAGTTCACTAAGGTCATGACAAGCCCAGGTAACGCAGTGTAACTCGGTTGGGGTGGAGCCCAAGCTTGACTGAGCATAGCCAAATGAAGGGAAAGCCCAGCTATAAGTAAAATCCCAGCTATAAGTAAAAGCCCAGCTATGTATGAGCGTGGGTTGCCGGGCAGATGGGTACCTCAGGGGCAGGACCATTTGGGACCCACAATGCTTCAAATCCCTAATCCCTCCTATCAAACAGTACCCACTAAACCTGCTACATTATTAAACCAGTGTTTAGTGTTGTAAATTGTAGAAATATCAAAAAAATCACTTTTATCTCAGAATGTTTAAACTCTCGAATATAAGAACTCTTGACATAATCACGAAGACAAGTGATAAGGAATCCAAAAATGAAACCATCACAAAACTTCGTAACTTGTAGACAGACAATACCTAGCCGCTCATCACACGCTTGAGAGATTTCATCAAGGTTGTATGGCGAGTCATGAGGGAGTATCAGTTAACGGTTGGTGTGACAGGGATTTTGTCCCGTGCATGCTTGCTACTTTCTTGATGAAAGCCAACTATTAGAGAAGAGAAACGGGTTTTAGCGAAGAGGTATTTATCTTGAAGAGATGTTAGCTATAACATACAAATTTTGAATCCTGGAATGTTAGGTCAGGCTATCACCACCAGTTTTCAGCTGTGTCTTCATTCAATAATGTCACAAGAATAATATTGTAACCACCAACTTACACCATGTAGAGCAACCAAAGGAAGGAAAATATCATGCAATGACGGAGGCTAAAGCAATCAGGAAATTTTGGTCAATAGATTTCCAAACAAACTTTACGGACATCTTTCAGCTTTCTGATGATTTTTGTTCATCTGGCCAGCACTAGTCCAGTTTCTCTTCCTGGTACACTCAAACTGACATCCTCATCTAACCAAATATTTTTCTACACTAGTCAAAAAATTACAAGACACAAAGTCCCTTGCAAGGGCTAATTCCTCATCTCATCTTTCTTACACTCCGACTGATCCTACCAAAATAATTAGACTATCAGGTTAGCTTTATTTGATCGACATTTATCCCAGAATAGAGCTCTAGAAACATTTAGAAGTCTATAGCATAACTCTACTTGTACAATCCTCATTAATGACACAAAATTCACCTTATCTTCTAATAAATAATAAAATGGATTAAAGAAAATAAGTTGCTCTATGACAACCTCAAAACATGCGTGTTTAACCACTACCTTCCATACATATATATCGCTCCCTGTCTCTTAAACTTTGATGGTGAATAAACTTCTTGTTTCAGCATCAGGGCCTTCGAGATGTTTGATATTTCATCAAAGTTGAAGTTACAAGTTACTTGTGCTGCAAAACACCCAGTGATTACATCTTTTCCCCAGCTTTACCATCTCTCTCCTTCTATAACATCTTTTGTATATACTTTGGGAGTTCCTTCAAATTTCCAAAATAGTATAGTTACACAAAGCTAAAGCTGAAGCTGGAGCTGGAGCTGGAGCGGGGGAGCAAGGCCCTATAGAAGTGTTTAAGAAGTTGGAGTGGGAGAGGGCCGGGGCTGGGAGTGAGGTTCCAGAGCAAAAAGTGAGGCCCCCATAGCCCCTAGAGACTAATGTACTCTCAATCACTGCCACTCTTTAGCCCAAGAAGTGAAGTTCCCAAATTTGGGGATCTCTAATCCAATAAATTCTCACATATAACAGCACTACTCAATCTTTCTTATCTAATGAAATGTTTTATAAACCTTAAGGAAGCAGGTTTTATTTTGTTTAGGCACATCAGGTGGAAGTGTGATTAGGTAGTTATTGGTTGGTGGAGCTAACCTGCTTCCTTAAGGTTTTTGAGGACACTTTCAACCTCTGACTTAATGGAATTTCATCAACCATTGACCTGGAACAGAAAAGAAAAACCTATTCTTCTAGGTGTCCTATTTTCCTTCTCTATACTGCCCAGATTTACCAAGTAACACCCATCACAGTTATGCTTTTTGGGTTCTAAGCTCCCCTATTTGATTAATGGGGATACGGGGAAAAAAAAATTATCAACCAGTCATTGAATTAACCTCTGATTTATAGCAACAAATTGTTTAGAAACAGAACCCAAAAACAAAAAAGAAACTTAATCCATATTTTTAAATTAAAAAAACAGGACATTCCTTCTTAGCCTCTGCCCCAGCACAGAGAGACAGCATAGCAGCCAAAATTCTAGAGGCAAAAGTGCCTATTAGGCTTGTGAAGACTGTAAAAATTTATTACATAGAATCGACACCATGACATAAAGGTAAGGTAACAACCCCCATATCTATATATTTCATCAGTGAAGCACAAGTGAGGGCAAAATGAAGAAAACTATCTACCCCACCAACATTGCACAGAAGAAATATAAAGGGGAAAGTTTTTAAATCATCTTCCTTGGCATGCCTGTCCGAATCTGCAACATGGAATTGCCACAATATTTCCACAATGGCATCTCCTATTAACATGGTGCCGTGTGTCAGCCTCATGAGGTAACATGTGGGCCAATAGGGCACCTCCACATACTCCACTTTGGAATCAAGCTATGCCACCCAAGGGTAGCGCACAAAGTGCATTTGGGCCCAAGGGAACAAAGCATCCTCTAGGCTGTTGGGTACTCCAACTTATGTGATTTGTGGGACCCAACTTGTTCTTACCGAAGAATTATTTAATCAAGTATGGTATTTGTTGAGATGTGCTGGCAGCATATACACTTTATAACCATGACCTTTGATTAGAAGAAGTGGGATCGGCAGCATGTGCATTGGTGGTTCAATTGAATACTATGTGTGCTCAATATATTTGCAAACTTGGGAGATTCCTCATTCATTTTTGGGGGCTGATTTGGGTTGTTTTTCGAGCCTTCTTCAGCTAGCTTTTAATACTGCATTCAGCCACTTTGTTGGGTGAGATCTTTTCTCTTGTTTTGGTGGTTTTGTTGGAATTCATCTGAGAGTGTTTGTGAGACCTTTGTGTCACTTACAAGTTACAATCCATTTGTAAACTTATTTGGTGATAGTGGAATCTAACTTCAGTCACGTGGATGCACCTCTAGTTTGAGGAGATCCAATAAAAATTCTTGTGTCTTTGATTGCTTGATTTTTGTTTGCCTATTTGTGTTGAATTTGCTAAATTGTTTCATTCTTCCATTGATTTACATGAGTGGGAAATCATCTATTTTATAACATTGGCCTCTTGTAGCACCCCATTAGCTAGGTCAAGGATTTTCTGCTCGAGTACACTGTCACCCCTTGTGTTGACATGCTCGATATCTCCTTGACTCAGTCAAGTAGTTCTCCCACAAAGCATGTCCCCTAGACCCAGGTATGCCCATCTATGAAGCACGGATACGGACACGCATACGGACACGGACACGGGACACGGTAATTTTAAAAAAATGGGGACACGAGCACGGCTGGAGACACGGCAAAATTTTTTTTATATAAATATTTTTATTTCAATACAAGTTAATTATTTTATTTAATTATTATATTTAAATATGGTACTATTAATTTTTTATTTTATTTTATCTACTTTTTTTTATTAATATATATACATATATATATATATTATACCTAATAGATACATTAATATTAAACCTAATAAATATATAATATATATATTATATGAATCAGATCAGATCAGAGCAGAGAGAGCGCGATCGACGCGAGAGCAAGAGAAAGCGATCGACGTGATCGATGCGAGAGCGAGAGACGCGAGCGAGAAGGAAGGCGAGAGAGAGGGACGAGAGAGAGAGAGAGACTTAAGGATGGAGGTCGACAGGCGAGTCAAAGTCGAGGTCATGGATGGAGGTCGACAGGCGAGTCAAAGTCGAGGTCATGGATGGAGGTTGACTGGCGAGAGAGAGAGAGAGAGACTTACGGTGGTCGATTGGATGGAGGTCGACAGGTGAGTCGACTGGATTGAAGACCAGGTTTGTCTATTGACCTTTGCTCTTCTCCTTTACTCTTCTCTTTTGCTCTCTGTGTCCAGATTTGGTGGACACGCGTGTCCCCGCCGTGTCTCCGCGGTGTCCCTGCAAAAAAATAATTAAATTAAAGGGGCACGTCATCTGGCGTGTCCTGTATGTATCCCCGGCGTGTCCCCGTGTCAGACACCGCCACGGCATGAAATCTGGTGTGTCCATGCTTCATAGATGCCCATTCTCTAATGGAGGCGCCTTCACTCCATGGCACCCACTCAGTTTGCTCACTAGATGGCCCTCACCAAGAGCACCCCTATCTCCAGCATTGGTCTCTAGAAAAGTGCCTGAAGTTGCTTTAACTACCTGGGCCAAGAGCAGGGCTTGGGTACCCACACTAGGCATATCACCAAAGGACATATGGCTTGAAGGCTGGAGTTGACAATTTACCAAGGTGTTTCACTCTCACTTTAGAGACTAGCATCTTCACCAATCTTAGCAAGAGGGAACTCTACGAGGTCATATTGACTAAGACGTGTGACAACTCGTAAAACGTATCATACCTAACATTTGAGCTCCACTAACTCAACTTCTATAGTATACCATATCTGTTACGACAACCTTACGATACAACCCTCAAGGTCAGAACATGGGAGAGAGAGGGAGAGAGAGAGAGAGAGAGAGAGAGAGAGAGAGAGATGGTGCTCCTTAATAGTGGTGAGAGATGTGTGCATGGTCAACTATGGTGATATGATAGTTTATTGGGATGGATTACAAAAGAGAGAAACAAAAGGATGAAACAAAAAAAGTATTATAATAATTGTACTAAAGTCATTAACACTTAATCAATTTGTACTTGAGTAAGAACCAAAGGGGTACCAGTGACTTTTAAATCGCGGGGAGTGTCAATGTTCTTCCTAGGCCTAACCACATGGAGTAAAGAGTAATTATATCACCAAAAAGGGATCTCCAGCTATCTCTCAAGGTGATGTATTACCCAGGAGCAAAGTGAACTTCAATAAAAAAAATTAAGAAGAAAAAGTGATTCCCAATCTGCCTACATTTCAATTTTTTAGGAGATCAATTGAAAAATGTATATATATATATATATATATTAAAAAATCCCCTACATGAGATTTCGAGGAAAGTGAAACCTGTCAATTGAGAATAAGTTAATTGAGGAATCTTAAGCTCTACATAGACTAAAATGACGAGAAAAAAATAAAGCAATAAAAGGTCCTACCTATAAAAGATTCATCCCATTTCCGGCCAAAGCTGATTTAGGAACATACCACGTGACAAATGAACTACAAGGAATTGATAACACTCCTCACTAGCGCCTCCTTTGTTCCAATCATTATCAAGAAAGATGTAGTTTCTTTTAACAATATAGTTCTTGAAAAGATCTTGTTCCATCAACTATCCCCATAACCAACTCCATATTCCTCAAATTCATATTTACCAGTCCAACGCTTTCTTTCTTTCTAAGTTGCTAGCAATGCATAGAGATATATTTGACTATACTATTTTTATAACCATGCTTGCTTGCTAGAGTCATCGACTATCAGTGTTCTAAGAATAATTAATTCTCAACATCATCTACTACAAACATGTGGTTCTATAAAGACGTGTTATTTAGCAAGAGCAAAGAAAGCTTTAGCGCAAAGCTGTAACTTGGCTAGTCTAGGATAAGTTATGGATTTTACGACTTTCTTTTTCTTTTTTTTATTATTAGATTAGATTTAATAGAATCTACATTATATAATACATACATCATTCACTGACCCCAATGTTACACAAATTGACAGGATCTAAATTATCAGCACACAGTAATTAGTCACAAAATGAAAGGTAAAAATTCAATAATGCAAAATGAATGTTGATGACCAAAGGAGAAGCATAATCCAACTATTCAAAGTGTCATTTGACATTCCCATAAATGTAGCAGGAGAATGCACATATATTACACTACCGAACAGTGAAAATATTAACATCGTCCATCTAGTTGCGAAATCCGATGGTAGAACAACCATCACAAATACTGAAAAGCATTTAGAAGGGTAACTTTAAGCGAACCTGGACTATACACTGCCAAGCATTCCACATGGTTATGCAGCTCTTCTACAGGTGCTTATCTTCAATTATTGTCACCACCTTTAACCTTACAAACATCCAATCCATCAGTGCTGTGTCCATTGGATGTTCTTAATATCAATTCCCTCCTTCACCATCTCATAAAGCGGGCTCATTTCTCTCAACTTGACCACCTGCTGCACAGTGAGCTCAACCGCCCGATCAATCTCTGCTTCAGTGGTGAACCTCCCAATCCCGAACCTAATCGACGTGTGCGCCATATCCTCATCCACCCCCAATGCCCTCAAGACATACGAGGGCTCCAAGCTGGCACTCGTGCACGCACTCCCACTCGAAACTGCCACCTCTTTCAATCCCATCAACAAGCTCTCACCTTCGACATAAGCAAACGAAATGTTCAAATTCCCAGCATACCTTCTCTCAGTACTTCCATTTACCACCACACCATCAAGCTTAGCCGTAATCCCATTAAGCAATCTCTCTTGCAACTTATTAATCCTCTTCTCATCATACTCCATCTCTTTCATTGCCAATTCACACGCCGCGCCCATCCCAACAACTAACGGAGTCGGAACCGTCCCGCTCCGAATCCCTCTCTCTTGCCCTCCCCCATTCATTTGGGGCTCAACCCTAATCCTCGGCCTCCGCCGCATATACAAAGCCCCAACACCCTTGGGGCCATAGATTTTGTGCCCACTCAAAGACATCAAACTCACATTCATCTTCTCCACATCAATCGGAATCTTCCCCAAAGCCTGCGCAGCATCGGTGTGTAGCGGAACATTCAATTCCCTGCAAATTTTCCCAATCTCATCCATCGGTTGAATGACTCCAATCTCATTGTTCACCATCATGATCGAAACGAGTCCAGTATCGGGACGAATCGCGGATCGGAGCTGATCGAGGTCGACGATTCCATCGGAACCGACTGGAAGGTAGGTGACGTCGAAGCCCTCTTGTTGGAGGTGTCGGCAAGAGTCGAGGACGCACTTGTGCTCGGTTTGGGTGGTGATGACGTGGCGCTTCTTGTCTTTGTAGAAGTGCATGACGCCCTTGACGGAGATGTTGTTGGACTCGGTGGCGCCGGAGGTGAAGACGACCTCTTTGGGGGAGGCGTTGATGAGGGAGGCGACTTGGGAGCGGGCGCGCTCCACGGCCTCGTCGGATTCCCAGCCGTAGAGGTGGGTGCGGGAGTGGGGGTTGCCGAATCGGGAGAGGTAGTAGGGGAGCATGGTGTCCAGAACCCTAGGGTCTACAGGAGAGGTGGCCTGCATGTCCAGGTAGAGGGGGCGGCCGGAGATCCGAACTCCTTTCATGGAGATGCCGCTGGGGTCGTCGTAGGGTGATGGAGGAGGTGCCACGGCGGCGGCCGCGGTGGAGAAGGAACGGAGGTGGGAGGTGCGGCGGAGAGTGGTGGCCAGAAGCTTGGAGGCCATAGTGGGTTTCGTCTGGATTGGTATCAGTTTATTTTTGCGGCAGTGTGTTTTTTTGTAGGATAATTGCGGAGGGAGGGAGAGAGAGAGAGAGAGAGAGAGAGAGAGAGGAATCGCGTAAGATGAAAGGATAGTATCCCAATTGCAATGACGAGTCACCGACGGAGGAGATGTGTCGATTTGACACGTAGCAAGATGAGCACCGCAGCTCTCTCACGTGAACATCGTAACGTTACGCACACAGAGTATGCAACACAAAAATTAAACAGCAATAATAGGGACGATTATAGTGATCTAAAACAATTATTAATGATGCAATATTTACTTTTAAAAAAAAGACACAAAATTACTGTGACAGTAAATGAGATTCACAACTACATTATTAGTGGTGACAATAATAAGTATTCTCACTTATTTTTTAAAATTAAATACATAAATTATTCATCAAATATTTATACAGATGATCAGAAAACATCATAACAGAAATCGATATCATAATAACCGCGATCAAACTAATCGTCCAAGTAATTGTCCGGCTGAACGACTGAATGCACAATTTCTATGCTCCAATCTCTGTGCTTACACTTTTTGCACGCCAAAGGATAAATTTCACTAATCACCTTGCCACATAAAAAATAACAAACTATATTAGATTAGATGGTCTTACAAATGGCATGGCGGCAAATGTAGCGTAACTAACACCACTCTAATATTTAATCAAATTTTTATTAAATTTAAGTAAAATTTTTAATTTGATATCATTCACTCTAATATTAAAATTAGAATTTTTATTAAATTTTTTCACATTTCTAGTTGTTTAGCTGATGTTCTAAAGATTGTTTAAACATAAATAAAAAAATTATCAAAGTTACTCTTGGATAGACATCCAGTCTAACGGTAATAATTTAAATTTGATAAAAAATGAAAGACTACCTTCATTTAATGAAAGTTTTGACTTTCTCTCTATTTGATATGAATTAGGTGAAAGGGTTAGAGTGTCAAAATTCATCAAATTAAAATTTCATTAAACATCTGATATTAGATTGGAGATACTCCAATAACACATTAAGTTATAACTATTGACTCAAATGTTACTGTTATATCTATGTTACAATATACACACTAGTTTATTTTTAAATGTTATCAGATATTTTAATATTATAATGTTTTATAGATTTGATTTGATTTTCTTTCTCTCAAAGTCTTCTAAGTCTTGCCCACCAAGTCAAGTCTTTTTCTTTGCCTCCAAGTCTCCTCCAAGAAACTTTCTCACAAAGCTTCCTCTCTTATACTTATCCTCCAAGCAACTTTCAAGAATCCTCTAAGGAACTTGTCCACCAAGCTTTCATCTCCTATAAATTGAGCTAACCTCTTATCTTGGAAGATAAGAAGAAATTTATGTTGTTTTATTATGTTTGTGTGAGATTATCGGGCAAAGAAATAAAAGGTATATGTGATGAAGTTTTGGGTTCAACCAATTATGCAGTATTGGTGAACCATACAACTTAGTTGGACTGTTGTATCCTGGGGGGAACATATCATAGTTTTTTCTGCTGCAACGGTGTGAGGCTTTGCCTAACCGCACAGGGCTTGAATCTCCTTAAAGAGAGCGAATTTCCCGCCCCTCAGCCCTTACAATCGTTATTGTAATTTTTATTATTTGTATTTTATGGTGTTTTATTTGTAATTATCACCGACAATTTTAAGGAGATTCAAATAGCAAAAAATTCATGGAGCTAGTACTAGAGAAGCCCAACGAGAATACCGGCGATCTCAACAAGCCTTTCCGATTCAAGGGAGCCCATTTCAAGAGATGGAAAGGCAATGTGCTTTTTTACCTCAGTCTCCTCAAAGTGGCCTATATCTTGATCGAGAAAAATCCGAACAAAGTCCCCACTGAAGAGATGACCGACGAGAAGTATGCCGTTCATCTTGAAAAAATCGAGAAATATAACACAGATGAGTATAAATGTCGGTATTATCTTTTGAATTATCTTTCAGATCAATTTTATGATTATTATGATACTACTTACACCACTGCCAAGAAAATTTGGAAAGCCTTACAGAATAAATATGACACTGAAGTGACAGGTACTAAAAAATATATTGCAAGCCATTTTTTCCGCTATTAGATGATTGATGGAAAATCAGTGGTAGAGCATGTTCAAGATTTTCAGATGCTAGTAGCTGAAGTTAGATTCGAAGGCATCAAAATTGGAGACAATCTTGTTGTAGCAGGTATTATTGACAAACTACCATCATCTTAGAGGGAGTTCCAGAAGTCAATGCGTCACAAGCAAAAAGAGACATCCTTAGAGACTCTAATCACACGGATTCGGGTGGAGGAGGAAGCACGAGGACAAGATGCGCTTATGACACAAGAACATTCCACTGCAAAGGTAAATTTAACTTCTGGAAATACTTTACCTAAAGGTCGATTTCATAAAAATAATCACTTGAAGCCAATTAAGAAAATATGGAAAAATACTAGAAGGCCACAAAATAAAAATTACCTGAGGCAAAAGAAATGGAACCAAGAACCTCCTTAACAAGATCTGACAAATGTGACATGTTTTGTGTATGGCAAAAGTGGACATATTGCTCAAACTTACAAATTTCGAAAACAACAGTCTCGACCACAGGCTAATGTTACTGAGGAACCATTTGTGGCTATGATCACAGATATTTTTATGATTCAATTTGTGGAAGGGTGGTAGGCAGACTCTGGTGCCAATAGGCATGTCTGCTATGATAAAGACTGGCTCAAAGATTCACGCCTTTTAATGAGGAGAGGACTGTTATGCTTTGTGACTCCAGTTTAACCAAGGTGCTTGGGTGTGGGGATGTTGAGCTGAAATTTACCTCTGGACGTGTGCTTGTTTTAAAAGATGTGTTATACACACCGTCCATGAGGAAAAATTTGATATCGAGTTATTTGCTCAACAAAGCTGGTTTCAAGCAGACTATTGAATCTGACCAATATGTAATCACTAAAAAATGCATATTTGTGAGGAAAAGGATATACCCGTGATGGAATGTTTAAATTAAATGTTGAGAATAAGAAAGCACATGTTTCTGTTTACATGCCGTCTTCTATGAATTTTTGGCATACTCGTCTATGTCATATTAATAGCCGATATGTGGAAGTCATGAGTAGTTTAGGATTCATGCCCAGACTAACAAATAAGGTTGAGAAATGTGAAGTTTGTAGTCAAGCAAAAATAATTAAAAGGCCTCATAAAAGTGTGGTGAGAAATACTAAATTGTTAGAATTAATTCACACCGATTTACGTGAATTTGAAGGAATTTTAACACGTGGTGGACATATATATTTTATCACTTTTATTGATGATTTTTCAAAATATACTTATGTATACTTGTTGAAAAATTAAAGTGATGCTTTTGAAAAATTTAAAAAATTCCTTCTTGAAGTTGAAAATCAATTCGGTAAAAAGATTAAAAGATATAGAAGTGATAGAGGCCGGAAATATGAATCTTTTGGATTCAACTCGTTTGCTCAGTCTTTAGGAATAATCCATGAAACTACTCCACCATATTCACCTGCATCTAATGGTGTAGCAGAAAGGAAAAATAGAACTTTAACGGATTTAACAAATGCTATGCTAATTGAAGCAGGTGCTCCTTCAAATTTGTGGGGAGAAGCAATTTTAACTGCATGTTATGTTATGAATAGAGTGTCACATAAAAAAAAAACAAAATTTACATCTTTTGAGTTATGGAAAGGGCATAAGTCAAATTTGAGATATTTGAGGGTTTTGGGTTGCCTAGCTTTTGTTAGACTTGTGGACCCTAAAAGACTTAAATTAGGTGTGAAAGTTGTCACTTGTGCTTTTCTTGGATATGTAACAAATAGTACAGCCTATAGATCTTTTGATATTGAAAACAAAATAATTTTTGAATCAGGTGATGCAATTTTTCATGAAGAAAAATTTCTTTTTAAATCTAAAAATGGTGGGGGTCAAAATTATCAAGAAAATATTTTATCTGAAACCGGTCCCTTTACTCCTCTTTTACAAAACCAAGATACTGTAGTTTTTGAACCTAGAAGGAGTAAAAGAGCCAGATTAGAAAAAGATTTTAGCCCTGATCATCATATTTTTAATGTGGAGGAAACTCCATTAACTTTACAAGAAGCTTTGGCATCTCCTAACTCTATTTTTTGGAACGAGACTGTAAATGATGATATGGAATCATTATTATCCAATAAAACTTGGGTATTAGTAGATTTACCACCAGGTTGTAAAACTATTGGCTGTAAATGGGTTTTGAGGAAAAAACTTAAACCGGATGATACTATTGATAAATATAAAGCCGGGCTTGTTGCTAAAGGTTTTAAACAACAAGCAAATCTTGACTTTTTTGATGGATTTTCTCTGGTTACTAGAGTTATATCCATTAGATTATTAATTACAATGGCTACAATTAATGATCTAAAAATTCATCAAATGGATGTTAAAATAGCCTTTTTAAATGGAGACCTGGGTGAAGAAATCTATATGGATAAACTTGAGGGTTTTGTGGAACCCGGTCAAGAAAGCAAAGTGTGCAAGCTAGTTAAATCCCTATATGGCTTAAAACAGGCCCCTAAACAGTCGCATGAGAAATTTGATTCCTGCATGATTGAGAATGACTATAAAACGAATGAATGTGATAAATGCATCTACTATAAATCTGAAAAAAATTCACATGTCATTATTAGCCTCTATGTGGATGATTTACTTATATTTGGTTCTAATTTGCATATCATCGTGAAAACTAACTATATGCTTAGAAGCTATTTTGATATGAAAGATCTTGGTGAGGCTAATTATATTTTGGGAATAAAAATTAGCAAAACCTGTGATGGTATATTTCTTGATCAGTCGCATTATGTTGAGAAAATTTTGAGAAAATATAATTTTTATGAGTGCAAGCATGTTCTTACTTTTTTTGATCCTCATGTGCGTTTATTTCCTGTTGAAAATGCTGAGGATGTAATTAATCAAAAGGAATATGCTAGTATGATTGGTAGCTTACGTTATGTGACTGACTGTACTAGACCTGACAGTGCTTATGCAGTTGGAGGACTTAGCAGGTTTACTAGCAAGCCTGGTAGTGATCATTGGCTAGCCATTGAGCGTATTATGAAATATTTATCTGGTACCATAAAATATGGCTTGTTTTATAATAAATATCCTGCAGTACTTGAAGGTTACAGTGATGCCGATTTGAATACCTTGTCAGGTGATTCATTATCAACCATTAGTTACTTATTTACATTAGGAGGTGGTGCTATAAGTTGGAAATCGAAAAAACAAACCATTATTGTTAATTCAACAATGGAGGCTGAGCTTATTACTTTAGCTACAGCCAGTGAAGAAGCAAATTGGTTAAGAGATTTGTTAAATGAAATCTCTTATTGGGAAAAACCGATTCCACCTATATTAATTCATTGTGATAGCACTGCAGCAATTGGTCGAGTTAATAACCGTTATTATAACGGTAAATCAAGACCTATCAGAAGAAAACACAGTACTGTGAGATCTTATATGAATAATGGTATCATAAATGTGGATTATATTAAATCTGGTGATAATCTTGTAGATCCATTAACTAAGGCTTTAGCAAGAGATAGAGTCTAGAATACATCGAGGGAGATTGGGTTGAAGCCCATTGAATATAGCAGGAGCCATATATGAGGATACTCAACCTAGGGATCAGAGATCCTGTAATTGGGTTCAATGAGAAAAACGATCATATGATGGCCGTGAGAAATGCACTAAATTACCTTTTATCCATCACTATGATGTAAGTGCATTTATCTTGTAACGTTGTAGAGGTTGAGTTACTAAAAAACTAGGGTGTCATAGTTACAGGAGCACCCTTGATAGAATTCACCTATGTGAGTGTGGTAGTAGGGCCGCTACCTATGAGATTTGGGCTAATTCTCAAACACACTCATGAATCTTGGGATCGTACAAGGCCGTAATGTGTTGGCTCTTAAAGCTTATGTGAACACCTGGAATATTATGTGTGTGCAATAATTATTTATTTCCCTTAAGTAGTCATAATTCAATGCTAAGCATACTATTGGCTCTAGAGTAGATATTATTGTTTCATTAATGGAGGTTCAATGCAGAGCACACCTACCATGATGCATAATATCCTTATTTGCCTAATAATCTCAGCTTTTTTGTTACCTTCAATATTAAAAAAGGTGGGGGAATGTTAGCAGAATATTTTAATATTATAATGTGTTATAGGTTCGATTTTCTTTTTTTTCTCTCCAAGTCTTGCCCACTAAGTCAAGTTTTTTTCTTTGCCTCTGTAGACATCCCATTTTTAACCGACCTCAAGACTTGGACGTCATCGTTTGAACACTCGATGATCATCCATGTTCGTGTTCGTTTTGAGTTCCTGAAGGTCTTGGCTGTGCGCCTTGCCTTGAAGCCTCTCAACTTGTCTGTTTTGTGCTTGGTTGTGGACTAAGGGCTTGCAGCTTTGCTTCTAGGGGAAGAGGGTGGCCTCTCGGCCAGCCCTACAACCCATCGGCCAGGGCTTATGTCCATCGGCCATCAGTGGTGGCCGGTCGGCTACACTGATGGCCGGTCAGCCACTGATAATGGTCGGCGACCTTTTTTGTGCTTTTTCAGATATTTTGTGTGCTAGCTGTTGGTCACTGACGCTATTCTCTATACACGTATATGGAGGGATGGAAACAAGCTTCTAGCTTGTCAAGGAAGCTTTGGCTTGCATTTTCTATATAAGGGGAGGTCCCTCCCCCTTTTCAGAGGTTCTAAATTTTAGAAGAGCAAAATCTTACTCTCTCTCTAGAATTCTCTCTCTCTCTCTCTCTCTCTATATATATATATATATATTGTGCTTGAAAGTGTATTTTCTTCACATATTTGTACTAGAACACCTAGTCAAACACCACTACCTTGGAGCTAAGGTTCTTGAAGGTTTGTTTGGAGCTCAAAAGCTGGTCTTGGCTTAGAGGAAGACTTGTCTTGCTACTGTTCTTGAAGGGTAACAACTTGTCCCTCTTAAGCTTTGTTTTGATTAAGTGTTTGATCACCTTTGCATGCAATTTTAAGGCTGATTTTAACCTCTTAAAAAACTCTGATTTTAAGGCTTTAAAATGTTGATTTGAGTCTTGTTTGGTTAGGGGGTGTTTCCCCTCTTTTGCTCTTTGGCTTGTAAAGCCTCTTGAGCTACCTTTCTTAGCCTTTGTAATCCCCTCTCCTTGTATCTCGTTTGTATGCATAGATGGCCTACCAAGTGAGCATGCTTTTTTACCCTTTTGAAGCTTGGTTTAAGCATGTTTTTGTGACTTTTTGAACCTGCTATAACTCTGTTTTAGGTTGGTTTAGTCATTGGTTGCTTGCTTCTTACACTTGCAGTGTAATCTTGCTTAATAGCCTCGAATGCCTAAAGGGTTAGTCTATCATTCTAGCATGTATTACCTTTGTCTCAGCATGTTTTTACTAATGTTTTAGCATGCTTTAAATCTGTTTTGAGTGGCCTTGGTCCTTTGAGGCTTGCTTTGTATGGTTGTAGTGTAAGGGGCCTTGACTTGCTTTGAGTTTTGAGGCCTTTAACATGTTATGTATGTGATGAGTGCATGTTTTGGCATCATTTAGCATGTAATTTCAGTGTATATAGTGTAGTCACACTCTCACGTGTTCCACTCTTTCAATGCTTTTGAGAGTTGTGTCGTATGCCTTGCTCGGGAGCCAATTTGTATGCATGTTTGTCTAAGCTTTGGGGCTTCAATTCCAGTATATTTGGGCCATTGTTTTGGCATGATTGAGCTCTGTTCAGAGCTGGTTTGATCATTTCAGCATTGTATTGCTTGTCTCTAGTATTGTGTCCTTCACTAGTTTCATTGTATTTGGCCCTTAGCATGTTATACATGAAGTGTTTACATGTTATTTGCATTGCTTGTGTTTAGATCGGACGTTAATCCAAACACAAGAAATGTGAGACGTTTCATACTTGAAGTGATGAAACGTGTTACATTTCTTGGTCGCTATCCCCCTTGATCATGCATGATAGGAGAGAGGCACTTTGAGTCTTATGTGTGTAATCACTAAGCTTGTACAAGCTTGGTACTTTGGCTACCATGCATCGAAACTGCTTGGTTGGTGGCTTGAGAGCCAAGTTCCACACTCCTTTGAGCTTGAGACATGATAAGGAGGGTGGCAGTACACACATATCCTTGCAAATACCTTGTCATACCTCTGTTTGCTCTTTGTTGCAGCAAAAGGAGGAAATACAGGGAATTAGTGGCCGACCGGCCACCAGTTTTGGCCGATGATCACCAACCATGGCCGATCGGCCATTAGTGTGTTCTTGAGATCAAACAGAAGCAATCTAGAGGTTGGCACAATTTTTAGAGGTTCAAAGATGTGCAAACAAAGGCATTTAGAGGCAAGGTAGTGGATTTTCGGGGCGAAGTCAACAGAGTATGTATATCCCCCTCGCTTCCCGAGGTCAGTCATCTAAATTGTTTAGCTGCTTAGTTCAGTAGCTTAATTGTTTTGTAATTAATTAGTTAAGTGTTTAATTAATTAATTCGGTTTGTAATTAATTAGCTTAGTGTAGCTAGTTATTCAATTCGGTTTTGTAATAATTAATTAGCTAGAATAGTTAATTAGTTGGTTTGTAATAATCAGCTTAGCATAGCGTAGCTAGTTAGCTTATTTATTCAGACCCTCCTTCGCGAGAGCGTATTGTTGTAATAAGGGTGCATGCGTGTGTGCATGTCTTCCAACCCCATTTCTTTCTCCCTTTTACTTATCAGCTTTTGATGGTTAGTTTAGGACATTTTTCAATTAGCATACCTTATGCTTGCATGCGTGCATCATTTATTTGTCTCGCATGCACCGAGCTCGGCGCATCATTCAAACTGCATTGTATTTCAATACTTACTTGAATACGTGTTTCAAAGCATGTTCTCAAGTTGCTTCGTATGCCATGATTAGATAGCCGAGCCTATTTAGTTACATATTGCGTGTGTTGCATTAGGCATCTTGTATGATTAGGATCATGCATATTTCTAACTAGTTTTCTGTTTTGGCTCGGAGTACACTGTAAGTGTTTACACTTTAGCATACTTGCATGAGTGTGAGTGTTGACATGATAGGATGCTTGCCATGAAGCTATGTGCTTATGTGATTAGCTGCTTGAATGCCTGTGGGTGAAGGCTTGATTGCCTGAATTGGGACAATTCATCAAATGCGAGTTTTAAGCCCACTTTGCGAAGTGGCAAAATCATGTTTTCAAGCCCACTTGAGGGTGGCAAATCCGCGCTTTAGCCTACTTGCGAGTAGCACTTTCAAACCATTTTCGAAAAACAAACATGAGTTGTTTTGTTCTAATTCTCGCGATCAATTCTATACTTGTTTGTTGTGCGCATCACATAGTAAGTTAGATTAATAACCGGAATAAGAACACATGTGTCTATACAACAACATATCATGCTTAGTAGAGGTCGATTCTTTGATCGGGCGAGCGGGGGTGCTCATTGCATGACCTTTCCCTCTCGTACCCAAGTTCCCGAGCCGAGACAACTTTGGTGATGACGGACACGTGGCCTTTGGGCACGAGTCAGGGTTTCTTAAATTTTCTAAAACAAAATATTTAGGTGGCGACTCTGTAATTTGGCAAAGCAGTCCATGTTTGGCACTTTTTCATTCAAAATTGATTTTTCAAAACCAATTGCCAGATTTGGACTCTTTGGTGTTTATCAGTCTTGCATTGCACTTTGTGAGATTAGATTCAGAACCGTGACAGAAGTCCGAACTGTAGTAAGACCAAATTTGTGCCCTCTCCGAAAAGGGAGGCGTGCGAAGGAAGTCGAGTGCTACAGTTTCTTTCGAGTTCTGTCAAAGAGGGGCAACTGTAGACACCCCATTTTTGACCGTCCTTAAGACTTGGGCGTCACCGTTTGAACACTCGGTGATCATCCATGTTCGTGTTCGTCTTGAGTTCTCGGAGGTCTCGGCCACGCGCCTTGCCTCAGGATTGCTCGACTCGACTGTTTTGTGCTTGGTTTTGCACCAAACACTTGTGTTTTTTCTTTGGAGGATAGAGAATGGCTTGTTGGCCACCCCCACACCTCACCGGCCATGGCTTGAGGCTATCAGCCATTGTTTTGTTGCCATCGGCCATATATTTGGCCGGTCGGCACTATTGATGGTCGGCCGACCATTGTTTTTGCCAATTTGTCATTTTTGGTTGGCCGATCACTGTGCATCTGCTTTTACAGATATTTTTATACCAGCTGTGCTAGCTGGCATACACTTTACACCCCCTCCATACACGTGTATGGAGGGATTTCACTCTTTCTTAGCTTGTCTTGTAAGCTTTGCAAGAGTGATCCTCTATAAGAGAAGGGCTTCTCCTCCCTCCTCAGAGGTTAGAGGGTTGAGTTCCAGAGGTCTGGATTAGGGTTAGCCATAGTGTATCTATTCTATCTCTATATCTCCCTCTCTTTGTGTATAAGTGTGTGTTTGTCCTTACTTTTGTGCACAAACACCTAGTTTTACACCTTACCTTGGTTGCAGAGGAGCCATTAGTTTGTTCTTGAAGTTTTGAGCTGGTTTTGAGCTAAGGAAAGCAGCTAGAGTGCTGTTCTTGAAGGGGTCTACAAGGGTAAGAACTTTACCTTTAAATACCCCATTTTTTCATAGTCTTTTTGCCTAACTTGCATCTGTTTTTGAGTTTAGTGTATAACATATATAAGTCTTGTTTTTACTTGATTAAAATAGTTATTTAAGGTTACTTTGAGCTTTGGGGTTGTTTGACCCCTCTTAGGCCTTGTTTGGCTCCCATTTTGTGTTATTTTTGGTGAGCTCCGGAACCACCTTGTCTTGGCCTTCCCACCACTGAAATCCCTAAAGTGGTGGGGATGGTGCTTTAAGGTCCTAAGAAGGAGAGGGCCATCCTCTCTCCTTGTTGCCTTAAAAAATGGCCATTTTAGCCTCATGTGTGAGCATCTTGTTTAAGTGCATGTTGGCCATGTCTTAAGTGTTATTTGTTCTTATTTTGCCATGATTTAGCACTGTTTTTAATTGGTTTAGACACACCATGCTTTCCTTGCATACTTGTCTTGTAATGCCATGAATTGCCTTAACATGTGCCTAGCATTTAGACCACTATGCTTACTTGTTTTGGCTTAGCTTTGTGAAGCTTTTATGCACGTTTTAGTATGCCTAAGGTCTGTTTTTGGCTGCTCAGGTCATCCATGTTTTGCTTTGTATAGCTACCATGTAATCTCCCTTTTGAGTCTTGAGTGTTGACCCCTCTAGCATGCTTTACTTGCTTTGTTTCAGTGGTTTGGAACCACTTACCATGTCATTTCAGTCCTCATGGCATGCTTGTATGCTTGCATTTGATGCCCCTTTAATGCTTTGAAAGGCTTGTGTCTTATGCTCCATGTTTGGACCTTTGTGCATGCTTCCATGTTTAGACCATTTAGATGCCATCTAGATGCGTCTTTGGTCTTGTTTAGACCTGCATTGGACCTGTTTTAGGCCCTCATGGCCCTTTGGGGCTTGCTTCATATAGCTTTGGTTTAAGCCCCTTGGCTTGTCTTGAGTTTTGGGCATTGTTGCATGCTTGGCTTGCCTTGTTTACTTGGTTTGGCACCTCTTATAACATGATTTCAGAGCTTATTATGCATGCCATTTGTCCATAATTATCTCCTTTTAAGTGTGCTTAAAGGTTGCTTCTTTGATGCTTAAGTGTTGGTCCATTTGCATGCATGTTCGTATGTATATTTGCACCTCATTTCCTTAGCATTTGGCCACTGTTTTGGGTTTGTTTGAGAGCTGCCCAAATTGGTATAAGTCCATTGTTTGCATGTTGTTACATGCTCACCTTGTGTGTTGTTGCATACTTGGACTATCGCATGTGTTGCATGCTTGAATCATGTTGCATTTGGCATGCAATCTCCCTTGATAAAGTTGCTTAACATGTTGCATGCCTTACATGCTTGTTTGTTTAGATTACATCTTGCATGATTGATCATTAGCATAGTGGTCCATGCCTTGCATGCTTATTTGCATAGGTTGTGTACCTAGCATACATTGTTTGCTTGCATGCTCTTATTGCACATTTAGCTAGCATGCTTAGGTTGCATTGCATTGAGCATGCATGCTTTGCCTCTTGAATTGAGTATGATAGAGGTTGGGCTTTATGTGTTTATTTGGTTTGCATGTCATTTGAAATCAAAATGCACACTTGGTTTCTTGGGCCATCACGCATTGAAATGCATGATTGGTGGTCCGAGAATCGAGTACCATCCTCCTTTGAGTCATAAACATGATAAGGGGTGTATTGGTGCACACATTAGCTTGAAATACATTGCCATGCCTTGTTTTTCCCTCTACTGCTGTCAAAACAGGTTCTGCAGGAAGTTTTGGCCGGTCGACTATATTAAGTGCCGATCGACCAATTATGGATGGCCGATAGCTCCATAGATGGTCGATGACCACTTCCCTTTGGCCGGTGACCATTTCTCATGGCCGGTGTCATTCCCCAGTGTTCATGAGGTGTACCTTGGGAATTGTGCCATTTTCAGAGGAGTAGAGTAGGGAAAACAGAGGCAGCTTGCGCATGGCATTGGATTTCTGGGCGAAGCCAATCCGGGCACGTGTGCATCCCTCTTCCCGAGGCCTTTTAATGCTTTCCTTAGCCTAATTGATTTGTTAATTAATTAGATGGTCTGTAAATTATTTAATTAACTTGTAGGTTAATTAAAGTGTATTATTCTTTTAGTCCCTCCGAGCGAGGGCGAATTTGTAACCAGTGTGGGTGCGTGTGTGCATGTCTTCCAACCCCCACTTCTTTCTCTCTTTTTACTTACCTGTTTTGATGGTTAGTATTAAGGCATGTTTAATTTAGCATCCTTATGCTATGCATGCGTGCATCCATTCATTTGTATTGCATGCACCAGGCTCGACGCATCATACTCACTGCATAGTATTTCAAATCTAACTTGAATACGTGTTACTTGTTGCATTCCACATGCCACTCTTAGATTAGCCGAGTCTATTCTAGGTTGCATTTTGTATGCGATGCATTAGCCATTTAACATGGACTTGGATCATACATTTAATTACTAACATGTTCATTGTTTTGGCTTGGAGTACACTGTAAGTGTTTTATGCTTTAGCATCTCGCATGAGTGTGAATGTTAAACATGATAGCATGCTTACCATGTGGCTATATGCTTATGTGATATAAACTGCCTGAATACCTGTAGGTGAAGGTTGGATTGTTTGAGTTGGAACAACTTGTCGAAATCCATGTTTTAGCCTACTTGCGAGTCGCAAATTTCAAACCGATTTCCAAACAAACAGATATGCGATGCTTTGTCCCAATTCAGGCAACTCAGTCTATATTTGTCATGCTGTGCGCATCACATAGTAAATCTAGGCTAATAACCGGTATAAGAACGCATAACGTTTTCAATCTAGATATCATGGTTAGTAGAGGCCGATCTTCGGATCGGGCAAGAGGGGGTGCTCATGGCTGACCTTCCCCAATCGTACCCAAGTTACTGAGTTGAGGCAACTTTGGTGATGACGGACATGTGGCCTTAGGTAACGAGTCAGGGTTTCCTAAATTTTCCAAAAATAAAACATTTAGGTGGCGACTCTGTATCTGGCAAAGCAATCCATGTTTGGCACTTCTTTCCAAAAATCTGTTTTTCAAAACGATTTGCCGGATTTGGACTCTTTGGTGATTTATCAATCTCACATCGCACATTGTGAGGTCAGATTAAGAACCGTGACAATTTGAGTCCGAACTGTAGTGAGCCCAAATGAACAAAACATGATCATCCTCCTGGGGCGTTCGAGGACGTCTACAGTTTCTGGCGACTCTGCTGGGGAGTTAGAGAGCTTGACTCGAACTCATGATATCTTGTTTTGACTACACTTATGTGTTTCTTTGCATGGCATGTGCATTGGTGCGCCTAGGACACCGTGTTTGCCGTCTGCTATTCCTGAGCAGTTAGCTTGAGGCTGCGTGCCATAAGGTTGACCGGTTACGGGCTCTGCCAGTATGGGAACACAAACTCCGGTTTTACCAAGGCACCCTTTTGACCATTCGACCTAGTGCATATTCGGAATCCATAGTGGCCATTCCAAACTAGGACAGGTTGCTTACCCGATGTTAGGCTGGTTGAAATCGCTGCGTGCGTAGTGAAACCCTAGCTCCTGACAAAATAGGACGGGAAACCCTACCCCAACATAGGGGTGTTTTGGCTCTCATTTATTGCTATGTGCTTTTAGAGTGTATCTCTACAGGGAATGCACATGTCAGTTTGCAAGTTCGAATACTAGGCCCGAGGGCACCAGTATTGGTATTCTGAGAATCAGTTATATCCGCAGGTATCAGACTCAGTTTTGGGGCAGTGATTTTGGGGAACAGTGATCAATAGTAGAGTACAGTTATTCAGCTATGCTTGTGTCTGTTCTGATTGGGCTAAAACGCTGCATGTTTTCTCTTTCAGTTCAGAGAATTAGTTCAGAATAGCCAGTGTTCTCCTTTGTTGAGGCAAGACAGATATCTGATCCGTCAGTCACCGTTCAAGTTCAGTGGACTTATGATGACCCAAAGTATAGAGGAAATTGTGGTTATGGCAGCCGCATTAGACCAAGGAATCATCTTGCAGGATGAGACCAATGTCGATGTACCGCATCCACCCAGGTCGCCTGTTGCGCACCCGATCTGGACGCCCCAGTTGTTTCAAGCTCGTGAGCTGACCACGTTTGAATTGATGGGAATAATCGGCGACCTCCAGAGATCTATGGCTGATCTGGCCTACGGAATATCGGCTCTGCCACCAAATGCACCATATGCCGGGAATTTCCTACCACAAGAACCCTCGCTACTGGGACGAATTGTGATCGAGCTCAGCCAGCCTGAGGCTGTCCCAAGCTATGGCAATGACATGTCAACAACAATCGGGTTCCGCTCTGATATAGCATCCCAAACCCTCGATCAGGCTGAGGCTAGAGGTAAGAACAAAGTGAGAACAGATGCTGATCCCATTGAGCAACTGTTGTGGGCAGTTGAGGCTTTGAAAGCTGGGGGGATGAATAAGCAACAAGTATTCGCAGTCATGACTAAAGCTGTGGATGATGCTTTCCCCACTCCAGCCGAGGGCAGTTCAAGCCAGGCAGAACATCGGGATAGGCCCCGTCATGCCAGAACAGTTCCTTCCGCTCCCAACCCTGCACCAGGGAAAGATCAGAAAGCCAAGGCAGTGCCTGCCGACCCTTTCGCTAGTGCATCTAGCAAGAACCCTCAGACTTCGAAGTACCTGCCTCGAGGGCACAGAGTCTTTCATGCCCTCTACATGCCTTTGTCTAGGGCATTTCAAATTTTGGCTAAAAAGAGGCATCTTAAACCCTTCAAACCTCGACCTCTCCCGAAGAATCTCCCTCTTACATATGATGCTGCCTTGTACTGCGCATATCTCCAGCAAACCGGTCACAGCACCGACAGTTATTTCCGCCTTCGCCACGAAGTGCAAGATTTGATCAACAATGAGGTCATCTTCCCACCTACCTCAGCAAAGTCTGTCACCACTGAGTTGTTGGACTTCGAGGATACTACAAGTATGTGATCAGGGGTTGGACCACCTACGGGCGGCGCTCGGTGTATTTCAGATGTGGCGTTTGGCACGCACTGTTGGGAGCATTTGCGAATGCGGTTTTGTAATTTCTGGCTTGGGTTTTGAGTCAGTTCTTTGTTTTTGTTTTGAATCTGTCTCATTGTCTTGAGTCAGTCTTTTTGCTCAATGGTCTGTCTTGTTGTATCGAGTCAGTCCCATTGTATAGAATGTCAGGTGATTTCGGGGTTGTTGCCTCGAACACCATTTTGTTTTGTAATTATCTTTTTGCTTTCTTTTTGAGTCTGTCCCTGCTGTGGAGCTGGTTACAACTAGGGAAATCTGAATGAAACGGCTGCGGCTATCATGTTTCCCATTTTTATTACTACCTTGAGCTAGTTGTGTGAGAGGATTTGAATGAAACGGCGGAGCATATCACTTACTCTTCTGCACCCTAAACTCATTGCATAGACCTAAGTTTTTCAAAACTTTTTGAACACTGCGGTGATGAAAACAAAGAGGAAGGAATTCCTCGGGTTTTGCAAAACTTTGATCAAACTGAGAGAAAGAAAGGCATGCTAAGCCCTTAATGATTGAAATCATGTTTGTTAACGTGAGTACTGAGAAGGACCCTGGCTTGATCCAGATTGGTTCCGCACTATCTTTAGCGCGAGTGATTTGTTGCTTTCTTAAAAACTTTCAAAAACAAAATGTTTTGCGCAGTCCTGCGAAGACCTGTGTGGAATCACTCTTGAGATTGTGCAGCTTAGGATCGCTCTTAGCCTCGAGACTTGAGCCCTTGCTTTCAAACCTTGA
Organism: Camellia sinensis; assembly: GCF_055761805.1. NCBI lineage: Eukaryota > Viridiplantae > Streptophyta > Magnoliopsida > Ericales > Theaceae > Camellia > Camellia sinensis. The sequence goes on along the minus strand of NC_138961.1, from coordinate 209,871,688 downwards.
ACCTTGGGTTCAGACTGTTCAACGATCAACCGCAATGCAAGGCCTGTCTGGCCAGATTTGAAGCAGCCCTCGAACAAGAGGCACCAAAGTCAGATCAAGAAGATCAGACCTCATCAGAAGAAGCTTGTGAAGCTAGAACAGAAGCACCCCCCGAACTAGGTGCAAAAATGTTCGATGTGCTTGAAGAGTCGAAGATGGATCCTTCTGTAAATCAATACGATAGCCACTCTCCTGAATACGGATGGCTTCAAAATCCTAAAACCATTTGGCATGAACTTGTTATACTTTTATCCTTTGAGAGGCTCGCTGGGCCGAAAACCCAGAAGGGCGACCCAGGCAAAAGTTAGAGCAAGAGAAAAATATAAAAAAAAAAGGAAAAGAAGAAAAAAAAATGCAAAAGAAAAGAGAAGAGAAAAGAAAAAAAATAAAAAGGAATGAAAAGATACAAAAAAAGAGAAGAATTGAAAAAAAAAAGAAAAACAAAGCTCGCAAGGTTGAAAACCTAGAAGGGCGGCCTTGGCAAAAGTTAGAGTATAGAAGGTGAGGGTCAATACACGAGTGAACCCAAACCCCAAACTACGTAAGGCTTGTTTCCCATGTTTGGGATACGTAGGCAACTTCATGAAGTCCAGCCCCACGCACTTTCAAAGTGACTGTGTCCATATATTGGTTTTGACCATCTTCGTCTTCTTTGTATCTAGGAGTTCGGTTGTAATCATCACTAATGAGGACTGACTACAGTATGCTGCGGCGTTATCCAGGCAAGGGAAAACTTTCCGTTACCATGAGTCGCCATCCAAACCAGGGGCAACTTTCTGTTGCCGTGCTGTGCCCTTTGGGACAAGGGGCAATTTTCCATTACCTCCGATCCGAGGTTATGCATCTCGAGAGTAAGTTTCATGCTCGTTGAGCAGTGACCATCTGCGAAAATAGTTTTTAAGAATTTTTTTACTGAGGTTGACTATTTTCTCGAACATTATTCCTTCTTTTCCAAAACTGGACCATTTTCTTGGACCCAAAAAAGGAAAATTTCCAGTGCTCATAGCCTGACTTGCATGATTTTAAATCAGAAAATCGAACAAATATGTTAATCTAACTCTCATTTCGGTCAAAATTGTTTTAATAGAAAACCAAAACAAAAAATGGTCAAAATGATGAACTAGAGGCACAGTTGAATCAGGTTCCTTGTCTTTCCCCCATCGCCAGCATACTTGCCAAAAAGGGCACAGCTGAAGTTGCCATTAAAGGGCTGAAAGCTCTCTTAACCTCCGAGCAATGAGGTATCAAGCCAAGTGCGAAGCACGAACCAGAATGGATCAAGACACTCCACTCCCTTATCAAGAACATCGATGAGACGTCACCGGAGGAAATAGCCGCGAGCTAATAGTGTTGGACATGAACCCACAACCTCTTGTTTATCCATCAACCACCCTGGGGAGGGACGAAAAATGAGAGGTTGAAGAATAGAGAGGTGTGTGATGAAAGAAAAGTGAGCAAAAGGAAAACCGAGCCTGAGGGCCGAGTGATGTGAGAATCACAAATGAGAAGAGGGTGGTTGCTAATACCCGAAAAAACTGGCTCCTCGTGATTTAAGAGGCCTCTCCTATCGGCAACACGTCTGTGTGCCGTGTCTTTTGTTTTGTTTACCTCAGCTCTTGTTTTGAGTCGGTTCCGGGCGTGTCTCGTTGTGTTTAGGTTGTTTACCTTTTGTTTTTCGTTATTGAGTCTTTTTCACTATGTTCAGTCGTAGGCTCAATACCCGGTTGAAAACCCTTTTCCCAAATCGTTTTGTGCTCAGAGTGCTGTGCCATTCTCCATATTTCTGCAAAACAGGTCCGGTTCTTTTGTAAAACCACAGGGGTTCAACCCAGGTCACTTGGAAACAGTGAACATATGGGTTCCGGATTGCATCTGAGTGTGTTTCAGCTTCTGCCGATTCTACCTTTGTATTCCGTCTTTTCAGATTTGGACTATTTTCGCCGTGTGCAGAATGAACTAAGAATACTGTGTTATGGGCTATGAGTTCAGAATGAGCAGTTTTCAGAATAAGTAGCGCGTTGTATAAGCTGTGTGTATGGGCTGTATGCAGATTAAACCAAGCACTGTGTTACGAACCGAGTGTTCAGAATGAGCAGTGGGTTGTTTGAGTTGTTTTGCTGTTGGCCGGTTCATTATCTGGTTATTACAATACAAGTGTTTGATTTTCAGACAGGAGATCAATCTCATTTACATTGAGGTGTAATATGATGCAATGCGATGCAATGTACGAAGTGTACCAATGTAACACTTTTTCAGACAAAAAGTTTGTTTCATTTCACCATTTTTCAAGTACATAGCTTTGGAGAAAACAAAACCTGCCCGCGGCAGTAGAAGGTACTCAAGCTACCAGCAAAAAAGAAAAATACAAACAAAAGAAGAATAGCAACAAAAGTCTGGATCAGCATCGATCATCTCAGGCCTATGGGTCTGTCCTCGTCCTCTTCCTGGACGAAGGTCCAGGAGCATCGTTATCGGCTCCGCCATCTGAGCCCGAGTCTGAGTCATCTCCAGTCTCCTCCTCAGATGACTCTGCCTCCGCCTCTGCCTCAGCCTCTGCCTCAAACTCATCATCATTGGGAACTGGTGCCCGAGAGCTACTCCCAACATGAGTGCGCCATAATTTGGTGCGGGGGAATACTGTGCCACCTCGCCCTCTTCCTCGAGCCGGAACAGAAGGTCCAGCTGGAGCACCTCCAGCAGTCGACATCTGGAATGGAGGCTGAAAAGCACAAATGGCAAACGCATCAGTATGCTACGCAAAACAGAGTATAAATACAGAATACAGTGTGTGAGTACAGTGTATGAATACTGTGAGCAGTGTATCAGTACAGAATACAGTGTGTGAGTACAGTGTATGAATACTGTGAGCAATGTATGAGTACAGAATGCAGTGTATGAGTACAGTGTATGAATGCTGTGAACAGTGTGTCAGTACAAAATGCAGTGACTAGGCGTAGTGTATGAATGCCGTGAGTAATGCTGTGAACAGTCTGTCAGCTACAGTGTATCAGATGCCGTGAGGGTCGTGTATCAAGTGCCATGTTGGTAGCGCGATGCATCAGATTATGCGTGAAACAGATTATGCACAGTTTGAGATTGTGGTTGAAAAAGAGCTTACCGGGATACCGTAAATGGCCAGCAGGTCGAAGCTCCGCTGTAGCATCCCCATCATGGAGGCGTTCAACTCCAGGGACTGGCGAGTATACTCAGAGGAAGCCTGCAAAAGTGTGCATCAGTATTCTGCAGAATATCAAACGGAATGAAATGAAATGACTGTACAAAATGCAGTAGTACATACCAGAGGCAAGTCGTAGAAACCGGCTAGCTCATGATCAGCCGGAGGGGGAGCAAAGGGAATCTGATACATCTTCCCACTCTGCCCTTTGCATGTCATCATTGTGGGCAGTGCTGGCCAACTAACCCCCCGTCATCTCCGAGCCCCACTCCTGCCACAGACTCGAGCCATCCTCGGCGCTCCTGCTCCCGCTCTTGCCCTAGCCGCCGGCACCGTTGGTCTCTCTTTCTCAGCTCGACGACCACTGCTCAGAGGCTGTATGATGTAGGTCTGGACGTACTCTGTGTAGTTTCCCTCGCCCCTGAAGCCCTCAGCATCCCAGCCGATCGTGTAATCAGCCATCTCCTCCAGGGTGTACCTCTCTGTGTCCCTCATGTGGATAGGAGGCGGACCTGAAACTATCTGCTCTGGTAAACCTAAGGTCTGGCGCAAGAAGCGCTCGCCTAGGTACCAAGCCCGACAGACCGGGCCCTCCAACAGAAGCCTGAACCGGACGGACTCCTCAGCACCGGCAAATCGCTCCCGAACCGCAACTGACAATGGAGCCCAGGGCTGCTAGGTGATCTGAAAGTGATATGCAGTCAGTTATCTACTATTATTGAAAATACAGTGCAAAGCGAAGCTTGAAATAAACTCTAAAGTTGAGCATACCTCTGCGGCGGTGATGGTGTCGAAGTAGTGGCGAAAGAATATAAACGACTCCCGGGGTCTCCGCATGCATCTCACATCAAAGCGGCGAGAGAAAGGAACGCCGAGAGGGGTCTCCTCGTCGAGTACTGGGGGCAAGCCTTGGGAAGTAGGCGTAGACCCATAATTGCAGAACAAATACCAGTGTGCTTATCAGATAAAGCAGAATGTAGAATAAAACAGAAATGGCAGAACCGTGTATTGTGCAGTGTATTGCGCAGAATGTACAGTGTGCGCAGTATACAGTCAGTGTAAAGCATTGCATGTTTGCAATGTGTGCAGTGTACAGTTAGTTGGCAGCAGATTGTGCAGTATGTGAAGTATTGTGAAGTATACAGTCAGTGTAAAGCAGATTATATGTGTGTCGTATGTGCAGTATATGAAGTGTGATGCGCAGTGTGTGCGGTGTACAGAGTACAGATAATGTAGAGCAGAAATGTAAAACAGAGAAAGAAGATGTACCTCCCAAGCCCGCCAGTAGCCTCCAAGCAACTGTCCGCTGAGGCGAGAGGATGAACTCATGTATCCATAGAGTGTGGCCAAGGCTGCCCCACCCTAGTCGTAGCGCAGGATCTGTGTGACGTCCACCAAAGCGCTCAACAGACAGAGAGGCACGGTGTTCGCCCGATCGGCGAAGCGGGTCGTCCTCAGCAAGAATATGAGAAAGCCGCGTGCATACCTGTAGACACCCCATTTTTGACCGTCTTCAAGACTTGGACGTCACTGTTTGAACACACGGTGATCTTCCATGATTGTGTTCGTTTGGAGTTCCCGGAGGTCTCGGCTCGCGCGCCTTGCCTCAGGATCCCCGAACTCGACTGTTTAGTGTCTGGTTTCGCACCAAACACTTTTGTTTTGCCTTAGAAGGGCAGGGAATGCCTTGTGAGACATCCCCGTACACCACCGGCAGTGGCTGGAGGCCACCGGCTGGTCTTTTTCTTCCATCGGCAATTTTGTTTGCCGGTCGGCACACTTTATTGCCGGTCGGCATAATTTGTTGCCGGTCGGCACTGTTTTTTGCCGAAATAGCTTTTTTGGGCAGCCGACCACTGTTCCTCCACTTTATGGAGATATTTTGTGCCAGCTGTGATAGCTGGCACCAACTCCTTTCCCCTCCATACACGTGTATGGAGGGATTTCCCTCTAGCCAAGCTTGTTGAATAAGCTTTGCAAGAGGGAGTCCTATAAGAGAGAGGCTTTCCTCTTGGTTCTAGGTTAGAAAAACAGAAGCAAAATCAACCTTTAGAGATATAGATACATATTGTCTCTATACCTCTCTCCCTCTCCCTTCTTGTGTGTGTTTCTTGGCCCAAAAGGTGTGTTTTACCTTACTTTTGCACCATTACACACACCATTACACCTTAGTTCGAGATTGAGGGACTTGGGGGAGTTGTTTCTTGAGTTTTGGACTGGTTTTGATCCAAAGAAGGAGGTTAGGCCATTTGTTCTTCAAGGGTTCTTCAAGGGTGAGCATCTTCCCTTTTATTCCCCAAACTTGCATTGGTTTTCTACCTATTTTGTTTATTGTTTTGGCTCTTGTGTATAACATAAAAAAGGCTCATATTTTCCTGCTCTAACACTTTCATTAAGGTCACTTTGTGGTTAGATTGCAAACTCACCCTCTTAGGCCTTGTTTAGCCTATTTTGGTGCCATTTTGATAAGGTTTTGTGCACTTCAGCCTCTTGATCTTTTGATCACCAAAAATCAGTGTATTTTAGTGTCAAAAAAGTTGGTTTGAAGTCTTGCATAGGGGAGGGACACCCCTCTCCCTTTATGGTTTTGTTTCCTTGCTTTTTGGGCTCAAAAGGATAGCATGTGTGCTTGCTGTTTCTTGGCTTCATTTCAGTACTTTTTTAGGCATCTTAGGTCTTACATAACCTCTGTTTTTGGTCGGATTTGGGCCCCCTTGTATGCTTGTGATACTTGCTTTGTATTGCTCCATCTTGCTTAGAAATACATCCCATGATTAGGCCATGATTTTTGTGTGTGTTGGCTTGGTTCCATGAAGCATTTAGCATTGTTTTTCCATGCTTAAAAATCTGTTGGTTATCAACTTGGTCATGTTTGGCATATTTGTTATGGTTGCTATGTATTTTGGCTTGTGAGCCCTCAAGTATATGAGTCATAAGTGCTTTGGTTGGTCTACTTTGATGAGTGGAGGTTGTTTGCCATGCCATTTTAGTCCAAAAATCATGCCTACATGTGTGCATGCATGGTCTTTTCCATATCTTGAGGTTGTGTCTTCCTATGCCTAAGAATGAGCCTTGGTGTATTTGTTTCATGGGGCTTATTTTAGTTGCCATATTAGGAGTTTTTGGGGTCATATCTTGCATGCATAAATTCTGTTTTTACTTGTTTTAATCATGCCATGAATGGCCATGTTGGTGGGGGTAAGTTGTCTCCTTTAATGCCTTAGCTTTGGGACCATAAGTTTGCTTGTTAACATGAGTTGATTGTCTATCATTTTAAGCACTTTTGGCCACTGTTTTGAGAAGGGTAAGGGCCTGCCCCCTTTGCCACTTCAAGCCATCTTGCATGCCCGCTCCATGTTTGTTGCATATTTGTTCCATTAAGCTTTGTAGCATATCAATTCCATGGTCAATTTGCTCCATGTTTGCATCATGTTTGTATCTTGTGCGCTTGGTATCATACATTTTGTCATGATAATTGCATATTGCTTGTTGTGTTTTATATCTTGGTGGCATGACACATTTGAGGCTTGTGAGCATCATATGCATTTCATTTACTTGGTTTGGGGTGTCAAACTAAGTGTGGGAATCAAGGACCATTCATACTCCAAGTGATGTAATGTGCCTTGATCCCCGGTCATCGGGACCTTTGACTCCAACTTGATAAGGCCCCGGTTTTCATGTTGTTCGTTGCATGCATTTTCATATCAAGTGGCAAATTCGGTCCTTTGACCCACCATGTACCATTGACGGTTCAAGGATCGAAAGTCATGCTTCTTTGAGTCCAAAATATGATAAGAAGTAGGACCATGCTTACATGTGTCCAAAAACTCCATACTATGCACTGCCTGTCCTCTGTTTGCTGTCAAATTGTCTATTGCAGGAAGTTTCTGCCGACCGACAGAATTTAGTGCCGACCGGCACTATCTGGAGTGCCGATGAATCTGATAAAGTGCCGACGGGAATTTTGGAGTGCCGGTGGCAATTCTGTCTGGCCGGTGGTGCTCTGCAGGATGCAGAGAGCTTGTTCCAGCACTTTGGAAATTTTCAGAAAGACAAGGCAGTACAAACAGAGGCGACAAGAGTATAGTACGGGTTTTCCGGGCAGGACGGATTCGAGCATGCATCATCTGCGCGCCCCGAGGCAGAGGCTGTGGCCACCCTCTTCATTCTTTTGCTTCCTTTTTTTTTAATTAATTAGGAAATTTTGTAATAATTTTATTTGTTCATTATTTTGGGACTGTAATATTAATTCGAACCCTCTGAGTGAGGGTAAACATGTAATAAGTGTGGGTGAGTGTGTGTATGTCTTCCAATCCCCATTTCTTTCTTCCCTTTTATTTACCAGCTTATGATGGTAGATTAGGGCATTTTTGAAATTAGCATACCTTATGATATGCATGCGTGCATTCATGCATCTGTTAACATGCACCGGGCTCGGTACATCATGCTAACCGCATTTGTATTTTCAAATTCCAAAATTGAATACATGAATTAGTTGGTTGCATATCGTATGCCATATCTAGGTTAACCGAGCCTAACTAGAATTGCACCTTGTATGTGTTGCATTAGGCAAAATAACATGAACTAGGACACGCGCATTTGCTAACTAGTTTATTGTTTTGGCACGGAGTACAATGTAAGTGGTTATGCTTTAGCATCCAACATGCGTGTGAATGTTGTCATAAGAGTATGCTTGCCATGCGGCTAAGTGTTTACATGAGATAAATTGCTTGAATGCCTGTGGGTGGAGGTCAAATTGCTTAAATTGGGATAATGCGTTAAAACTGCGATTTTTTTTTTAAGCCCACTAGATAGTGGCAAAACCATCTTTTCCAAAAGCCCACTTGAAGGTGGCAAAACTTGCATTTTAGCCTACTTACGAGTAGCAAACCATTTTCAAAACGAACATAAAATGTTTTATTTCCAATTTGGGCGATTCGGTCTATACTTGTTTGCCGCGCGCATAACATAGTAATTCTAGGCTAACAATCGGTTTAAGAACACATAAAGTTTTCAAAAACGGATATCACGGTTAGTAGAGGCCGGTCTTCGGACCAGGCGAAAGGGGGTGCTCATGGCTGACCTTCCCCGATCGTACCCAAGCTCCCGAGCCGAGACAACTCCGGTGATGACGGACATGTGGCCTTCGGCACCGAGTCAGGGTTTCCTAAATTCTCCCATAAAAAATATTTAGGTGGCGACTCTGTATCTGGCAAAGCAGTCCATGTTTGGCACTACTTTTTCAAAAATCTGTTTCTCAAAACGATTTGCCAGATTTGGACTCTTTGGTTCAGATTAAGAACCGTGACACAAATCGAGTCCGAACTGTAGCATGAGGCCTCCCTCCGCGGGCGCCGTCTACAGTTTCTGGCGACTCTGCTGGGGATTTTAGAGAGCTTGACTTGAACTCGTGATATCCTGTTTTGATCTCATTTATGTGTTTCTTTGCATTGCATGTGCATTGGTGCGCCTAGGAACACAGTGTTTGCCATCTGCCATTCCTGAACGGTTTGCCGGAGGCTTGTCTTGTCAAGACATGTCCATAAGGCTGACTGGCTATGGGCTCTGACAGCATGGGAACACAAACCCTGGTTTTACCGGGGCACCCTTTTTGACCATTCGACCTAGTGCATATTCGGAATCCATAGTGACCATTCCAAGCTAGGACAGGTTGCTTACCCGATTATAGGTTGTTTGAAACCACTGCGTGCGTAGTGAAACCCTAGCTCCTGACAAAATAGGACAAGGAAACCCTACCCCAACATAGGGGTGTTTTGGCTCTTTTTACTTGCTATGTGCTTTTAGAGTGTATCTCTATAGGAATGCATATTTCAGTTTGCAAGTTTGGGCATCAGGCCTGTGGGCATCAGTATTTGGGGAATCAGTTTTACCTGAGGGTATCAATTTTGGGACAGATATTTGGGGAGCAGTGATCAGTGTTGAGCACAGTCATTCCACTATGATCATATCCGAGCTGAAATGCTGTCTGTTTTCTCTTTTGCAAGGTAGTCCTGGAACCATAGCTTCAGAAGGCTCCGATATCCCCCGGGTACATTGGACTAGTGCTGATAGACTTTGTTAGGTCAGAAATTCAATTCAAGGGCAACCAGTGTTCTTTTGCCGAGGCAAGGCAAAGAAGGGCCAAACAGGGCTCATTGGTTCATCTGATCCGACAGTCACCAGCCACATCACCTTTGTTCGGACTCAGCAGACCATGATGGCACAGGGTTCGGAAGAATTTGTGGCCATGATAGCAGCGCTAAATCAGGGAACTGCCATGCAAGCTGAGACTAGTATTGAAATGCAACGTCCATCTGGGGCATCTGCCTCACATCCAGCTTTGGGACCCCAGCCAAACTTTGACCCACTTCCGCCAGTTGAAGATTTGCAGTGTCCGAATCCTCGAGAAAGGTTGACTCAAGCTCAGGTGCTCAGACCCCTGGTACAGCCTAATGAGCGGCTTTATTCCCTTGATGTTAATGAGCTCAATCCGACTGCAATGAAGATTGCGAACCTTGAGAAGCAATTCAAAAAGGCACAGGGCCTTAACTCCATTCCCGACATTGAGGATGGGCACACCGAGGCTGCCGTTCGGCTCCCGGACAGATTCAAAATGCCATATATCGACCGTTTCGACGGGTCTGGAGATCCAATGGTACATATCCGACTTTTCTTGGACGTCCTGAAGCCGATGGGTCTGACCAAGCCACAGAAACTCTCCCTGTATGGAAGAACCCTGTCGGGTGTAGCAGCCACTTGGTACACTAAGTTGGAGGACAAAGTGAAGCAAGACTGGGAAGAATTGGCTGAGGCCTTTGTTGATCAGTATTCCTACAATACCCAAGTTGAAATGACCATGCAAGAGCTTGAAACAACCCGCCAGAACCCAACAGAGCCTTTTGTGGAATTTGTAGCAAGGTGGAGGGCAAAGGCAGCACAGATGACAGATCGCCCTTCTGAGAGGGATCAAGTGCAAATGATGGTGCGAAACCTCGAGCATGATATGTTGCAAAAGTTGATAGTCGCTCCATTATTCACTTTCAAAAGTTTGCATGAACTGGAGGTTCAGGTCGAGAATGCGTTCAACAGCGGAATCATTCCCAGAACAAGTGAACCGACAAGGAGGGTGATTTCAGGGAGTACCAATGTTGGTAGTAGCGTCATTCCCAAACCCACCGAGATCAATGCAGTCGCCACAGCCAACCCTTTTGCCAAACCAAGCCTACAAACAGCCGGTCCAGCCCGAGCTCAGGGCAGAACTTTCACTCCCCTCTATATGAGCTTGACTAGCGCACTAAAAGCCTTGATGGAAAAAGGGCATCTCAAACCCCTCGATCCTCAGCCTCTTCCCAACCCACTCCCAGCCAGACATAACCCCGCCAAGTATTGTATGTACCATCAGCAGCGCGGTCATGGCACCGACCGTTGCTACCGCCTTCGTCATGAGATCCAAAATCTCATCGACAACCGGACGATAGCTCCACCTTCAGACCCTAACGACCAAACATCTCCTGCCTACCTCAATCACATCCACATACTGCCATCCACCTTTGACCCCAGTATATACATCACCCCGGCCCATCTACCCAAGCCTGAGGTGTTTGTCCCAGAAAGCATGGACTTATGCATGATGGGTGCACCCGAACTTCAACCATCTCAAACCCGTGAACCCACTACTTCTGAGTTGATGGGAATGATTAAAGATCTTCAAAAAACCGTGACGGATCTGGCCTCCGGGACATTGGCTCCATCATCGACCACACCACATACCGGGAACTTCATGTCAAAAGACTCCCCGATGTTGGGACGGGCTGCGTTTGAGGAAAGCCAATCTCTTGACAAAGTGGAAGCGACTAGTAGGAGCAAAGTAGGGGCAGGCATTGGTCCCCATGAACACCTTCGGTGGGATATTGAGGCTTTGAAAGCTGAGGGACTGAACAAAGAGCAAGTCCTCGTAGTTGTTACAAAAGCTGTGGATGACACTTTCGCCACTCAGAATGAGAGCAGTCTGAATCAAGGGGCAAGCCAGGAGAAGGGCCTTTGTGCGAGGAATGTTCCTTTCAGCCCTAATCCCGTGCTCGGAAATGATCAGCAAACCCAGTCAACGCCTGCCAATCCCTTTGCTGGTGCATCCAGCAAAACTCCACAAACCTCAAAATATCCACCTCGAGGCCAGAGGGTGTTCGCACCACTGTACATGTCTCTATCAGCGGCCTTTAGGATCTTGAGTAGAGAGGGGAATTTGAAACCCTTGGAGCCGCGACCACTGCCAGATAGACTTCCTTCCTCCCATGATCCGACCAAGTACTGTGCCTTTCATCAGCAAGTCGGCCATGTCACTGATTGTTGTTTTCGTCTTCGCCACGAAATACAAGATCTGATTGACAATAAGGTCATCGCCGCACCAACTCAGCGAAGTCTATCGTCATTGGATCAGTGAACCTGGGGGATAATGTGATGTGATCGGGGGATGAACCACCTGCGGATGGCGCTCGATTTACTCCAGATGTGGTGTATGGCACACACTATTTTGAGCATTTGTGAATGCTAGTTTTGTACATGCTGACTTGGGTATTGGGTCAGTCTTGTTGTGTTGTTTTGAGTCTATTTTGAGTCAGTCCTTTTGTTTCAGGTCTGTCTTGTTGTATCGAGTCAGTCCTGTTTTGTTAAGAGTCGGGTGATTCCGGGGGTGTTACCTTGGACATCACTATCTTGTTTTGCGTTTGTCTTTTTGCTCTGTTTCTTCCTTGGAGCCAGTTGTGCCAACAGATTTGAATGAACAGCAGTGATTTTCACACTCTTGTGTTTGCTTCTGCCGTGTGCCAGTTGTGCCAGAAGTATTGAATGGAATGACAATGCTCTTCGCCTGCCTTTTCTGTGCCTTGAAATCATTGTATCGACCTAAGTTTTTTTTTCAAAACTTTTTTTGAACACTGCGGTGAAAACGAAGAGGAAGGAATTCCTCGGGATTTGCAAAATTTTGATCATTTAAGAGAAAGAGAGGCATGCTAAGCCCTTAATGATTGAGATCATGCTTGTTAATGTGAGTACTGAGAAGGACCCTGGCTTGATCCAGATTGGTTCTACACTGTCTTCGGCGCGAGCGATTTGTCGCTTTCTTAAAAAATTTCAAAAAATGTTTTGCGCGGTCCTGCGAAGACCTGCGTGGAATCGCTCTTGAGATTGTGCAGCCTAAGATCGCCCTCAGCCTCGAAACTCAACCCCTTCGCTCCCAAACCTTGAACTTGAATTCAGAAGGTTCAACGGTCAACTACGATGTGAAGCCTGTGTGGCCTGATTTGAAGCAGCCCATAAATTAGGGGCAGGGAAGTCAGACCAAGAAGATCAGATGTCATCAAAAGAAGCTTGCAAAGCTAGATCAGAAGTATCCCTGGAACTAGGTGCAAAAATGCCAGATGTGTTCGAAGAGCCGAAGATTGGTCGTCCTGCAAATCAATGAAGACCGGCAAGAACGCCAAATCCCAGAGGGAGGGAAGAGAAAGTATTGTTAAAGAAAAATTGAGTTCCGATCTACAACACTAGGGGCAAATCCAGCCCCCATGGGATGGACTCCTGCACTGTCAGCGAACAACAGTCACTCTCCTGGATTTAGACGAATTCGAGATCTCAGAACCATTTGACATGGACAAAGCTACACTTTTACCCTTTGAGAGGCTCGCTGGGCCAAAAACCCGGAAGGGCGACCCAGGCAAAAGTTAGAGCAAAAGAAAAATACAAAAAAGAAAAAATGCAAAGAAAAGAACAAAAAAAAGAAAATCAAAAAAGGGAATGAAATGAAAAGAAATGAAAAGAAAAGAAATGAAAAGAATTGAAAAGAAAAGAAGAACAAAGCTCGCAAGGTCGAAAACCCGCAACGGGCGCCTTGGCAAAAGTTAGAGCCTAAAAAGGAGAGGTTAATACCCGAGTGTACCTTACCCCGAACTACGTAAGGCTTGATTCCCATCTTTGGGATACGTAGGCAACTTCATTCTGAAGTCCAGCCCTGAAACACTTCAAATTCAACTGTGTCCATGTGATGTTTCTAGTCATCTTTGTCTTTTCTGTATCCGGGAGTTCGGTTGCAATCATCGCTCTGAGGACTGATTACAATGCGCTACGGTGCCATTCAGACAAGGGGCAACTTTCCGTTGCCATTCAACGCGCTGCGGTGCCATGCAAACAAGGGGCAACTTTCCGTTGCCATGTAGCTCTCTTCGAGAAAGGGGCCAATTTTCCTCCAAATCCGAGGTTGTGCGTCTCAAGAGTGGGTTCCGTGCTTGTTAAGCATTGGCCGTTTGTAAAAATAGTTTTTGAGAATTTTTACTGAAGTTGACTACTTTTCTCGAAAATTGTTCCATCTTTTCCAAAAACTGGACCATTTCTTGGACCCAAAAAAGGAAAATTTTCAGTGCTCATAGCCTAACTTGCATGATTTCAAATCAAAAATCGAACAAGTATGTTAATCTAACTCTCATATTGGTCAAAATTGTTTTAGTAGAAAACCAAAACAAAAAATGGTTAAAATGATGAACTAGGGGCACAGTTGAGTCAGGCTTCCTGGCTTTTCCCTGTTGTCAATGCATTTGCCAGAAAGGGCACTCTACCTGCCAGAAAAGGGCACCACTGAAGCTGACCGCAAAAGGGCAGAAGGCTCTCACATCCTCCACGCAACGAGGTATCAAGCCAAGTGCGAAGCACGAACGGGAACGGATCAAGATATTCCACTCCTTTGTTTGGACAGATCTAATCACGTCCAAACTCCCCAGTAAGAGCATCGTCGCTGCACATCCAGCCGCATCGCATCCCCTCTGTGGGAGAAAGTTCACTATTGTGAGCAGAAGAAGAGAATCTAGCAGAATGCTTGGAGCCAGAACCCGCAACTTCCTGTTTATTCATCAACCACCCTGGGGAGGGATTGAAAAATGAGAGATTGAAGAATAGAGAGATGTGCGATGAGAGAAAAAGTGAGAAAAGGGATTTTTCAGAAAAACAGAGCCTGAGGGCCGAGCGATGCGAGAATCACAAATGAGAAAGGGTGGGAAACAATACCCGGGGAAACAGGCTCCATGTGCACATTTGAGTCTTGTGTTTTATTTTGTCTGTCTCGATTCTTGTTTTGAGTCGCTTCGAGTGTTACTCGATGTGTTTAGGTTGTTTACCTTTGTTTTTCCCTTGTCGAGTCGTTTTGGCTGTGGCCAGTCGTCGGCTCAATACCCGGTTAAGAACTCATCTCTCAATTCCAAAAAAATCATCTTGTGCTCAGAGTGCTGTGCCATTCTCCACATTTGTGCAAAACAGTATTTGTTCTTTCATAAAACTGCAGGGTCCACCCCCGATAAGTGTGAACAGAAGAACAAGGACCTATCTGAAGCTATGCAGGTTCCAGACTGCAAAGCAAAAGAAAAAGAAAATTTGGAGCATCTTAGGGTGTTCCAGCTTTGGCAAGATCCGAGACTGCATTTCAGGTGCACCTTCCCAGACCTCGCCATTTCTCTGGAGTATGAGTGTATCTCGACCCCAAGTGTAAGCCTGCTTCAAGTCAGAATGGCAATTAAAGCAGCAACAGATGTTATCTCTTGCCAACATAAACAGGGTGTGCCCTTTTTGAGCTGAGTGTGTTACAAAGTCCTCCGAAAGGTAAATCGGAGGCACCAGAGTACATGTTTGATGCCCTTCCATTGCATAGAATATGTTTTCTTTCGATTCTGCATAGAATATGCTTTCAATATTGCATAGAATATGCTCCTGTTTCTTGCATAGAAAATGCTCGTATCTTTTGCATAGAAAATGCACTCTTCCATACTTGCATAGAAAATGCACCTCATTTGCATAGAACATGCATTCACTCGCACTATCTTGTGCACTTACACTTTGTATCTCACTCGCACTATTTTGTGCATTACATTTCAATCGCGCTGTTTAGCGTATCGCACTGTTTAGTGCATTTCAAATCAATCGCGCTGTCTAGCGTATCGCACTGTTTAGTGCATTTCAAATCAATCGCGCTGTCTAGCGTATCACACTGTTTAGTGCATTTCAATCGCGCTATTTTGCGCATCGCACTGTTTTGTGCAGTTTACATTCGCGCTAAGTTGCGCACCTCAATCGCACTGTTTTGTGCAGTTTATCATTCGCGCTATTTTGCGCATCGCACTGTTTTGTGCAGCTACATTCGCGCTATTTTGCGCACCTCAACCGCATTGCACTGTTTTGTGCAGTTTACATTCGCGCTATTTTGCGCACCTCAATCGCACTATTTTGTGCAGTTTATCATTCGCGCTATTTTGCGCATTGCACTGTTTTGTGCAGTTTACATTCGCGCTATTTTGCGCACCTCAATCGCACTGTTTTGTGCAGTTTATCATTCGCGCTATTTTGCGCATCGCACTGTTTTGTGCAGTTTACATTTCGCGCTATTTCGCGCATCTCAATCGCACTTTCTTGTGCATTTCATCTCACTCGCACTGTTTTGTGCATTTCAAATCACTCGCGCTTTCTTGCACATTGCACTGTTTTGTGCACCTTACTTGCATTTTGCATGCATTCTATCGCGCTATCTTGCGCACCTCACTTGTACTTGTTAGTACATTGCATTGTTTTGAATACAAACCGGCTTCGCGTAGCGTATAAGTCCAACTTTCAAAACCGGCTTCGCGTAGCGTATAAGTCCAACTTTCAAAAACCGGCTTCGCGTAGCGTATAAGTCCAACTTTCAAAACTGGCTTCGCGTGGCGTATAAGTACAATTATCAAAGTCTTCCTGCATATCATTTGCATCATGCCCCTGAACTACGCTGGTTTGATTCCTTGCAAAGGGATACGTAGGCAGCCTGTGGGCACAACCATTTATTTATCGGTATTTTGTTTGTTTGTCCAAGTCTTCGGCCTTGTCAAAAATGGGTCGTCTCTGGGCTTTGACATTCACTCCCGTCATTGTTATGACTTTCGAGTTCTGTCAAAGAGGGGCAACTGTAGACACCCCATTTTTGACCGTCCTCAAGACTTGGACGTCACTGTTTGAACACACGGTGATCTTCCATGATTGTGTTCGTTTGGAGTTCCCGGAGGTCTCGGCTCGCGCGCCTTGCCTCAGGATCCCCGAACTCGACTGTTTAGTGTCTGGTTTCGCACCAAACACTTTTGTTTTGCCTTAGAAGGGCAGGGAATGCCTTGTGAGACATCCCCGTACACCACCGGCAGTGGCTGGAGGCCACCGGCTGGTCTTTTTCTTCCATCGGCAATTTTGTTTGCCGGTCGGCACACTTTATTGCCGGTCGGCATAATTTGTTGCCGGTCGGCACTGTTTTTTGCCGAAATAGCTTTTTTGGGCGGCCGACCACTGTTCCTCCACTTTATGGAGATATTTTGTGCCAGCTGTGATAGCTGGCACCAACTCCTTTCCCCTCCATACACGTGTATGGAGGGATTTCCCTCTAGCCAAGCTTGTTGAATAAGCTTTGCAAGAGGGAGTCCTATAAGAGAGAGGCTTTCCTCTTGGTTCTAGGTTAGAAAAACAGAAGCAAAATCAACCTTTAGAGATATAGATACATATTGTCTCTATACCTCTCTCCCTCTCCCTTCTTGTGTGTGTTTATTGGCCCAAAAGGTGTGTTTTACCTTACTTTTGCACCATTACACACACCATTACACCTTAGTCCGAGATTGAGGGACTTGGGGGAGTTGTTTCTTGAGTTTTGGACTGGTTTTGATCCAAAGAAGGAGGTTAGGCCATTTGTTCTTCAAGGGTTCTTCAAGGGTGAGCATCTTCCCTTTTATTCCCCAAACTTGCATTGGTTTTCTACCTATTTTGTTTATTGTTTTGGCTCTTGTGTATAACATAAAAAAGGCTCATATTTTCCTGCTCTAACACTTTCATTAAGGTCACTTTGTGGTTAGATTGCAAACTCACCCTCTTAGGCCTTGTTTAGCCTATTTTGGTGCCATTTTGATAAGGTTTTGTGCACTTCAGCCTCTTGATCTTTTGATCACCAAAAATCAGTGTATTTTAGTGTCAAAAAAGTTGGTTTGAAGTCTTGCATAGGGGAGGGACACCCCTCTCCCTTTATGGTTTTGTTTCCTTGCTTTTTGGGCTCAAAAGGATAGCATGTGTGCTTGTTGTTTCTTGGCTTCATTTCAGTACTTTTTTAGGCATCTTAGGTCTTACATAACCTCTGTTTTTGGTCGGATTTGGGCCCCCTTGTATGCTTGTGATACTTGCTTTGTATTGCTCCATCTTGCTTAGAAATACATCCCATGATTAGGCCATGATTTTTGTGTGTGTTGGCTTGGTTCCACGAAGCATTTAGCATTGTTTTTCCATGCTTAAAAATCTGTTGGTTATCAACTTGGTCATGTTTGGCATATTTGTTATGGTTGCTATGTATTTTGGCTTGTGAGCCCTCAAGTATATGAGTCATAAGTGCTTTGGTTGGTCTACTTTGATGAGTGGAGGTTCTTTGCCATGCCATTTTAGTCCAAAAATCATGCCTACATGTGTGCATGCATGGTCTTTTCCATATCTTGAGGTTGTGTCTTCCTATGCCTAAGAATGAGCCTTGGTGTATTTGTTTCATGGGGCTTATTTTAGTTGCCATATTAGGAGTTTTTGGGGTCATATCTTGCATGCATAAATTCTGTTTTTACTTGTTTTAATCATGCCATGAATGGCCATGTTGGTGGGGGTAAGTTGTCTCCTTTAATGCCTTAGCTTTGGGACCATAAGTTTGCTTGTTAACATGAGTTGATTGTCTATCATTTTAAGCACTTTTGGCCACTGTTTTGAGAAGGGTAAGGGCCTGCCCCCTTTGCCACTTCAAGCCATCTTGCATGCCCGCTCCATGTTTGTTGCATATTTGTTCCATTAAGCTTTGTAGCATATCAATTCCATGGTCAATTTGCTCCATGTTTGCATCATGTTTGTATCTTGTGCGCTTGGTATCATACATTTTGTCATGATAATTGCATATTGCTTGTTGTGTTTTATATCTTGGTGGCATGACACATTTGAGGCTTGTGAGCATCACATGCATTTCATTTACTTGGTTTGGGGTGTCAAACTAAGTGTGGGAATCAAGGACCATTCATACTCCAAGTGATGTAATGTGCCTTGATCCCCGGTCATCGGGACCTTTGACTCCAACTTGATAAGGCCCCGGTTTTCATGTTGTTCGTTGCATGCATTTTCATATCAAGTGGCAAATTCGGTCATTTGACCCACCATGTACCATTGACGGTTCAAGGATCGAAAGTCATGCTTCTTTGAGTCCAAAATATGATAAGAAGTAGGACCATGCTTACATGTGTCCAAAAACTCCATACTATGCACTGCCTGTCCTCTGTTTGCTGTCAAATTGTCTATTGCAGGAAGTTTCTGCCGACCGGCAGAATTTAGTGCCGACCGGCACTATCTGGAGTGCCGATGAATCTGATAAAGTGCCGACGGGAATTTTGGAGTGCCGGTGGCAATTCTGTCTGGCCGGTGGTGCTCTGCAGGATGCAGAGAGCTTGTTCCAGCACTTTGGAAATTTTCAGAAAGACAAGGCAGTACAAACAGAGGCGACAAGAGTATAGTACGGGTTTTCCGGGCAGGACGGATTCGAGCATGCATCATCTGCGCGCCCCGAGGCAGAGGCTGTGGCCACCCTCTTCATTCTTTTGCTTCCTTTTTTTTTAATTAATTAGGAAATTTTGTAATAATTTTATTTGTTCATTATTTTGGGACTGTAATATTAATTCGAACCCTCTGAGTGAGGGTAAACATGTAATAAGTGTGGGTGAGTGTGTGTATGTCTTCCAATCCCCATTTCTTTCTTCCCTTTTATTTACCAGCTTATGATGGTAGATTAGGGCATTTTTGAAATTAGCATACCTTATGATATGCATGCGTGCATTCATGCATCTGTTAACATGCACCGGGCTCGGTACATCATGCTAACCGCATTTGTATTTTCAAATTCCAAAATTGAATACATGAATTAGTTGGTTGCATATCGTATGCCATATCTAGGTTAACCGAGCCTAACTAGAATTGCACCTTGTATGTGTTGCATTAGGCAAAATAACATGAACTAGGACACGCGCATTTGCTAACTAGTTTATTGTTTTGGCACGGAGTACAATGTAAGTGGTTATGCTTTAGCATCCAACATGCGTGTGAATGTTGCCATAAGAGTATGCTTGCCATGCGGCTAAGTGTTTACATGAGATAAATTGCTTGAATGCCTGTGGGTGGAGGTCAAATTGCTTAAATTGGGATAATGCGTTAAAACTGCGATTTTTTTTTTTAAGCCCACTAGATAGTGGCAAAACCATCTTTTCCAAAAGCCCACTTGAAGGTGGCAAAACCTGCATTTTAGCCTACTTACGAGTAGCAAACCATTTTCAAAACGAACATAAAATGTTTTATTTCCAATTTGGGCGATTCGGTCTATACTTGTTTGCCGCGCGCATAACATAGTAATTCTAGGCTAACAATCGGTTTAAGAACACATAAAGTTTTCAAAAACGGATATCACGGTTAGTAGAGGCCGGTCTTCGGACCGGGCGAAAGGGGGTGCTCATAGCTGACCTTCCCCGATCGTACCCAAGCTCCCGAGCCGAGACAACTCCGGTGATGACGGACATGTGGCCTTCGGCACCGAGTCAGGGTTTCCTAAATTCTCCCATAAAAAATATTTAGGTGGCGACTCTGTATCTGGCAAAGCAGTCCATGTTTGGCACTACTTTTTCAAAAATCTGTTTCTCAAAACGATTTGCCAGATTTGGACTCTTTGGTTCAGATTAAGAACCGTGACACAAATCGAGTCCGAACTGTAGCATGAGGCCTCCCTCCGCGAGCGCCGTCTACAATACCGCTCCACCTCCTCTTGAGCCATCGGTGCCTCCTCAGCTAAAGCTGGTTGAATCTGGAAGTGGTCTTCAAACCATGAGTATCTGACGAAGCCTGGACGAGCAAGAGGTGGTAGGTCGCCAAGCAAGTATATCTGAGCGGCCTCTCCCTCGTCCATGTCTATGTCAAAGGGGATCGGATCACCCCCTACCCCGATGCTCGTGAGCATCGAGAAGTCATAGGGAGTCATCGTCATGTCTCCCGTGGCAGAGAAGTGAAAGGAGTTAGTGGTGTCCCACCACCTCTCCACCAGAGCGACAAGAAGAGGCCTGCTCGCAGTAAGACATGAGAGTCCCCTGCAGAAGGCGTCGAAGCCGGCCTGGTCGACAATGTGATGGACTGCGTCCGATAGCTCCATGTACCAATCTCGAGCGGCGACGTTCCCATACCCCCGGAAGGCATGGGAATCCCCCTGTATTCAAAAACAAACAGTTGCGAAGCAATATTCAATGTACAGTTTTGAAGAGCATTCAGAATTGGTAACAACGCAGCATGTGTGCACGTGTTCAGATTCAAACAGACATCGGGTGCCGGTGTGCTCGCAGTGAACTACAGCATATGATGTGTCAGTGAATTTGTGTGGTTCAGTACAGATATAGCGTGTGTGCACATGTTCAGATTCAACAAACATTGGGTGCTGGTGTGCTCGCAATGAACTACAGTGTATGATGTGTCGAGGTGTTTGAGTGGTTCAAGGCAAATACAGTGTGTGTGCGCATGTTCCAATTCGAACAGATACCGAATACAGGTGTGTTCACAGTCAACTACAGCATATAGTATATCGGTGTATCCGAATCAAACAGTTAAAGGCAGAATCAACTATGGCAGTTAGGTATTCTACTTTGTAGAAAATGAAACGGGGAAGAGTATACCTCGGAAGCGCCATATGAAAGGTGCGTCTTTGGCTCACGCAGAAGCAGCTTTGATGGCATCCTCCTGTCAAAACTCCTGAACTGGCGAAGTCCGTCAGGAGGCAGCACATGAATCGCCGGTCTGTATGCTGCTGGATCAAACGGCCGGATGTGAAGCGGCAAGAGCTCGGCCTCTGGGTCCATATCCATCTCTGGGGGAGCCCCACCACCTGGAAGATCATCTGCCATCTCAAAGAGAGTGTGAAAGTGGCCGGGAATGTGAAAACCGGGCGAAAATATGAAAAATCAACTAAAAAGTCAACCCCGAGAGGGCGAAAAATGACCGGAAAGGTCGAGGTGTGGAAAAGGCACAAAGATCGAGAAAAACTTGAGGGAAACAAACCCCAAGTGGTAAAAATCAAGAAAAAAAGACCGAAACGAAGATTCGTTCGGTTCAAAACATGCGAAACGATGAGGTGTTCGCGAATCGAGCATCGAAATGGGCTCTAAAATCAAGGAAAACAGAGAATAGAAGGAAGAAAAATGACCTAGAGGAAGAGGGGAAGAGATTTTGAGCAAGAAGGAAGTGAAGAAATAGGGCTAGAGGCCCTA
Source organism: Camellia sinensis (assembly GCF_055761805.1). Taxonomy (NCBI): domain Eukaryota; kingdom Viridiplantae; phylum Streptophyta; class Magnoliopsida; order Ericales; family Theaceae; genus Camellia; species Camellia sinensis. Next base: position 209,850,124 of record NC_138961.1, on the reverse strand, counting down.
TTTAAAAGACCCGTGCCGAAATGTCCAAACTGCCCCGATTTAGGCAGATTTGGCCGGTCGGCCACACTGTTGGCCGGTCGACCAAATATTTGGCCGATGGATGGCCGGTGACCTCCCCCGATGACCGGTGAACCTCCTACACCTTTGATTGGGTCTTTGATGTGGTTTGGGGCCTCCATTGCTCAACACAGTGCAAGAGAGTGCATTTCTGAAGCTCAACCGGACTCCGTTTTGACTCCGGACTGTGTTTTCTGTGCGTAGCACTCGAATACGTGCATGGCGTATCCTTTTTGTATCCTTTTGTCTCCTGAGAGATTCGAAAGTTGCCCCATGTGCATACGTTACAACGCTTTATCGTAAACGCGCGTTGAGTTATACGTCATTTCACTCGCATTGTCATGCGCATGCCATATTTGCATTAGTATGCATCTTCTTTATGTCGCATTGTCATGCGCACTTCACATGCATTGTCATGCATTTCGAGCGACTCGTGTCGTCACACATTCAAGTTCACATGCATTGTCATGCATTTCAAGAGACGCGCGTTGTCGCGCATTCAAGGTCATGTGCATTGTCATGCCTTTCAAAAGGCACACGTTGTCGTGCATTCAAAAAATTAATACATGCATCATTGTGACGTCCCTGTTCTGTATTATGCTAATCGGTCCTTAATGTGTATACGATTATGTGTTTGTTATGGTTTTGTATGCCATTATGTGAAAATATGTGGTTTTGAATTTCTATCTGTTCACCGTAGGAATATCTGTTTGATTTTACCGCTTCGGGAATTAAATTGAAGGCCTTATCGGCCACAGAACCCGAAATCGATTACGCCATTGTGGTTGGCATAATTTTTAGAGCCTACGGTGAAATTTAATTGAAAATTGATTATGATCAATTTAAACTGATTGCAATGATAAATTAAGTACCCCATTATTTTACATTATTATATTGACTTAGTGGGACTTAATATATTTGAGCACTACACCTTATTTCTCTCCCTTAGCTTATTTTGGCTGATTCTTGAACTCAATTTGAGAGAGAGAGCCGACTATAGGGAGGGAGAAAGAGGGATTGTGCAACTTTGGTCTTGAAACTTGGAGATTGGAAGTCTAATTCAAGATTTGATCATAGATTGTGAGGATCAAGCTCCTAGGTGAGTGATTCTTGGATTATAATTGTAATTTTGTGCATGTCCAAGCTATCTTGGTGATCAAGAACAAGATTGTAATGAAGTTGAGTTGTGTTTGTTGAATTGAGCACAAATGTGTATAACTCATGTGAAATATTAAAGGAAACTAATGTCTTGATCACCATTTGTGTTATCTAAGTTGGGAATGTGGCTAATCCATCACATGCATGTACAAATTGAGAAGATATGAGCTTTGAATGCATGAAATGGTTACATTGGTAATGAGTTGGTGGAAAATGAGCCATGCATGTAAATAAATTATGAAATTGAGCTTCAATATGTTGTAATTCTATGTTTGTACCATGTTAATACATGATTATGTGAAGTTTGGGCCGAAATCATGCATTTAGAGCCTTTGAATGTCGAGTTGAAGCTCCAGAACTCAATCTGGAAAACCTAGATTTTCGATGTCCGCTCGAGTGGGTGAAGTGACGCTCGAGCGGAGAAATCGAGCTCCCAGCATTTTCTGCAGACATGGTTCCCGCTCGAGCGGGGAAGTTGACACTCAAGCGGGGAGCTATGTAGACAGGCAGTCCGCTCGAGCGGCCGAGTTCACGCTCGAGCTGGAATTGAAGGCAACCAGTACTTTCGTAGACCTAAGGGTCCGCTCGAGCGGGGAAGTCCACGCTCGAGCGGGGACCCTATTTTCTGAAATCCTGTTTTTGCATTTTGTGTTCTGTTTTCCGTTCTCTTTCACTTGTAAGCACTCTTAGGCATATGTTAAGCATTGTAAATGAGTTAATGAGATAATGATGAAGCCTAAAGAGGAATATGTGAATAAAAGAACGGATTGAACTGTTAATGACCCTTTTGTGTTCATGAAACGTGTAGGGTCAAGCTCCAGGGCAAATCCACAAGCCGATCACTATGAGTAATATCGATATTTGAATGCTTGTGAATGTCCAATTGTTTACTCCCTTATAAGCTTTATGAATTGCTAATTGGGATTATGGACGTAAGTCTGATATGAATAAACATAAATGGACCCAAGGTCGTTTGACATGAATGAGTAGGCCGAAGGCCGTTTTGAAATGAATGAGTGGGCCGAAGGCCGTTTTGACATAAATGAATGGGCCAAAGGCTGTTTTGACACGAATGTATGGGCCGAAGGCCGTTTTGATACGAATGTATGGGCCGAAGGCTGTTTTGACATAAATGATTGGGCTGAAAGCCGTTTTGTCATAATCGAGTGGGCCGAAGGCCGTCTTGAAATGAATGAGTGGGCCAAAGGCCGTTTTGAAATGAATGAGTGGACTGAAGGTCGTTTTGACATATATGAATGGACCTAAGGTCGTTTTGACGTAAACGAATGGACCGAAGGTCGTTTCGATATGAATAAATGGACTGAAGGTCGTTTTGATAGAAATAAATGGACCTAAGGTCGTTTTGACATGAATGGGTGGGCCGAAGGCCGTTTTGACACAAATGAATGGGCCGAAGGCCATTTTGACAAAAATGAATGGGCCGAAGGCCATTTTGACAAAAATGAACGGGCCGAAGGCCGTTTTGACATAAATGAATGGGCCGAAGGCCGTTTTGACACGAATGGAAATCTAAATGGGCCAAAGGCCAGAATGTTTAGAACTACAGTCACTTGATTTGAATTTCGTATAGTTATATATCTGTTAAATGGAAATATGAATTGGGCCTAAGGCCGTTTGGAACATGTTGATCTACATCGTTATTTAACTTCTGTATTTGATTGATATTATTCACTGGGCTTTCGCTCACGCTCATTCATGTGTTTGTAGATGAGCCAAGAGAAGTCCAGACCCAGCCTCAGTGAAGTCTGTATGGAACCACTAAGGTTTTGAGAGAGTCAGCCCTTGTGTCTCACGCATGAGACCCGCCTTCGCCTTTTTGTTATGTATTTACATTTTGTCAGGTTGGCGAAGTTTTGTATATGTCTGCTTATGGTTTTTATGGGTTGACTTAATTTTGAATGATCCTATCTGTACAGAACCTATGTCACTATGTTTCTGTTGTGAGTTATTAACGTACATATGTATGGTTTGTTTTGATGTGCCATGTAAGCACAGCTCTATGGACAAAGTTTGAAATTTTGCTTCCCTTTTGGCCCCTTTACTCTGATGTGTTAAGTCAGTTTTGGTTTGAGGCCGTAGGTAATCTTAGGATTACTGGCCGGTTACGTCCTTAACCCATGGGGGCGGGTTCGGGTCGTGATAACCATCATGCACTTTTCATGCATTTTCAAAAAAACAAAACAAAAAAAAACTTTGTATTATCATGCATTCATTGTATATAGTGCATATGTCATGCATTTCACTGTAAATAGTGCATATGTCATGCATCTCACTGTGAATATTGCATTTACATACATTCCATTGCATATATTGTATATATTGCATTGTATCTTGCATGCATTCATTGCATCACCTCCATCTATGGCTTGCGCCTTTCCATGTTGAGCTTGGTCTGGTATGTGCCCGTACTCTTCGCGTTGAAGCACGGTTATGATATTATGTGTACGCACCTAGTGTTGTGGGTGACGGCACCATTTCCGTGTTAAACGTGGTTTGCATGTGTGCATGCCTTTCCTAGGCAAAACAAGGTTTGGCCGCAGGCCTTATCCACTGTAAATATTACATTTACATCCATTGCATATTGTATATATTGCGTTGTAGCTTGCATGCATTCCCTGCATCACCTCCGTCTGTGGCTTACGCCTTTCTTGGTTGAGCTTGGCCTGGTATGTGCCCATATTTTTCAGGTCGAAGCACAGTTATGATATTATGTGTACGTGCCTATTCCACTGTTGGTATTGTGGTTTGAGGGTGATAGCACCGTTTCTGTGTTAGACGCGGTTTGTATGTGTCCATGCCTTTCCTAGGCAAGACACGGTTTGGCCGCAGGCCTTTTCCACTGCATCCGTTGCATTCTCCCTAGCAGGTTGCATTGTACATAGCATTCATTGTATATAATGCATCGTACATAGTATCCATCCATTGCATATTGTATATATGGCATTGTAGATTGCATGCATTCATTGCATCACCCCCGCCCACGGCTTGCGCCTTTCCTTGTTGAGCTTGGACTAGTATGTGCCCGTACTTTTCGCGTTGAAGCACGGTTATGATATTATGTGTTCGCACCTAATGTTGAGGGTGACGGCACCGTTTCCGTGTTAAACGTGGTTTGTATGTGTCCATGCCTTTCCTAGGCAAGACACGGTTTGGCCGCAGGCCTGATCCACTGCATCCATTGCATTTTAGCTTGTAAATATTGCATTGTGCATAGCTTGCATTGTCATGCATCTTTCCTTACATGCATTGTAATGCATTCTTCCTTACTTTGCATATGTCATGCATTCATTGTAAATAGTGCATATGTCATGCATTCATTGTATATAGCTTGCATTGCCATGCATGCATTGTATTGCACATAGTTTAGTATTGCATGCATCATCCATCTATGGCTTACGCCTTTCCATGTTGAGCTTGGCCTGGTATGTACCCATATTTTTCACGTCGAAGCACAGTTATGATATTATGTGTACACGCCTATTCCACTGCTGGTATTGTGGTTTGAGGGTGACGACACCATTTCTGTGTTAAACGTGGTTTGTATGTGTCCATGCCTTTCCTAGGCAAGATACGGTTTGGCCATAGGCCTTATCTATTGTATATATTACATTGTAGTGCAATTTGTTGCGTCCAATATTTAGGATCACGGTCTTTCCTCAGCGGGTCATTTCCCCACTTATGTCATTCCACCCAATTACTTGTTCTTGTGTCCGTCTACATTACTTATAGTTCTGCATCCACTGTTGGTATTGTGGTTTGAGGGTTGCGACACCTTTTCTATGGTAGACGGACTTTGTATCTCCATCATCCTTATGCCATTTGTGTGGTTTTGAACCACTTATGGTTTGATTATGTTTCAAACGCATTGCATATCATTTGCATTGTTTTTGCATTGTTTTGTAATTTTGCATATCATCGCACTGTTTTGTGCACCTTGCTCACATTTCGCATGCATTTCAATTGCGCTATTTTGCGCATCGCGCTATCTTGCGTACCTCATTTGCACTTGTTAATGCATTGCGTTGTCACGCAGCTTTCAATTGCATTGTTGTACATGTTACTAACAATATTGTACCTGTTAAGTTTCTCTCTTTTACAGGCGCGATATTGTATGTACGGTTCATTTGAAGCTGGTGCAACCAGATGAACCGGACAGGTATTGTATTCTCCGCATGAAACGTAGCGAGAATTACATAATTCTCCTACATCCTTTCTGCATTGTAGTGTAGTTGGATTTATGTTAGATTGCTTAAAACGGTTGCATGTTATGCTTCGTTACAGCTTTCTTTGCATGATCGTGAGTTATGTTTGGCTTCTTGCATTGTCAGTTGCATTTTGGCCCTGCCTTCGGGCGCATATCTTTGCTTGTAGCTTGTATGTTTTGTTTAAGTTTTCGGCCTTGTCAAAAATGGGTCGTCTCTAGGCTTTGACATTCACTCCCGTCATTGTTATGACTTTCAAGTTCTGTCAAAGAGGGGCAACTGTAGACACCCCATTTTTGACCGTCCTCAAGACTTGGGCGTCACCGTTTGAACACTCAGTGATCATCCATGTTCGTGTTCGTCTTTAGTTCTCGGAGGTCTCGGCCACATGCCTTGCCTCAGGATTGCTCGACTCGACTGTTTTGTACTTGGTTTTGCACCAAACACTTGTGTTTTTGCTTTGGAGGATAGGGAATGGCTTGTTGGCCACCCCCACACCTCACCGGCCATGGCTTGAGGCCACCGGCCATTGTTTTGTTGCCATCGGCCATATATTTGGCCGGTCGGCACTATTGATGGTCGGTCGACCATTATTTTTGCCAATTTGTTATTTTTGGCTGGCCGATCACTGTGCATCTGCTTTTGCAGATATTTTTATGCCAGTTGTGCTAGCTGGCATACACTTTACACCCCCTCCATACATGTGTATGGAGGGATTTCACTCTTGCTTAGTTTCTCTTGTAAGCTTTGCAAGAGTGATCCTCTATAAGAGGAGGGCTTCTCCCCCCTCCTCAGAGGTTAGAGGGTTGAGTTCCAGAGGTCTTGTAACGACCCAGAACCGTATACCATGATTACCAGTAATTAATTATGTGTTAGTATGATTTAATTGAAGATTATCTGTTGAACTTAGAAAATACCTGTTGAGATTACGACTTCGGAACTGAAATTGATGACCGTAATGGGTTCAGAAAACGAAATTGAGCACGCCTATGTGATACCGGGAATTTTTAGAGCCATTTGGGAAAATAAATTAAGGACTGAATTTCGTCTGATTCGTAAGTCATGTTTGGCTTAAGTGTTTTGAGCATAATGGTTTATTTTGTTATATAATAGATAAGGATGGATGTTTTGACTCTTTGACTCAAAAACAAAAGAGAAGAAAAAAATCTGGAAAGGAGAGAGAGAGAGAATTCGTGAGAAAGGGGAAGAAGAGGAGGAAGGAGAGAGTCAAGCTAAATCTTCTACAATTAAGTGATTAAGGTAAGAATTCCTCTCTAATTTCCTGAAATAAGGTTGATACATCAATGATCTTGTGTTAAATATGAGGATTGAAAGGGGAAATATGTTTAATTTGAGCATGCATGGCATGAATAGATGATTTATGGTTATATTTGTCATATTTTGAGGAAGAACCTCCATGGATTTAAGAATGAAGCTTTTATGCTCAAGTTTATGATTTTCTATTTTACTCCAAGATTTGAACTTCTATTGTTCCATATGGGTTTTGATTTGAAGTTTTGATATTGATTTAAGATGGGTTTTAAGTGTTTTGGGTCTTGGATTTCATAAATGTGGAAAGTGACTTTGTAAAGAGGAGAATGAAGCTTGGAAGAAGAACCAGAAATTCGGATTTTTGCTCTGTACGCTCGAGCGGAGAGAAGCCCGCTCGAGCGGTGAAAACAGCCTCCCAGCAGTTTTGGGACTTTTTACAGTACGCTCGAGCGGCCAAAGTGGCGCTCGAGCGGGAAGGCCTTTTTCAAGAAAATTTTGGGGAAGTTGCAGACTTGATTTTAACATGTTAATTGCATCATTTATCATCTTATGAACATGAAATGAGTATGAATCAAAGTAAAGAAAGATTAGAATGAACATGAAATGAAGTAAAGGAAAGAATGAAGTGCATGAATTACAGGATTTAATGAGAATGTGTATTGAGAAATGTGTGATATGTTGATATTTGCAGGTCAAGATTTGAAGACCGTGCATTCGGTTTCGGAAACCCTCTGTGAGTAACATTTCTGTAAAGATATGTTATTATGAACTATGTTTTAAATGTATTACGTTATGCTATGCTTTGAAATGAGAATGTTTTTCGTGAATGAATGTCCTGATTTGCGAATCTAGTATGGCATCCATAGATAGTTGGGTTATGGGGGCGGGAACATGCAGGCCCATGCGTCATGAGTCATGGGGAACGGCATGGAAGGACAAGCCCATGACTAGTTACGAGATCTCGTAGACTGTTGACTGATAGACTGTTATGAAAGGTTCTGTGGAGTATGCCATTACGTATGTTCTTATGATGACTGATGACTGATATAGTTTATGATTGATTTATTGTGGATTTATGAAAATGTCGGACTTCGTTCACTAACCTCTTTACTGTTATGTTACTTGCTGAGCTTTAGCTCATTGTTTGTATATATGTATTTATAGGTGAGCACTCTGGGAGTCAAGCCTAGGCGGAGTCCGAACTGAGCCGCCGTTTTGAAGCCTACCCGGTGTTTTGGTGCCTCCGAGTTGGGGCTAGGCCTAGAAGGCCATTAGGAAGCTTGGTTTTGATTGTACATGTGGCATGAGCCTATGTTTTGTACATGAATTTTGATTATATGTGATGTAATGTAGTGGGTAAATTAACATTTTTGGCATGTAATGTATGTTCATATAAATGCACAGCTCTTTGGACTATTAGTGGTTATTGTTTTCGCTTCCGCGAGCCCCTTTTATTTATGTTTTGTATAGCAAGGCCTGTGGTAATCTAGGATTACTGGCCGGTCTCGTTGCCAAACTTCTAGGGGCGAGTTTGGGGCGTGACAGGTTTGGATTAAGGTTAGCCATGGTGTATTTATTCTATCTCTATATCTCCCTCTTTTTGTGTATAAGTGTGTGTTTGTCCTTACTTTTGTGCACAAATACCTAGTTTTACACCTTACCTTGGTTGCTGAGGAGCCATTAGTTTGTTCTTGAAGTTTTGAGCTGGTTTTGAGCTAAGGAAAACAACTGGAGTGCTGTTCTTGAAGGGGTCTACAAGGGTAAGAACTTTACCTTTAAATACCCCATTTTTTCATAGTCTTTTTGCCTAACTTGCATCTGTTTTTGAGTTTAGTATATAACATTTATAAGTCTTGTTTTTATTTGCTTAAAATAGTTATTTAAGGTTGCTTTGAGCTTTGGGGTTGTTTGACCCCTCTTAGGCCGTGTTTGGCCCCCATTTTGTGCTATTTTTGGTGAGCTCCGGGACCACCTTATCTTGGCCTTCCCACCACTGAAATCCCTAGAGGGATTTCAGTGGTGGGGATGGTGCTTTAAGTTCCTAAGAAGGAGAGGGTCATCCTCTCTCCTTGTTGCCTTAAAAAATGGCCATTTTAGCCTCATGTGTGAGCATCTTGTTTAAGTGCATGTTGGCCATGTCTTAAGTGTTATTTGTTCTTATTTTGCCATGATTTAGCACTGTTTTTAATTGGTTTAAACACACCATGCTTTCCTTGCATACTTGTTTTGTAATGCCATGAATTGCCTTAACATGTGCCTAGCATTTAGACCACTATGCTTACTTGTTTTGGCTTAGCTTTGTGAAGCTTTTATGCACGTTTTAGTATGCCTAAGGTCTGTTTTTGGTTGCTCGGGTCATCCATGTTTTGCTTTGTATAGCTACCATGTAATCTCCTTTTTGAGCCTTGAGTGTTGACCCCTCTAGCATGCTTTACTTGCTTTGTTTCAGTGGTTTGGAACCACTTACCATGTCATTTCAGTCCTCATGGCATGCTTGTATGCTTGCCTTTGTGCATTCTTCCATGTTTAGACCATTTAGATGCCATCTAGATGCATCTTTGGTCTTGTTTAGACCTGTATTGGACCTATTTTAGGCCCTCATGGCCCTTTGGGGCTTGCTTCATATAGCTTTGGTTTAAGCCCCTTGGCTTGTCTTGAGTTTTGGGCATTGTTGCATGCTTGGCTTGCTTTGTTTACTTGGTTTGGCACCTCTTATAACATGATTTCGGAGCTTATTATGCATGCCATTTGTCCATGATTATCCCCTTTTAAGTGTGCTTAAGGGTTGCTTCTTTGATGCTTAAGTGTTGGTCCATTTGCATGCATGTTCGTATATATTTGCACCTCATTTCCTTAGCATTTGGCCACTGTTTTGGGTTTGTTTGAGAGCTGCCCAAATTGGTATAAGTCCATTGTTTGCATGTTGTTACATGCTCACCTTGTGTGTTGTTGCATACTTGGACTATCGCATGTGTTGCATGCTTGAATCATGTTGCATTTGGCATGCAATCTCCCTTAATAAAGTTGCTTAACATGTTGCATGCCTTACATGCTTGTTTGTTTAGATTACATCTTGCATGATTGGTCATTAGCATAGTGGTCCATGCCTTGCATGCTTATTTGCATAGGTTGTGTACCTAGCATACATTGTTTGCTTGCATGCTCTTATTGCACATTTAGCTAGCATGCTTAGGTTGCATTGTATTGAGCATGCATGATTTGCCTCTTGAATTGAGTATGATAGAGGTTGGGCTTTATATGTTTATTTGGTTTGCATGTCATTTGAAATCAAAATGCACACTTGGTTTCTTGGGCCATCACGCATTGAAATGCGCGATTGGTGGTCCAAGAATCGAGTACCATCCCCCTTTGAGTCATAAATATGATAAGGGGTGTATTGGTGCACACATTTGCTTGAAATACATTGCCATGCCTTGTTTTTCCCTCTACTGCTGTCAAAACAGGTTCTGCAGGAAGTTTTGGCCGGTCGACTACATTAAGTGCCGATCGACCAATTATGGATGACCGATAGCTCCATAGATGGTCGATGACCACTTCCCTTTGGCCGGTGACCATTCCTCATGGCCGGTGTCATTCCCCAGTGTTCATGAGGTGTACCTTGGGAATTATGCCATTTTCAGAGGAGCAGAGTAGGGAAAACAGAGGCAGCTTGCGTATGGCATTGGATTTCCGGGCGAAGCCAATCCGGGCATGTGTGCATCCCTCTTCCCGAGGCCTTTTAATGCTTTCCTTAGCCTAATTGATTTGTTAATTAATTAGATAGTCTATAAATTATTTAATTAGCTTGTAGGTTAATTAAGTGTATTATTCTTTTGGTCCCTCCGAGAGAGGGCGAATTTGTAATAAGTGTAGATGCATGTGTGGATGTCTTCCAACCCCCACTTCTTTCTCCCTTTTTACTTACCTGCTTTCATGGTTAGTATTAGGGCATGTTTAATTTAGTATCCTTATGCTATGCATGCGTGCATCCATTCATTTGTATTGCATACACCGGGCTCGGCGCATCATACTCACTGCATAGTATTTCAAATCTAACTTGAATACGTGTTACTTGTTGCATTCCAAATGCCACTCTTAGATTAGCCAAGTCTATTCTAGATTGCATTTTGTATGCGATGCATTAGTGTAGATGCGCCCTCGGGCCTCATGCTACAGTTTGGACTCGATTTGTGTCGGTTCTTAATCTGATCTCACAATGTGCAATGTGAGATTGATAAATCACCAAAGAGTCCAAATCCGGAAAATCATTTTGGAAAACAGATTTTTGTAAAGAAGTGCCAAACATGGACTGCTTTGCCAGATACAGAGTCGCCACCTAAATATTTTATTTTGGGAGAATTTAGGAAACCCTGACTCGTTTGCCCAAGGCCACGTGTCTGTCATCACCAAAGTTGCCTCGGCTCGGGAACTTGGGTACGATTGGGGAAGGTCAGCTATGAGCACCCCCTCTCGCCCGATCCGAAGATCGGCCTCTACTAACCATGATATCTAGTTTTGAAAACATTATGCGTTCTTATTCCGGTTATTAGCCTAGATTTACTACGCGATGCGCACAGCAAACAAGTATAGACTAAGTTGCCTAAATTGGAACGAAACATGTCATGTTTGTTTATTTGAAAATGGTTTGATGGTGCTACCCGCAAGTAGGCTTAAGACATGAATTTTGCCACCCTCGAGTGGGCATAGAAAATATAATTTTGCCACTCTCAAGTGGGCTTAAAACTTGTATTCAATGCATTGTTCCAATTTAAGTAACCCAACCTTCACCCACAGGCATTCAGGCAGTTATAACACGTAAGCATATAGCCTCATGGTAAGCATGCTATCGTGGCAACACTCACACTCATGCAAGGATGCTAAAACATAAATGCTTACCGAGTACTCCAAGCCAAAACAAAAACTAGTTAGTAATCATATGCATGACCCTAGTTCATGTTTAAAATGGCTAATGCAACATATGCAAAGATGCAATCTAGACAGGCTCGGCTATCCTAAACATGGCATGTGAAATGCAACAGATAACACGTATTCAATTTGGAATTGAAATACAATGCAGTTAGCATGATGCGCCGAGCCCGGTGCATGCAAGACAAATGTATGAATGCACGCATGCATAACATAAGGTATGCTAATTTAAATATGTCCTAATACTAACCATCGAAAGCTAGTAAATAAAAGGGAAGAAAGAAGTGGGGGTTAGAAAACATACACACACTCACACACAGTTATTACACAATTGCCCTCGCTCGGAGGGTCCGAATAAATATTACACAACCAAAGGAATACTACTAAATTAATTATTACAGAACTTCTAATTATTTAACAAATTAAATGCAAAAGGAAGATGGCCGCAGCCCTGCCTCGGGATGTGTGGATGATGCATGCTCGATCCGCCTTGCCTGAAAACCCGGTACCATGCCACTGTTGCTTCTGTTTACATTGCCTCGCCCCTTTGAAAATTATGAAAGTCCCCAGAACTGCCTTAAGCTTCCTTCTGAGTGCTGTGGAGTGCCACCGGCCAGAACAAAATGTGTGGGAACAGGCTTATCGACCAAAGATGGTGTCATTGGCTGGACACTGTTGGCTGGTCGGCACTAGAGATGGCCGATCGGCCATTTATTCCTGCAGAACCCTGCAGTTGACAGCAGCAGAGGGCAAGCAGTGTATGGCATGGAATTTTCAAGCAAATGTGTGCATGGCCACTCTTCCAATCATGTTATGGATTCAAGGGAGTGTGGCCCTTGGTACTCGAGCCACCAATCACGCATTCCAATGCATGATGGACTAAGACACCAAGTTTGCCAATCAATGTAAATGCATGTAACAAAACAAATGAGTGCCAATGCCCTATCATGTTGAGATCAAGGGCATTGGCGACCGAGGATTGAAACGTGTTTCGTCACTTCAAGTACGAACACTTCTCAATCCTCATACTTGGTTTGACACCCCAAACAAAGCAAAATGTAATGCGACGTATGCCATATACAATGCAAAGTAATGCACCTAATGCAATGCCATGCTACCTATTCATGCAAGCTAAACATGAACATATCAAGCATGCAACAAGACTATGTGATGCAACTAACTAAACAATATGCAAACATGTAAACAAGACATAATGCAAGCATGCAACTAATGGAATGCAACATGTAACATGCTAAGTATGCAACTATATACAAGGGTGGTCTTAAACTGAAATGGGAGGCCTCAGCCACACCCCAAAACAGTGGCCAAAAGTGCCAAAAATGATGGACAAGTGCTCATGCAAACATGCACACCAATGAGCCAAAAACCCAAGCATGGAAGGCTACTCTCAAGAACACTCAAAGGTGATATACATGGACATTAAACGCTCATGTTAAACTCTGAAAAGAATGCGAAGAATGATGCCAAAACATGCTAGGGGATGGGTGTAAGATAGAAGGCATTCAAGGGCACGAAAGAGGGTATTACTCAACACCTACCCCAAGCAAACATGGCATGAACTTTTCAATACAAAACAAAGCTTTAGCATGCAAAAAGGACCTCCAAAACCCACTGATATGGCAGCTAAGGGACACAAACCAAGAGGCATGCATTTAAGACCTATTTCAAGACATAAAAGAACAACACTTCAAGGCATGAAAGGGATGATGAATGCAAGCATACAAGCATGGATTAGGGACTGAAATGGCATGAGAAATGATTCCAACTCACTAAAACAACCCGACTCAAGCATGCTCATGACTCACACACTAAAGGCTCACAAGCCAAAATGCAAAGAGGTTATACCAAACATGGCAAATATGATCAAATCAGTGCCTAACAGACCTCAAGCATGATGAAATATGACCAAGAACTTCACAAAGTTAGGCAAGAACATGCATGCATGATGGTCTTAAAGGCAAGATGCATTTCTAGGCAAAGAGGAGGAATGCAAAGCAAGTATATTATGCATGCAAAGGGGCATAAATCCGACCAAAAACAGAGATGTAATATGACCCAATAATACCCAAAACCCTCTGAAACGAAGCCAAAAGCAACTAAACATGCATGCTACCCTTATGAGCCAAAAATACAAACAAAAGAGAGACAAAGGGAGAGGGGTGTCCCTCCCCTATGCAAGACCTCAAACCCTCTTCATCACCACTGAAAATCCACTGGATTTCAGTGGTGAGAAGCCCAAAACACAATAGTATTCAAAACTTAACAAAGAGAGCACACAAAGAGCCAAACAAGGCCTAAGAGGGGGAGGTCGACCCCAAACAACAAAATGACCTTAATGAAAGATCTTAAGCATGCGAATACAAGAATTTTTCAATTTATACACAAAGTCTAAAACAGCATGCAAAGTGGGTTAAAAACTAGTGCAAGATTGGGGAATATAAAGCAAATAGTGTTACCCTTGAAGAACACTTGAAGAACAACAACCTCAGCCTCTTCCTTATGATCAAAAGGAGCTCAAAACTCCAAGAACAACCTCTCAACACCTCCCAAGTTGAAATATGGTGTAATAGTAGGTGTTCTAGTGCAAAACTAAGAACAAACTACACTTTTTGGCTCTCTAACACACACAAATGAAGAGAGAGAGGGAGATATAGAGAGAGAAGGTGTATATATCAGATATATATGTATTAGGTCTGGTTTTTTTGTTCAACCTCACAAAGGAGAGGGAAGGTCTCCTTATATAGAACAAGATGGAGGGTTAAGCTTCCAAGAGAAACTATCAAAAGGGGTCAAGGCTTCCTAAAGAAGCTAAGGCAAAGGGGCCAAGGCTTCTTTAGGAAGCTGAGACAGGTGTCCAAGCCTGTTGAGGAAGCTAAGACAAAGGTCCAAGCTTCCCCAAGAAGCTAGACCAAAAGGGTGCAAAGGGTGCAAATTCCTCCATACTGTATGGAGGACAAGCCCATGCACTCCAGCTGGCACAGCTGGCATGCACCATGCCTCAAAGAGGCAAAAAGGAGGTATCAACCAGAAAAGGAGTCAATTGGCCAAATAAATGGTCGGTCGACCCACACAAAGAGTCGATATACCAACACAAGTGCCGACCGACCAAACATTTGGTCGGTAGCAAAATGGCAAGGCCGGTGGCATCATGCCACGGCTGGTGGGTTTCAGGGACGGCTAACATGCCTCTTCCCACCCTCAAAAGTACAAAACACAAGTCCTTGGTGCAAAACCAAGCACATAACAGGCAAGTTAAGAGATCTTGAGGCAAGGCGCGCGACCGAGACCTCTGGGAACTCAAAACGAACACGAACATGGATGATCATCAAGTGTTCAAACGATGATGTCCAAGTCTTGAGGACGGTCAAAAATGGGGTGTCTACAATTAGCCATTTAACATGGACTTGGATCATACATTTGATTACTAACATGTTCATTGTTTTGGCTTGGAGTACACTGTAAGTGTTTTATGCTTTAGCATCTCGCATGAGTGTGAATATTAAACATGACAGCATACTTACCATGTGGCTATATGCTTATGTGATATAAACTGCCTGAATGCCTGTGGGTGAAGGTTGGATTGTTTGAGTTGGAACAACTCGTCAAAATCCATGTTTTAGCCTACTTGCGAGTCGCAAATTTTAAACCGATTTCCGAACAAATGGATATGCGTGCTTTGTCCCAATTCAGGCGACTCAGTCTATATTTGTCATGCTGTGCACATCACATAATAAATCTAGGCTAATAACCGGTATAAGAACGCATAACGTTTTCAAAACTAGATATCATGGTTAGTAAAGACCGATCTTCGGATCGGGTGCTCATAGCTGACCTTCCCCAATTATACCCAAGTTCCCGAGCCGAGGCAACTTTGGTGATGACAGACATGTGGCCTTAGGCAACGAGTCAGGATTTCCTAAATTTTCCAAAAATAAAACATTTAGGTGGCGACTCTGTATCTGGCAAAGCAGTCCATATTTGGCACTTCTTTCTAAAAATCTATTTTTCAAAACAATTTGCTGGATTTGGACTTTTTAGTGATTTATCAATCTCACATCGCACATTGTGAGGTCAGATTAAGAACCGTGACAATTTGAGTCTGAACTGTAGTGAGGCCAAATAAACAAAACGGGATCATCCTCCCGGGGCGTTCGGGGACGTCTATACGCACATGCTCACCTTTGTGTATCTATCACACATGCTCACCTTTGTGTATCTATCGCACATGCCCACCTTTGTGTATCTACCGCACATGCCCACCTTTGTGTATTTATCGCACATACTCACCTTTGTGTATCTATCGCACATGCTCACCTTTGTGTATCTATCGCACATGTTCATCTTTATGTATCTATCACACATGTTCATTTTTGTGTATCTATCGCACATGTTCATCTTTGTGTATCTATCGTACATATTCACTTTGTGTATCTATCGTACATATTCACTTTGTGTATCTATCACACATGTTCAGCTTTGTGCATCTATCGCACATGTTCACTCTATGTATCTATCGCATTTAACCTCATATGCCTTAGGCATTGTTGTTCTTTCTCCTCACATGCGCGACGGGTTAGACCTTCTTTGGTTAAGAGCATTTAGAACGTGTTCCAATGCTTATGCCACTCATTTTCCTTTCGGATGCAATGCATCAGAATCTTGTTTGAGACCTCGGGTGTGCCCAATAGTCGCTTTTAGCCTCTTCTGCGTAAAGTGCTGTGAAGATTGCATAATTTCTTACATCCTTTCTGCACGAACTATAGTTCGGTTTGTAGTTCCCACGCGTAGCGTGTTTGCTTACGAGTTGGCTGTAGCATTTCTTTGCATAACATTTGCATCTAGATGTTTTATTGCAGCCCTCTTTGCATAATCATAAGTTATGTTCTACATTGTGCATGTCACTTGCATTTTGCCCCTGCCTACGGGCGCATCTTTTTTGTTATCTTGTCTATTTGTCTAAGTCTTCAGCTTTCTCAAAAATGGGTCATCTTTGGACTTTGACATCCACTCACGTCATTTCATGACTTTTGAGTTCTGTCAAAGAGGGGCAACTGTAGACACCCCATTTTTGACCGTCCTCAAGACTTGGACGTCATCATTTGAACACTCGATGATCATCTATGTTCGTGTTCATTCTGAGTTCCTGAAGGTCTCGGTTGTGCGCCTTGCCTTGGAGCCTCTTAACTTGTCTGTTTTGTGCTTGGTTGTGGACTAAGGGCTTGCAGCTTTGCTTCTGGGGGAAAAGGGTGGCCTCTCAGCCAGCCCTACAACCCATCGGCCAGGGCTTATGTCCATCAGCTATCAGTGGTGGCCGGTCGGCTACACTGATCGCCGGTCAGCCACTGATAATGGTCGGCGGCCTTTTTTGTGCTTTTTCAGATATTTTGTGTGTCAGCTGTTGGTCACTGAAGCCATCCTCCATACACGTGTATGGAGGGATGGAAACAAGCTTCTGGCTTGTCAAGGAAGCTTTGGCTTGCATTTTCAATATAAGGGGAGGTCCCTCCCCCTTTTCAAAGGTTCTGAATTTTGGAAGAGCAAAATCTCACTCTCTCTAGAATTCTCTCTCTCTATATATATATATATATATATTGTGCTTGAAAATGTATTTTCTTCACATATTTGCACTAGAACGCCTATTCAAACACCACTACCTTGGAGCTAAGGTTCTTGAAGGTTTGTTTGGAGCTCAAAAGCTGGTCTTGGCTCAGAGGAAGACCTGTCTTGCTGCTGTTCTTTAAGGGTAACAACTTGTCCCTCTTAAGCTTTGTTATGATTAAGTGTTTGATCACCTTTGCATGCAATTTTAAGGCTAGTTTTAACCTCTTAAAAAACTTTGATTTTAAGGCTTTAAAATGTTGATTTGAGTCTTGTTTGGTTAAGAGGCGTTTCCCCTCTTTTGCTCTTTGGCTTATAAAGCCTCTTGAGCCACCTTTCTTAGCCTTTGTAATCACCTTTGTTTGGCCTTTCTACCACTGAAACTCAGAGAAATTTCAGTGGTAGAAAGTTGGTTTGAGGCTCAAAATAGAAGAGGGTGGTCCCCTCTCCTTGTATCTTGTTTGTATGCATAGATGGCCTACCAAGTGAGCATGCTTTTTTACCCTTTTGAAGCTTGGTTTAAGCATGTTTTTGTGACTTTTTAGACCTGCTATAACTCTGTTTTAGGCTAGTTTAGTCATTGGTTGCTTGCTTCTTACACTTGTAGTGTAATCTTGCTTAATAGCCTCGAATGCCTAAAGGGTTAGTCTATCATTCTAGCATGTATTAGCTCTATCTCAGCATGTTTTTACTAATGTTTTAGCATGCTTTAAATCTATTTTGAGTGGCCTTGGTCCTTTGAGGCTTGCCTTGTATGGTTGTAGTGTTAGGGGCCTTGACTTACTTTGAGTTTTGAGGCCTTCAACATGTTGTGTATGTGATGAGTGCATGTTTTGGCATCATTTAGCATGTAATTTTAGTGTATATAGTGTAGTCACACTCTCACGTGTTCCACTCTTTCAATGCTTTTGAGAGTTGTGTCTTATGCCTTGCTCATGAGCCAATTTGTATGCATGTTTGTCTAAGCTTTGGGGCTTCAATTCCAGCATATTTGGGCCATTGCTTTGGCATGATTGAGCTTTGTTCAGAGCTGGTTTGATCATTTGAGCATTGTATTGCATGTCTCTAGTATTGTGTCCTTCAATAGTTTCATTGTATTTGGCCCTTAGCATGTTATACATGAAGTGTTTACATGTTATTTGCATTGCTTGTGTTTGGATCGGAGGTTAATCCAAACACAAGAAATGTGAGACGTTTCATACTTGAAGTGATGAAACGTGTTACATTTCTTGGTCGCTATCCCCCTTGATCATGCATGATAGGAGAGAAGCACTTTGAGTCTTATGTGTGCAATCACTAAGCTTGTACAAGCTTGGTACTTTGACTACCATGCATCGAAATTGCTTGGTTGGTGGCTTGAGAGCCAAGTGCCACACTCCTTTGAGCTTGAGACATGATAAGGAGGGTGGCAGTACACACATATCCTTGCAAATACATTTTCATACCTCTGTTTACTTTCTGTTGTAACAAAAGGAGGAAATGCAGGGAATCAGTGGCTGACCGAACACCAGTTTTGGCCGATGATCACCAACCATGACCGATCGGCCATCAGTGTGTTATTGAGATCAAACAGAAGCAATCTGGAGGTTGGCACAATTTTCAGAGGTTCAAAGATGTGTAAACATAGGCATTTAGAGGCAAGGTAGTGGATTTTCGGGGCGAAGCCAACAGAGCATGTATATCCCCCTCGCTTCCCAAGGCCGTTCATCTGAATTGTTTAGCTGCTTAGTTCAGTAGCTTAATTGTTTTGTAATTAATTAGTTCAGTGTTTAATTAATTAATTCAGTTTGTAATTAATTAGCTTAGCGTAGCTAGTTATGCAATTCGGTTTTGTAATAATTAATTAGCTAGAATAGTTAATTAGTTGGTCTATAATAATCATCTTAGCTTAGCGTAGCTAGTTAGCTTATTTATTCAGACCCTCCTTCACGAGGGCATATTGTTGTAATAAGGGTGTGTGCGTGTGTGCATGTCTTCCAACCCCAATTCTTTCCCCCTTTTACTTATCAGCTTTTGATGGTTAGTTTAGGGCATTTTTCAATTAGCATACCTTATGCTTGAATGCGTGCATCATTCATTTGCCTTGCATGCACGGGCTCGGCGCATCATTCAAACTGCATTGTATTTCAATACTTACTTGAATACGTGTTTCAAAGCATGTTCTCAAGTTGCTTCGTATGCCATGATTAGATAGCCGAGCCTATTTAGTTGCATATTGTGTGTGTTGCATTAGGCATCTTGTATGGTTAGGATCATGCGTATTTCTAACTAGTTTTCTGTTTTGGTTCGGAGTACACTGTAAGTGTTTACGCTTTAGCATACTTGCATGAGTGTGAGTGTTGACATGATAGCATGATTGCCATGAAGTTATGTGCTTATGTGATTAACTACTTGAATGCCTTTTGGTGAAGACTTGATTGCTTGAATTGGGACAATTCATCAAATGCGAGTTTTAAGCCCACTTTGAAAAGTGGCAAAATCATATTTTCAAGCCCACTTGAGGGTGGCAAATCCACGCTTTAACCTACTTGCGAGTAGTACTTTCAAACTATTTTCGAAAAACAAACATGAGT
Source organism: Camellia sinensis (assembly GCF_055761805.1). Lineage (NCBI taxonomy): Eukaryota > Viridiplantae > Streptophyta > Magnoliopsida > Ericales > Theaceae > Camellia > Camellia sinensis. The sequence goes on along the minus strand of NC_138961.1, from coordinate 209,830,296 downwards.
TGTTTTGTTCCAATTATCGCGATCAAGTCTATACTTGTATGCTGTGCGCATCACATAGTAAGTTAAATTAATAATCGGAATAAGAACACATCTGTCTATACAACAACATATCATGCTTAGTAGAGGCCGATCCTTTGATCGGGCGAGCGGGGGTGCTCATTGCATGACCTTCCCCTCTCGTACCTAAGTTCCCGAGCCGAGGCAACTTTGGTGATGACGGACACGTGGCCTTTGGGCACGAGTTAGGGTTTCCTAAATTTCTCAAAACAAAATATTTAGGTGAGGACTCTGTAAGCTGGCAAAGCAGTCCATGCTTGGCACTTTTTCATTCAAAATTGATTTTTCAAAACCAATTGTTGGGTTTGGACTCTTTGGTATTTATCAGTCTCGCATTGGACTTTGTGAGATTAGATTCAGAACAATGACAGGAGTCCGAACTGTAGTAAGACCAAATTCGCGCCCTCTCCGAAAAGAGAGACTCGCGGAGGGAGACGCGCGAAGGAAGTCGGGTGCTACAGCCTCCAAGTCTCCTCCAAGGAACTTTCTCACCAAGCTTCCTCTCCTATACTTTTCCTCCAAGCAACTTCCAAGAAACCTCCATGCAACTTCCAAGAATCCGCCAAGGAACTTGTTCACCAAGCTTTCATCTCCTATAAATTGAGCTAACCTCTTATCTTGGAAGACAATAAGAAATTTTTGTTGTTTTATTATGTTTGTGTGAGATTATCAGGAAAATAAATAAAGGGTGTATGTGATAAAGTTTTGGGTTCAACCTATTGTGCAGTATTCGTGAACCATACGACTTAGTCGGGTTATTGTATCCTGGGGGGAACAAGTCATGGTTTTTTCTGCTGCAATGGTGTGAGGCTTTGCCTAACTGCAGAGGGCTTGAATCTTCTTAAAGAGAGCGAATTTCCCCCGCCTCAGCCCTTACAATCGTTATTGTAATTTTTATTATTTGTATTTTCTGGTGTTTTATTTGTAATTATCACCAACAATAAATTTATAAAGAAGGAGTAGTTGTCAGACTAAGTCATGGACTTGGTGGGTAGCTTGCAGAAAGTGTCATGTGCAGAATGAAGCTTCTTGTCTATCGATGGGGAACCCAGAATGTTGAAGGACATGTGGCAACATAAAGGGAAGGTAGTTCGACAGGAAAGTTAAGGAGTTAACGAAGTTTGAAGGCTTTGGAATGAGGAGGCAATTGCAAGAGCAATTGAGGAAGGGACAATTACATGTTTAGAGTCATGTAGTCATGGGTGAGAATACGGAGGAGGGTGGTATAAAAGCTAGAGATTTTGCAAGAAAAAGGATACACTGTCACGACCTGCTCCCCATACCCAAGGGTTAAGTATCTTGATGGCCAGTAACTGAGGTTACCTCCGGCCAATTATTAAACAACTTATAAACGCGATCGAAAATAATATTCAAGTGAGGGCACCAAAATAATTATTGGAACTTCTATTTTTATTACAAAATTTATTGACCAAAAAGGCCGATATTTACATATAAAAATATCATAAAAGTGTTGTGTGTATCTATTCCGCAGTCCCGTGTCTAAGACTTTCCAAAAACTATTTCTGAATTGCATTGTTTCCTGAAAATTGGTAAACAGCTATAAGCACATGGCAAAGTGAGAAATATTATGCCAAGAGTATAAGGGACACAAAATAACCATGGATAGTTATGTAATTAAAATATTTAAGATAACTTAGTCTGAACAAATAATTATTTAAGTAACAAAACTGAGATTATGTAAATAAATAATCATAACCACGATACCGAACAGAACAGAACAGAGGTCATAGGAAGAACAGAACAGAGGTCCGGATTCAAGAGGTGGCTCCTACGGATTATAGAAGTGACTCTCACAATAGTGTAGCACTTATCTCCGCACAACACTTTGCTCTGTAAAGAACAGAGGTCAATAGATCCATGACAATAGAGGACCACAAAGTAACCAAACAAAAGTCGATGGTTATTTAAGTCCCTCAAAGCGTGAGACTCTCGTGGTGGTACTTACAAAACATAATTTTTTATAAGATTATAGTCAAATATTTTTTAAAATTTAAACAAACATATCCATGGGTTTCATTTTAAACAAATAGAGTTCAGAAATTAATCCACGTAATTGAAATATTAATATAATTTATAAAACATAACTTGTATAAAATAAATTATGGTAAGTTAAAACATATGTAAAATATATTATGGTGACTCAAGGTATAATATAACTCACCTTAATATTAACCCTTAGCCTTTACTTTTCACTATCACAAACTTTCTTACTTCTTACTTTCCTATCTCCACTATTCTTGTGTTTTTCTTCTCTTTTCTCTCTCTTTTCCTTTTTTTCCTTTTTTTTTTAATTTTTCTTTTGCACTGATCTTGATCTTCTCCCATTTATAGGGAGGCAAACCCTGTCATTACCCACCACTTGTCCACAGTAATCTCCCTCAGATTTGGATTTAAATCTCTCATATCTATACTTATCTCATTAATTTCCTATAATTACATTTTGGTCCTAATTCTTTAAAATAATTATATTCCCCTTATTAGTATAAATTTTACAGAATAATTAAAAATTCGGATTGTTACAATCTTCCCTCATTTTAAAATTTTGTCCTCGAAATTTGTCATATGTGTAAGCTATCCGCTGCGCACTCTGATAAATATATATTAGATGATTAATTTGATAGAAAATATTAAACTTTACCAAAAACAACTCACTGTTTATTTCTCAAAATTATTTTGAACCAAAATAAGAAACAATCGGTGACTTAAAAAATTTTCATTGATTTTATTTCTGAAAAGAAAAAAAATGAGAACATAATTAAACAAACGACTGGAAATGAAAGACATAATCACATGAAATAGTTGAAGGAATTTGAGATGAGCTTTCATTTCTTTTATCCGTGAACTTTCCACTGATGGAAAATAGTTTCAAAATTAGTATTTTTATAATTGAACTCACTTTTAAAAAGTCGAAATGAATTTTTTTTTTTTTTTTTAATACTGAACTAGAAATTATATGTATTTAATTATATTATAATTTTAGTGGGTGCTTGAGCTCAACATCCTTTGTTTTTTTTCTTTCTTTTACTATAACAAATATAAATTATATCTGATATCCTTCACAAATTAGGCACACACAAAAAAAAATTAATATATATATATAAAATCATATAAAATTATAATATAATTAAATCGACTAACAAAATATAATATTTAGGTACTAATTACCCTCTATCTTACTTCTTAAATGTGCGTGTGTCCTATGATCCAATGATGATTATTTATTTATTTATTTATTATTTTATTTTTTTTATAAACCATTGCTCTGATACCACTTGTCACGACCAGCTCCCCGTACCCAAGGGTTAAGTATCGTGATGGCCAGTAACTGAGGTTACCTCTGGCCAATTCTTAAACAAATTAACAAACACGAGCGGAAATAATATTCAAGTGAGGGTACCAAAATAATTATTGGAGTTTCTATTTTTATTACAAAATTTATTGACTAAAAAGGTCGATATTTACATATAAAAATATCATAAAAGTGTTGTGGGTGTCTATTCCGCAGTCCCGTGTCTAAGACTTTTCAAAAACTATTTCTGAATTGCATTGTTTTCTGAAAATTGGTAAACAGTTATAAGCACATGGTAGAGTGAGAAATATTATGCCAATAATGTAAGGGACACAAAATAACCATTGATAGTTATGTAATTAAAATATTTAAGATAACTTAGCCTGAACAAATAATCATTTAAATAGCAAAACTGAGATTATGTAAATAAATAACCATAACCACGGTACCAAACAGAACAGAACAAAGGTCACAGGAGTGACAGTCAGAACAGAGGTCCGGATTCAAGAGGTGGCTCGTACGGATTATAGAAGTGGCTCCCACAATAGTGTTGTCATGACCCGAACTCGCCCCGTGGGTTAAGGGCATAACCGGCCAGTAATCATGAGATTACCTGCGGCCTCAAACCAAACCAGACGTATTTCAACAGAGTTATCGGGGGCCAAACGGAAGCAATTTTAAAACTTTGTCTATAGAGCTGTGCTTATATGCACATCATAACATTCCATACATACATATGTTAATAACCCACAAACAGAAAGTATAGTAACATAAAGTTCTATACAAACAGGATCATTCAAATCTAAGTAGCCAAAACAACGCTATATACAGACGTACACCAAAGTCCTTGCCAACATGACAAAATAACATAGAATGGCAGAAGGGCGAAGACGTGTCTCGTGCGTGAGACGCAAGGACTGACTCTTCAAAACCTTAGTTGTTCCATACAGATTTCACTGGGGCTGGGTTTGGACTTTTCTTAGCTCACCTACAAACACATGAATGAGCGTGAGTGATAGCCAGTGAATAATATCAAATAAAAGAGTTATACAAACGGTATGTAGAACAACATGCTTCAAACGGCCTTGGGCCAATTCATATTTCTATTTAACATATATATATATATACACAATTTAAGTCAAGTGATTGTGGTTCCAAACATACTGGCCTTTGGCCCATTCATCTTCCATTTGTCAAACTGGCCTTTGGCCCATTCAACTTTCATTCATGTCAAGCTAGCCTCTGGCCCATTCATGCATGTCAAACTGGCCTCTGGCCCATTCATGCGTGTCAAACTGGCCTCTGGCCCATTCATGCATGTCAAACTTTCATTTGTGTCAAAACGGCCTTTGGCCCAATCATTTATGTCAATCGGCCTTCAGCCCAATCATTCATGTCAATCGGCCTTCGACCCAATCATTTTTGTCAAAACGGCCTCTGGCCTTTTCAAACTGTCATATCAAACTGTGTCCACCATTCAAATTAATGAACTTTACAAAACTTACATAGAAGTAAGCAATTGGACAACAACGTATTTCAGATATTACTCACAGTGATCGGCTTGTGGATTTGCCCTGGAGCTTGACCCTACATATCACATAACACATATGGGTCACAAATAGTTCAATCCATTCTTTAATTCACATATTCCTCTTTAGGCTTCATTCTTATCTTTTTAATTCAATTACAATGCTCAATGTATGCGTAAGAGTACTTAGAAGTGAAAGGGAACGGAAAACAGAACACAGAATGCATTTTCAAAATTCCAGAAAACAGGGTCCCCGCTCGAGCGAACCCTTAAGGCCTGCAAAAGTGCTGGTTATGTCAAAATTAAGCTCGAGCGTGCATTCTGGCACTCGAGCGGAAGGCCTTTCCACATGGCTCCCCACTCAAGTGTGAACTTCTCCGCTCGAGCGGAAGTCATGTCTGCAAAATATGCTGGGAGCACGAATTCCACGCTCGAGTGGCGGTTCCCCCGCTCGAGCGGAAATCAAATTTTCTGGAAAATCCAGAACATGTTCTTGAGCTTCAACTTGACATTCAAAGGCTTTAAATGCATGATTGGGGCTCAAATTCCATATAAACATGTACTAACATGGTACAAACATCAAATTACAACATTTTGAAGCTCAATTTCACAAATCAAACCTATGCATGGCTCATTTTCCACGAAATTCGTTACCAACATAACAACTTCATGCATTCAAAGCTCCTACTCCCATGGATTGTACATGCATGTGACATATAACCCTCATTCTCATCTCATATGATGAAAAGATGGTCAAATACATGGATTTCAACCGAAGTTCATCATGAGTCATGCAATTCAAGCTCAAATATGCAAATTCAAAACAATTACATACATGCATGCATCTATTGGCTTTAAATTCAACAATTACAACTCAAATTATGCCCTTGATCACAAATAACCCTTGAACTTACAAAATTATAAATTCAAACTTATGAATTCAAGGTCAATTACCTGTCTAGGGGCTCAATTTTTCCAATCAATAGCAAGCTCTTGAGTATGGCTTCAAGATTATCAAGCTTCAAGACCAAACTTGAATTATCTCCCCTCTCTCCCTCTAATTTCGGGTGTCTCTCTCTCTAGAGAGTTGATTTCAGCCAAAGATAAAATAAAAATTGAACATATCATGGCCCCTTATACAACCCCACTCAAGTACAATATTTTAATATAAGGTATTTGGGCACTTAATCCATTAATTTAATCAATTTAATATGATCCGAATCAATTTTCAATCAAATTTCACCGTAGGCTCTAAAAATTATGCCAATCACAATGGCGCAGTCAATTTCGGGCTCTGTGGCCGATAAGGCCTTCAATTTAATTTCTAAAGCAGATAATCAAACAGATATTCCTACGGTGAACAGATGGAAATTCAAAACCACATATTTTCACATAATGGCATCCAAAATCATACTAGACACATAATCCTACTCACATTAAGGACCAATTAACATAATACAGAACAGGGGTCTTACAGTCTTCCCCCTTTTAGGAAGTTTGGTCCTCCAAACTTATTTTACCTTTAGTCGAACACAAGTCGGAACACTTTTCATTCAACGGTTCCAATCCTTTTTGATAGCCATTTACTTAGTCCCAAAATCAAGCAACACTCAGTTCTCAATCAATCAGAGACTTACCTTTTCTTCCATACAAGGCTTGTATGGTGCCATACCAAAACTAGAGTGTAAGCTGTGGTTGTAAGCAAAGTCTGCCAACAATGAATAGACTTTCCAAATTCCCTGAAAGATCTACTGAATGTACTTGGAGCATTCCTCCCGAAAGTTCTTTCTAATTATACATCAGTTTTCGGACGGCAAGCAGTGTCGAATCACAATCCAGTCCCCATTACCCCTTGAAGGCTTATCAGAATTCGGGCACATTTGGGATTCCTGTCTAAAACAATAGATACTGGGACCCCATGCAAACAAGCAATTTTATCGATGTAACCAGTGGCTGGTCTATAAGCATCACACGAAGATTTTACAGGGAGGATATGAGCAAACTTAGTAATTCGACATACAGTAACCCAAAGGGGACTTATACCTTGGGTGTTCAAGGTAGCTCTACAATGAAATTCGTAGCCACACATTCTTATTTCCATTCCAAAATAGAGAAAGGTTGAAGTAGTTCTGTCATCGTCTGATATTCGACTTCGACCTGTTGGCACCGAACAATATTTAGACACAATTCAACAATTTCCTTCTTCACAATCGGTCGTCAACATTTTTATTTCAAATGCCAATTAACTTTACCATAGGAGTTCGGTCTATTCCCTTGTCACAAAAGTTCAATTCATTCCTCAATAATTCTGTAATTCACAATCCGATTCGATGTTTAGTCCAGTGACTCATCACAGTTATTCAAGGTCAAGCAAAAGTCTACGGGAATTTAAAGCGAATCCAGACACAGATTCCCGAGTCAACAAAGATAAAAACGAAGCAATCAATCACACAACATACGTAACTCATATATCCCCATAATACCAATTGTAAAGTACAATAACATCGAGGCAGTCGACTTCTAATAGAAACACGTGTTCTCAATTCATTCAACAGTTTACAATTTACAATTCGGTTCAACATTCAATTCCCTGTTCCTTCGAGTCTTTCCACACTATCTCATAGTCGCCAAAAGCATAAGGCAATTCGTATATTAATCCCTATGATGTCAAAGATGATATCAAAACAGTCGATCACATGTTGAACACAATTTACACATCCTCAGAGCCCCAATTGCAGAATATAATGGCACTGAGCAGTTATTTACACTAGGTGTATTGAATTCGCATACTTTCGAACAATCAGGATTTTTAAAAGCTTTTTGGATGTTAATAACATCCATATAATACCCAAGGATGACATTCCGGACAAAACAAATGAATAATCGTCTCGGAATCAAAACACACCCGTTCACGGCCGTCGGTGGCCGACCCGAGGTCGATTAGACAAACCCACCCGTACAAAACCGTCGGTGGCAAAAGATATATCTCAACAAAGGTGCTACATAGGCTTAACGTCCCCTAGCACGAAAGGACGTCTCAAGAATGTCATCAAAACAAACACAATACCACTCACATAACCTGATTTCCCAAAATCCGATAACACTAAAGCTGACATATGAAACATATTCTGACTAGTCGAGGATAAGTATTCAGTACTGTGTACAATCAAATCAATCTGTCATCATCGGTTCCCATAGCGTCAAGCAAACAAGAATATGACAATACACAAGCATTGTTCTTTAAGACACCCAATCACTGGATTTGCATAATTCTATTCATTCATAACACATATGTCCCAATAGTTGAAGGTCAGTTCTCAATGGTGTTCATGGTTAGACCAATCTATTGATAGCCCACAAAAGGTCTTTCGGGTAAGTCAAGTATTCCGAACGGATTCAAGTTTTGGGTCTATCAGTTTTTCTATCAAGAATAATCTGGCTATTTATTTACAAGCAATCCTTAATCCCCCTCTACAAAATCAAATTAGATAGAGGATTTTACCAGATCGATCCAGACAAAGGTCTTGTCAAATTAAATCAAACAAAGGTCCCATCAAATCATATCCAATGAGGGTCCTATCAAGGCAATATCAGACAAAGGTTTTGTCGGATCGAATCAGATAAAAGTTTTCTCAAATAGGGTACATTCGGTTCTATAAGGCATACTTCGTTTGCCTAGGTACATGGTTGATAGTCTCACATCTGTCCTAAGTTTATCAGTTCTCAAAGTCACATCAGAGTTGTTCATCACAACTGTTCATATCAAAGTATTTCAAATCATGTACAATACAGCATCGCCTACATAAATTCAGGTATAGTTGTGTATGCATGCAGTTATTCAGATCAGGAGGTATGTACCATAATCAATACAGTAGTTCCCAAACAAGTCTTATATGCACATATATGGTGCACGATAACACATTAAACAAAGTTCTTCGGTTATGCATAGCATAGGATTCGTCACGCAGAGGTTCCAAATTAGTCACAAAACATAGGTTTACGAGTCAAGCTTAACATAGTCACAAAGTCCAGTCAATTTTCTACCAATTAGAATACATGGTCTCACAATTACAGAGTTCGTCATTTAGGGTGCTCAACTCGGTCACACAATCACAGAGTCATAATTCCAGTGGTTTAGTCATTGAAGACAGTAATATACCAAATCACCTTGAGCATAGGTTTGGATGTGTATGTGCATATATAGAGTCAATCAGCATCCCAATACGTATTTCACAATTTTCCAAATGGAGCACCTATATATTCAATAAATACAGTCTTGATCTTGTGGGTCTGACCAATCTAGATACACATGCAGCAGATACAAAAAAAGATGTCGATCCAAATCAATTAATATCCTAAGCAAAGATGTGCACATGTACTAATTCAGAATCAATCATCACATAAGCATTCGTTTATAAACAGTACAGATACTTGGGATAACGGTCGCAGTATTCTAAGTGCTTTCTGGGATGAGTGCAGTTACTCTATCCTGTTTAGCAATTCCTACCATTGGTACGAATCTAGCTGAGGCAGAAGATTTATTCACATTTTGTCCAGTTCGGGGACAGTTCCTTACCATATGGTCCACCTTACCACACCTATAACAAGCCCAGAAGTCTGATAATAAACCCCTCAGCGTTTCTTACACTGATGGTGGCAAAGGTTCTCATCATAGTGGCAACTGACGTTTTTGTCTCAAAAATCTCTGCCATTTCTTGTACTATTCTTTCCAGTCTATCAAGTCGGGTTATGGAAGAGTTTGCCAACTCGTATGCCCTTACTTTATTCATGTTCTACACAAATTCTTATTAAGCCTTGCCAAATACCGGGATGCCCAATACAAAGATAAACACAGATACACATGTGTACATTCGCACATAGGCACATTGTTATATTCCCATTTTATGTATCGTCAAGGCACAATTAATCACATACGTAACAGATGATAGCATACTTATCAGATATCACATGCTGAACATTTACTAAGTAGTTATATACTGAAATCATGTTCATATTTCACATAGACACCCATTTGCGGAATTGAATGCACATAAGAAACTTTTCATGACTCATATGTTCATGTATGTGCATTATAACAAAACAAACTTGTTGTACACACTAGTGTAACAATTCATATCTCATATAATCACATGTTCTTACCATCTGATTAAACTTGCATTATACTTTATACAAAAGGTTCACAGGTATGCATATATAAAAGAGCATACGTATTCAAATATTTTGCAATGCAAGCGAATCACAAACTTATAATACATAATCGTTTATATTGAACATTTAAGCGTATTCTTGATGCTTTCAAATTCGCACATGTCACATGAATGCATCCTAGATCTTATCTAGACGCTTATTGCTCTTTTGGACAAGTGTGTGAGTTATTAACTCGTGCTCTGATACCACTCTGTCATGACCCGAACCCGCCCCAGTGGGTTAAGGGCATAGCCGGCTAGTAATCATGAGATTACCTATGGCCTCAAACCAAACCAGACGTATTTTAACAGAGTTAACGGGGGCCAAACGGAAGCAATTTTAAAACTTTGTCCATAGAGCCGTGCTTATATGCACATCATAACATTCCATACATACATATGTTAATAACCCACAAACAGAAAGTATAGTAACATAAAGTTCTATACAGACAGGATCATTCAAATCTAAGTCAGCCAAAACAACATTATATATAGACGTACACCAAAGTCCTCACCAACATGACAAAATAACATAGAATGGTAGAAGGGCGAAGACGTGTCTCGTGCGTGAGACGCAAGGGCTGACTCTTCAAAACCTTAGTTGTTCCATATAGGCTTCACTAGGGCTGGGTTTGGACTTCTCTTGGCTCACCTACAAACACATGAATGAGTGTGAGCGATAGCCCAGTGAATGATATCAAATAAAAGAGTTATACAAACGGTATGTAGAACAACATGCTTCAAACGGCCTTGGGCCCAATTCATATTTCTATTTAACATATATATATATACACAATTTAAGTCAAGTGACTGTGGTTCCAAACATACTGGCCTTTGGCCCATTCATCTTTCATTTGTCAAACTGGCCTTTGGCTCATTCAACTTTCATTCATGTCAAGCTAGCCTCTGGCCCATTCATGCATGTCAAACTGGCCTTTGGCCCATTCATGCATGTCAAACTGGCCTTTGGCCCATTCATGCGTGTCAAACTGGCCTCTGGCCCATTCATGCATGTCAAACTTTCATTTGTGTCAAAATAGCCTTTGGCCCAATCATTTATGTCAATCGGCCTTCGGCCCAATCATTCATGTCAATCGCCCTTCGGCCTAATCATTCATTCTTGTCAAAACGGCCTCTGGCCTTTTCAAACTTTCATATCAAACTGGCCATTCGGCCTTTTCAAACTTTCATATCAAACTGTGTCCACCATTCAAATTAATGAACTTTACAAAACTTACATAGAAGTAAGTAATTAGATAACAACGTATTTTAGATATTACTCACAGTGATCGGCTTGTGGATTTGCTCTAGAGCTTGACCCTACATATCACATAACACATATGGGTCACAAATAGTTCAATCTGTTCTTTAATTCACATATTCCTCTTTAGGCTTCATTCTTATCTTTTTAATTCAATTACAATGCTCAATGTATGCCTAAGAGTACTTAGAAGTGAAAGGGAACGGAAAACAGAACACAGAATGCATTTTCAAAATTCCAGAAAACAGGGTCCCCGCTCGAGCGTGGACTTCCCCGCTCGAGCGTGGACTTCCCCGCTAGAGCAGACCCTTAAGGCCTGCAAAAGTGCTGGTTATGTCAAAATTAAGCTCGAGCATGCATTCTGGCACTCGAGCGGAAGGCCTTTCCACATGGTTCCCCGCTCGAGCAGAAGTCATGTCTGCAAAATATGCTGGGAGCACGAATTCCACGCTCGAGCGGCGGTTCCCTGTAGACGTCCCCGAACGTCCCGGGAGGGAAATCCCCTCCGTTTTGTTCATTAGGCTCACTACAGCTCAGGACTCAAATGTCACGGTCCTGTATCTAATCTCGCAGAGTGCAATACAAGACCGATGAATCATCAAAGAGTTCAAATCCGACAAATCGTTTTTGAAAACATATTTTTTGAAAGAAGTGCCAAACATGGACTACTTTGCTAGATACAGAGTCGCCATCTAAATATTTTATTTTGGAGAATTTAGAAAATCCTGACTCGTTTTCCTAAGGCCACATGTCCGTCATCACCAAAGTTGCCTCGGCTCAGGAACTTGGGTACGATTGGGGAAGGTCACTTCGTGAGCACCCCCGCTCTCCCAATCAAAGATCGGCCTCTACTAACCATGATATCGAGTTTTGAAAACATTATGCATTCTTATTCTGGTTATTAGCCTAGATTTACTACGTGATGCACACAGCATACAAGTATAGATTGGATCGCCTGAATTGGAACAAAACACCTCATGTTTGCTTTTGAAACGGTTTGCTACTCGCAAGAAGGCTAAAATGTGAATTTGCCACCCTCAAATGGGCTTAGAAAACAAGATGATTTGCCACTCTCAAGTGGGCTTAAAACTCACAATCAATGCATTATTCCAATTTAGATAACCCAACCTTTACCCACAGACATTCAGGCAGATATATCACATAAGCACATAGCCTCACGGTAAGCATGCTATCATGGCAATCACTCACACACACCCAAGGATGCTGAAACATAAACACTTACCGAGTACTCCAAGCCAAAACAAAAGCTATGTTAGAAATCCATGCATGATCCTAACTATACAGAAGTGCCTAATGCAACACATGCAAAATGCAATTATAGTAGGCTCGGCTATTCTAAGGATGGCATGTGAAATGCTACAACTAACAAGTATTCAACTTGGAATTGAAATACAATGCAGTTAGTATGATGCGCCGAGCCTGATGCATGTAAGACAGATGAATGAATGCAAACATGCGAGCATAAGTATGCTAATTGAAACATGCCCTAATCTAACCATCATAAGCTGATAAATAAAAGGGAGAAAGACGTGGGGTTGGAAGACATACATCACACACACGCACACTTATTACAACATTGTCCCCCCTCGAGGGGTCTAAATAAATAATACAGTCCGAATAAATAACAGTTACAGCTAATTATTACACAACATTAACTAATTAACAAACTACCTAAGTAAGCATGTAAACTACATAAATGTGACTGCCTCAGCTCTGTTTTGGGTGACGATGGATGCATGCATGCTCGAGTCACCTCATCGGGAAATTCCATAGCAATGCCTCGCCTCGCCTTTGTTTGCAATTGATCTCAAAAACTTGCACAAAGCTCCAGAAGGCTGAAACCCTACCTTGGGAAGGCTACCGACCAGATATTGGCTTGGGAAACACCTGCCGACCACCCTTTGTGGTGGAAACCAAAAAAAGTGGTCGGCTTGCTAGGAAACCTGGTCGGCCGACCACTTTCTATCCCTGGATTCTGGTTTTTCTGCAACAAAGGCAAAAGGGAGAAAAAGCAAGGTATTTTCAACATATGTGTGCAAGACCACTCTCCCCGTCCTTGCACAAGCTCAAGGGAGTGTAGACCTTGATCCTCGTGCCACCAATCACGTATCTTGATGCATGATGGCTAAGGAGTCGAATTGCACGACTTAGTATGAAATGAATGCACATATAAGCAAGTAAAGCCAACAACTCTATCATGGACAGTCAAGAGTGTTGGCGACCGAGAATCGAGGCACGTTTCATCACTTGGAGTACGAAACGTCCCTTGTTTCCCGTGTTTGGACTAAACCCTACTCCAAACACGATGCAACAAATAAGGATGGCATGACATGCACAAATGCAACTAGCATGCAATCCTAATGCAATGCGACCTAATCATGCAAACATGCTACTAGCATACACAATGCTATGAACCATATGGCATACACAATGCGACTAACAACCTAGCATACACAATGCAAGGAAATGAGATGGCATACACAATGCCTAAAATAACATAACATGCACAACACATTGCAACATGGCATACACAATGCACGATGGGCTTATACCAAAATGGAGAGGCCTCAGCCGCGCCCAAATCAGTGGCCATATGATGGAAATGAGACAACCGAAACACATGCAAACATGCACGAATGCAAATGACTGATCCTAAGGCATAACATGCAACTCTAACTAAGCATGGCAGAGGATGAAGTATGACATAGAATGACACATGATACAGCTCTGAAATGGCACAAAAGATGGTCCCGAAACATGCAAATATGTCACACAAGAGGTACCCAAAGCAATGCACTAATGGCAAAACCAACCCCAAACAGACCCTAGGCAGGTCTAAAACAGTAGGGAAATGGCCTAAAATGATGGCTCGGAATGCAAAGATATGGAGCTTATTCAATGGTCCGAAAACAAGGCATTCATGCACAACTCTCAAGCACACTTAAAGAGGAGAAAACATGAGGATATGGCATTCACATAGGCTCTGAAATATGATGCAAAATGACCTCGAAGCATGAAAACACCTCAGTATATGCATGCAATAGACCTCAAATCTCGAAGCTAGGCATGGACATTGAACTACAAGTATGCAGAACAAGCATCATTCGACCATGAGACCCAAAAACAGGGCTAGGGCAGTCCAAAATACGCACAATATCAGTTTAAGGCATGGCCAAAAAGTGCTAAAAACAAGGGTCAACAAGGCATGCAAAGTAAGCTAGTGAACTATGATTTGCACTACAACTATATGAAGCACATGAGAGGTCACCAAACCAGCCAAAAACAGAAGTATGGCATGCCAAAATATGCCCAAAAACCCACTAAAATATAGTCCATGCATGCAAGAATGATGTGTCCCTTTGGAAGGCCATGAAAGGGGTTGTTCTACACATACAAGATAGACATCAAGAATGGAAAAATCACCTCTGGACAGAGGTTATGAGGGTCCTAAAACCCACCAAAAAAGGCCTAGAATGAGGTTAGGAAGCACACAAGTGAAGGCCCCTTTGAAAGGTCTTGAAGAGGATTACTCTACACATGCATAATAGACATTCAAAATGGCCAAAAGGGCTCTAGATAGAGCTTATTCAGGTCACAAAACTCACAAAAAGTGGCCTGAAACATGGCTTCAAAACATGAAAATGGAGCTCCTTTGTAAGGCCAATAAAGCTAGTAAACAAAACAAGGGGTGAGAGGGTCACCCCTCTCTGATTTTGAGGCTCAAAAACACATGTTAGCCACTGAAAAACCACTAGATTTTAGTGGCTAAAGGGCCAAACCAAGGCCAACACAAATGGTCTAATGCACAGCTCAAAACATGAGGAAATGAAGCATGCAAGGGGGTAGATGACCCCCAACAGAAAAAAGGTCTTAAACAAACATGTTTAGAAGATCAAAAAAAGACTTTTTTCAGTTTATGACAAAGTCTAAATATGCTTGCAAGTAGAGCTAAACTATGAAGCAAAATAATGTCAAAAAGAGGGAAATGGAGTGTTACCCTTGTAGCCAAAGGAACCAGCAACTTCTGGACCAAGATAGCAAGTCTTCAACCTCTGAAAATGAGCTCCAAGGTGTTTGGATGGATGATGGAGAGGTTAGGCTAAGAGGTGTAGTGTAAATGGCCAAGAACAAGGGTCTTTTGAACACAAGAGAGAGAGATATAGAGAGGTGTATATATGTATGCCTCAGCAATTTTTCTGAACCCTAGCAATGGAAGAGGGCCCTTCCCTTTATAGAGGAGAAGGTCTAAAGCTTCTCCAAGAAGCTTAAAAACTAGCTTAAACATCCTCCATACACATGGAGGATGCATTCTGAGGCTTCCAGCTGGCACAGCTGGCTTCAACTCAATGAGACAAAAAAGCAGAAAGCTGGCCGACCAGTCTAGGTGGTCGGCCGACCACTCCCCCTAGTCGGCCGACCACGGGTCAAAAGGGTCAAGAAGAAAAGGTGGTCGGCCGACCCATATTGGTGGCCTCCCAGATGAATGCAACTCAGTGGTATGGTGGGAGACTAGAAATTGTGGCCCAAAAGTGAGGGAGACCAGCTTTTGTGCAAGGTTCAAAAGGGTCAATCACAAAAGGTGGCCAGCCTACCCATATTGGTGGTCTCCCAGATGAATACAACTCAGTGGTGATATGGGAGACCAGAAATTATGGCCCAAAAGTGAGGGAGACCAGTTTCCTGACAAAAAAACTGGCTAGAGGAGAGAAAAAAGTGGTCTCCAAGGAGAAAGCTGGTTTCAAGGGGAAAAGTGGTCTCCCACCCTTGTACCACCTTCCTAACAATGAAAATAGGGTCCATGCCAAAAATGAACCCACACCGATGCAAAACGAGGGTTTGGGGGTCAAAACGCGCAGCCGGGTGTCTTGAAAACAGGCTATTAAGCACCGAAAGTGTCGTGCGACCCCGAAGGTGGTCTCCTGGGCCATAGTGTCCCTCTAAGGAGAGAAAACAAGGTGTGTGCCAAAGATCGGAGCAAACGAAGGTAGTTAAGCGGTTCCAAACCGAGGCACACGGCCGACGGTTCTGAAAAATCGGGAACTGGTCTCCAAATGAGAAAAATGGCCTACAACCATGAAACGTAGCCTACGGCCACTGAGAGATGGTCTACGAGACCTCTCCCTCCCTTCAGGAAGAGAAAATAGGACCTGGTTCGCAAACCGAGGCAAGGCACAAAAAGGTTCCGAAGCCCGGAGGCAAGGCTCTCAGCCGAGACTTTGCAACCTCAAAACGAGCACAATATGCAACATCACCGAGCGATCAGTTGGTGACGTCTGAGTCTTAAGGTCGGTCAAAAATAGGGTGTCTACATTACCCCGCTCAAGCGGACATCAAATTTTTTGGAAAATCCAGAACATGTTCTTGAGCTTCAACTTGACATTCAAAGGCTTTAAATGCATGATTGGGGCTCAAATTCCACATAAACATGTACTAACATCGAACAAACATCAAATTACAACATTTTGAAGCTCAATTTCACAAATCAAACCCATGCATGACTCAGTTTCTACCAAATTCGTTACCAACATAACAACTTCATGCATTCAAAGCTCCTACTCCCATGGATTGTACATGCATGTGACATATAACCCTCATTCTCATCTCATATGATGAAAAGATGGTCAAATACATGGATTTCAACCAAAGTTCATCATGAGTCATGCAATTCAAGTTCAAATATGCAAATTCAAAACAATTACACACATGCATGCATCCATTGGCTTTAAATTCAACAATTACAACTCAAATTATGCCCTTGATCACAAATAACCCTTGAACTTACAAAATTATAAATTCAAACTTATGAATTCAAGGTCAATTACCTGTCTAGGGGCTCAATTTTTCCAATCAATAGCAAGCTCTTGAGTATGGCTTCAAGATTATCAAGCTTCAAGACCAAACTTGAATTATCTCCCCTCTCTCCCTCTAATTTCGGGTCTCTCTCTCTCTAGAGAGTTGATTTCAGCCAAAGATAAAATAAAAGAGGGAATTGAACATATCATGGCCCCTTATACAACCCTACTCAAGCACAATATTTTAATATAAGGTATTTGGGCACTTAATCCATTAATTTAATCAATTTAATCTGATCCGAATCAATTTTCAATCAAATTTCACCGTAGGTTCTGAAAATTATGCCAATCACAATGGCGCAATCAATTTCGGGTTCTGTGGCCGATAAGGCCTTCAATTTAATTTCCAAAGCAGATAATCAAACAGATATTCCTACGGTGAACAGATGAAAATTCAAAACCACATATTTTCACATAATGGCACACAAAATCATACTAGACACATAATCCTACTCACATTAAGGACCAATTAACAAAATACAGAACAGGGGTCTTACAAGTGTAGCACTTATCTCCACACAGAACAGAGATCAATAGATCCATGACAATAGAGGGTCACAAAGTGACCAAACAAAAGCTGATGTGTAGACACCCCATTTTTGACCGTCCTCAAGACTTGGACGTCATCGTTTGAACACTCGATGATCATCCATGCTCGTGTTCGTTTTGAGTTTCTGAAGGTCTCGGCTGCACACCTTGCCTTGGCGCCTCTCAACTTATCTGTTTTGTGCTTGGTTGTGGACCAAGAGCTTGTGGTTTTGTTTCTAAGGGAAGAGGGTGGCTTGTTGGCCAGCCCTATAACCCATCGGCCAGGCCTCATGCCTATCTGTCATTCCTTCTTTCCATCGGCCATCAGTGGTGGCCGGTTGGCTTCACTGATGGTCGGTCAGCACCTTTAATGGCCGATCGGCCATATTTGTTGGCCGAGGCCTTTTTATTTGCTTTTGCAGATATTTATTTGCCAGATATGCCAGCTGGTGAGCATAGAACTCATCCTCCATACACATGTATGAAGCGATTGGACCAAGCCTCTGGCTTATTCAACAAGCTTGAGCCTTGGATTTCTATAAGAGGAAAGGTCCCTCTCCCTTTCCAGAGGTTCAGAAAATTGAGATACAAAAACATATCTCTCTCTATATATATATTTCTCCCTCTCTCTCTATATTTGTGTTAATTTGTGCCTTAAAGTGATTTTCCTTCACACTTTTGCACTAAAGTACCTAGTGAAACACCTTCACTCTTGAGCTGAGGTCCTTGGAGGTTTGTTTGAAGCTCAAAAGCTTGGTTTTGCCTCGGAAGTTGCTGCCTTGTTCTTGTTCTTCAAGGGTGAGCCCCATATCTTCATTTAAGCTTTGTTTTACTTAAGTGCTTGGCCAACTTTGCATGCTTCTTTTGGCTTAGCTTTCAACTGTAAAAAAGCTTCATTTTTAAGTATTGAAAATGTTTCTTTGAGACCTCTTTGGTGTTAAGGGTGTTCTACCCTCTTGTGCGCCTTATTTGCTTAGGCTTGGTGTCATCTTTTTAGGCCTTTGAGATCATCTTCTCTTAGCCTTTTAGCCACTGAAATCCAGTGGATTTTCAATGGTAGAAAGTGTGTTTTGAGGCTCCAAATAGGTGGGGGTGGTCCCCCCTTTTTGTATCTTGTTTGCTTGTGTTGATGGCTCATCAAAGTAACATGTCTTTTTAGCATGTTTTGGCTCCACCTTAGCATGTTTTTGTGACTTTCCAAACATGTTATAGCTCTGTTTGGGTTTGGTTTGGTTGCCTCTTGTATGCTTCATACCCTTATAGTGCAATCCTCCCTATAGCCTTAACATACATCATGCTTTGGACCATCATTTTAGCATGTTTTTGGCTTCACTCCAACAAGCTTTTACTCATGTTTTGCAATGCTTAAGCTCTGTTTGAAGTTGTTTTGGTCATGCATGCCTTGCTTTGTATAGCCATGGTGCAATCTTGCTCACTAGCTTTTTGTTCTGGGTCCACTAGCAAGCACTGCTTGGGCTATTTGCATGATTTAGCATCATTTGATGTGTGATTTCAGAGCATGTTTCACTGTTATGCTCTCACATCTTGCACTCTTTCAATGCTTTGGAGGGTTGGTGTTTTATGCCTTGATCTTGGCCTAACTTGTATGCATGCATGCCTAAGCCTTTGGGCTACCATTTCAGTGCATTTTTGGTGTTATTTTGCCATGATACAACTCTGTTTTTGGTTGGTGTAGACCGCCCGAAGAACTCCGCTCTCCCCGTCGCGAGGGCACGAAATCATTTTGTTCTTAGCTACTACAAGTTCAGACTCGTGTCACGGTTCTGAATCTAATCTCACAAAGTGCAATGTGAGACCAATAAATCACCAAAGAGTCCAAATTCGGCAAATCGTTTTGAAAAACTGATTTTAATAAAGAAGTGTCAAACATGGACTGCTTTGCCAGATACAGAGTTGCCACCTAAACATTTTATTTTGGAGAAATTTAGGAAACCCTGACTCGTGCCTAAGGCCACGCGTCCGTCATCACCAAAGTTGCCTCGGCTCGGGAACTTGGGTACGAGAGGGGAAGGTCATGCAATGAGCACCCCCGCTCGCCTGATCAAAGATCGGCCTTTACTAACATGATATTTTGTTTTTGAAAACACATGTGTTCTTATTCTGATTATTAACCTAGAATTACTATGTGATGCGCACAGCATACAAGTATAGACCAGATCACCTAAGTTGGAACAAAACATTACATGTTCGTTTGTTTGAAAATGGTTTAAAGTTTTCTATTCACAAGTAGGCTAAGACAAGGATTTTGATGAATTGTTCCAATTCAAGCAATCCAACCTTCATCCATAGGCATTCATGTAGTTAATTAACTAAGCAGTTAGCCTTATGGCAAGCATGCTAGACATGGCAACATACACATCTCATGCAGTATGCTAAAGCGTAAACACTCACAGTGTACTCCGAGCCAAAACAGAGAACTAGTTAGAAATCATGCATGATCCGAGTTCATGTTAAGATGGCTAATGCAACACATGCAAAAATGCAACTAAAATAGGCTTGGCCATTCTAATCATGTCATATGAAATGCAACTTGGTACATGTATTCAAATTGGAATTGAAATACAATGCAGTTTGTATGATGCGCCGAGCCTGGTGCATGCAAAACAGATGAATGAATGCACGCATGCGAAGCATAAGTATGTGTGCGGGGAGCAAATATTCCGGCAAGCCCGTACTCCTTTCTTCCGAGCTCCGTTTCCGTCCGATCACCTGCGAGCAAATAACGGTGAGCTACCCGGCGGTGTGTGGCCGGAAAAACCCTCCGACGATCAAGTTAGCACACACCTTAGGATGGAGAGAGAGAGAGAGAGAGGAGTGTTTGAGTGTAAGAATTCCTTACAAAGTGTTCGTCTGTCTGCGTATGGGGGGCGCAGACATGCTTATATACCCTCTGCGCCCCATATCCACTCCCAGTCATCTCCTGACACGTGGCTCCGCTATCCCATATGTCAACATAAACCTTGCTGAATATCACCTAATCTCAACTGCCTACCTTCTCAGCTGGAGCTCGGCAGCCGAGCTTCTCTATCCACGGCCGTGCTGTGCTTCATACCCAAGCACTTCACGGCCTAATCCCAAGGAGGACCGGACTAGGCGGCATCTCAGCAAAGCCTAGCCCGGGGCATCTCCTGCGGTCGGCCTTCCTGCCGATTAAACGATTACCTCGGCTGACCACGCCTTTCCGGGTGCCGGTCATTAAGCTTGACTGGCTCCACCATCGCCTGATCAAGCAGCTCAGTCCAACCGAGCACTGCCTTGCCGAGCAGCTTCTTTACGGTCTGGGGCGGCATATGCTTGGCCCAACTCCTGCCCGGCCCAACTCCTGGCAGCCCATCTCCGGGCGGATCACCGGTCATCTCGGCCCCATGCACCATTAGGCTCTCAACTTGCTCGGTCGTTGCCTCGGCCCAATTCTAAATCATAAATCTCCCTCTCAATTGCCCCTTAATTCCGTCCGCGCAAGCGTGACTGGGATTACCTATACTTCGACCGGGGTAACATTTCTTCGGTCTTCAAAATGCCAAAGGGCGACCGGGCTAGTTAACTTTACTGTCTGCAAACTAGCCCGGTTATATTCCTCGACTGACATCCTCTTCTTTGAAAGTAGCTCGGTTGGCTCTTCGACTCTTCAACCTGTCTCTTCAGTTCTGACGTCGCCATAAATGGTGACACGTGGCGGGCTGTCATTGGTTCTCGAGTAGCCAACCCGCCGTTTTTGCCAGAATTTTGAATTTGGGCGGTCTCTCCTATCTATACATACAAGACCCTTCTAACTCAATTTCCTCCTACTGTCATTCTGCTATCCGACTCGCCAGAGCTCTAGCATCTTCCTCCAAGCCCCGCTTGCCATTCTTTGCGTTTGTGCTCGAAGGACAAGTAGTTGCCCCTCACTGGTAAGACTTTCCATCCCTCTTTTGTTGCTATCTTCTTCAATATTTCACACATTAGGGCACTAAAACTTAGTTATTAGGGCATAGGCCATAGAGACCGTCCCAAACCTCCCACTGTTCTTGGTGTTCTTTATTTTTCCTGAAGAACACTGAAGAACTGGGGCGGACCGGGCTCCTGGTCTTCATTTGATCCAAAAAATCAATCTAACCGAGCAAATAACATGTTTGTCTCAACCCCAGCAAAAACCGAGATAACAAAAGGAATTGGTCACTCAACCGGGCTAACATCTGGTCTGCTTGGGCGACCGAGCTCCTTAGTTAGCTTAGACGACCGAGGTGGTTTGGCACTCTTAATGACCGAGCTAAAGTCCAGCTCCTTTCGCCCGACCGCGCTCACACTTGCCATCATTTTCCTGCAAAGTCCAAGGGGACCACTGTCCATTCCTGAGGCTCTCAAGGCCGAGCAACAACCAATTACCACAGTGCCAAACCCCTCAGCCGAGCTAACCTAGGCCAGCCACAAATGGGGAAATTTCGATTTCTCGTAGATACTCCGGCTGTGCTGGCTGCATTCAGGGAGGAGTACGGCATCTCGGCCAATGTCCACCTTGAACTTGCAGAAATTGAGACAACGCCTTGGGGCAGGGAGGAATGCCCCTTCACCGTGCTATCCATCGTCGAAGGGGGCCTTCGTTTCCCACTCAATCCACTGATTACCGAGTTCCTGCACCGAACCGGGCTAGCACCCACCCAAGTGTCCACCAACACTTACTGGATAATAAACGGTGTGCACGAGCTAAACAACCGGTTAGGCATAAGCCTAGGTTTAGCCGAGATCCTGCGCCAATACACCCTAGGCCACACCAGCGACGGCCTCGCCTATTATCTTAAGATTAGACTGGGCAGAGAGAAAATCGTGACCGGCACACCAGACAAGGATCTTCATGATGATGATTTCTTCTGGGTATCAGGCAATTACGAGACAGCCGAGGTACCGGGCTGGATGATAAGCAAAAGCTTTGGCAGCACATGTAAGCCGCACAAATTAGCTCAGTTAATATACTGTCTTCATGTTTCTGTACTTAGTCATTTTCTTTCTTGTTTCTTTTGCAGCAATCCAAGCCTTGCAAGCCAACTATCATTTCCCCAACGTAGAGGCAATCAGGACCGCGCTCCGCTACCGCGACCGAGATTGCAACCAATTGCTCGGCTACAGTCCCACATACAGATACTCCGCTCCCCGCTGGAGTAAAGTTACAGACTTCCTCCGCGCTCCAACGCCTCCACCAGATCCAACTCTGCCAGACGTTCCACTCATTCGCTTGACAGAGGAGCAAGAGATGGCCAAACGAAGCAGAATCAAGAACCTGCTCACCGCCACATCTGCCAAGATGCCGAGCGTTGTCACCCGCTCGCCAGCCACCAGTCAATCCAGCGGCGCCGTGGTCGCTCTTGCCTCTCAAGCGACCAGGCAGTCCAGCCGAGAACCTGCTCCTTGTCGTGCTGGTAAAAGAGCTCGCGCAGACCCATCTGTCGATCTCGTCGCCGAGCTGAGTACCGAGCGGCCATCTGACAATCCTGTTCCAGTGCCGGCCTGGCGTCCACAGCTGAAGCACCGGGGTCAAGACATCCCGGCCACGGCTTCGATCAAGGGCAATAAAGAGCATTTCCTCGCCTTCGATCTTTCCAAAGCTCTTCTTCTACCGAGCGACGTGGTCGGCAGCGACCACGTCCCTGACACTCAGTTGGTAAAATCATCTATGAAGTCTATGGCTAGGGTAAGTCAACGTACCTCTGAAATTTTCACAAGTGTTTGCCCGGTTCCTTTTCTAATCAACTTTGCTTCTTGCAGGCCATTCAGAAACAACACCTAGTAATGGAGCGCATCCATAGACTTCGGCAAAAGGCCAATGACACAGCCAGCCAAGTCCAGAGCCTCCAAGCCAAGCTCTGTCGGGCAAAGTCTTCACTTGAGATGGCTAACGCAGACAACAACAGACTGCTCGGTCAGCTGGATGCGGCCGTGAAAAAACAAGATGAGCTCCAGACCGAGGTAAATGCGCTCAAAAAGTCGCGGAAGAAAGACTGCCGGGCTGCTAACAACGCCGGCTTCAATGAAGGCGAGCAGAGCTATAAGAAACAAGTCTTTGCAACAGAAGGCATTTACTTCAAAGCTGGCTGGAAGTCTGCCTGCGAGCATCTCGGCCAGGGCTCTGACACCGACGTATTTGCCAATCCTCCTCCTGCTTCGCTACCGGTCTACCTCGTGCCTTACGCAAACGATGTCTTCAGTGCTCTGCAAGCTGAGGCCGAGGAAGGGCTTGAAGAGGGAGACGCCGAGACAGATAGAGAGGCAGAGGATGCCGAGGTGCAGGAGCAGCCTGGCCATGACGAGCCCGGTGCCCAAGACAAAAGCCCAACCATCAACCTTGATGCTACCGAGGATGAGTTTACCAATCTCTCCCCCTTAGTTTAGTTTTATTCTCTTTTTGTATTTTTGCTTTCAGCGCTTCTGATGTAACCGGGCTCTGTCCCCACCTTTTGTATTGACTTTCTTATCAATGAAAAACTCAAATTTTGCCAAGTGTTTGCACGGTTGTCATCAATTCCATCTTCAGCAAAACATTTCGGTATAAATCATAGACTGAACAGAACATCTCGTCAACTGGAATTCATAACTCGGTTGAAGTACTTAAGCAAAACAAAACAGCAAATTCATAAACCGAAATAACCATCTCGGTTGGTAATAACAAAGTTGAACTAATCACCAATTCTTCCATCCGGAGTAAATCATCTCGGTTGGGAATCCGAAGTTGGACAAAACACCAACACTTCCAACCGAAATAAACCATCTTGGTTGGGAATCCTAAGTTGGACAAAACACCAACTCTTCTAACCGGAGTAAATCATCTCGGTTGGGAATCCTAAGTTGGACAAAACACCAACTCTTCCAACCGGAATAAACCATCTCGGTTGGGAATCCGAAGTTGGACAAAACACCAACTCTTCCAACCGGAGTAAATCATCTCGGTTGGGAATCCTAAGTTGGACAAAACACCAACTCTTCTAACCGGAATAAACCATCTCGGTTGGGAATCCGAAGTTGGACAAAACACCAACTCTTCCAACCGGAGTAAATCATCTCGGTTTTTTACATTAAAACAACAGTCCAAGTGCTGAAGCAAAGTTACTTCTATATATTTGACAAAAAGAATTACATTCTGCAGTGCAAGCCAAAAAATTCCTTTGCACAAGAAAAGAAAGAAAAATCTTAGAAATAATACAGTTTCAGGTTGGCCGCATTCCATGACCGGGGTATTGCTCTTCCCTCTAGATCCTCCAAGTGGTAAGCCCCCTTGCCTGCCAGACCGGTGATCTTGTAGGGTCCTTCCCAATTTGCCCCTAGTTTGCCTTCACCTGGCACCAGGGTGTTGCCCATAACCTTCCTCAAAACCCAATCACCAACTTTGAACGGTCTGGGGTGCACCGTCTTGTTGTATTTCTTTGAGAGCTCTTGTTGGTAGGCGGCCACATGGATGAGGGCCTTATCCCGACGCTCTTCCACTAGGTCCAGCTCCAAGGCAATAGCCTCGGCGTTCAATTCGGGTTCAAAACTCTCGCTTCTTAGGGTGGGCATGCCAACTTCCAAAGGTATGACCGCCTCCATGCCATAAGCCAAAGCAAATGGAGTTTCCCCGGTAGATCGCCGCGGGGTTGTTCGGTATGCCCAAAGGACGATGGGTAACTCCTCAGCCCACTTTTCCTTTGCCTTCTCCAGTCGTTTCTTCAACCCATCCAGAATAGTCTTGTTCGATGCCTCGGCTTGACCATTGGACTGCGGGTAGGCCGGAGTGGAGTTGTAGAATTCAATCTTCAAATCTTCACAAAATCCTCGGAACAGGTGACCGTCAAACTGGGTGCCGTTGTCAGAGATCAAGATCTTGGGGACGCCAAACTGCGTGATCACGTTCTGCCAGACAAACCGCTTCACGTCTTTCTCTTTGATTGTTGCCAAGGGCTCAGCTTCAACCCATTTCGTGAAGTAATCTATGGCCGCAATGAAGAATTTCCGGTTGCCCGGTGCTATTGGCAGTGGCCCCACTATATCTAGCCCCCACATGGCGAAGGGCCAAGGACTGGTGAGGGGGAGAAGTTCCCTAGCAGGCTGATGGATCTGATGGGCGAATTTCTGGCATTTTTCGCACTTGCGGACGTACTTTTGGGCGTCGACCTGCATGCACGGCCACCAGTATCCCT
This sequence comes from Camellia sinensis, assembly GCF_055761805.1. Lineage (NCBI taxonomy): Eukaryota > Viridiplantae > Streptophyta > Magnoliopsida > Ericales > Theaceae > Camellia > Camellia sinensis. Next base: position 209,804,364 of record NC_138961.1, on the reverse strand, counting down.
GTGAAATAGCTCGGTAGGCCAAGGACCTGCCCCCTATGTGGCTGCCACAAATGCCTTCGTGAATTTCGTACAAGAAGGCCTCAACACTACTCGGGTGCACGCACTTTAGATAAGGACCGGTGAAGGACTTTTTATACAACGCACCAGATGGAGAGAGCCAAAACCGCTCTGACTTCACCCGGACTTTGTGTGCTTCTTTCTTGTCAGTTGGTAGAGTCCGGTCTCAGAGGAACAAGATTAAGGGGTCCATCCAGGAAGGACCTAGCGTGGCGCAGAGAACATCAGTCTGCCCGACGTCTTCAATGCTTGGCCGTGGAAGAAAGTCAATTATCAGGGGGTTTGGAGATGTACTATCTACCATCGAAGCGAGACTGGCCAGCTCATCAGCTCGGCTATTTTTTTCACGGCCAATCTGTTGGACTCTGATTGCCTGAAACTGCTTGATGTGTTCCCTGACCAGAGCTTGGTACTTCGCCATCCTGTCGCCCTTTGCTTCATAAATCCCAGAGACTTGGTTAACCACAAGCTGGGAATCACTATACACCAGTAGCTCAGCAGCCTTCATTTGAATAGCGCTCTTGAGCCCGGCGAGAAGGGCCTCGTACTCAGCCTCGTTATTAGATGCTGGGAAGCCAAGCGTGATAGAATGTTCAATGGTTAGGCCATCCGGGGCGATAAGAACGATACCTAGGCCGGCACCATGACGGTTGGACGCTCCATCAACAAAAAGCTTCCACATTTCCCCTATAAAAAGCTTCCAGCAGTCTGATGGGTCTTGAGAGTTGCGAAGGGCAATGGGATCACGGTTTCTTGGCTGTCTGGGTTCAAGTTCCGTGTTGATTGGTTCCACTCCAGCTCCCCTTGGTGATTCGGCACCGGACTCACCAAGTCGGTCTGTAATGCTCAAGTCCGTAGGCGAATCATCAGGTTGCGGTGCTATGCCGGCCGCAGGTTTTGAGCTGTGTGGTTCCATTTCTTCCCCCCTTGGTGATGCGGGACCGGACAGAGCAGATGGGTCGGTGATACTCAGCTCCGTCATCGCATCACCGGGTGGTAAAACCGTGCAAACTGAGGGGGCTTCAATGGTGCACGCAAACTCCACGTCGCTACCTCCACCAACTGGTTGTATCTCGGATGGTCTTGCGTGCATCTCATCATCTGCTACGGTAATATCGACCGGGCATACCGGATGAGTGCTAGGTGAGAACTCGGCGACGAAGTCTGCTAAAGTCTGGGCTTTGATAGCAGTGCGCGGCTGGAACTTCACATCAAACTGTCCCAACTCGACCGCCCACTTAAGAATTCGGCCTCAAAAGTCCGCTCGTTCAAACAAGGCCTTGAGGGAAAACTCGGTCAGTACGACGATGGTATGGGCGTGAAAATAATGCGCCAACTTCCTTGAAGCCATCATCAATGCCAACGCAAGCTTTTCCAGCGGCAAATATCTCGTCTCAGCCGGCAGCAAGGTCTTGCTGACATAAAAAATTGGGAGGTGCTTGATTCCTTCAGCGCGGACTAGCACCGCACTGACTGCGTGCTGGGAGACAGCGAGGTAAAGGTAGAGTTCCTCACCTGGCTATGGTGTAACCAACAGTGGCGGAGAAGACAGATATTCCTTGAGCTCGGCCAAAGCTCGGTCACACTCTTCGTCCCACAAGAACTTTGACTTCAATGCTTGAAAGAAAGGGCGGCAGCGATCTGATGATCGGCTTATAAACCGATTAAGCGCGGTGGCCATCCCGGCTAGATGCTGCACGTCCTTTGCCGAGCTGGGCTGCTTCAACTCTTGCACGGCTCTGATCTGAGTAGGGTCTGCTTCGATGCCTCGGTTCGTGACTAAGAACCTCAAAAAAATTTCGGATCCCACGCCAAAGGCACACTTTGACGCATTCAAGCGCAGCTTGTGCTTCTTTAGAATGGCAAACATCTCGGCTAAGTCGGACAAATGGTTTGCCTCATGTCGGCTCTTCACCACCATATCATCGATGTAAGCCTCCATTGTCCGGCCAAGCAAAGGAGCAAACATTTTGGTCACCGTTCTCTGAAAGGTTGCCCCGGCGTTCTTCAAACCAAAAGGCATGACTCGGTAGCAGAAGAGTCCCCTTGGAGTCGTGAAAGAGGTGATCTCTCGGTCGGGCCCATGCATGGCGATCTGATGGTAGCCGCAGTAGGCATCCAAGAAACTGAGCCTATTATGTCCAGCAGTCAAGTCCACAAGCTGGTCAATTAGCGGCAAAGGGAAGCTATCTTTGGGATAAGCTCGGTTGACTGTCTTATAGTCGACACAAACTCGCCACTTACCATTCTTCTTGGGCACCACTACTGTGTTGGAAATCCACCGAGGGTAGTGCACTTCCTGAATTGCCCGTGCCTCAAGCAGGTTCTTCACCTCCGCTGCAACTACCTCGGCGTGATGCAGTGCCGATCTCCTTGTTCGCTGAATGACTGGCTTTGCCCCAGGGAAGACATTGAGGTGATGGCAGATAAAACTTGGATCAGGGCCAGGCATGTCGTAAGGCGACCACGCGAAGAATTCGATGTTAGCCATCAAAAACTCAACCATCTCGGTCCTCTTTATGGCCGTGAGACTTGAGCCGAGCAAGAAGAACTTGTCCGGCTGTTCTGTATCAATTCGCACCTCAACCAATTCCTCAACAGCCTTGTCTTCGGCCTTAGTGCCCACATCATCCAAGACACCCTGGTCCTCCGGTCCCTCAATCATTTGAACGAATCCTTTGGCAGTCCGACTCCCGTTGACCGCCACGAAGCACTGCTTGGACATGACCTGATCGCCCCAAATCTCCTCGATTGCCCCCATAACCGAGGGGAATCTCACCACCTGGTGGTAGGTCGACGCTACAGCTTGCATAACGTGAAGCCATCCCCTTCCAAGGATAAGGTTGTACGTCGAAGGCACTTGTAGCACCCAAAACTCCACTTGCTTGACCACGGATCCCGCTTTGACCGGCAGGATAATCTTTCCCAAGGGCCACTCCGGCTGCGAGTTGAAACCAACCAGTGGCGAAGTTGCCGAAGCTAAGTCTGTCTCACGGAGTTTGAGCTGCTTGAACGCATCATAATACATGATCTCGACCGAGCTTCCCTGATCGATCAAGATCCGTTTAACATCAAATTCCTTGACGCGTAGTGTTACTACTAGGGCGTCGTTGTGCGGCGTCTGGATACGCTCTAGATCCTTTGAGGTGAAACTAATCACGTCTTTTTCTTCAGGCTTCCCCCTTTTGATGGCAGGCTGTACTGACAAAACTTTCCTCATATGTTCTGCCTTTTTTATCATGCCCCGGAGTTCGCAAACACGCTCCGGTTCCACGATGCCGTGGATGACATTAATAACTCCCTGTGGTGGTGCGTCTCGGTCATCCTGTCCCCTGGGCTCGACCGGAGCCTGATTCGGCTTCACGCCGCCATCAATGTAAAGGTCTAGGTGCCCAGCCGCGACCAGCTCTTCTAAGTGTTGCCTTAAAGGCAAACAATCCTCAGTCCGGTGGCCTCGCTCCCTATGAAACGTACAACGATACCGCGGATTGTAGCCCTTTTGTCCATCGCCCAACTTAGCAGGAAACCGGACATACTCCTCGTCTCGGATTTCACTAAGTATGCGATAGATTGGAATCTTGAAGACCGTGGTTATGCCAGTCCTGGCCTTCAACCTTCTGTTTGCGTCCGCTACGTCATCTCGAGGGTAGTCATCCCGGTCATTCCGACGTCCTCTACCCCGGTTTCTGCGATTTGATCCACGGTCCGATTCCTCTGCTTGGTCACTTGAGCGGCCGAACTCTTGCCCAACTGCATGCACTTTGCCTGCTGTCTTCTTGTCTGTTGCTACCGGAGTTGCCTTCACGGTAGAAGCTGACGCGTCATCCTCTACTCGAATGTGCTCATTGATGCGCTGCATGAGCTAGCCCATGGAGGTCGGTTGGTGCATGGTCAGCGAGTCCCGCAATCTATGGCCGACCGGGAGACCACGCTTATATTGCGTGATTGCAAGGTTGACCGGGCAATCCAAGATCTCGTTGAAGGTTTCCCAGTACTTTGAGTTGTATACCTTCAGTGTGTCGCTCGGTTCCATCTTGACACTCAGCAAGTGATCAACTTCCTTTGGTGTTTTTGTGTTGGTTTTGAAGCGTGTAACAAACGCCTCGGCCAACTGATGCCACCTTTGTATGCTCCCTTCCGGCAACCTCTCGAACCACTTTAAGCCTAGCTCGCCTAAACTTGACGGGAAGATTAGGCACATAAGTCCGTCATTTCGCCTATGTCCGGCCATAACCTGTCGGAAGTGGCTCACATGCATGTAAGGATCGGTTTTTTCGTCGTAGAGTGTGAACTTAGGCTGGTGGAAGCCTGCCGGAAGCGGTGTTGTTTTTATTTCCAGGGAAAAAGGGGTGGCACTCAGCCTGGCCAAAGAGTGACACTGCTTGGCGGAGTGGAGGCATTCCGACCTCCTCGCTGGCGTGAACCCCGTAGGATAGCCGCTGGAAAGCCGGTATTCTCTGAGCTTCGCGCCTGCGAGCCCGCTCCTTTAAGACCGCCCGTAAATCCTCTGAATGAGCGGAGTAAGAGTACCTCAACGTCGTCACCGGACGCGAGGGTTTGTAGGTGCTGTCTTGCGCGCTAGACTTTTCTGCACGCTCGTCGGAATCACCAACCTAGTAACTTCTGGTAATAGATATGGACTGAGTACGTCGCTGACTCTGGCTGCCTGAACGGCAGGATGGGGTGCGCTCACTGTGGGCTCCCACTCCAGCTACACATTTCCCTTTGACATGCCGCTTCAGATCCTCCATCTTCGCCGCCATTCGCCGGATGACAGCGTCTTGGTCCCTCAACTTATTTTCCAGACGTCTGGCGTGTGAGTCTCTCCTCCGCCGGTGACCGTCTGGACTCCGTGAATGACCATGACTTCTTCCGCACTTATCCCGCGCGTCTCCTGACTGTCCTCCGGTGGGCGTCCCCAAGTTCGCCATTAGATGGATGGCGAGAGGACCTTCTCTCCTTCGGGTGAACTCCGGGGTGGCTTCGTCTATGGCAGACAACGGAAACTCGTCGTTGTTCGCCATGAACGGCGATCAGATGAACTTGGAAGACAAGGTTTTGTCTGTCAAGTTCCCACAGACGGCGCCAATTGTACGGGGAGCAAATATTCCGGCAAGCCCGTACTCCTTTCTTCCGAGCTCCGTTTCCGTCCGATCACCTGCGAGCAAATAACGGTGAGCTACCCGGCGGTGTGTGGTCGGAAAAACCCTCCGACGATCAAGTTAGCACACACCTTAGGATGGAGAGAGAGAGAGAGGAGTGTTTGAGTGTAAGAATTCCTTACAAAGTGTTCGTCTGTCTGCGTATGAAGGGCACAGACATGCTTATATACCCTCTGCGCCCCATATCCACTCCCAGTCATCTCCTGACACGTGGCTCCGCTATCTCATCTGTCAGCATAAACCTTGCTGAATATCACCTAATCTCAACTGCCTGCCTTCTCAGCTGGAGCTCGACAGCCGAGCTTCTCTATCCACGCCCGTGCTGTGCTTCATACCCAAGCACTTCGCGGGCTAAGCCCAAGGAGAACCGGGCTAGGCGGCATCTCGGCAAAGCCTAGCCCGGGGCATCTCTTGCGGTCGGCCTTCCTGCCGATTAAACGATTACCTCGGCTGACCACGCCTTTCCGGGCGCCGGTCATTAAACTTGACTGGCTCCACCATCGCCTGATCAAGCAGCTCAGTCCAACCGAGCATTGCCTTGCCGAGCAGCTTCTTTACGGTCTGGGGCGGCACATGCTTGCCCAACTCCTACCCAGCCCAACTCCTGGCAGCCCATCTCCAGGCGGATCACCGGTCATCTCGGCCCCATGCACCATTAGGCTCTCAACTTGCTCGGCCGTTGCCTCGGCCCAATTCCAGATCATAAATCTCCCTCTCAGTATGCTAATTGAAATATGTCCTAAAACTAACCATCGTAAGCGGTTAAGTAAAAGGGAGGAAGAAATGGGGGTTGGAAGACATGCATCACACACACGCACGCTTATTACAACAGTTGGCCCTCTCGACGGAGGGTCCGAATAAGAAGCTAACTAGCTAATCTAAGCTAATTAAACTAATTATTACAAAACAGAATTAATTAACTGACAAGCTAACTAATTAAGTACAAAATGAAACTAATTAACTAACTAGTTATTACAACACAAATAAGCAGCTAAACGCATTAATTACTTAAGTACAGAACCAAAGCATAAACTAGCTAAGGAAAGTATTAAAAAGAGGTGCTCGGGATGAAGAGTGCATGCATGCATGCTCGGTCGCCTCGTTCGGAAATCCAACGCGATGCCTCGATTTGCCTCTGTTTGCAACTGTTCTCAGAACCTTGCACAAAGCTCTAGAAAGCTTCTAACTTACCTTGGGGACCTGTAGGAGCATAGTCGACCACCTAGGGGTGTTGCTAGCCACTGGCCGACCAGTTACCATTGCTGCAAACCAGAAAAAGTGGTCAGCCAGCTAGTTTTTCTAGTTTGCCAACCACTTGTTGTTGCACTTCTCTAGTTTGCTGCAACAGAGAGCAAGAAAGGGCATGGCAATGTATTTGCAAGGTATGTGTGCATAGCCACCCTCCCTATCATTTCATAAGCTCAAGGGAGTGCAGTTCTCGACCCTCGGGCCACCAATCGTGCATTTCAATGCATGATGGCCGAGAAGCCAAATTGCACAATTCAATATGAAATGAATGCACACTTAAACACATAAAGCCTTGACCTCTATCATGTATGATCAAGAGGGTCGGCGACTGAGAATTGAGACACGTTTCATCACTTTGAGTATGAAACGCCCCTCGTTTCTCGTGCTCGAATTAACACTTAATCCAAACAAATGCAATGCAACAACATGGCATACTCAATGCAATGTAACATGGCATACACAATGCAAAGAATAACATGGCATTCACAATGCAAAGGACAACATGGCATGCATAATGCAATGAACAACATGGCATACAAAATGCAATGTAACTTAAGCATACACAATGCAAAGAACATGGCATACACAATGCGATGTAACATAGCATACACAATGCAATGAACAACATGGCATACTCAATGCAATGTAACTTAAGCATGCAAACAATCATGCAAACAAACATGCTAAATGGACTTAAACTGAATGTGGACAGACCTCAGCCCTGCCCAAATCAGTGGCCATAATGATGAAACTAAGGCACAAAAGCATATACAAGCATGCACATGCATTGGCCTATCAACTAGGCCTAAGAGAACAACCCTCAAGAGTGCGCAAGGAGTGATAAATATGGAAGTGTAACAACACTATATGCACTGGAATAAGGTATGAAATGATGTCAAATCATTCAATCAACACGAGTATAGCATGCAAAGGTCCTTAAGCATTAAAGCTAGTAAAGAAGACTACAAAAGGGGCATGCAATACATGGCACAAATGCATGAACCAGCCATGGACAGAGCTCAAATAGGTCTAAACAAGGACCAAAACATGCTAAGTTGGGAGCTCAAGGACCTAGGCAAGATGGCATGCATGCTAGGCCACAAATAAGGCAACAATGCATAACACTCAAAGGCACTTAAAGAATGAAAGAAGTGGGAACATGGCAGTCCTATATGCTCTGAAATGTCATGTTAAATGATGCCAAATCATGTACATGATACAAATGAAGCATGCTATGGTGCCCAAAGCTTGAAGCTAGCATAGGCATTTGTACTACAACTATGCAAAACATGACGCATATGGTCAAGGCAACCCAAAACAATCCTAGAGCATGTCAAAATGATACTAAAACATGTATGGAAGGAAGCCAAAATAAGCTAGCATAAAGGGCATGAAGCATGGAATATGCAAGGCCAAAAGAGAGGGTTACACTACACCTACCAAGACCAAGCATGGGATGGGTTCGCCAACAAAAATTAGAGTTATATCATGGCAAAATAACCCCAAAAACACATTGAAATGAAAGCTCGCAAGCTTAGGCATGAAGGCATACACAATGACTCATGTTAAGGGCATAAAGCACAACCTCTCCAAAGCATGGAAAGAGTGAAAAATGTGAATGCATAACCACACTTCATGCACTGATATCACATATGAAATGATGCCAAATCATGTAAATAGCCCAAGCAAAGCATGCTAGTGGACTTGATACACAAAGCTAACAAGCTAGAATGCATTATAGCTATACAAAGCATGGCATGCATGACCAAAAAAACGCAAATCAGAGCTAGAGCATGCTAAAACATTGACAAAAGCTTCTTAGAGTTAAGCCAAAATCATGTTAGAATGATGGTCTAAAGCATGATACACATTAGGCTAGTAAATGGGATTGCACTACAAGTGCATGGAGCATGCATGGGGATATCAAACCAACCCAAAATAGATCTAAGGCATGTTAGAACAACACCAAATACCTACTGAGATAGAATCAAATCATGCTAGAAAGGCATGCTACTTCATGAAGCATACAAGACTAGTTTGCAAAATTTACACTACAAGTGTACTAACCATGCATGTGATGACAAAACCAAACCAAAAAAGTGGTATGCCATGTCAAAATAAGGCCTAAAATAGGCTGAGATGTAGCCAACACAAGCTTAACAAACATGCTCAAACATGAGGCATACAAGGCAAGCATACAAAACACAAGGAGAGAGGATGACCCTCTCCTATTTGGGACCTCAAACCAACTTTTCACTACTGAAAATCCTCTGAGTTTCAGTGGTGAGAAGGCCAAAACAAGGTGGTCCCAATAGCTTAAAATGATGGTACAAAACAAAGCCAAACAAGGCCTAAGAGGGGGTAGACTACCCCCAACACAAAAGAGACCTTAAACAAACATGCTAAGGACTAAAAATCAGAACTTTTTGTAGTAGAAAGTTAAGCCCAAAACAGCATGCAAATAGGTTCAAAAGATTAAACCAAAACAAGGGTTTTAAGGGATAGAAGCTCACCCTTGAAGAACACCTTTAGAGCAACAACTCAAGCAGCTTTTTTGGATCAAAACCAGTCCAAAAACTCCAAAACCAACCTCAAGGCGCCTCAGCAACAAAAAGGTGGTGTTTGAGTGTGTGTTTGTGTGCAAAAGTGTTATGAAAATGCACTTTCAAGCACAAATATGAAGAAAAGATGCAAGATAGATACAAAGATATATGTATAACTCTCAAGCACCAAAATCTGAACCTGGAGGAGGGAGGGGGAGGTTCTCTTATATAGAGAACCAAAGGTTAAGCTTGTTGGACAAGCTTAGGCCTAAAGCCATCCCTCCATACATGTATGGAGGATCACTTCTGTGCTCTCCAGCTATTGCAGCTGGCTAAAAAATATCTCCAAAAAGTTGATGAAAAGCTGTCGACCACTTGAAGTGGTCGGCCAGCTACTTCTACTAGTCGGCCGACCAGTGGAAGTGGTTGGCCAGGGAAGAAAGTGGTCGGCCATGGTGGGAGATGGTCTGCAGCATAAAAGCAAGGCAGTGGTGTGGTGGCCGACCAGAAAAGGTGGTTCAAAGACCAAGAAAACCAGTTGGTCGACCAAAAAACTGGCTAGCAGGAAGGAAAATGGTCTCTAAGGGGAAGAACTGGTCTCCCACCCTTATACCACTTTCCAAACAAGGAAAAAAAGGTTCGTACCAAAAACAAACCAAAAAGGATGCAAGACGAAAGTCCAGGAGGCAAGGCGCACAGTCGGAAGTCTCGAAAACTAGTCTACCAGCACCAAAAGTGGTCAACGACCACAAAAGTGGTCTCCCGGACCACAGTGGCCCTCTAGGCCAAGGTAACAAGGCATGGTTCGAAAACCAAGCCAAACGGAGAACATTAAGCGGTCTTGAGACAAGGCGCGCGACTGAAAGCTCCAAAAATCGGAACTAGTCTCCAAGCAAGAAAAGTGGTCTACGACCACAAAAAGGTGGTCCACAGACCTCCTTCTCCTTCCAGGGAAGGGAAACAAGGTTCAGTCCACAAACCGAGCCAAAGCACAAAGAGTTCAGAAGCCCGGAGGCAAGGCACTCAGCCGAAAACTCGAGAAACTTGAAACGAACACAACATACACTATCACCGAGCACTCAATCGATGACGTCTGAGTCTTAAGATCGGTCAAAAATAGGGTGTCTACAGTTGGGTAGAGCATCCCTCATTTGCTTCTTACACTTGTAGTGTAACCATGCTCATTGGCCTAGCTTACTTGATGTTTTGGTCCTTCATGCTAGCTTGTCTTGGCTATACTCCATACATGTTTTAGCATTATTTTGACTTACTTTAGGACTGTTTTGGGTGTTCTTGGCCTTTTGAGGCTTGCTTTGTATAGCTATATTGTTAATGCCTTGACTAGCTTTGAGTTTTGAGGCATCTTGCATGCTTGACTTGAGGTATTTGCATGGCATCATTTGGAATGATATTTCAGAGCATATAGTGTTGTCACACTTACTTGTTTTTCACTCTTTAAGTGCTTTTAAGAGTTGACCTTTATGCCTAGTTGATGAGCCATCACATGAGCATGTGTTCTTGGCCCTTTTGTGCCTAAGTTTTGGTGTGTTGGCCACTGTTTTGGACCCTTTTAGGTCTGTCCATATGTGGTTTAAGTCCATTGAGCATCGTATTGCATGCCTTTTTTATGATGCTCTTTACTTGCTTTCATGCTTTAGCCTCCAAATATGTCATGCATGCATTGTTTGCATGGTAGAATCTTGTGCATGCCATTCTAGCATTGTTACGAGAGCATGTTGTTTGCATGTTGTTGCATTGAATGTTGTTTGCATGTTGTTGCATAGCATGTTGTTTTCATGTGTGTTGCATTGCATTGTGTTTGGATCGGATGTTGATCCAAACACGAGAAACGAGGGACGTTTCATATTTGAAGTGATGGAACATGCCTCATTTCTCGATCGCCGACCCTCTTGATCAAGCATGATAGAGATGTAGGCTCATTGTGTTATTTGTGCATTCATTGACATTGAATTGTGCAAACTTGGCTTCTTTGGCCATCATGCATTAAGATGCGTGATTGATGGTCCGAGAGTCGAGTACCGCACTCCCTTGAGCTTGAAAAATGATAGGGAGGGTGGTTGTGGATACATATCTTGCAAATACACTGCCATGCCTCTGTTTGTGCTCCGTTACAGCAAAAGGAGAAATTGCAGGAAGCAGTGGCCGACCGGCCATGAAGGCTACCGACCGGCCACCAAGCCTGCCGATCGGCTATCAAAAGTGGCCGATGACCATTATCTTTGGCCGATGGCCATTCCTCTTGGCCAACCATCTCTCAGCATGTTCTTAAGGTGGATCAGAAGTATCTAGGAAGTTGGCACAATTTTCAGAAGTCCAAAAGAATGCAAACAGAGGCCTTAGAGGCACAATAGTGGATTTCCGAGCGAGGCGATCGAGCATGCATGCACTTCTCGCCCCAAGGCCATTTTAACTGCTTTGTTTAGCTAGTTAATTTGTTGATTTTGTAATTAATTAGTTAATGTATTTAGCTAATTTATTTCATCTTTGTAATATTCTAATTAGCTTAGTATAGCTAGTTTCAATTCGGTTTGTAATTAATTAGCTTAGCGTAGCTAGTTAGTTGATTTATTCGGACCCTCCGTCGAGAAGGCGTATTGTTGTAATAAGTGTGCGTGTGTGTGATGCATGTCTTCCAACCCCACGTGTTTCTCCCTTTTACTTATCAGCTTTTGATGGTTAGTTTAGGGCATATCTCGATTAGCATACTTATGTTTGCATGCGTGCATCATTCATCTGTTTTGCATGCACGGGCTCGGCGCATTATACAAACTGCATTGAATTTCAATACCAACTTGAATACATGTTATCAAGTAGCATTCATATGCCATCTTAGATAGCCGAGCCTATTTTAGTTGCATTTTTGCATGTGTTGCATTAGGCATTGTTGACATAACTAGGACCATGCATTGATTACTAACTAGCATCTATTTTGGCTCGGAGTACACTGTGAGTGTTTACGCTTTAGTATCCTTGCATGTGTGTAAGTGACTATCATGTTTAGTATGCTTGCCATGAGGCTATTTGCTTAACTGATAAACTGTGTGAATGCTTGTGGATGAAGGCTTCGTTGCTTGAATTGGAACAATTCATCAAAATGTGTGTTTTAAGTCCACTTGAAGTGGCAAATCATGTTTTCTAAGCCCACTTAAGGGTGGCAAATCCGCGTCTTAGCCTACTTGCGAGTAGCACTTTCAAATCATTTTCAAAAACAAACATGAAATGTTTCATTCCAATTCTTGCGATTTAGTCTATACTTGTATGCTATGCGCATTACATAGTAAGCTAGCTAATAAACCGGAATAAGAATGCATGTGTTTTCAAAAATAACATATCATGTTAATAGAGGCCGATCCTTTGATCGGGCAAGCGGGGGTGCTCATTGCATGACCTTCCCCTCTCGTACCTAAGTTCCCGAGCCGAGGCAACTTTGGTGATGACGGACACGTGGCCTTAGGCACGAGTCAGGGTTTCCTAAATTTCACAAAACAAAATATTTAGGTGGCGACTCTGAAATCTGGCAAAGCAGTCCATGTTTGGCGCTTTTTGATTAAAATCGATTTTCCAAAACGATTTGCCGGATTTGGACTCTTTGGTGATTTATCAGTCTTACATTGCACTTTGTGAGATTAGATTCAGAACCGTGACATGAGTCTGAACTGTAGTAGCTAGAACAACAATTCGCACCCTCGCACGCGGAACAGAGTTCGGGACAGTCTACACGATGGTTATTTAAGTCCCTCAAGGCGTGAGACTCCCGTAGTGGTACTTACAAAACATAATTGTTTATAAGGTTATAGTCAAATATTCTTTAAAATTTAAACAAACATATCCATGTGTTTCATTTTAAACAAATGGAGTTCAAAAATTAATCCATGTAATTGAAATATTAATATAATTTATAAAACATAACTTGTATAAAATAAATTATGGTAAGTTAAAACATATGTAAAATATATTATGGTGATTCAAGGTATAATATAACTCACCTTAATATTTGTCACGACCCGCTCCCCGTACCCAAGGGTTAAGTATCGTAATGGCCAGTAACTGAAGTTACCTCCGGCCAATTCTTAAACAAATTAATAAACGCGAGCGGAAATAATATTTAAGTGTGGGTATCAAAATAATCATCGGAGCTTCTATTTTTATTACAAAATTTATTGACCAAAAATGTCGATATTTACATATAAAAATATCACAAAAATGTTGTGTTTGTCTATTCCGCAGCCCCACTTCTAAAAGTTATTTCTGAATTGCATTGTTTCCTGAAAATTGATAAACAGCTATAAGCACATGGCAAAGGGAGAAATATTATACCAAAAGTATAAGGGACACAAAATAACCATGGATAGTTATGTAACTAAAATATTTAAAATAACTTAGTCGAGCAAATAATCATTTAAGTAGCAAAACTGAGATTATATAAATAAATAACCATAACCACGGTGCCGAACAGAACGAAACAGAGGTTACATGAGTGACCGTCAGAACAGAGGTACGGATTCAAGAGGTGGCTCGTACAGATTATAGAGATGGCTCCCACAATAGTGTAGCACTTATCTCCGCACAGCACTTTGCTCCACACCAGAAATCAGAGGGTCAATGGATCCATGACAACAGAGGGCCACAAGGTGACCAAATAGAGGCCAATGGTTATTTAAGTCCCCCAAGGCGTGGGACTTTCATGGTGGTACTTACAAAACATAATTATTTATAAGGTTATAGTCAAATATTCATTAAAAATTAAACAAATATATCCATAGGTTTCATTTTAACAAATAGAGTTAGAAATTAATCCACCTAACTGAAATATTAATATAGTTTATAATAATTTATAAAACATAACTTGTATAAAATAAATTATGGTAAGTCAAAACATACGTAAAATATATTATGGTAACTCAAGGTATAATATAACTCACCTTAACTTTAATACCTCACTCTTTCTTTCCACTACCAAAGATCCTCTCGACTTTCGTTATTTTTTCTTTCGTTTTCTTCATTTCTTTCTCTTCTCCTTCCTCTCTTTTTTTCCTTCCTTTTCTTCCAGTTGATCACCTCCTCCCTAAATAGGGAGGTAAGAACATTAGCTACGTGGCCAACGCGTATCTTCCCCAAATTTGATTAATAAATTATATAGATTTATACTTATCTTTAATAAATATTTAAGATAATTACACTTTGACCCAATTTTCTAATATAACTATATAAATTAATTAATTTCTAATTAAATTACACTCTATCGTATACCAACAGAAAATTATTTATTTATTTTACTACCACATCCATTATTATTATTATTATTATTATTATTATTATTATTATTATTATTATTATTATTATTATTATTTTGTACTTTTATATTTATTTATTTATTGTATTTAACTTTAATTTGGCCCAACTAGTATTATAATTCTATATTTCTGTTAATTTGGCCTCAAATAATAATCCCTAATTAATCTCATATTTGATAATCCAATGCCAAATTAGATTCTGTATTTATTATCATTTATTTAACAATATATTATCGCATACAACTATAATACTAGTATAAAATTTAAGGGATAACTTAAAATTTTCAGATTGTTACAATATTAACCCTTAACCTTTATTTTTCACTATCACAAACCTTCTTACTCCTTACTTTCCTATCTCCACTATTCTTGTGTTTTTCTTCTCTTTTCTCTCTCTTTTCTTTTTTTTCCTTCTTTTTTTTCTTTTTCTTTTGCACTGATCTTGATCTTCTCTCATTTATAGGGAGGCAAGCCCTGTCATTACCTACCACGTGTCCACGACAATCTCCCTCAGATTTGGATTTAAATCTCTCAAATCTATACTTATCTCATTAATTTCCTATAATTACATTTTGGCCCTAATTCTTTAAAATAATTATATTCCCCTTATTAGTATAAATTTTACAGAATAATTAAAAATTTGGGTTGTTACATACACAAAACAACAACACTTAGGGGTTGTTTGAAATGTTCTAAATAAGTGCACTTTTTTACTTTTTGAATTAAAAAATAGAGGAATAAAATATGGTTGTTTGGGATAATTTTTTAACTTTTTATGAAAAATTGTATGTTAAAATATTGTATAAAATATAAAAATTACATTATTACCCCTCTGTTCTATGCGCACTGAGAGTGCTGATTGAAGAACAGTACAGATTGCTTTCAAAATGGTGATAACTTTAGAACATATATGTATATAAGATAAGGCCTCACGAGTTTTGTTGGGTTCGTGGAGGCCCACTGCGGGTCCCATTTTGATAATCGGAACCGTTGAATGTGTATAACACATCTAGTATTATATGCCTATAAAAAATAACATTGATCGAATATCAATAGCTATCTAATCGGATTAATTTTTTGTCAACCGTTAATTTGTTCACTGTCCATTTTTTTATACAAAACTGATTTGATCATATAGTTATCGATATCCAATCAACGTAATTTTTTACAAACATATAGTACTCGACAAGTTCTACACATTCAACAGTTCAGATTATCATAACGGGGCCCGTGATGGGCCCCCACAGGCTTAATAACATTGTCTTGTGTATCATGACATGAGAAATGCATCCGCTTGATTGTTTGTACCATCACTGCAGTCTGCAGACAACACATCACTTCATTACAAAAGTTTAACTTGACTTGTACTTTTTTTTGTATAAATTTATTTTTTTTTTTTTTTTATGAATAGTGACAATTTTTTGATTTTTTTAATATTTTTTTTTACTTTTTATCTTTATTAGACTATGCCAAATCCGCCCTTAGTTTGTATTTAGAAGTAGTTTTCTCTCAGTTTAGGAGTAGTTCATTCTGTAATTCGTACTTGATAACTTTGTGAACTCTAAGTAGTTTCCTTATGAAATTCCTTTTTGTTTACTTCATTTCTTTTGTCGATTGTAATTTGTTCTAAAAAAATCCCTATACTTTCAAGACAATTTGAATCAAATACACAGTCACTTGATTGATCTTGTTCAATTATTTGTTTAAATTGTTGTTCAAATCCTATCGATTAGAAGTTGGCATAATTTTTACTAACACCGTAATATCAAATTTTCTTTTTAGTAGCATCTAAGTATAAAAAACTAATACAAATAATGTAAAAATATAAGAATAAATTTTTTAAAAAAAAATTGCATATTTAAATTTTTAAAAAGTAATTATTTAATTTTTTTTATTTACATGAATAATAAATTATTGATAAAAAAAAAATTATGAATTATTTGAATTAAAAATTAGGTAAAGTACAAAAAATATATATACAAGATTTGACATTTGTAATAAAATAAATTCTGAATTTTTTATTTTATTAATTTAAATTCTAAACTTTTGATTTGTTTTTAATCTAAAACATTTGCCTATTTTCGTTACATAAAATTGACAAAAAATTAATATTTTAGTTATTCATGGGTATTTTAAACATTTTATTTATACTTATATTGAGTTTAATAATTAAAATACTATTTTTTCGACAATTGTAGTTAACAAAAATAAATAAATAATTTAAATTAAAAATTTAAAAAATTAAGTTTAAATTAATAAATTTGAAAATTCAAAATTCAAAATTTATTTTATTACCAAAGTCAAATCCTAATTTTTTTTTATTATGATTATCTCAAAAAATTAATATAATTATGCTAAAATGATAAAACTTATTATATTTTTTCATACCTCAAGAAAGTCATGTAATTTACCTAGCAAGTTATTTAATATGCACAAAATAAAATTTAAAGTTTCAAATTTTCCTTTTTTACTTTTTACATTGTAATGATGGTAGATGAATGATACCTATGGTGCGGTGCTGTATTGCAGATAGACGGTGGTGATAGTGGTAGTAGTGATTGTTGTAAAATGGTGGTGATGATGCTTGTAACAATAACAATAAGGGTTTTTATTTTAGGATCTCTGGTATTAATATTTTATAGCATAAAGGACATCTAATATTTTTATAATGTCTAAAGTCTCTTAATTTGATCTAGAGAAATTTCATCCAGTGAATTTCTCTGAACTTTCCGGAGAAATTCTATCCAGAGAAATTCTCTCCAACCCAGAGAAATTCTCTGTTTCTCTCTAGAGAAATTTCTAGATTATGTAAAGAACTAACAGTTATGGTTTTTAACTCAAAAAAGAAAGGGGAAAAAAAAAAAGGGCAAAACAGCAACACTACCAGCAGTGCTGATGCAGAGAGAAATGTGCACACCAGACAAATCATGTACAAAATTATTGCACTGAGTACAACTAAGAAACAAAATTTCTCTGGACTTTCAAATTTCTCTGACCTACTTTCCAAAGAATTTCTCTTGCCTTCTCTCCTCTCTAAAGAAATTTTCCTTCTCTATAGAGAAAATTGAAATTTCTCTAAACAAAATTGTTTGCTTCTGTAGAAATTCCTTCTCTGAGAAACCAGAGAAAATTCAAATCCTTTACTAGAGAAAATTCAAAATCTTGTACTAGAGAAATTGAAACCAGAAAAAATTCTAAATCCTTTACCAATCAAATCCTTTATCAGTTTAATAGAAGAAAAAGAATGAGAAGTGTAATATATATACTAATAGTACACAACCAAAGTAAAGTGCTCACCAAAGAAAATTCTAGGCCAGAGAAATTCTGGACCAGAGACTGAAACCCAGAGAAAATAGGTTTTCTATTGATTTGAAAAGTTACTGCAAAATAAATTGCTCAAATTCATACATTTCGCACTACCAATGCCCTAAATCAGCGCCCTTCTCTCCCTCCTCCCTTCGATCATACCTCCCAAACCCTCTCGGATCAGAAAATCTGACCTCGATAATCAACGCAATACCAGATCTGAAAATTTTAGAGAATTTAAGCAGTTTTGATGTAAAAACTTCTATGGATATGATGATTATGAGCGAGGAAAAAAGTGTGATGACTTTGAAGGTGGATGACGAAGAGATGAAGGATGAGATTAGAAGCGATGATTGGGAGATCATAGAGCTCGATGCGGTGAAGCTTGTTGCAGAGCACATTCATTTTTGCGATATTTGTGGGAAAGGATTCAAGCGCGATGCGAATTTGCGGATGCACATGTGAGCCCACGGGAACCAATCCAAGACGCCGAAGGCTCTGGCAAAACTGGAGAGGTGTTCGTCGAAGTTTAGCCAGAGGAAGACTCAGTTTTCGTGTCCTTTCATAGGGTGTAATCGGAACAAATTGCATAAAAAGTTCAGGCCATTAAAATCAACAATTTGCATGAATAATTACTTCAAGAGAAGTCATTGTTCGAAGATGTACTCTTGCAATCGCTACAACAAGAAGAGCTTCTCGATGTTGGCTAATTTGAAAAGCCACTTGAAACATTGTGGGAAGTCTAGTGGAAGTGCTCTTGCGTAAATGAGGTTTGATAGAAAGAAGATCAGAAACAGAGAGAGAGTCAAATTTCTCTGATATGACATATGAGTGTGGGCTTGGGAACTTTAGACATTAAAAAGTAATATTGTGAATCTTTTCCATTACTAAAAATGAGAGAGAGATCTTAGACTAATTTTCTCTAATGATAATGGTAGCGAAAGTAATGACTGTGGTGGTAAAAAATGGTAATAATGGCAGTGACAATAGTACAATGACAACTGTGACAATGATAAGGATGTAATAGTGGTAGTGGTGATAATGGTACGGTGTACATTGGAATAAGTTATTTTAATAATTTTTATCTTTATATAAAAAAAATGTGTAAAAAAATAAAAAGAAAATGTGATGAAAAAATAAAAAGGCAAAAAAATACTATTTTAGTAGCATCCCAAACAATTCCTTAATGTGTGGGCTGACAGCTGCGTTGACTCGGAATTGGTAATTCACGTCTTTCATTTCCACAAATCTATAAAGACCATGCATGATCGCCAACCTTTGCACATGTTTGGGACCTCAAGATACATTTGTTGTCGGAGGCAGATTAAGCAAGATTGTTAGTGAAAGAATTATTAATAAGAAAGCTGTCTGTAAAAAGATTTTAGATTAAGTGAGATTGTTAGTGAAAGAATTATTAATGAGAAAACTGTTAGTAAAAGGATTAAGAAAATTTATATTTGTTTAATAACCAACGGACTAACAATAATTTCTATTTGTTTTGAGAGATAATAGTGGAATTAACTAATAAATTCCACAAATACCCTTGTTGCATTACTATCAAATTTGGCAATTGTTAGTGAGTGAATTATAAAAAATTGTATTTGTTTGTAATATATTTTAATATTAAAAATTATGTTTTATAAAAATATTATTATATTGACGGAAGTGATGGAGACCCCCTTTTCCCACTACCCCACACACACATGGGGGTTGGTGATTGAAGGGGAAAAATAAATAAATAAATAACCAATCACATGCCAGAAAGGGCCGTGGGGGTGCTCCCTGTAGGGGTCCAAACCATTTTTCTTATATTAAATTATTTAAAAAAACATAATTATGAAATAATGAGAGGAAAAAAAAATCAAATCAGCCCATGGTTTTCAAAACCAACCCATGGTTTTAAAACAGTGTATTGAAAATTTTATTCAATTAAATGTTGCTTTATTCATGATCAGCAAAGCTTTGCCTTCTCTATTAAAAATAAAAAATAAAAAAAAGAAAGAGAAGAGCTTTGCCTTCTCTGTTCAAAAAACAAAAGAAAAAAAACTGAGGTTTGCCTCCATCCATCACCAGAGCTTTGCTGATAACACCGATGAAGAGTGAGAACGAGATCACCAAAACGACGCCGATTATCACCGTCAACAACGCCAACGACGCCGATCATCACCATCAACACGATTTTTTTTTCTTCTTGCAAATTTCAATTTTGAAAACTATAAAATACCGTTGAGTCAGATGATGTGATTAAATCTTGTTATGGGCAAAATTATCTTTCACATTGTAATACCAACGGCTTCATCTCTAATACCAAGTTCCTAGACCTATGCTAATCTGCTCGTTGAACGGGATTCAGAGTCCGTTGAGACTGTGACTTCGTTGGCCAAAATAGAAAACAAACATGAACTTGGGGAGGAGGAGCTCACTGTTAGTCCAGTCTGGAGGTGTAACTCGAAAAACAAACGGACAGTCAATCTTCACACGAATCCCATCTTATTCACAATGCACACATTTAGTTAGTGTAAAAAATGAAGATCTAACAAAGACAAAAATCCATGATACTTGCAAATCAATATCCAGTGAGGCATGATGCCCAATGAGAGGTATAGGCAAGGCAGAATACCTTAAGAAATTGCTACCTACAAGCAGGAATTAATGCTTGACAAATTGCACATCAAGAACACTTTCATAACCATACAAATTATAAGTATTAATGTAAACCTTATTTGGCAGCAAACAGGGTATAAAAAGCGAAGTGGCATAACAAGAAACACACTGGATGAAAAACCCCACATACAAATAATAACATTCATAGAGGTCTCCAACTTGGGAAATTTCCAGATGACACAGGATGAACGAACTAAACAACAATTATTCCTAGATACATCTCCAAGATGTTGGCCTTCAAGGATCAATGATGATGATGCTTATGCTCAAAAAGGCCATCAGGACCTGCATGTCATAAAAAATCAACAAATTAAAGTGTTAATGCCCATGCGTGCCCACACTCAGTAGTGTTGGGGCTCAAAAAAACCACCACCACCACCACCACCACTAAAACAAAATCAAATGAGCATTGGGGGGGGGGGGGGGGGGATGTATGATTTCATCCTCAAGGGAGGAAAAAAATGTTTATAGTTTTTTAATTTTTATCTTTGTCAAGAAATTGACACAATTATTCATTTTTTATCTTGTTTTAACCCACCTTGTTCTTTTGTGCACCTAGCTTAAATTGAATTATCCTCTATTTCTCTTTCAATAATTCAAGACCAGAAATGTTCAACATGCATAATGCATAAGGCATAACAGATGCACCCTTCCTCATTGTATCAAACCCTCTCTTTATCAATTTATCCAGTTATTGTTCTCTCAACTGAAATAATACAAGAAGATAAAAATCAAATGAACATTAGATTCAAGTCCTTAATAGTGTATAAAAACATACCCCAAGGGAACTCTTTGTTGCGAACGTGCAGATATGGGTATGGCTGCATCCAAAGCTAGGACTAGTAAGGGATACGAATTAATAGTGTGACAAAAAAACAAAATACATATTTCAGTAATTCAGATGCTGGAAGAAGGAGGCAATAATATCCTCAATATCCGATTAGGCATGAGGGCACTACAACGAACACTTACATATAAAAGTAAAAAACACCAATAAGAGAAATTTAGATGGGCCAAAACCCAGAAGAAAGCTTACAGGAGGCTCGTCGTAATGGGGATGGCCCCTGGAAAGGTCATAGATTGCCAAAACAGTGCATGTGACAATGCCAGCATAAGTAATCTTCTCCCACTTTGCCGTTTCCTCTGAGCATGAATCAATTCATTCATTTATCAAAATTGCATAATCAAACCTTTTTTTTTTTTTTTTTCACCACAAAAGCGGTGGAGGGAGGAGATGAGACCAAAATTGAAAATCAATCAGATGTCTAAAATTATAAAGTTGTGCTTAATAAAATAATTGAATGAGTTCTGATCACACAGAAACACCACATGATACTAACAGTAGAGTTAACTTCATACTTCACCCTTATATGATGAGGACATCATTCAATTCTACGGCGTATGCAATTGTTATTCTTTTCATTTTCAGGGAACACACATTTTTGTATCCCAAGCATCACATAATTATTACTATATATACATTCAAATTACAGCACTCTGGGTCAAAGTGATGCACTAATACCTAACTCTTCAAAAACTTTCATTCAAAATTTGTAATTAAAATCCCCTTAAAGATAAATGTGAAGAATTGATCGAAAGGGCTGTATTTACCAGAGAATTAGAAGTTGCTAGAAAAAATTACGACAGAAACATATATCTCATCATCTTTGGTCAAAACAAGTCAACCTTTCAAAAATCTAACTCTTTTTGGGGGAAATCATAACAACGATATATCGTATTAATAAAATTTTATTATTTGAAAATATTCAATCAAAGATTCAACGATGCAAGGAAATGAAAACCCTAGAAGCCATATGTGCAGTGCAACCCTAAGAATAATCTAAAGTCATGATGGTTCATGGAATCGAAATTGATTTTGATTCAATCAGGTTGTCAATCTATACATACATATATAAATAAACGACAAACAATTACATCTATATATATATACGGAGAGGGAGTGAGAAAGAGTGAAGAGTTCATACTGGCGTCGTCGTGGGCAGAGGAAGCAAAGGTTCTCTTAGAAGCTGGAGTCCGAGGTCCACCGCGGAGTGCCGTTCGGACTGCAGATCTCGCCATCGCCGTCGCCATTTTTGACCTTTCTCTCTCCTCTCTCCGCGTGTGTCAAACTGATCGATGATTCTATACCTGATTTTTTTGTTTTTTTCCTTCTTCTCTCTGGCGCTTTCGGTAGTGATATCAGGCCTAGCAGCGCAAAAATGATTTGCGCCCAGTGGGCGATCCGAAGCCTGTCTGCGATTTGGGGTTGGGTTTGATCCGTTTAGGCGCGTTTTGGTTTGGGGTCGAGCTCAGTTTAAGTCCTTGGACCTACGTTTGGGTTATTACTTTGAAGCCTGGCTTGACTTCTGGATCCGATCCATTGGTCTGCTTAAGGTCTATTTAAAGCCCGGTCTATCCAAGGCTAAGTATCTTTTTTAGTAAAAAATAATAAAATTTTAGTAAAAAAAATTTAAAAAAACAAAAAAAAATTAGTCAGGCCCACTCAAGCTTCCACCGGGCCGGCATGGCCCAAACATCTCTGGGCCTGGGGTTAATTTTTTGGCGGCTCGGTCCGAATTTCGGTGGGATCCTGCGAGGCCCAACATGGGCAGGGTCGGGCCAAATTTATACCTCTATTTAGGCCCCGTTTGTTTGGGTTATAAGGAGAAGATTGGGATTGATAGTGAGGTGAGACTCACTATATGTCATGTTTGTTTTAAGAAATGGGAGGAGACTCTTAATCCATTGGTATTAGGATAGGTCGTGGAAGGGGGATTGAGATGGAGGAGGTGGATGTGGTATTAGAATTTTAGTCCGCAAGATATTTTAATTTTTTATATGCTGGACATTTTTTTTGAATATTAATGTTTATTTTTTTGTATTTTTTGTTAAGTAAAAAATCATTATTTTATTTGTTTTATCTTTTTTTTTATTTTTTATTTTTTTGATTTTTTATATCTTGGGCATTTTTTTTTAACATTAATTTTTAATGTTTTTGTATTTTTTTATTTGTTTTATTATTTTATATAAAAATAATTTAACAATTCCTACACCAACAACTATCATCAAAACAAACACAATTTTACTTAATCCCCCACTATGAATCCCCTCCATTTTACATCTAAAAACAAACGAGACCTTAGTGACATGGAAACCTAGCACCATCAACACGTGTGAAGGGTTTGATTTGATTTTATTGGTGGTGGGGTGGGCTAAAAAAATGTTTAGGAGTTCTAAAATATGAACTCTAAAGAAGCTCTAGAGAGTGAGTTTCATCAATTGATGTGATGTTTTAGTTTTGGAGTTTTTTTGTTTTTTTGTTTTTTTTTTTGAATTTCCACATCATTTTAGAACTCAATTAGAATTCCAAAATTAAGGGAATGTATCATTGCTAGGGTGGGCTAGAGTTTACTTTAGGAAAATAAACTATTTTAGTAATTTTTTAATTTTTTTATAAAAAGATGTATTGAAAAATAGAAAAAATAATATAATAATTTATAGTGATTTTTTAATTTTTTAACCAAAACATATAATTGCCAAATAAAACCTTAGACAAAGGTAAAATTGAAATTTTAAGCAAAAGCCTATTTCATATATAGCGTCCCAAGCCCATGTATAAAATTCGCCTTTTCAAAATGATTAATACACCGTTGTTTGAATTTTACTTATTAATCGAGATTGTTACCATTATTAATTGTGGATATTATTTTTATTCTTAAATGATCGGTCGGGCAATTAGAAAGTACAAATTCAAACGATTTGATCGAGCCAAAATTTGGTAGATGTAGTATTCCTTTCAAGTTTTAAGCCAAGCATGTTTCATGTTTTTATTTTTATTTCAAAAATTATTTAATCAACTTCGAGATCAAAATATTATTTAGTATGATAAAATACCAACATATATATGACGAAAGCCAAATTTTTATAAGTTTACCAGGAAACTTTTTTAGACCTCATAAAATAAAAATAAAAAAACTATAGCATCTAACTGCAATTCTTACAGGTTTGGAGGGGCCAACATACAATTTTGTATCATATAATCCAAAAATCTATAAGGTTAAAGAGAAAACAACTAACACATCGCTTTAAAATTTTAGATCTTTTGCTGCCATTGATCGTGAAATGAAGATAATTTAAATTCAACATCCAAAGAACTTGAACAACCAAGTTACGGAATTGCCCAAGCCTGGGGTGCCTCACTATAAGTAAAACTTTGAGAAAAAAGTACTACACTCTGCGAGTCTAAAAAGAATTATAGTTCTAATGTGCTAGCTAACCTGTTGAGTCGGTGAAAATTCATGGTTCCGGCATTTTTAAAGGTAAAATCATCAGCTTCCATCCTTGGTAACAATTTCTGCGGACTGCAAATCAATCATGAAATAGGCTAGAACATCATTGAATTGGTATAAAAAGGCTCTCGGGGAAGATCAAGCCTTGAGCATCCATTTATTCATCAGAGCATTCGAGAAGCAGTTTGCAAGGCGAGAGCAGCCTTCCCGGGGGGCCAATGCCCTCAATGTATCAGTACAAAAAGAAGTTTGAAGCTCACCTTGCAAAACATAAGCTGTAACAATTATTCACAAAATCATCATGCTGTATACAATACATTGTCAATAGACCGTTGGTTTATAAATTACTCAACATTCAGAAGTTCGAAAGTTTGAGTATTCAAATCTATAAAATCAAATATATATAAAATAAAAAAAAAAGTTATTAACATTGGAAATGATGAAGAAAAGGATATTCTACAACTAAGAAATAATTTAAAAATACAAGTACCGTCTTCCAGAGCGAATAGTAACAAAAAAGAGTAACTTATAATATTTCCAACGTTGTATATTTTTTTTAACAAATTTGAGTAAAAACTTCATCTGATATCACGCACTCCAACGGACTAACATCAAAACATTGGTCGATCGGGCAGATGTCCAGCCGGTTGACTAGCTAGTGTAATTTTTCACAAATTTTCGCAAGGAGGTGATCATCCGGGGGGACATTCAGCTGAACATCCAGCTGATGGTCTGGTGGTGAAAATGACCTGCAGCTCCAACAGTTATGAACAGTGATTTGATGAAAGATACATCCATCCTCAATTTAATGAAAGATTTAAGAAATTCTGGATTTGATACTAATTTGATGAAAGGGTTGGAGCAGCAAAATGTAGGTTTTTTCATCAAATTTAAATTTGATGAAACAAAAGGCGCTGGGTTGGAGATGGTCTTACACAACCAAAAGGGAAAAGGTGCACACTAACATAGAGAGGTGGGGTAACAGAACGTAAATTTGAACAAAATTAATCTATTTAATATTTATTTGACGTAGACAAACTGTAAGCACATTGACACTTTTGAAGCACCAACAAATTCATGAAACCACAGTGAGAATCAACGTAGCAAAGATCGACAAGCTATGAGCTTTATCCTTGTATGCATCAACCGCAGCTTTCCCAATTTTGTTTCATTTTTGCATGAAATCTTAAACCTGCAACGGCGTATCAACAACTGCATTATCATCTAGCAATGGATGAACACAAGTTGCATTAAACAAACAACAAATGAATGGCAGAAACATTACAAAGAACATAATAATTGGAAAATATCAAATCCCATGACATCCATTGGTTACTTCACAAAATTTTGGTGAATTACTTGAATAACTGGCCACATGATCAAATACTATGTTGAGAAAAGTAGTGACTAGAAATTTTTTTATTTTTTATTTTTTGATTAAAAATACATAAGAATGCCAAAAGTCGGTAAAGAAAGATAAGCAAACAAATAACTCAACTCCATTCATTTGCATCCCTAGTCAAGAGTGTTCAAAATCAACAGACTCCCCAATAAAAACACATCTCAACCTAAGGTTTAGAATGAGAGGAAATAATATAATAGCATGAAGTCCTCAAAAAATACCAATGATTATATTGACACATGTTATCTTTTTTTGAGCAAGCACTAAAAAACCTCTATTATCAGATTTACATATAATAGTAATGGGCAAATGGATGGATGTGTGGCAAGACTAGAAAAAATAAAGTTCGAAATAAGCATATTCGAGAATAGGTAGGAGTAATACCGACAGAAGATAAGTTAAGAGATAATAGATTAAGATGGTTTGGTCATATACAACGGAAACAAGGAGAGGCAGTAGTGAAGAGATACAATACAGTGACTCTTGATAGTAGTATTAGGGGAAGGGGTAGACCTAAATTGACATGAACTAGTATAATAAATAGAGATATGAATCTCCTTAATTTGACTAAAGAATTGGCCTTGGATAGAGTCAAGTGGAGAAGAAGGATTCATGCAACCAACCCTATTTAATGGGACTTAAGACTTGGTTTGGTTTGGTTTGATTAGGTTAGTAATGGGGCAGATTTGATGTGGATATTGTAATGCCTTTGCCCAATTTCAATTGTCCAAAAAAAAAAATAATAATAAA
The DNA here is from genome assembly GCF_055761805.1 of Camellia sinensis. Taxonomy (NCBI): domain Eukaryota; kingdom Viridiplantae; phylum Streptophyta; class Magnoliopsida; order Ericales; family Theaceae; genus Camellia; species Camellia sinensis. The sequence goes on along the minus strand of NC_138961.1, from coordinate 209,777,628 downwards.
ATTGTCCAAAGCAAACTTTCTTATATTTCAACTTCCCTTTCAATTTAATGCAAGAGTAGGATAGGTGCTAGGGTTTGAACATGGGGAATTTCAAGTGGTATTTGATGCAAAACCATCCATCTTTCAGGAGAAAAAGAAGCAACAAAAACAAAGGAAGCACAATTGGGAAAAGAAAAAAAAAATCATAAATGGTGTAATTCCGGAAATTGCTAGATACGTTGTTATATGAATACTCTAGCCACACAAAACAACGTAGAATTTGTCACTTGTAGACTCATTCATGTTTGTTCACTTACCAAACACTCTAAGCTCAACAAGCTTTGTTCTAAAGCTCATATTAAATGATGAACTAAGTCTAAGTAATCCTAAGCTCAGTTCATATGAGCACGGAAACAATGTGTAGAAAATTTAATGTATAAAGAGAAATAGAGAATTGTATTATTGATTGATATATATTGATATCTATTACAATGATTCATGATTCCTATATATAGAAGAGGGTGAGTGTGTAGTAGGTAAGGAGTAGGTGAAGTGGAGGTGGTAGTGGTGTAGTGGGTTAGGTTTAGTGGAGTAGGTTTAAGTGGGTGAAGTAGGTGGAGAGTAGGTGGATTTTAACAGCCCCCCGCAAACTCAAGGGGGATAGGAACTAACCAACTTGAGTTTGGAGAGAGTAACAAAACAAGAAAATACATAAAAATAAAAGAGGATAGGTGACACTGTATGGTCGTGTCAGACCATTGGTGAAGACACTGGATGGTGGTGTCATAACGTTGTAGTGGACACTGTATGGGGGTGTCATAACGTTGTAGAGGACACTGTATGGTGGTGTCATAACGTTGTAGTGGACACTGTATGGGGGTGTCATAACGTTGTAGAGGACACTGTATGGTGGTGTCATAACGGTGTAGAGGACACTGGATGGCGGTGTCAGACCGATGTAGAAGACAGTTTATGGGGTCATGTCGGACCGTTGTAGCAGACAATGCTGTGACAGTTGTTGTGACAGTTTACGGAGTCTTGCTGGACCCTTGTAGAAACTAACCGGAATCAATGTCGGGACAGTTTACAGAGTCTTGTCAGACCCATAAAGGAGCTAACCGGAATCAATGTCGGGACAGTTTACAGAGTCTTGTCGGACCCATGAAGGAGCTAACCGGAATTAATGTCGGGACAGTTTACAGAGTCTTGTCGGACCCATAAAGGAGCTAACCGGAATCAATGTCGGGACAGTTTACAGAGTCTTGTCGGACCCTTAAAAAAGTTGCACCCTCAAAAGGTGTGCCCAATTTTTTCAAAAGGCGTGCCATCAAAAGGCGTGCCATCAAAAGGCGTGCCCACTTTATCAAAAGATGTGCCATGAAAAGGCGTGCCAGTTTGTCGGGCGGCAAGAGGCGCGCAATGCGCGTGGCTGGCCCTGGCTATTTAAAACAAGGTTGAGGCGAAGGCTGTGCATACGAGTCTGAAACCTCTGAACGCTCGGAGAGCTTGTCTCTGCAAATCTTGAAACACCCGGAAACCAACCCTTCTCTGAAACACTTAGCAACTCAAAAACATGGCCTCTTCTTCCCGTCCAGCTACCCAGAACCTGCTCACGCTCTTTCCAGAACTGAACGAGCCCACAAGAGAAATAACTGGTGCGGTGGCCAGTGAACCGCAACCAAACACCTCTGGTTTTGCTCCATTGAACTTTCCGATGCGGTCGGTGGAGCAAAAAATGGCGATGCAAACTGATATTGAGGCTAATCAGTATACTCTGAAGTCATGCGTGGAAACCATGACGGCGGTCACAAATTTGTCGAACCGGCTGCAGAGTAGGACAAATGAGGTGCAGCATGTAAACTCCCAGCTGGCTCTGCTCCAACGCATGTATAAGGATGCGCGAGCAGAGATAAGCGTGCTAAGGGCAGAAAACAAGGAGCTGAAGCGGAAGGCCACCGTGATGTTTCGATTTGGAGGTCTACCATATGCTGCAGTGGAGGAGCAGGAGGGAGTGAACGTGCTCGGTGGAGTGGGTAGTATGGAGGCAGCGCCGGTAAGGGACACCCAAGAGAAAAGCAAGAAGAAGAGACCTGCAGCAGAGTAGAGAAGAAAAATACCACTGTGGGTGCGGGTGTGTTGTGGTGGTTTGTTTGTTTGTTGGTTTTTTTTTTTTTTTTTTTTTTTTTTTTTTTTTTTTTTTGTGTGTGTAAAATTGTGATCGGGGTTAATCCCTGAGATGAATAAAATATGATTTGGTGTGCAAAGCTATATGGTATGAAGGGAATTGGAAAAAGATTAAAAAGAATGTGAAAGAAAAATAAAGAAAAAATAATAAAAATATATTTGAAATCAAAAATAAAAGATGGAGGAAATAAGGAAAGTGGTTTGGAGAAAATAAATAAAAATAAAAATAAAAATAATGGAGTTGGAAATCAAACGGAGGAGAGATGAAGATTTTTTTTTTTTTTTTTTTAATATAATATAATAAAAAGAGATATATATATATATATATATATAATAATAAAGAAAGTGGGGAACAAGAGTGTAAAGAAAAGAAAAAGTATAGGTTGCATCGTGGGTCACATGGGTGAGTAAAAGAAAACAATAAAGAAATGAGTGGGTGCCCCCCATGTGCAAGGATAGTGCTGGCACTTCAATAGGTGGTACAGCCTGCTGAGCATCAGCTTTGACAGGAGCTGCCTTTGGACCTTTTCTCTAATAAATGCGTCAAACTGTTGCTGTTGGTGTTATCAAGAATGTGGAGAAGAGGAGGCTTGTCTGATGGCCTCTTGGGCTGTGTAATCATATCGAGGTTGGTGGACCTCTCAATCATGTTGTCACCCTCAAAACCAGAGATGGGGACAAAAGGAATTTTGTCAGGGTTGTAACCAACCTTCTTCAGATAGGAAGAGACTTCCTGCACAATTTCATCATACCTTGCTTTTGAGTACTTAGGAGTGGTAGCATCCATCTTGTTACAGCAGCAAATCATCTGCCTCACTCCAAGAGTAAAAGGAAGGAGAGCATGTTCACGGAAGAACTTGGGCTCCTTCTCAATCTCCTTGCCAGATCGACGATCAATCTCAGCAAACTTGACAGTAATGTGGGAGGTGTGGCAGTCAAGAACTGGAGCATACCCATTACCAATCTGACCCGGGTGATTCATAATAATAACCTGGGAGGTGAAATTTGCAGCTTCCTTGGCTGGATCATCCTTTGAGTTGGATGCAACAAAACCACGCTTGAGATCCTTCACTGCAACATTGTAGATGAAGACGATCGAGACGGTGGTGTATGGGAGGACAACAGTGAGAGGAGAGGCAGTGGTGGTGGACTCGAAGAAATTTCAAGGTATGTGTAGAAAATTCTAGCAGATTAGGTTGAGGTCCGGCGGGCGGCCAAGGCGAGGTTGCCGCCCGCCGGTGAAGCGAAAAATACTAAGTGCTTAACCTTGCTCTGATACCATGTAGAAAATTTAATGTATAAAGAGAAATAGAGAATTGTATTATTGATTGATATATATTGATATCTATTACAATGATTCATGATTCCTATATATAGAAGAGGGTGAGTGTGTAGTAGGTAAGGAGTAGGTGAAGTGGAGGTGGTAGTGGTGTAGTGGGTTAGGTTTAGTGGAGTAGGTTTAAGTGGGTGAAGTAGGTGGAGAGTAGGTGGATTTTAACACAATGAATAGGGACAAACATGTAATTGCCTAAAGTTTATGGGATTTGGTGTTACAAAATAATTAGGTGCAGTAAAGACCATACCTTCATTCTAATAAAAGTTGTACATGATCTGTCACTTGCTAAAGCACGGAAACGATGAATAGGGACAAACATGTAATTGCCTAAAACTTTATGGGATTTGGTGTTACAAAATAATAAGGTGCAGTAAAGACCATACCTTCATTCTAATAAAAGTTGTACGTGATCTGTCACTTGCTAACTCATTCACTTCATGCCGTGACATTAATTTTTCATTTATTTCTTTATCTACAACGGGGTATTACTTAATGCAATGACAAAAGCACTGGCTGCCAAGCATGACAGCAAGGGTTAGCATATGCAAATAGCCGTTTTGTGTAAATAACATAAAAGTTTGAATTGTATCCAATCTTATCCCAACCAGAACCCTCGAACAATTGGGGCAAACACTGGGTAGTCCCACACTAATTTAAAATTCAAAACTCAATTAAGCATGTCTTCACACACACACACACACACACAAATATAAAGCTATGAATGTGTGGACAAAATTGTTATGGCAGGAAAGTTGTAAACACTTCTTAGGATCAGTTCAGAACAGAAAGGAAATGACTCAAAGTCATTAGATAATTCAATTGATTACATTGACATGTGTGATCATAAAAGTAAACCTGTTCACTGCAAAGATCTGCTATCAGAGTGATGTGATAATGGTGGAGTAGGTTTGAAGTGAATCTAGTAATTGTAACCCACCAAAAAAAGAATCTAGTAATGTAGCCTGATTCTGAACTCCAAAAATTACACTACGCTAATTTTCAAAACCTAATAATTAATGTTCTCAACATTTCAGGACTTTCCTTACATGCATGTGGATGTTGGATTTCAAACTTGGGCAACTCCAATGAGAAGTGATGTTCATGTTGTCAAACCTTGTAACATTTGAGAAAATTTAATAAAGTGAAGAAAATAATGCTGGAAACAAACTTAAGCTATTGAAGATGAGGTTTCTTTGAATTGCTAAATAATTTATTACATTACTCTATACATTGTTATAAATCCCAATAACACTGAGCATAAGAAGTTAAGACCAATGTAAATTCTTTTTTAATTTTTTCTTCTTTTTTATTTTCCAAAACAACCCAGTAATTTTTAGATTCAACCAAGCCAAGAATTTGCATTTCTAAGAGGTAGTTACTGGGGAAACAAATTGCATCTAAGATAGTCTACTCATCCTCTACTACAATTGCACATTAAACTCATAACCATTTAAAAGAATCAATTACATAAATATTTTTTAAAATGACAAGAAAAATAACTCACTTCTTGTATAGACCATTTCAAGGACCCATGACATGTCATTGGCAATTAATTACATCATTATGAACATGACATGTTTGGCCCACACAGTGCTGGCATGTCAAGGACACACGGTGGGTTGTTTTTTTGTTTTGGATAAGTACATAGAATCCCTGCCCGGATCAGGCGATTAGGGGGAGTCACTTGATTCTCGGGCTCACGCTCTTGGGGAGGGCCCAAAGGACCCTGGGACACAGTTCCACTTATCAAAACAAAACATAGAATCCCATATAGTCAATAGATTTTTTATTTTTTAAAAGTTTGACATGTGAAAGGTGTGCTTTGACCTTTGATATTGACTAGAGCCACAACTCTAGACCTAAGAAGCATGGACACTTCTAAGAAGTTAGCGTATCCGTGTCATGTCCATGCCGGACACTGACACTCTTTAAACCTTCCGGACATGTTTCGTGTTTGTGTCGTGTCTCATGTCCGTGTCCATGCTTCTTAGCGAAGGACAACAATATACAAATTAAGAAAAAAAAAACCTTCTTTACTAATAAAAAACAGGAATTAAAAATTATTTAAAAAAAGAAAAGAAAAACCATCTTCAATGACTACATTATTCAACACAAACAATGATGAGATCAGATTATTGAGTATCTAGTATCTAATCAAATAGCATTTGGAGGAAAGTTTGTTTATTTAATTTTAAACAAAATGCATAAAGATAAAAACACCCAGGGATATCTGTTCTCAACCATCCCAACCCAACCAAAATGAGGCCTATGGATGAACCAATATACCAACTAATCTGTCGCATAAAGAAAAGCATTCATGATAAACAACAACTAGCCCAAACCATCCTCTTCGGCCAGCCCACCGCTTTATATCGCATCAGGGGCAACATTGAGATCAATGTCTCGAACAAATTTTGCAGAAGAAGCTAAATTTGAAGCAGATCCCTCAACTGAAAGTTCGTTGACTCTCTTGGCTATTTTAGCCCTAAGTTCTTCCATACATTTCTTGGAATTCAGTACTTGATCCAAGTTGAGCTCATGAATTGGGGCATCCAACCAGTAGGGCCTTTGGCACTTCATCACACTCTCCTTAAGCTCCTTTCCTCGCCTCTTCTCTGCTCCTAGTTGTCTACACATCTCAGTGTACTCTTGGCTGAGTGCAGGAACAATAGATCCATGAGAATCCTGATCTATAGCAGCGGACATGGGGCTTTGGTAAAGGGACCTCTGTACTTTTGTGTCAACAGAAGGATGGCCAAATGAGAAGGCGTTCCCCCTAGGTGAGAAGACAACAATACCAATCTCACAACCCGTCAAGATACATAGCTCATTTGCCTTCTTGAAAATGCCTAATCGGCGCTTTGAAAAGGCAACTTGGCGAGCAGATTTTGAAGGAATCAACTTCATTTCAATCTTTCTGCGACCTCCGGCCATCTTCCTCGCCATGGAAATTTTTTTTAAGGAGAAACGAGAAGTTGGGTTTCCTTTGCGAGAAATTTAGGAAGGAATTGACCTAATTTATAGGATAAGGGCAACCCACTCTTCCCACATAATTCCAATGATTTTTCCTTTTTACAATAAAAATTACGCATTGTTTTTCAAATTATGTAAATCTTACAAACCTAACCGACGTTAATGACATTAAATATAGTGGTTGGCATATTTAATGTCCACTTGACCTTTAAAGATGCAAGAGAGACGTTATAAGGGCAATTAGATGATTCAACACAAGAAAAAAATATAATTACCTGAATGGTATGAATTGTTTCAATCAAAGTAGTAGTCTAAGAAGCGCATACACGTGACATGACACGAACAAGCCGACACAAACAATTTCAAAAAAATGTTCGACACAATATGTGGGGAACACGTGCAAAATACGTAGTTTTATACATTTATTATATGGCACATATAAGGATAAACAACTATTATAGCATTTGGAGGAAAGTTTGTTTATTTAATTTAAAACAATAACACAAAGATAAAACACCTAGGAATATTTGTTTTCAACGGTGCCAACCAAACCAAAATGACATGATAGTCAGGCATATGGATGAACCAATATACCAGTGAATCAAATGTCGCACAAAGAAAAGCATTCATGATAAAACAAGTAGCCCAAACCCTCCTCTAACCGAATTATAAAGGAATGCCAGGGTGAACAAAAGCTTATATTGCATCAGGGATAGCAACATTGAGATCAATGTCTCGAACAAATTTTGCAGAAGAAGCTAAATGTGAAGCAGATCCCTCAACTGAAAGTTCGTTGACTCTCTTGGCTATTTTAGCCCTAAGTTCTTCCATACATTTCTTGGAATCCAGTACTTGATCCAAGTTGAGCTCATGAATTGGGGCATCCAACCAGTAGGGCCTTTGCCACTTCATCGCACTCTCCTTAAGCTCCTTTCCTCGCCTCTTCTCTGCCCCTAGTTGTCTACACATCTCAGTGTACTCTTGGCTGAGTGCAGGAACAATAGATCCATGAGAATCCTGATCTATAGCAGCGGCCATGGGGCTTTGGTAAAGGGACCTCTGCACTATTGTGTCAACAGAAGGATGGCCAAATGAGTAGGCTTTCCCACTAGGTGAGAAGACAACAATACCAATCTCACAGCCAGTCAAGATACATAGCTCATTTGCCTTCTTGAAAATGCCTAATCGGCGCTTTGAAAAGGCAACTTGGCGAGCAGATTTTGAAGGAATCAACTTCATTTCAATCTTTCTGCGACCTCCGGCCATCTTCCTTGCCATGGAAATTTTTTTTAAGGAGAAACGAGAAGTTGGGTTTCCTTTGAGAGAAATTTAGGAAGGAATTGACCTAATTTATAGGATAAGGGCGACCCACTCTTCCCACATAATTCCAATGATTTTTCCTTTTTACAATAAAAATTACGCATTGTTTTTCAAATTATGCAAATCTTACAAACCTAACTGACATTAATGACATTAAATATAGTGGTTGGCATATTTAATGTCCACTTGACCTTTAAAGATGCAAGAGAGACATTATAAGGGCGATTAGATGATTCAACACCAGAAAAAAATATATATAATTACCTGAATGGTATGAATTGTTTCAATCAAATTAGTAGTCTAAGAAGCGTAGACGGAGACATGTGACGTGACACAAACATGCCAACAAAAGAAAAATTCAAAAAATGTAGGACACAATACGTGGGGAACACATGCAAAATATGTAGTTTTATATATTTATTATATGACAAATATAAGGAGAATATATATAAATTTATAAAGTCTTAATAAGCATAATATATATAAATCGTTTTGTAAAACAGCCTTTAGGTCTTCTTGTTAGTGTTAAAAAATGTGTAAAAAGTGTACTGAAATATGTAAAGAGTGTACAGAAGAATGTAAAAGTAAAAAAGGGGTTCTCTTAACATTGATTAGATGAGCAAATGGTAATAATCAAGAACCTCGGCGCCTATGCTTTTCCTTAAAAAATGTCAAAGTCGAGAATACTTCTTAAAATAGTACCACGTGTCCGACAAGTGTTGGGAAGTGTCTAATGAGTGTCGTATCGTATTGGTGTTTGATGTGGTGTCTCACATGACATGCCACCTTCTTTATAGGATAAAGGCAACCCACCCATTCTTTCCACATAATCGCATAGATTTTCCCTTTTCTCAGTCAAAGTAACACATTATTTTTCAAATTAATAGAAGAGTTGTAATGCATTGTTTTTCAAATTCTAACCATCTTGCAAGCGTAACGTAAATTACAACATTAAATATAGTTTGTTGGCATATTTAATCTCCAACAGACCATTAAATATGTAACAGAGGAGTTGTAAGTCTAGTTCACCTTAATTTATTAGATAAAGGCAACCCATTATTTCTACATAATCCCATTGCTTTTACTTTCCCAGTCAAAGTAACACATTGTAAGTCTAGTTTTACCAAGACTGCCAAAACAATATGAATAGAGCAATCTAAGGAGCACGACCATGGCAGGAACACGATATAAAAATATTTTTTTTATGTAGTTTTATTTGTTATATAGATTAATATTACATCCACAAACAATTAAAATTAACATTAATTTAATATAGATTGACCACTGAACAATCCACTTCATACATTTACTTCGGTTCCAATTGAGAAACTGGATTTCTTTCGAGAAAAATTTAGGGAAGAATCACCCTAATTTGTGGAATATTCTTTCCAAATAATCTCATTGATTTTTCCTTTTCCCAATCGAAGTAAAGCATTGTTTTTCAAATTGTGGCAATCTTACAACCGTAACGTAAATTAGGATATAAATTACAGGTGGTTGGTTAATCACCAATTGACCATTAAATATGTAACAAAGGAGTTGCAAGTCTAGTTTTCCAAATACTGCCAAAACAATATGAAGAGTGCACTATAAGAAGCATTGATACAGATACGGGACATGGTGATTTCAAAAAAATGGAGACAGTTACGATAATAAAAATATTTTTTTGTATATTTTTATTTATTATGCAACTAATATTACATTCACAAATAATCAAATTAAACAATAATTGACAATAATTCAACATAAATTGATCAATGAACAATCCGCTTATACATTTACTTTCGTACTACCAAATGAGAAATTGGATTTAGTTTAAGAGAAATTTAGTGGAGAATCGCCCTAATTTTTAGGACAAAGGTAGCCTGTTCTTTCTGCATAATTTCATTGCTATTTCCTTTTCTCGGTTGAAGTAATGCATTGTTTTTCAAATTGTGACAATCTTATAACTGTAACGTAAATTTATAACATTAAATATAGTTAGTTGCCATATATATTTTTCAACTGACAGTTCTATCAAGATTGCCAAAGCAATATGAAGAGCGCAATCTAAGAAGCAGGGACATGGTAATATCAACAAAATGGGATAGGGACACAGAGAGGGGACGGGGACATGGCAAACATGTGACACGACACATACATGCTGATATGAAAATTTTAAAAATATATGACACGACACGTGGGGATACAAAATACATTGTTTTATATATTTATTATATGGCATGTATAAGGATAAATAATTATTGTATGTCATATATATGAATGTTTAATTCAAATATAATAATTTTTGAAGTCTAAAAAAAGAGAATAGGTATAAATTTACGTTGTTTTTATTTTCTAATTGGATTTCAACTTTCAAGTTATTTTATTCAAATTTGTAATGTTCTTCATATGTGTTTAAGTGATAGACACATATATATTCTCCAAGTGTCTAAAACATGTCAAAGTCTAAATTTTTTTTAAAAAATACTAAGACATGTTTGGACGTGTGTCTAACGGGTGTTAGGAAGTGTCTAACGAGTGCCATGTTGTGTCGTGTCGTGTCAGTATTTGACATGACAAGTAGTTTATAGATTGACCAATGAACAATCATCTTTATACATTTACTTTGGTTGCAATCGCTCAACTAATCTTTAATTTCAAACTACTGCCATGATAGGCTTTACGAACAACATATAATACTCTACGTTTCTAGTATGAGTTAGTAGTGCAATGCAATCAACTGAGTTGTTTAGAACAATTCAACTTGCCTCGTTTATAGGCTCATTCAAGTCCATTCATTTGACAAACCTACTGTGAAGCACAGATACTCTAAAAAAGGTGTCGTACGAGTATTGGATTTGGATATGTATCAGATACGGATATGCATCTGATACGGCGGGATACAAATCGGATACAATAACTAAGTACCTGATGTTTTTTTTAAAATTTCGAACACGGGAGGGATACGCGAAGGATACTTAAGAGAGATGGTAGGATATGTGAAGGATACACGAGGGATAGGCCAAATAAGTTTCCAATTTTTTATTTTTTATATTTTAATACGCCAAATAAGTATATAATTTTTATTATTTTATATTTATATTTTTTTCAATGGTCAATATTCTCCACTCTCGTTTTTTTTTTTTTTCTTTTTTTTTCTTGTCTTTTTCCCTTATCCATTAGGCTACATTATTTAAATTTTTTTCCTCTTTTTGTTTTAATGTAAATATTTTTGTACCAAATTTTTAATTTTAGGAATTTTATTGTTAGTATTTCTTTATTTAATAGGAATCCCTCTCTTTATTTATTAATTTGCTTGGTTTTATTTTCATGCATATTATATAAAAAAAATATTTTTTTTTACGAACGTATCCCTACCGTACCTATATCCAACTTTTTAAGACTTTGGCTCATCGCCGTATCCCATATCCATATTTGTGCTCCCTAGACAAACTAAGTTCAAACTTAGTCTTAAAACTGGTTATAATGATGAGCAGTAGGGGTGAAAGTTTAACCGACACAACCGAACAAACTGACAAAACCGGCCGAAAAAAACAATTCTCGGTCTGTTTAATCCCTTAGAACAGTCGGTGCGGTTTGATTTTTATTAAATTTTTTTGACTCGGTTCGGTTGCGGTTTTCTTATATGAGAGACCGAAACCCACCGAACCGGACCGTTTGTTATTTTACATCCCAACCATCCACACATATCCTAGAAGTAATCTGAGTCGTCCACACATGTAACATATATATCGCCCTCAATCATCACTCACACAGCAGCTAAACCCCTTATTGCTCCTCTCTCTCTCTCTCCAATAGTTTTTTGTAATCACCATCAAAGTCCATAAAGCTTTGGCTCATCGATGTCTTCGATTTACCACTCTCATCCAAATCTAGCATCTAGTAATCCATGTATATGCTGCATGACAGAGATCCTCATCTTCATTACCAGATCTGGAAAGTGAATTGAATATCTTCCATGGGTGGTGATTTCTCTCTACTTCTATTACTCCACATCTTTCCCTAGAGCTTTTATAGTTCTGTTTCAAAATTCTACGATTTTGAGTTCTCATTTTTCTATGCTCCTTCTCTTCTGCCATGGAAAGTGACCTTTTGGGTCTTCAAATATTTTCTTCTCTCTGTTTGGTTTATGAGAAAATCAAGAAAAACAGAGTAAAATAAATATTTATACCATCTCCGAATAAACCGAACTGAAACCGACCGTACCGATATAGAACGGTTTGGGACAGTTGAAAGCTTTACTTGGTCAGTGTCGGTGCACCCATATACAAAACCGAAGGGTTCGGTTCGGCGATAATTTTGCTCAATAACCGACCAAACCGAACCGATTTCACCCCTAATGAGCAAAGATTGAGATGACTAGGATTGGCTCATATGAGCTCAAGAACAATGATGCATAGTATTTGGTATAACAAAGAATAAGGTATATGGTGTTATAGGTTAAACCTTTCTCTTTATAAAGAAACACTTACTTTTCCTTTATTGATTTATCTGTCACAATTTTTTAAATTTCAAACTCCAAGCTAACCATGTCTTGACAGCTGTATATAAAACAGTAGATTTACACTCCCAGTTGATTGATAAGTTGTGTCCAAGCCAAGCTTGAATAGCATGCAAAATTTGTGATTTCTGATAAGCCAAGCTTCAACACAGTCTCATTAAAATCATCTCAGCTCATCCCAAGCATTGTGATTGATGCAACATCTATTGCATGACCACACAAGTAAGCCTAAATCAAAGGCAATGTGTCCCACTATCATTGAGAAGCCATTTTGGTCCAAAAAGTATCCATGGTAGTGTTTCGTAGTTGGGTTATTTAGGTAAATTCGTAATTTTTCTGGACACAGGCTGTAGATGTCGTCCATGGGTTTTCCTATTGGTCAAATTATTAAATGGATCATTAAATAATATTTTTATTATGTCTAGAATAGTCATAGAGGCTAAAAGGGTCAAGGTTTCCTATTTCGAATTGATATCATGGTTGGAGTAGAATTATAAGTCACGGTCAGAGTTGGTCTTGAATATTTGCAGTATCCAAATATTCTTAGTTTCTAAATTGGAGTCCTAATCTTTATAGAAGTAGGAGAGTCTTTTGGCCTATAAATATATTTGCAATCTCATTGATTCAATAGAATTATTTAATGAGAATTTGTGTTGTGGTCGTGTGATGTTTCCTAACTCCTGAGAGGGTTAGTTTTCTCTTCTTCTTCTTATTTTTGCACTATACGATGCTACTAGATTTGAACTTCAGTTTTTCACTCATATAACGTATATTCAAGGTTTTAAATAGAAGTATCAAGAGATGTTGTAATGGTATTGGAAGTATCGAGCAATATGCATCGGGAGTCGGGTGACATGGTCATGAATTTTTTTTTGTTAAATCATTAGCCACAAAAAAAAAAAGGCTTTATAGCAGCCAAACCGGTCATATTAGCTATGAACTGATCATATTGGTCGTGAATCAACACATGAATTGGTTATGAACTGATATGTATCGGGAGTCGTCCAATACACATCTTATTTTCATTCCCACCTGTATACCAGGGGTGTATCAATATCGGAAGAACAAAAACTCGATAAAGATCGGCCAATACGATGTACCAGCAGATATTTAAAACCATTTCTATATTGAAAAGTCCAATCATTCCCTTCTTAAATAAGATCAATCCTAGCAACCCAAAGCAACTTACACACCTAAATTTACTTTTCACATCATTGTTCACAGTCTAAAACAGTGAAAACAACCTTGCTCAATCTTGCCAAGTTTGAACTCCAAAACCCTATTATTTTCTTACATCTTATCAATATTTTACCAACCCTAAAGAAGCCAAAATTTTCTCCTGGATATTCCTTTCTTCTCTTGTCCATCTCTTCATTTTGGTGACTTAAATTGTAGGAAGTACACTTGTCCTACATCGGTGATACTCACAGGCTCAACTACATCCATTTATACCCTTGTCTACGCAGTCAGACGCTGTTACATGGACTTCAAATGCGGGTGTCATTCTAAGTGTTGGGTTCGTCTAGTTCCCATGTCAAGAACACTCCTGGATTTCATATTTATTAAAAACTTTTTTACTTCATAAGGTGTTCACAAGCTAACATAGGGCATGTAATGCATAAAACATGAGGCTTATATTAAATAGTAAACTCAACTACTTAGAAATTCTTATCAGGTGCAGGTTCAACTATATCTCACACGCACTATATCCTATAGCTTTACCCAATTATCAAGTGCCTAACACCAGTACTTCACAAATTTAGAAAAGTTCATGTAACATAGGTCAAACTTTCCAAATGAGAACACATAACATGAGGAGACTCCCTAATAGGAATACACATCTTGGGCTGAGTGCTAGAATAGGAGTGGAAACAATAGCTCAACACAATTACATAACTCTATTAATTACATTGACACGTGTGATGTCATGCAATCATATCTGAGCTCTAAAGAAGATTGCTATCAGATTGAATGATAGTGATGCAGCTGGTTACATTAGAATCTAGCAATGTTGAGACTTGTTTATGGAAAACTAGAAATCAAACTAAGCTAATTTTGCAAAAAACTAATAAATACAATACTTACCATTTCAAATCTGGCATTACGTGCAGAAGCATGCCAAGTGTTGGGATTTGAACTTGGGAAAATCCAATGGGAAGTGGTGTTCATGTCATCAACCTGCATACCATTTTTAACAGAATTAATACAAGAAGTAAAGAAAATAATTACGAAAAGAAATTTATAACTTGAAAGATGAAGTTTATTTCAATTACTAACTATATATATTTTTTATATACAAATTGTATATGTTATCTTAAATCCAAATAAAACTGAGCATAAAAACAGTGGATTTATTTGTAGTTTCCATTTCTTTTTTCTTTTCCAAAGCAAGCCACTAATTTCTAAGAGAGTATTTATTGGTGGGGAAATGTGTCTAACAGAGGCTCCACCTCTACCAGGATTTTACACTGATCTCAAACTAGCCATCCTAACCAATTAATAAAATTGTTATTTGCAATGAATAAAGAAAAGTAGTCACTTCATGCAGACCATTACAAGGCCACATGATGCATTTCATTGGAAAATACATGCCATGGACCAGTAGCAACTTAAGATATATATGAAATAATATCATTTTAAAGCTGAGCGCAACACAGACCAAGCCTGTATAAAGCAGTACAAATGATGTACATAATAGAGATAAGAAACCACAACCGTGTTCTTTTTGCTTTACTTATCAGATTTCTAACATTCTTAAATGTAGCTTTTTCTTGTAATTGTTTATCCCTAGTCTCCAACAAGCTACAAAATGATCAATTTCTGTGGGTTGACATGAATCTTGTCCAGAAGGGCAGCAAAGGCATATATCATGAGTGACAGATCATAGCAACAAAAAGTACACTCGTTCAATTTACTTCAGGATTATATAAAAAGTGACTTAAAAAATGGATATATTACCATCAATCAAGAAAGAATAACACATGATCAAGTGGAAAAGAGCCTCTACATCATAGAAAATGCCAACAAGGTTTCATCTTTGGCCTCATGCTCCAAAGTCTCAAGCAGCTCTGCCCATTCATCAAACAACACTAGGCAAATTCCGTTGAAATTTGTTTCATCGGACTTCAAAAACAATGATGAGCAGGCTATAATATAACTCGACTCTTTCACAAACACTCACAAGTATTTACTAATAAATAATAATACATCTTAACTCCTTCATATTGTGAGAATAATATTAATATAGTATATATTGTGTGAATATTGTTTCCTATTTAAGATTGGTTTAGGTTTATTCTTATTTCCTATTTAGGATTAGGTTTAGAATTACTATATATATCAGATGTACACATTGTATTGAAACACAATTGAATATACAGAAATTCTTCAGAATTCTTACATGTTATCAGAGCTATGTTCGAAACCTTAGCCTCTTATTTCTGGTTCGTCGTTTCCCTCTCTGGTTCACGATCGATCGAAGCTCCTTGCTTCGTGGGTCGTATGGTTCTCTCTCGTGGCTGTCTCTGATCGTGGTTTTTCTGGTTCGCTGAATCGTCCTCTCTGGTTCACGACTCGCGTCACTCTGTGCTCGTTGCATCTGCTAGTTGCCTCGGTGCTTCTTGTTCTCTGCTTATGACTCACGAGTGATTGATCTCTTGTTGGAGTTACGACATCAGTTCTTCGACTTCGTCTTCGTCAGTTGCTGGAATTGCGACATCAGTCGCACCTATCAAAGTCGCGACCTATATTGTGACATCTCTCTCTCTCTCTCTCTCTTATTCTGAGTCTAGTGGACCTGGGTGTCTTTCTTTGGCTGACCACTGTTCTCTTTTATTCTTATTTGGACCAAACAAGTTTCTTGATATTACATTGTTGCCCCATTAGCTTTCAGTTTATTACGGTTCTCTATTGTTGTTTTTTTTTTTTTTTTTTTTTTGGGGGGGGGGGGTTTATTATGGTGATGACAGGTTCAGCTTCTATAAAGCCCAAGAAAGGGCTCCTTGTTTCACATGAACATGCCTTCTGCCATCAGAGGAGCCATTAGAAGTATCACTGTCCCAAGAAGGGATGCCTGTCTGGCTCGTATTCTCAGCAGTCTCGGACCTAGTTTTGCCCTTTTTCTCCGAGTGTTTTTCAAGCTTCCGTTAGTTCTACTGCATCTGCCCCAACTCCTGATCCTGACTTGGCTTCCTTGAGTACTCAGATTAGTCAGCTTCAGCATACACTGTCTACCTTCCAACCATCCTCATCTGCCTCCATTGTTTCCTTTCTTCATTCAGGTTTGCTTAGGTCTTCTTCAAATATCTCTTCATCTGTCTGGCTTTTTAACTCTGGTGCCTCTCATCATATGACTCCTTATCTCTTCTTACATCAGAATCGTACTCCCCTCCCTTTCCTATTACTGTTATTGCTGCTAATGGGTCTGGTATGTCAGTTATATCTATTGGGTCTATCCTACTATCTGCTATATTTGCAGTCTCTATTCCATCTGTCTTATATGTTCCTCAGTTATCTGTCAGTTTATTATCTATTAATCAATTTGATAGCTCTGGTTTTGATGTTATCTTTTCTTCTTCTATTTGTTCTGTGCAGGATCAGATGTCCAAGCAGCAAATTGGGATTGGCCGTAGAGTTGGAGACCTCTATGCGGTAGAGAGCATGCATCCGCCTATGACTACCTCTTTGACTGCCTTTTCTTCTTTTCAGTTAGATTCTCTGTGAAGTCCTTTCTATTTGTGGCATTCCAGATTAGGGCATTTGTCTGCTAACCGCTTACGGTCTTTAGCTTAGTTAAGTATATTGGGTAAAGTTTCTCCTAGCCAACTTACCGAGTGTCAGGGGTGTAAACTTGCCAAAATAACAGCTTTATCTTTTTGTCAAAGTATTTCTATATCTATTACACCGTTTTCTTTAGTTTATACTGATGTCTGGGACTCTTCTATTCTCACCAAAAGGGGGTCTGCATACTATGTGTCATTTGTTGTTGACTGCACCCGTTACACTTGGGTTTATCTTATGACTCATAAGTCTAATTTCTATCAGATATACCGTACCTTTCAGTCTATGATTACTACTCATTTTGGGTCTACAATTAAAGTGTTACAGTCTGACATGGGTGGAGAATATTTTTAAAATGAGTTTTGTGAGTATTTGGCCAATTTGGGTACCATTCACCAAACTTCCTGTACAAATACATCTGCCAAAAATGGTCGAACCAAGCACAAACACCGTCATCTCCTTCAGACAGCTAGGTCTCTTCTTCTCTTTACCTCTGTTCCGGCTCCATTCTAGGAGAAGGTAGTTCTTACGGCTGTTTTTCTTCTTAACCGCATGCCTACTCCCCTTCTTTCTAGTCGATCTCCTTATGAGGCTTTGTTCTCCCAAACCCCTAACTACTCCCTTCTTCATGTGTTTGGGTCTACCTGTTTTGTCCTTCTTCCCCGCAAAGATAGGACCAAACTTAGTGTCCGGTCTGTCCTCTGTATCCTTTTGGGTTATAGTTCTACTCAGAAAGGCTATCGGTGTTACGACCCTGTTTCCCGTCGTCTTTATGTCTCCCGTTATGTTTCTTTTCTCGAACGTCTATCTTACTTTTAGCTTTCTCCTCTCACCGCCTCAATTTTCAAAGAGGGTTTGGTTCATATTGATCCGTTTTCTTCTGAGGTCCCGTCTGATGAGTAATACACCTCCATAGTTCCTCCTGAGCTTGTTTTATCTTCTCCTCCTGCTTCACTTATGGTTACTACTCCTCCTTCGGTTTATTCTCCTTCTCCGTTGTTAGTTTATTCTCGTCGTAAGGCTCCTCCTCCACCGGTTGTCTCTGCCCTTACTGCGGATCCTCTTGCTTCTGATAACTCTGATCCTGCTGCACATCGATACCCTACTCTAACACGTCATCCTCCAAACAAGTTGGGTTAGTCTAATACATGTTTTTCTGCTTCCTATCGTACTTTTTTGTCTACTATTCACTTTTTTTCAGAACCTCAGTCTTACAAGGAGGCTTGTCAGGATCATGATTGGGTTCAAGTTATGGAGGATGAATTGTCTGCTTTATAGAAAACTAGTACGTGGGAGTTAGTTCCTTTTCTTGCTGGTAAGAATCTGGTTGGTTGTAAATGGGTCTACAAAATAAAGACTCATTCTGATTGTTCTCTTGAGTGCTACAAAGCTCGTCTAGTTGCCAAAGATTTCTCACAGGAGTATGGTATTGATTATGAAGAGACCTTTGCTCCTGTTGCCAAGATGACTACTGTCCGTACTTTGATCTCTGTCACTATTGTTCGTTCTTGGCCTCTTTATCAGATGGATGTTAAGAATGTTTTTCTTAATGGTCATCTCACTGAGGAGGTTTACATGCGTCCTCCCCCTGGCCTTCACCATTCCTCTAGACAGATTTGTCACCTTCAGCGTGCTCTGTACGGTCTGAAGCAGTCTCCTCGTTCTTGGAATGATCGCTTTCAGACTGTTGTTACTGAGCTTGGGTTTCATCCTTGTGCCCAAGACTTTGCTTTATTTCTTCTCTACACCTCTGCTGGATTTGTTGCACTATTACTGTATGTGGATAATATAATCATCACTCGTTCTGACTCTTCTGCTATATCTGAGGTCAAACAGCATCTTTTTTGCACCTTTAAAATGAAGGATCTGGGCACATTGCAGTATTTTCTTGGTATTGAGGTAGCTTCTTCTACCAAGGGCTACTTTCTCTCTCAGGTCAAGTATGCCAATGAGGTTATTCATCGTGCTGGTCTTACTGACACTAAGATTTCTGATACCCCTATTGAGCTTAATGTAAAGCTCAACACTGCTGATGGTGTTCTTCTGGATGATCCTACTCTATATCGAGAGCTCGTTGGTTGCTTAGTCTATCTGGTAGTTACTCGTCCTGATCTTCCCTATGTTGTTCAAGTGGTTAGCCAGTTTGTCTCTACTCCTTGCTCTGCACATTGGGTTGCCTTGGTTCGGATTCTTCGCTATCTTCGAGGTACTATATTTCAGGGTTAACTATTGTCCTCTACTTTCTCCCTGAATTTGGTGGCCTATGTTGATTCTGATTGGGCCAGTGATGTTACTGATCGCAAGTCCACGTCTGGTTTCTGTTTGTTTCTTGGCGATTCCTTGATCTCTTAGAAAAGCAAGAAACAAATTGTTGTTGCTCGCTCTACTGCCGAAGCTGAATATCGTGTTATGGCTCATGCTACTGCTGAAGTCGTCCAGCTTCATTGTTTTCTCTCTGACTTGGGCGTCCCTCAGTTTTCTCCGACTTCCCTCTATTGTGACAACCGCAGTGCTATTCAAATTGCACATAACACTGTCTTCCATGAGCAGACCAAGCACATTGAGATTGATGGTCACTTTATTCGTCAGCATCTGCAATCTAATCTATCTCGTTTCTTTTCGTCTCTTCAACTCTGCAGCTTGCTGACTTCTTTACCAAGACTCACACCACTACTCAATTTCAATTTCTTCTTGGCAAACTCTCAGTGTTTTCTGCCCAATCACCTTGAGTTTGAGTGGGGGTGTGAGAATAATATTAGTATAGTATATATTGTGTGAATATTATTTTCTATTTAGGATTGGTATAGGTTTATTCTTGTTTCCTATTTAGGATTAGGTCTAGAATTGCTGTATATATCAGATGTACACATTGTATTGAAACGCAATTGAATATATAGAAATTCTTCAAAAATCTTACACATAAACCCTCACAATTATCTTCTTTCTCATTGATATTTGAAAAGAATGTATTATAAGAACTAATTAGCGCACTTCTATGATGTTAGATCATACTCGACACTATAATCTCATATTTGTTGTCGCCAATTATCCCCAAAGCTTAAGTTGTTAGAAAATGGACTCAACAATGTATACCAAGTTATCCAACACCCTCCCTCACATGCAATCCCATTTAGCACGTGGAAAGACAAACAGAGAATCAAACATAAAGAGAAGCCAAAACCAAACAAAGAAGAAGAACCAAACAGGGACAAAGCACAAAATGCCAATGGAGAGACTAGAACCCAAGACCTTTCTCAACCTAAGCTTTGATACCATGTTAAGTCACCAATTGTTCCAAAAGCGTAAGCAGTTAGGAAATAAACCTAATGATGTATATCAAGCTATCCAACAATATGAATTACAGATTCATGGAACCAGAGCAGGATCTTAAGCTAGTATGGATGGATCCTACATTCCTCCTTTTAAGTGATACTTTCCTAAATAATTAAAAAGTAAAATATTGCAAAAAGAGAGAAAAGTTACCAACACATAAAGAGTGTCATGTTCATCTCTGCTGGGAAACAGAATAACAGGGTCAACTACTAGAAAAATGTGGCTAATTGATTTTAACCTAAGGTTATTGACTTTCTTCTCAAATGATTATTCAGTACAATATATATGTGAATGTTGTTCCTTATAGTACAAGGATATTGGAAGAATTTCAACTAACTGTTTGCATCAGTTCTCCTAATGAATAGTTTCTAAAGAAACAGTCCACAACTTAAAAAACATGATTTACAAATTCTATTGTCATTTTATAACCAAAACACAATCTCTTACAATTCATATGATAGTAGTTGTTTTATTTATATAAGAAAAAATGTGAGTTTCTTTATTGTACTTTTAGAATTCACTATCTTTATAAAAACTGGCAAGAATTTTGCACATTTTGTTACCATCCTCACAAACTATAGTGGCTAGCAATAATTCTTACAATAACCTCTGCAATTTAATGCAAATGATTAATAGACTAAGACAGTAAACAGTGAAGGAAATTGTTATCAATTATATCATGGCCTATAAAGTCATGTCCTATTTATTATTTACAGAGCATTATTTTTATAATTCAATAATATGAATTCTTTTACACATAAATGAAGTGGGCAGAATAGAAATCAACTTTGATGCCACCATTACTTTGTTAGACAACATGCATGCACACTTCTGCAGACATGCAAATCAAATTGAATATTAATTGGCATTAGTGTAAACTTTGCAACATCGATCACAAGACAAATCTGGCACCAGATGTTTCAACAATAATCCAGTGCAGGAAAATGCTTTATGGGGCAACTATGGAATTCCACCTGGACCTTTAGGATTCCCCAATCACGTTTAATTCAGTTTTGTAATTTTAAAGAATAATACTGTTGGACATATGTCTTCGTCTTTTTTAACATCTTGACAAAGTAGTAATTTAGAAATTTTCAAACTTGCAGGATATTTTGGTCACTATTCTGGTCCAAGGGTTGTCAAAGGGTCAAATCATGGTCAGGGTCTAACACATGGTCATTATTAGGTCTAGAGAATTCTAGTTAGTCAAAATTTCTCTGTTTCGTAATTTCTAGTCACAAAGTCCTGTTAAGTTTAATAACCTATAAATGCCTATGCGATGCTTATGTTCAATATGAGTAAGATTTTGGGAATTTGTGGGAAACTTTTAAAACTTTGTTTGATGTGTTATGAAGCTTACCTACAAGGGTGATATCAAAGAAATTCTAGGTGAAATTTCTAGACCCTCCTTTTTTTTCACAGCCGCTATAGCACTTTTAGCCCCAACACCATAATCTTGTGATTCCCAATCAACCCTAACCCTAACCCTTTCCCTTAAGGTTGGGCCTTTGATTAAACACTAATAAATACCATAATAGCTGCTGTCCACAACTTTTAAAAGCAATTGGTATGTACCAATTAACTTAGGAAGCATGTATATGCATATTAATTAAAAGCCAAAAACAACATGCTCTCTATTTAGTTTTCAAGAATTTCACGAGAAATACCCTTCATTGAATTCCTATAAACTAATAATGCTTAACATATGATTTTGGGACATTCCCCCCAGTTTAAATGCTTGCAAAAAAGAAAAAAAAAAAATTGAATATAAAAACACCAAAGATGAAAAGGCTAGTTTGCTTTCGAACAAAATTATCTTGTTGATAGAAAAGAGGAACTAGATTCTAGTAGGAATGCAACCTGAGCGCACCTAACATGAGCAACTCAAGCCTAGCCTGAGTAACTCGAGCCTAGCTTAAATCTTTTAGGTCTAAGGGCAACATATTTATGAATTTGGTGCGGCCTTGGCAGAAATTTAGAAACTCATAATTTTGGGTCGGGCTTGGGAAAAAACCCCAAACAACCAGGGCAACCTCAGTAGCCCGAATTTTATATAAATATATATATAAATTATTAGGCATTCCATAATTCTAAAATGATCTATCATAAACACAAGTAACATAACACAAAACCTACCCTTCACTTTTCTCACTCAAAAATGGCAAAGACCACCATAGCGACATAGCAGTTTTTCAATTCTCATCTCTCTCATCATATAAATTATTTGTTTTGATGTATTATGCTCGAGAAGGGCTTGGGCAAACAAGTTCGGGATGAAGGTTGAGCTTGGACAACTCTTAGCACCACTCAGGTTAGGCCTAGATAACTCCTCAACCCAACCGAACCACCTGAGTTGTACCCCTAAATTCCATTAAGAACAATGTTGAAGACTAATGCACTCTAGAGAAAGATCATATAACCAAAAGACCAAAAAATGAACGAATCCCTTTGCTATCTTTGCAATGGACTCATGTTGACACCCCTGAAGGAATAGGTTACACACACATACACAGAATAAGAAAAAGAAGAATCCAGTGGCCAATGTACCGTTTTGTCCATTGGTACCGTACATACTGTCCCAGTAAGTTTTCGAATACCATTTCGGATTTATAACAACAAATATTATATATTTATAATAAAAATAATTACCTTGCACTAAATAATTTTTTGCATAACATTAATAATGCTAAAACACATATACAGAGTAAGATAGAAATACAGAGCATCACCCATTTTGGGTCAACATAACAAAATACAGAGCATTATATGTACATGTTCAAAAAAATATTCTTTTCCTATTATATTAGGTAACACCTATTGCTATGCTATTTGATAACATAGCTAAAAGCAAGAGCCAAATGAAGGTGAAGCTACTGGCCGAAACACCAATTTGTTTGAGAAGTTAGGCGAAAAATTGCACTGTTTTAAAACCGGTTTGCTTGTGAAATAGTATTCAAAACCTTGTTTCCAACAAAGAACCCATCCTTGATCTAAGCTGAATTTTGCACACCTTAGAGCTATGAAGCACCGACACGTCCCAAGGGCCTCCGTACGAGTGTCAGACACGTGTCGGACATGGACACGTGGTGGACACATGTCCGACACTCTCTCTAATGTGTCTTTTTTTTTTGAATTTTTCCAGTCGGACATGCCATGGACACGCTGTGACACTTTCTGGACACGCATGAGGTGGATCGAAACCCTAACTGTTGGAGAGAAAGAGAGAAAGAGAAAAAGAGATCGAGGGAGGAGAGGAGACAACGAAAGAGAAATAGAGACACAGAAAGAGATCGCGGGAGGAGAGGAGACAGAGAAAGAGATCGAGGGAGGAGAGGAGCCCTAACCTATTCAAATCAATTGAAGAAGCTGAGGTATTCTTCGTATGCTCTCATCTTCTTCTCCTCCTCCTCCTCTTCATCTTTTGTCACCTTCTTCTTCTCCTCCCCTTTCTTCGTCTTCTCCTATTCTCTCTCTCTCTCTCTGATTTCACTTTCCCCTCCCTCTTTTGTTCATCTTTTTTATTTTTCCCCCCTTTTACTGATTCACCCGTCTCTCTCTCTCTCTCTCTCTCTCTCTCTCTCTCTCTCTCTCTCTCTCTCTCTCTCCTCCTTTATTTTCTTCCATCTCTTTTTTTTTCTTTTTTCTTTTTTTTATCCTTATCTTTGTTAAACCTAAAATTCATAAAATAAATTATTTTTATTTATAAAAAAACTCATTTTTTATTAAAAAAAATTTTAAAAATATGTTTATTAATTTTATTATTATTGTAATTGTATAAAAAATAATGATTTTCTTTTTATTTTAGACATATAATAAATAAATAAAATTATATATATTAAACGTGTCCCCAGCATGTCGTGTCCCTCATTTTTAAAAAATTTGCATGTCCCTGTGTCCGTGTCGAGTCCCGTATCCGTATCCGTGCATCATAGCCTTAGAGTAATACAAAGCATTTCTCATGGCCATCTCAAACACAAAGACTAACTACGCATAAGGTAATGCATATGTTAAAAACACAAGTAAAAGATGGCAAAAGAAAGATGTAGCAAGCTCCTCCAGGGCACCAACAAAGCAATAGACCCCCTAGACATTGATCACGTGACATAACTCTTAGTTCCTATGAACAGACGAAAATGGATACGAAGTGGGGTTGAGGGAGCGAGGACACATATAAGATTCTAAGGTAGGGAGTGCCTATGGGACCATGTATATATTTTATATATTAATATATTGTAAATTTTTTTTTCTACTTAGTTGTATTACATATGTTAAAATATGAATTATTAGTGGAAATTACTATCAACTGCAAATTATCTTTACTAAATATAAATAAATATTATATAAATAGAAAGTACTAGAATAAGTTTGAATTGTTTTTCTTTTGTTTATTTGGGGTTTGTATGTTTGAGAGATTCTATCTTAGATGGAAGTGAGTTTTTTTTATAGGTTTCTTACTTGGGAGCATGGAATCACATTTCTAAATAAGAAACATCACTCAAATAGGAGTTTCCTGCTAGTATAGACTAGACATGACCAATAAAGGAAAACCAAATATCCACCATTGCATAATCGTGCAAAGTTATTAGTTGTGTTACATGTATGGACTATTTTGGGGGGAGTACCCATGTCGACATGACACAGGTGCACGTGCAGGTGCAGGTGTGGGTGCGGGATCTAGGTTGGATTCGGCCCTTCTCACTTTGACACAGCTGACTCAAGGAGTAAGAAGATGTGCATACCTTACAGAGAAGTTCAATCTATGAGTTTGTAGCTTAAAAACGAAGTTCAATCAACAAGATCTATGGGACCATGTATATATTTTATATATTAATATATTTTAATATTTTTTTTTGCTTAGTTGTATTATATATGTTAAAATATGAATTATTAGTGGAAATTGATATCAACTACAAATTATCCTTACTAAATATAAATAACTATTATGTAAATAGAAAGTACTAAAATAAGTTTGAGCTGTTTTTCTTTTGTTTGAGATTTGTATGTTTGAGAGATTTTATCTCAGATGAGAGCAAGTTTTTTTATAGGTTTCTTACTTGGGAGCATGGAATCACATCTCTAAATAAGAAACGCCACCCAAATAGGAGTTTCCTACTAGTATAGACAGGACATGACCAATAAAGGAAAACCAAACATCCACCATTGCATAATTGTGCAAAGTTATCAATTGTGTTACATGTACTAACTATTTTGGGGGGAGTACCCATGTCGACATGACACAGGTACAGGTTCAAGTGTGGGTGCGGGATCTAGGTCGGATTCGGCCCTTCTCACTTTGACACAGCTGACTCAAGGAGTAAGAAGATGTGCATACCTTACAGAGAAGTTCGATCTATGAGTTTGTAGCTTAGAAACGAAGTTCGATCAACGAGATCTTAGTCAGCGGCAATGTCAAACTTCGATTAGATCTAAGTTCAATCACAAATTCAACCATTTGAGAAATAGGATTTGAAGAATCAATTAAATTTGACTGTTCTAGTTGGGAGAGAGGGTTGGATTTGAAAGGTAGAGGAGTTAGGATTTCTACGAGACCGTGACAGAAGAGAGGGTAGATGGAGAGACGAAAAGAGCGGGTGTATCCAGTCCCAAGATGTCGCCTTGTGAATATGAGAGAGAAAGTCCAAGCCGTATCATGTGCAGGCAAGTGGAATTGAGTTGGCACACCATTAATTAATATAAATGGCTTAATTGATATATTACCTACAGTCAAATAATTATGCATGGTAATAGTACTGAACAAAAATGCTCTCCCATTATTCTGTCTAAATCTCTCTTTAGTTTGTCACATAAATGTTCACAGACCCAGAAAATGACCTAATATTTGACAGATCAGGTTCACCAAAAACTGATCTAACATGTGATGTCAGTTTGTTTGAGATTTGTTCCTTTTTCTCATAATAAATAATGTTTTCGTGAACAAAATTGAAAGACCTAATTGGATTCAAGTGGACTGGAAAAAGAGAACATTTAACACATTACTACTTAAAAAATAATGGCACATTTCCAAAAGGGTTTGGAATAAATTAATATAGCCCAAATTTAATCAAATTTTGTTCTATGATTTCTAATTTAATTTTTACTTAAATGGTTGAACATATAGGACATTGTTGGACTACCGCAATTTTTTATACCAAAATGTACTGATTTTTTTTTTTTTTTTGATGGTTTAATTCTTTAAGCTTTACCATTAACTTGGATGCTGCTGATATTTACTGTCGAACCTTATAAAGTAGGACTAAAGAACTAGCACAATGATGGCTGTAGCAAGCTTCTGTGATAATTGTTTTGAGATGTAGTTAACATTGACATGAATCAGCGTCAAAGACAGCAAATAGCAAGACATCAAAACATGATATGGAGTACCATGTGGTGTTACTGTTAATTGATAAGCTGAAGAATTAGCTCCCTTGTCTAACGTCAGATAGGCATGACATGGCTTCGTGAAAATGACATGCTACCAGAATTATTCACTCAGCAGTAAGGTTTTGTTCTGATAAAGAACACATAACACTTAACATATCTGATCAAAATTAGGCTTTCTTAGCATTAAAACTACGCAAATTGCAACTATTTCTCTTTTAGGCATAGAGAGAGATCCACAAAATGACTAACAATGATATAATCCCAATCAACAACACTAGACCAACTTTTAATTCACTGCTTCCTTGAAGTAAGTTTTGAATCACCTAATTTGGAAATGAGGCTCATTGCCAGGGGGTCATAAAAATCACAGTATCGGACAAGACAAGAAAGGACTCACATATTATATCCATTTTTCAATTTATCTTACCATTGATCTTAGTGTTATATACTATCTCCTCATACTCTGCTGGAATTTCAAATGATCAGGAAAAAAAAATTGTTTATTTGTTGCACAATGTGAACCATAACTTCAGGCCCATTCTTCCGTAAGTACAACATGGAAAGCTATATCAGGATCACAGATGCCATAAAAATATGTGTACATGTATCCATAATCAAAGGCCGTGTTTGTTTAGTAATTTGGAGAGGGTGTTGGATTAATAATCCATGGATCCCACAAAGGTTTGTTTTGAAAAAATGTCACGGATACATGGGACTATGTGATGGAACTACGACTACCTCTAATGAAGGGAGAAGATAGGATTATAGATGAAAATAATATTTTAATCCCAATCAACTAATATTACTATACATTAGAGTTTGTTTGACATCTCCTATGCCCTTAGGCTATATCACCTCCTTATTCTTCTGCACATTTCTTTACAAATCGTATCATTCCAAACAACCCTACGCAAATAAACACAATTTATCTGAGGTATCTAACTTAATCCTACTACACTATTAATTTTCTCACTCAATCCTACTTATAATCCCAAACAATATGATAAACACACATTGCAAAAGAGTCAACGCAATTGAGTACAAAAAATGAAAAATAAACAAATACCTGAATTCTGATAGGGA
Source organism: Camellia sinensis (assembly GCF_055761805.1). Classification (NCBI taxonomy): domain Eukaryota; kingdom Viridiplantae; phylum Streptophyta; class Magnoliopsida; order Ericales; family Theaceae; genus Camellia; species Camellia sinensis. The sequence continues at coordinate 209,749,756 of NC_138961.1, read as the reverse complement.
ATAGTCTTCGATGAAGAGATCAGAACAAAGCCAGTACTGATGGACCGATTGAGAGTCACCTTGAGATGAAAATAGCTGTTTTGGGGAATGAAATAGGGTTTTTCCCAAAGTAGAAGAAGAAGAAGTGATTCTAGGTTGAAAGACTACACAAAATAAGAAATTTGTTGTGAAACAGATCCCCCAAGGATTTTGGAGAGGGACTTTTGGCGCGCCCAACTGCTGGGAATGAGACAAAAAACAAACTGCTCAACCCGCTGCCAGACCGCGGCGGTCAGCTCCGACCCGTGTGAGATGTCAGATGGGGCAGTACAAATCACCCTGGTTGGCTAGTCAGTTACTGGGATCGCTTAGATATGCTGATAAGAAGGAGAAGCTTGAGTATCTCGATTGGAGCGTGTTTGTTCGTTTCCGTTAGAGGGTGCAGCGGATCTATCGCTCCGCCAAAATCGATTGAATCGATCTGATCCGTCGCATTTTGGACGGATGTGTGATGACAAGCAGACGGTTGCGGATTGATTTTTTTTAATCCGTCAATTTGGCGGACGGATGTCAGATTTGAGATTTTTTGACCGCAACCGAACCGCCAAATCGCGAGCACCCCTAGTAATTTATAAGACTTTGTATTTTCAATTCGTTTAAATATTATGTTTGTGTTTTCAATTAAAAAAGAGTTTAAATATTCTGTTGAAAAAAAAATTTCAACTTGAATATATTTTTTGAATTGAAAAAAATAAACGTATTATTCATCTATATTTTTTAGTTTTTAAATCTAACTCTAAAAATAATAAATAGAAAATATGATATATGCTGGTTGGTTTTTGTTTTCAAAAATATATGTAGATGTAACAATACATAGACATTCAATTTCTATTACTGCTCTGTTCATGGTTTTGGTGGTTTGAATTGTTATTATATTTTAAGAATCACAGATTGTAATACTTTATGGGGATGAATCATGCTGTGATTGTAATATGTGGATGAGGCATGCAATGATCGTGATATTCTAAAATTTTAAACTTTATTTCTTTGGATAAGGCATACAGTGATTGTAATATTTTTTTAAGTCATTGACTGTAATGCTCTTTTTTTTTTTTTTTGAGGAAGTGCACAAGTTGAATTATGTTGAAAATTTATAAAATTTTAAACCTCCAAACCGATTTGCATCCATCCGCCAAACCGCTCAATCCACATCCGCCGGATTGGCGGATGGATGCGGATTGATTTTCTTCAATCCGTCAATCTGGTGAACGGATGGCAGATTGAAGATTCCGTGGCCGCAATCGACCCGCGCCCACCCCTAGTTTCCGTAGACCCATTACGGAGTATATATTGATAATTTGATTTGCTAAAGTTTGTTGAGAATTTTATTTTTGTAAAAAATTACATAATCAAATATCAATAGTTGTTTAATTTGATTTGATCATATTTTTATAATTAATTTATTTAAAAGAAATCATACTTACCGTTGATACAATGTGATAATATAAAATGTCTATCAATATTCGATCAATTTGATTTTTTATACAAATTAAATACTCGATGAATCATATATATTAAACAGTTCGAATTATCGATGTGAGTCCTACGACAAGTCTATTGAAGCCTAACAATACCCTCAAATCTGATTTAGGCTAGAACCCACCTCGCTCTGACCCGGCTTATTGGATAAGAGCGAAAAAATCACCATCTCCATATTTGCACTCCATTTGTTTTAGGAGTGGTTTGGAACATGTATTTTTTTTTTAATAAAAAATAAAATGAAAAAATCTTTGAGATAATTTTTTGATTGAGTGGTGATACATTATTTAATATATCATTATCATTTTGACCTCCAATAAGGTGGAAGAGAAAGAATAGAGAGAGATAGAGAGAGGAGTGTGAATCTCTTTCTACGTGGTTCATTTCATATCATTAAGGGTGAATAGGAGAGAATGGCCCCACTCAATGTGATCGACGTCACATCTTGACCTGTTCGTGTTGCAGACCAAACACTTACTTTCAGGAGAAAGATTTCCTAAAGTGAATTCAAGCCAGTACATCATGAATAAGAAGTGAAGCTTCAGTTTCTTGCTTATCTATAAAATATCATATTGTTACTGACCTTTCAAAAAATAATTTCCCCATCTAGAACTAGTCTTGCTTAGGGGTGCAACTCGGGCGGGCTCAACCCGAGCAACCTGTGCCCAGTCCAAGTTTTTTTAGGGCTTGAACAATAATATCTTGTAATCTGGACGTGCCCGGGCAGATTTTTGATGTCCTAGGCGGAGTCAGTGGCTAACCTGAGCAACCCGAACCCGAATTACATTTAATAAATTATATAATATATGTATAAATTAAATAGCTAGCCCTTAATTTTTTATTTTTTTTTGTTGGTCTTTGGCCATTGGATTAGCATCTTTTATTTGGACCATTAGATTAAAACTAAAAACAAAACCCTACCTTATTTATTCTTTCTTCCCTTTCTCTCAGACTCTCATTTCATTTTTTCATGAGAGTTGAAGAACAGCAGACGACGACGACAACGCTACAAACAACGGCAACACCACGAACACCGCCGCCGCCACCTTTTCGATAAGTTTCGACGCCACACAAAACTGGTAGATCCCTCTCTGTGTTTGTATTTCTGCTTCAATTTGTCTATTTTTGGCCACTCGTCGTTCGATTACCACTCAAAATCAGTGATATTGATTTTAGAGGACTTTGGACTAATTCCATTTGGATCTAGTCGAAAAACATTATGAAAATCAATCTGGGAGTTGCAATAGTAGAGCTTGCACTTGCCAATCTTCTTTACTTATTTGATTGAGAATTACCTGCTGGGATGAAAATTAAAGATATTGATACTAATATCAATCCTGGTCTTACAATACACTAGAGAAATACTCTTTGGCTAACACCTAAGAACTACTCTGTTTGTTGTATGGAATAATGAAGCATTGTTTGTTGCCTTGTGAAATTTACTTTTATATGTAGCAATGTTTGTGGCTGGGATGATGTTTAAGTTTGTTATATGGACTAATGGACTTATGTATATTATAAAGCACTGTTTGTTGTATGGAAAAATTCAGAAGCTGTGTTGTTGCCTTGTGAAATTCAGGCAATTCGGGCTAACTTGAGTTCAAATTATGAAGCTTGGTCTGGGCTTGGGCAGCCATGCTCGGATTGATGGTCGGGCTTGGGCGGACTTGAGCACTGCCAAACACAATTCGGGTTGGGTTTGGGCAAACCTTCAACTCGACTGAACCCGCCCGAGATGCACCCCTAGTCTTGCCTCTCTCAAGGGTAAGCATTCGATCTGGACAATCTTATCTTTCGTCTTTCTTGTGTGCTCAATTATATCTCTTAAATATATATATTTTTTATTTTTACAAAAAAAAACATACAAAAAATAGAGTAAATCAGAATGAACAATTAACTTTTGATATCCGTTGATTTTTTAACTTTTAAACAATTCCTTAATCAGGACATTGAAATTATAAAATTAATGTATTAAAAGTGACAGTGACAAGGGTCAAGTATATGTACTATTGTGGTGGAGATGATAGTGTGTTTACCGTGTTAATATTTGACGTGGGTAAGCCCATAAAGACCATAGCCCACTATGAACAACCCAAGCCCATCACTTGGAGCCCAATACATAACCCAGCTGGTGAAGTCCAGAACAAATGGAATCCAACGTGGCATAAAAAGCCAATGACATTCAGACATACGGCAGGTAAAGGACAAGCCACATCAGCAGACAAAGATCTGCAAAGTTATTGCCACTGCACATCACCATTAATACAGCCCATCACAGCATTTATTACGACAACACCTCTCCGTCGGAACAGCACCCCCTCACCTTGAACAAGGTAAGTTACAGCATAGACTTTCGGCCAAGGTGGCAGATTGGAAAGGACGGCGAAATGATTACCAAAGGATATAAGCAGACGTTGAAGACAAGAAGAAAGTTAAGTTTTCTATCTCCAATTCATATCTCTACATTTCACTTCTCTCTCTCTCTAACTTGCTCGTCGGAGGGTTCGTTGGGGGACTCCTCGTTCCCTATTGAACTCCTGTGCAGGTTCTCTGGTGGGCTTGAACACTCAGTTACCGGTTGAAGAAGCGTGGATTAGTCCGACCCATTCCACATGGGACCCGTTGTGTAGTAACTGTATCATCAGTTGGCGCCTTCTGTGGGAAAGCTTTGCTTCTCGCGCCAGTTGTGTTCACTGTCATCGAAGACCCCGTTCCAATAACCCTTTCTCGCTACCCATCGAAGTGTATGGTTACGACTAGATCCATGGCTTCTCACCAAAATGCTGTCGACCCCCCCAATCAAAACAACCCATCACAGTATTTCATCGAGCTTACCAACAGTATTAACCGCATGGTCGAGAAAAACCAAACCTTGATCAATGCCCTACTCCAAAGAAACCTTCCTATGCCCCCTCTACCACCTCCCGATATTCCCCCCAACTACGAACAAGCCCCGAGCCATACTATTCCCCAGCCTAATCCGCCCAATAGAAAAGGCTTGCAACCCCCTTCTCCAAGTATAAACCTACCACCCCGGGGCCCACATCCGTTGATCCCGTCACCAATCCTTGAAGGAGAGGCTAGCAGCGTCCAGCCCTCGTTGTCCTCCAGAGGTGACCACATCCCTCTCTGGGACGCGGAACTCCGAGCCATGAAGCTCCAACTCCAAGGGGTCATGCAAAACATCCAGCATAAACCCTCTACCACAGCAAACTCACCATTTGTCGCCTCCATCAGCGACAAACCTCTACCCCCCAAGTTTAAGATGCCTACCATCGACTCTTTTGACAGTACGACGGACCCAGTCGACCATCTGGAGACCTACAGAACCCTTATGATCCTCCATGCATTCCCTGACGAGATCATGTGTCGAGCTTTCCCCGTGACACTGAAGGGGTCAACTCGGCTGTGGTTTAGCCAATTACCAGTAGACTCCGTCTCCACTTTCCAGCATCTCAATGACTCCTTCCTCAGCCATTTTATTGGAGCCCAGCGCCAGCGACGCCCCGCAACCCAACTCATCAACATTCGACAGACCGAGGGGGAGTCGCTAAGCAGTTTTGTTACCCGCTTCAACATCGAGGCCCTGCAAGTAGCGAAAAATGATGACAAGGTCATCCTCACTGCTTTCATGGCCGGTCTGCGATCGTCCGACTTCCTGTTCTCCCTCTCTAAAAACCCCCCGACCTCCATGGCAGCACTACTCTCAAAATCCCAAAAATACATGAATGCTGAGGATTCTCTAGCCGCCCGGCAAGATCCCATAACCAAAAACCCGGCCCCCAGAGAAAAGAGAAAAGATTCAAAACCCAGAAACACCCAGTATAATAGCCAAACACCACACTATACCGACCGGCCCCCCCGAGCTGACCGGTCGGCACCAGCCTGACCGCCCGATCGGTTCGAGCTGTACACACCCCTTAACTCCCCCATGGAACAAGTCCTCAATCAGATCCAGCGGGACTACCCCCTTAAATGGCCCCAACCGTCACGAACCCCTTCTAATCAGAAAGACCAGTCCAAATATTGCCGCTTCCACTAAGACCATGGCCATAACACCGATGAGTGCGTTAACCTCAAAGATCAGGTCGAGACCCTCATACGCCAGGGACGTCTTAGCTGGTTCACGGACACCCGCCCTCAGCAGAGGCAAAGAACTGAGCCCCTCAGAAACAACTGCCGGTGCACCCCCCCGGCAGCCAGCCCAACCTAACCAAGGCCATGATCGCCCTCTACAGCAACCTCGGCCGCCAGGTAACCCCCCTCCACCTGTTAGAGAGATCAGAGTCATTTCAGACGGCCTTACTTGCAGAGGACCATCCCGCTTGGCTTAGAGGGCAGAACTCAGGAAGACAAGGCAGGGCTCAGATAAAGCAGTTGCCACAGTCGATCGACCCTCCAAACAGCCCAAGCAGTGGACCGAGCCTATCACCTTCATGGACGCCGACTGTACAGGCATCCGCTACCCTCATAATGACCATCTCGTCATTTCTGCCCTCTTCTCAAACTACAAGGTCAAACGAGTTCTCATTGACAACGGCAGTTTTTCAAACATCATCTTTCTCAACTGCTTTCACCAGCTCAAAATTAGAGAGAAAAGTCGGTCTCTTCTCCAAACTCCTTTGGTCGGTTTCACTGGCGACTGGGTCACCTCCATCGGCTCTATTGATCTTCCCATCACAATCGGCGAGTACCCACGACAGACTACAAAGTTACTCACCTTCTTTGTTGCCGACTGCCCATCCGCCTACAACATCATCCTTGGTCGCACTGCCCTAAATACCTTCCAAGCTATCACATCAACTTATCACCTTGCCGTTAAGTTTTCCACCGATCTGGGGGTCGGGACTGTAAAGGGAGAGCAGACCGTAGCCAGGGAATGCTATGTTGCCTCACTAAAAGAAGTCAAGCTGAAGGAAGCTATGATCATTAAAGGACTTGACGTCCAAGATGAGAACGAGCTGGTCAGATGAGAACCTGTGGAGGAACTCGTGGAGGTTCCCATCGACCCCACCAACCTAACGAAAACTGCCAAAATCAGCAGCCAACTATCCCCCCAAGCAAAGGCCGACCTTACTGCCCTCCTGACCAAGCACAATGATGTCTTTGCTTGGACCCATTCAGACATGTTGGGTATTGACCCCTCCTTCATAACCCATCGCCTCAGCATTGAACCCCATTTCTGACCTTACCACTAGAAGCAGCGTATCTTTCATCCTGAGCGCAATACTCTTATTGCCACAAAGGTTGACAAGCTCCTTGAGGCCCAATTCATCAAGAACGTGGACTACCCTAGATGGTTGTCAAACGTGGTCCTGGTTCGCAAGAACAATGGTAAATGGCGACTTTGTGTCGACTACTCAGACCTCAACCGAACTTGCCCCAAAGACAGTTATCCTCTTCCCCGCGCATAGATCTGCTGGTCAACGTCACGGCCGGTTACCAAATGCTCAGCTTTATGGATGCCTTCTCTAAGTATAACCAAATTCTGATGCATCTATCTGATCGGGAACATACCTCCTTCATTACCGACCGAGGCACCTACCATTACCAAGTGATGCCATTTGGACTGAAAAATACTGGGTCTACTTACCAACGATTAGTCAATGCCGTTTTCCATCATCAGATCGGTCGAAACATGGAAGTATATATCGATGATATGCTAGTCAAGAGCAAACTCTCCGCTGACCATCTGACCGACCTGTGAAAGACCTTCGCCACCCTACGGAAGTACCAAATGAAGCTTAACCCGGAGAAGTGCGCCTTCGGCGTAGAATCTGGGAAGTTCTTGGGTTTCATGGTCAGTCAGCAAGGCATTGAAGCTAACCTTGAAAAGATCAAAGCCTTGATTGAAATGCAGTCACCCAAAACGATTAAGGAAGTTCAAAGACTCACTGGCCGAGTTGCCGCCCTTAACCGCTTCATTTTCCACGCAACAGATAAGTGTCTCCCCTTCTTTAAAGTTCTTCGGCAAACTTTTGAATGGACGACCGAGTCCGAAGAGGCCTTTCAGCAGTTGAAGCAATGCATGGCCAACCCCCCCTCTTATCTCAAGTAATCACTGGCGAACCCCTCTTCCTCTACTTAGCTGTTTCAAGCACCGCAGTCAGAGCAACTCTTATCAGAGAAGACGACTTTGTTCAACGGCCGGTCTACTACATCAGTCGGGCCCTCAGGGACGCCGAGCAGAATTACCCACTGTTAGAAAAATTGTCCTTGGCCCTGGTCATCGCCTCCAGATGACTCCGTCCTTACTTCCAAGCCCATTCCATAGTGGTCCTCACCGACCAACCTTTGAAGAAGGTAATGCAACAACTAGAGCTCTCTGGCAGACTCATGCAATGGTCTGTGGAACTCAACCAGTTTGACATCTCCTACCGACCTCGAACAGCAATTAAAGGGCAGACTATCGCCGATTTCATCCTGGAGTTCACTAATCCTACCCCAACCCCAGCCACTCCGCCCTCACCAACCCCTACCTAGCCAAAGGACCCTCATTCTTGGACTCTCAATGTCGATGGATCATCCCGCAGAGAAGGCAATGGGGCTGGCCTCATTCTCACCGCCCTTGAGGGTGGTTATTTTAAATGTGCTCTCCGTTTCTTGTTCGATGCCAGTAACAATGAGGCCGAATATGAGGCATTGATAGCAAGGCTCCGCCTGGCCAGGGACATTGGTGTCAGCCACATCCAGGTGTTCAGTGACTCCCAGCTCATTGTCAGACAAATTACGGCGGAATTCGATGCAAAGGAGGACACAATGCGGGCTTACAGGGATATTGCCCTTCCCCTTGTTCGCCTCTTCAATACCTTCCACATCCAACACATTCCTCGGGCGAAAAACTCAAAGGCAGACGAGATGGCTCAGTTGGCTTTTGTAGACTAGTCCGACCTCAGCTATGGTGTCCGTCTCGAATACCTAGCCCACCCTACCATTTCTCCGTATCAGCGAGAAGTGCAGTTCTTCCAGAATGAGCCCATCGCTTAGGCGTCGGACATCTTTCTATTTTTGACAACGGGGGAACTTCCAGATGACCAACAGCAAGCCGCCAAAGTTAAGGCCCGGTCGTTCAATTACATCATCGTCAGTGGTGTCTTGTACAAACGTGGTTTTTCACGCCCATATCTGCGATGCCTCAGTCCAGCTCAAGCAACCTATGTGATGCGAGAAATCCATGAGGGTATCTGCGGTACTCATTCAGGCGGCCGGTCCCTAGCCCATAAAATACTTCGCACTAGATATTTTTGGTCTACCCTCAACCAAGATGCGACCGACTTCATGCTCAAATGTGATAAATGTCAACGCTTCGCCAACATCTCCCATGCTCCTCCCACCGAGTTGATCACACTTTGCAGTCCTTATCCGTTCGCCAAATGGGGAATCGATTTAGTTGGTCCACTTCCCACCGGCCGAGGCCAGACCAAGTTCGCGATTGTCGCCATTGATTACTTCACCAAGTGGGTGGAAGCAGAACCCCTTGCCACCATTACTGAACGGAACACAACCAAATTCATCTGGCAGTCGATCGTATGCAAGGTTTGGCATCCCTCAAGCCATCATCTCCGACAACGGCAAACAATTTGACAACGCCAAGTACAGGAAGTTCTGTGCAGACCTCCAGATCCAACCCTATTTCTCCTCCCCAGGTCATCTCCAAGCCAATGGCCAAGTCGAGGTCACCAACCGTTCTCTTCTGAAGATCATCAAAACTAAGCTAGAAGCTGCTAAAGGACTTTGGGCTGAGGAATTACCGAATGTACTCTGGGCTTACCGTACTACCGCTCGGACTCCCACTGGGGAGACCCCCTTTCGCTTAACATACGGCGCTGAGGCAGATATTCCAGTGGAAGTCGGTCTGCCTACCCCAAGGGTATTATATCCAAATCCAGAACTAACTGAAGAACTCCGTCGGGCAGACCTAGACCTAATCGAAGAGCTCAGAGAGACCATCACTGTCAGATTAGCCTCATGCCAACAGAAAATGAGAACACACTACAACCGCAAAGTCCGACCAAGGGAGTTCACTGTAGGGGACCTTGTCTTGAGAGAAGTAACTCTTGCCACCAAAAATCCGACTGAAGGTAAACTGGCAACCAAATGGGAGGGACCTTACATTGTGACAGCCTGACCACGTTCGGGTACTTACCGATTTCAGAACATGGAAGGTCAAGACCTCCCCCACCCATGGAACGCTGAACACTTGAAGCGCTACTTTCAATAAACTCCTACCTTTTTATTGCTCAGCTATTGTATTTTCTTTTTGACGAATTTACACACATGAGCATACTTGTTCTCCCTTGGCATAATGTAAATTTTGATCAACTGGATCGCGCACTTTCCATGACAACAATTTTATATCTCAGCTATCTGTGTGTTGTCTCAATAACATTTTTGTTGCAGCACTTATTAAAAAGCCTCAGCCAAACTGAGCACCACCAGCCTCAGCCCGACTGAGCACTAAAAGCCTCAACCAGACTGAGCACCAGAAGCCTCAGCCAGACCGACCTCCAAAACGCCTCAAACAGACTGAGCACCAAAAGCCTCGGCCAGGCCGAGCGCCAACAGCCTCAGCTAGACTGAGCACCAAAAGCCTCGGCCAGACTGAGGGCCAACAGCCTCAGCCAGACTGAGCACCAAAAGCCTCGGCCAGACCGAGCGCCAACAGCCTCAGCCAGACTGAGCACCAGAAGCCTTAGCCAGGCTGAGCACCAAGAGCCTCGACCAGACCGACCGCCAAAAAGCCTCAGACAGACTGAGCACCAAAAGCCTTGGCTAGACCGAGCGCCAACAGCCTCAGTCAGACTGAGCACCAAAAGCTTCGGCCAGACCGAGCGCCAATAGCCTCAGCCAGACTGAGCACCAAAAGCCTCAGCCAGACTGAGCACCACAAGCCTCAGTCAGACTGAGCATGAAACACTCGGCCAGACCAAGCATAACAAGTCTCAGCCAAACTGAGCGCCACAATTCCAGGTCCAAAATGAGCTACTTGCAACGTCAGTAAATCACAGCTTAGCCCCAACTGAGCACGCATACTTGTGGCATTAGTAGACACACTTAGTCACAATTCCAGGCCCAAGTTTTTACTCCACTTTTCTCTTAGTCAAATTCCAACGACGTTCTTGCATGTTTCCTTTACTAGTCAGATCATTTTCTTCTCCATCAACTTTTACAAGTCAACCTCTTTCCTTACTAGTCAAGCCTAACTCCAATAAACCATTCTCATCTACTTTAGCAGTGTGGCAAACACAAACTCATAATTTTATCACATTTTAAATTCCACTCTGCATTGAGGAGTTCTTAACTTTACTCTGCACTGAGTTTTTATTACAAGTTCAATTTCACTCTGCATTGAGGAGCCTTTAACTTTACTCTATACTGAGTTTTTATTACAAGTTCAATTTCACTCTGCATTGAGGAGCCTTTAACTTTACTCTACACTGAGTTTTTATTACAAGTTCAATTTCACTCTGCATTGAGGAGCCTTTAACTTTACTCTGCATTGATTTTTTATTACATATCACTTCCACTCTACATTGAGGAGTTCTTAAATTTAGTTTTTATTACAACTTTACCTCCACTTTGCAGATGCACACAAGCCACCATTTTCATTCATTTCAGATGCACAAGCACAGACAATCGAATGAAAGCACAACTAAAATTTTATTTATTCACAAATTTGTACATAAGTTCATTACAGTAATTCAAAAACAAAAACAAATACACAAAAATAACTCTAAGTACAAGGTCTTCTTCTTCTTCAATTACTCCTCCTCACTAGACACGAGGTCTTCTTCTTCAATACCCTCAACCAGGAGGGTCTGGGCCACATTATCGTCGTCAATTTTTACACTACTCAGGTATAAGTCTAGGAACAGCTCCTCAGCTTTACACTTGAACATCTTCCAACCACTGTCCCAGAACTCAGCCATTTTGTGTTTATAGAAGTCGGACTGCTGGAAGCTCTCAATAACTTCTGCCTCAATCCTGCCCTCAATGGTTGTCCTCGACGGGCCCGCCCCCCCAGACTCCTCCCTTGCCAAGCTGCTGGCGACCACGGCATCAACTGCCATCTGAAATTCAGCAGACCCCTTGAACTGATCCATGCTGCAACACACAGATCGGGGTATGCCGCCCTTTCAGAGGCTGCCTTGGCCCTCTCCTCCTCTAACTCCTTCTATAGGGTCGCCCTTTCAGAGGCTGTCTTAGCCCTCTCATCCTCCAACTCCTTCTGCAGGGTCGCCCTTTCAGCAGCCGCCTTGGCCCTCTCTTCCTACAATTCCCTCTACAGGTCCTCCCTCCCCTCCATTGCCTTAACACGTTCATCTTCCAGCTTCTTCTACAGCCTAGCAATCTCTAGGTCTGCGTCTTCTTTTTCCTTGATCTTTTAGGCATGCAGATTTTCATTGCTGGTCATAGCCTCTTCAAATCGTTCGATGGTAACCGCGCAGTCCTTTTGAGCATCCCCCAGCTTCTTCTGCTCGCCTACTAGTTGGAACTCGAGCGACACAACCTGGCGGCGTTCATTCTCCAGCTCTAACTTGACCGCTTGCAGCTCAGCATGGGCACTCTCCCAGCCTGCACGCTCCTCCTTCAAACTTGCAAGTTGAGCCTTGGCCTCGTTTGCCTTCATCTTTGCAGTCGCCGCCTTTCTCAGCAGAGCTCCTGCTAAGGTGGTTACCTCCATTTGAGCAGAGCATAACCCCCTCAACAACTCAGCCTCATTGAATCTGGCTACTGAGCACACAGCTGCCTCATCCACTATTCCCACAAGGCGATCTGCACTTGCCCTAGCTGGGCCTTCTTATCCCTCCAGCCGTCCGGCCACTGCGCGAGCATGGTAGATCCCGGTCGTCAGCCTGACACCCCTTCCTTGGGGCTGAGGACCCCCCTGGGGCTGTTCTCCTCCCCTTGGCTCAGGGCCAATTGCCCCACCTTCTACTTGCACTTCGGGGGCGACCCTCGCCACCTCTGAGGCGATCTCTACCATTATTGGGACGACCTCCACTCTCTCCGAGGCGATCTCCACCACTTCTGGGACGACCACCCCTCCTAGGGTCTCCTCCATTCCCCCATTCTCTGCCTCTTTGGCCATTCTGGTCTCTTCTGCCATCACTTCCCTCCTCCTCTTCATGGCAGGCTCTTCTTCACTCCTCCTCACTCTCCTCTTCTTCTTTACCACACCCTCCACATCCATCTCCTTCAAAGCCCTCTCATTCAAAGGATCTACAGGGGGCGGTCGGGGCACAAATCCACCTAAGTCTTTCTTCCCCAAGGGTTTGGGGCGAGGTTGGATCCTCTCCCTCGCAATCGGCTTTGACAGTCGGTCTTCCCGGGACTCTTTGAACTTACTGGTTTTGGCGAGGATGGCCATATCCTCAGCCTCTTGCACTTTCCTCCTTGCCTTCAATTCAGCTCGCCCTAGATCTCCACCGCTCGGCTGAGGACCCAACCCCTCTCCAAACAAGGCTGAGGGTTGAACGAGTTCGTCCCACCTGACCCCCTCCTTCTCCCGCCATGCCTTCACCTTCTTTATTCTCTCCTCTGCTGCTGCTCCCAGTTTTGGCTCTACAGATTTGGTGGGCACTCTCCACACCGTGCGCACCCCAGCCCCTCCATTCGCAGACACATAGAACCACCGCGGCCTCCAACCTTTAATTGATGACGGCAGCCCCGCCACCAGACCTCTCCCTGCCGTCGCCTGCAACGTCACCCAAGTCTCTTGTTGTCCTGAGGCCTTATAACATGCGAAGAATTCGTCTACTGTCATGGCCGCCCCTTTGTTCACCTTCGGCCACGCGCTTGCACAGGCCAGTACAATCTTCCACACGTTGGGCATTAGTTGGCCCGGTGCCACCTCCAAACGGTTCAGAACATCTACCACCATTTACGGCAGTGGCAACCTCAGTCCTCTCTTCAATGTTTCCTCGTAAAGGGCAAACTCCCTCGGCCTTGCGTCGGACGGCCTTTCCGTTGACGTCGACAACAGTAATTCTATTTCAGCAGGCACCTGGTATTTTTCGCGAATAGCCTCCAACTCCGCCGCGGTAACTGTTGATTTGTCAGCCTTCGTGTGCCAGTGATTTGGTTCTGCCTGGCTGATTAGCTTCAGAGCTGCTATCATGGTAGAAGCATGAGATCGTACCACCGGTTCCCCCACCCTCTCCATTTGCCTCTCCGTTCTATACTGCTCTGCTAACTCCACTGCGTCGTCATCACCAAACGGATCCACCCTGACATTCATAGCTTCTTCTTGGGCCATTTCTATGGTATGTCTGCGGATCGCTTCGGATGCAGGTGCAAGAAAATTAAAAAAATTTTGCAGCGGTGTATCGTCAGCAACAAAAGAGTTAACACTTGGGATGTTTTGATTTTTCGCAAAAAAGTAGGTAAATCGAATAATGCCAAAAGCCCAAGGCTTGCCCGTATTCCAAGGGTCGCAATTAATTTGCGCCAGTTTGAAAACTTTTCCAAACATCTGCCAAAACTGTCTTTTCAACACCCATAATGACCTATCGTTTCATTTCTGATCCAACGTCTAATCTCCCCCCCACGAGATGTTGTCACGTGTACGACCACGATCCACTGTCTCCTCCCCTTTCCCTGTCTTTTCCACTTCAAATCACCACGTGACACGCCGCCTCTTGAGCCCCGCGCCGCTCCACCTTATCCTTCGCGGTCGGTCCTCCTCATGGTTAGCCCTTCCACTCGGCCAACCTTCGCGGTCAGCCCATCTCGTGGTCGGCCCTCCCACTCGGCCAACCTTTGCGATCGGCCTTCTCGTGGTCGGCCCTTCCACTCGGCCACGATTCGCGGTCGGTCCACCTCGCGGTCGGTCCACCCACTCGGTCACCCCTGTCAGTTGACCTCCATCCTGCCAATCTCTAACACCCTCATTCTCTTCATTAGTATTCCCTTCGTTGGACTAAAGCTGCACTCGGGAATGGGGGACTACTGACGTGGGTAAGCCCACAAAGGCCATAGCCCACTATGAACAACCCAAGCCCATCACTTAGAGCCCAATACATAACCCAGTTGGTGAAGTCTAGAACAACTGGAATCCAATGTGGCATAAAGAGTCAATAACATTCAGACATACGGCAGGTAAAGGACAAGCCACATCAACAGACAAAGATCTGCAAAGTTATTGCCACTGCACATCACCATTAATGCAGCCCATCACAGCATTTATTATGACAACACCTCTCCGTCGGAACAACACCCTCTCACCCTGAACAAGGTAAGCTACAGCATAGACTTTCGGCCAAGGTAGCAGGTCGGAAGGGACAGCGAAATGATTACCAAAGGATATAAGCAGACGTTGAAGACAAGAAGAAGGTTAAGTTTTCTATCTCCAATTCATATCTCTACATTTCACTTCTCTCTCTCTCTAACTTGCTCGTCGGAGGGTTCGCTGGGGGACTCCCCGTTCCCCATTGAACTCCTGTGCAGGTTCTCTAGTGGGCTTGAACACTCAGTTATCGGTTGAAGAAGCGTGGATTAGTCCGACCCATTCCACCTGAGACCCGTTGTGTAGTAACTGTATCATCAATATTAGTTATACTTTATTCTAGACACAAAAAAAAAAAAAAAAAAAAAAAATTAAAAGAAAAATCTAATATCTTAGTAAGTTTGTTTTGAAGAACAAACATTTTTGTTGGTGGTGACAATAGTGTAGTGGTGGAAGTGTGGCAAGGGTGGTAGTATGATGGAGAAATTATTTTTTCTTCCTTGGATAATATCAGACGATATTTTAACTTGATATTCATTTTTTTAAACTGTAAAACTTAGTGTTTTTTATTAAATTTTTGGGGAACAATTTAACAAGTGTTGAGTGATAAATAGTATGGACTAATATTCTAATACAACCAAATAATCACTTTAGTCTGATGGCATTAATATGACTTTATTTTAGAAAATGTTTTTGCTTTTTAAAATTGTAAAATATTTTTATGTTTAAATAGGCTTGTTTTCACTTTCATATTTTCTTGTTGTGTTGAACATGAAAAAAATTAAAATTATTTTTTAAAAAATATTTTTTTGTCTAAACACATCAAGTATTAGATAAAATTGGTTTGCAATAATAATGGATTGATTATATGTTTTTGACATTTTAATAGAATTGTCATCCACATTCTTTCGATCACAACGTAAAATTATATTTTCTCTTTACCGAATCAAACCAAGGAATGAGAATTACAGTGAAATGCTTCCAAATTTCAGTAATTTATTATGACTTTATTAAATCACTAATTATTTTAAATCTTAAAAATTAAATTTAATAATTTATTTTAAACGATGAAGTCAACAGAACAAGTTGCAATTTCTTTGGTCGGTTTTGTGATTATAGTGTTGATATGACTTTCAGTGGTCCTGAGTTGATGCGGACCCAACGCAAAGTCATTTTGAAAGACCAGATGGGTCACCAAACTTTCACCCCAAGAGTCCCAAACATATGTCTTTTGATAACATTTACATTTTCGGTTTATATTTATAAAAATTTTAAATTAATTTTTGTTTATTTTTTGTTTAGTTTTAGAAATGGGCAAATTACGAACATTCCCTTTGAGGTTTAGTAAAAATACATTTTCCTCCCTGAGGTTTGAGAATTTACAAATTACTTCTTGATGGTCAAATTTTCATAACAAATTAGGAAAAATTATGGGAGGATCTGTATGGAAATAAAAACCTCAGGGGGCAATTTGTTATGAAAATATAAACCTCAGGGGGCGGGATGTAATTTTTCAAACCTCAGGGGGAATCTGTATTTTCACCAAACCTCGTGGGGGGTATTTGTAATTTGCCCTTTAGAAAAACATAAACTACAAACGTGTTTGGTAATTGACAAAATGTTCAAAAAAATTTAAAAATATAAAAAAGAGTAAGAAATGGCAAGTGGTGGCAAGTGGCGGCAGAAGACGGTGGTGGAAAGTGGTGACGGTAGATGATGGGTGGGTGGGTGGTGGTGGTGGGTGAGTGGGTGACGGTAGCGAGTGGTGGGCAGTAGCGAGTGAGGTGGTGGTGGTAGCGGGTGGTGGGTGGTGGTAGCAGGTGGGTGGCGGGTGGTGGTAGCAGGTGGGTGGCGGATGGCGGGTGGTGGTGGCGGGTAGTGGTGGTGGTAGGTAGGTGGGTGGGTGACGGTGGCGGGTGGTGGTGGCAGGTGTGTGGTGGTGGCGATGGGTAGGTAACGGGTGGTGATGGTAGGTGGGTGGGTGACGATGTCGGGTGGTGGTAGCAGGTGGGTAGTGGATGGCGGGGGTTGGCGGGTGGGTGGTGGTGGCGGGTGGTGATGGTGGGTGGGTGGGTGGGTGACGGTGGCGGGTGGTAGCGAGTGGGTGGTGGTGGTGGCAAGTGGGTAGCGGATGACTAGTGGTGGTGGTGGCGAGTGGGTGGTGGGTGGTGGGTGGTGGTGGGTGGTGAGTGGCAAGTGGGTGGTAGTGGCGGGTGGCCGGTGGTGGTGGTGGTGGCAGGTGGATGGTGGGTGGTGAGTGGTGGTGGCAGGTGGTGGTGGGGGGTGGGTGATAGGTGGCGGAAGACGGTGGTGGAGAATGGTGGCGGGTGGTGGCTAGTGTTGGGTGGTGAGTGACAGGTGGGTGGTGGTGGTGGCATGTGGGTGGTGGTGGCAGGTGGTGGTGGGGGGTGGGTGGTGGCGGAAGACGGTGGTGGAAAATGGTGGCGGGTGGTGCTAGTTTTTGGTGGTAAAAAAAAAAAAAAAAATTCAAAACTCAAAACGGAAACACATTTTTTGAGTTTATATTTTTTGGCCAAATTTATAAACTGAGACCATTGATTTATAAATTAAAAATTTACCAAATAAGTTTTTGTTTGAGTTTTTAAAATTTTTATAAATATAAACAGAAAATTGAAAATATAAGTGTTACCTATTGGAAGGGCTTAGAGTTGGTTTGCGAATTAGTTACACTAGTTGATTTTTTTTTTAATTTTTTATTAAAGAATTTGTAAAAATAAAAATAAAAAGAATGTTGTGATAATTTAATTTTTTTTAAATTTTTTATATGTGCTTATTTTAATAAAAAAAATCATTTTCCAATGGATTTTGTGTTCAATGTTTGATTGTTTGGGTCTCATGGTCTAATACTTTTTTTTTTCTTCCTATTTTTGGGTTTGTCTTTTAATAAAAAATCATAAAGTAAAAAATAAAAAAGTCAATTCCTTAACACACCCTTAATTAACATGGAAACAACGGAGAAAGATATTCACACTTTTTTATTTTGAGTTTCAAAAATAATTTTTTTAATTTTTAATATTGGTATCTTTTGTCATAAGTGAATTTTTAAAAACTATATTTTAGTATTTTTTAAATACACCTAATCTAAATGTAATTAAAAAATAAATTATTTATAAAGGAATTTAAAAATAATTTAATGAATACAAAAAAAAATTGCTGTATTTTTTGTATTTAGTAAATTTAAAAATAAATCTCAAATTTTATAATTTTTAAGTATATTTAGATTAAATAAATATAAAAATAAAAAAATAATATAATATATTAAAAAAATCACTAAAAAAAATTACAATTTGAAAACTAAAAAAATATTTTTAACAATTGCAAAACTAAATAGATTTCCTTGTTTCAATTTGTTGCTTTTGCAGAGACAATTATTGAGTTACCTAAATTAATCATGAAGTCAGCACAAAGTAGTGAGACAATTATAAACATAGAATCAACCTTGCTTCATACACCCAGTGGGCGTCGCGCCCCAGTGACGTGGCGCGCCCCCACTGGTCGGAAATCAAAAGAAAAAAAAAAAAAATTATTTTTTTCAGACCAACTCCCAACTGACACCTCATTGGGTGTCACTCCCAGCTGGGGGTAGGAAGCATTTTTCAACATAGAATATATCAAGTTTAATATTCTTGTTAAATCTATCATGTTCACGATTTCCTCGTTATCTCACACGTGGAATAGTGAATTGAGAAAAGTAGTTAAACAAATAACTAGACCGTCCAAAGATTTGAGACTCAAACATTAGTACAGAGACTAGTCTAACGTTAAGTAAACATATGGAATAAGGTGAATTTATTTACTGCCGACTTTACACGAAAAAAGACAAGTGAAAAATGTTATATATTATGCTACTTGATTTGAACTTACCTTTTAAAAATAAAAGTGTTACTCGTTAATATCTTTGTTTTTGACTTGTCTTAGCTTTTTTTTCTTAAGGGTGGATTGTTTAAATAATTTTAACAACTTTTATACATTTTCTTGTTATAATAAGTTTCGACAACGCAGACATTACATAACTTTTAAAAATTTAAGTTACCAAGTTATGTTCTAAATTTAATTTCAAAATTTTTTGTGACAAATTATTTAGATCTAATTTCAAAAAAAAATTACTGACAGATTATTTCAATTTTAATAAAATTTCAGTCACAAATTACGTGGATACATGGTGTAATGTAGTATATGGCAGGTCTACTTGATTCAAATTGAAATAGAATGACCTAACTTAAATTGGACAAAAAAACACCTCGCTTGTTTCTACTTTTAAAAAAACACTTTTCAGAAAATTCTATTTTCTTATTTTTCGTATTTTTTTGTTTTTACTGAATTTTTTTAATATTTTAAGTATTTTTTTACTTTTTAGACACACCTAACATAAATACACCTAAAAAGTAAAAAAATTGTAAATTTTTTTTTTAAAAATTCACTAAATACTAAAAATACAAAAAAAATACAAGAATTCAATACATTTTTTATATTTTTATGTATTTATTAATTTTTTAAAATATTTTTTCATAAATTTTTTACTTTTTAGATATATGCAAGTAAGGTGCACCTAAAAAAGTAAAAAAAATGTTTAAAATTTAAAAAATATTCACTAAAAACAAAAAAACACGAAAACTAAAAAAATCAATTTTCAAAAAACTTAATTTAAAAAATTCAAACCAATTTGGACTGACAAATACTTTCGTACCTAAAATATGAGCAGTATATATCCGTGATCATAGCCATTTCAGTTTTGGAGAGACTAGGCACAGCACAGGCAATAGTATAGATGACCATATTGGGTCAAAGTTCATTTGCTCCGTTCATGCCCATCAAAGATTCAATTGCCATCTCAATTTTACTGTAACGAGTCCCATTATGTATGCATATCTTTGTTTTAAATTAAATTGGTTAAAATTATGAATATAGAGATAAATTGTGTTTGTTATGTACTAGTATGGTGATATTTGTTGGGTAGAATTAAATTTATGAAATTATATAAAAAAAATCTTTTTATATAAAAAGTGGTGATTGTTTTTGGTAAAACATGTATAATTATAATTTATTTTTACTTTCAATCTTATGAATTGAATTGTGATTCTATGATATATCTCACATATGCTCCAAGGATCTGGCGGTTTCTTCAAGTTTGAAGTTGAGTTTTTCAGTTTTTTTTTTTTTTGATTTTTTGGTTTGAGAGATTTTATGGAGTCCATTGGTGCTTTGTTGTGACTTACCCATTCAGACATGATTTATGACTAATTGTTTTGCTTTTGCTTTGTAGTACGAGCACAATCTATCTCAGACATGATCTATAGCCAATTGTTTGGCTTCTACCTTGCAGTATGAGCACAAGTATGAGATGTGCATCTATATTTTTCATAGTTTTACTCCTATGTGTTATCTGATTTGATTTTTTTTTTGTTTGGTGTAAATTTTCTATTAGATAGACTTCTTTCTGTAGGTGCCATCTGGCTTCTTTAATGGAAATTTCTTTTTGATAAAATAAAAAATAAAAAAATTGTAAATCTCACTTCACTCATTTGGGAGATTATTGATCCTATGTCTTTTGTTTTAATCAAATAAATTTTGAGTAAGACTTGTATTATTGTTAATGTAATCTCATAATAGGGATAACAAACATTACTTGATAATGTATAATGATAATCACAATCATATCTGTTAAGGATCAATTGACACATCAAGTGGAGTAAAGATCCTCCAAAATTTTTTTTTTTTTAAGTTTTCTAGAGTGGTGCATTGTGTGGTTGAGATTTAATAATAAGTCACATTAATTTTTTAATATTAAATCTCAACCACACAATATATCACTTTAAAAAAATTTTTTAAAAAAAGGCTCTAAAAAATGCTTGGTGCATCAAATGATAAGACAGGAATATGAAATTGGATCATCTTGACATGTGCCAACTACAGCTAGCATCAGTTAACATGTGGCTGTGCCAAAAAGAAAAGGGATAATTAGTCTAAGGTCCCTCTCCCACTTTTCATAATGGAAGAGATCCACAAAATTATTTTTTAATGTCTAAGGTCCCTAAACATATACCAGAGAAATTTGACTTTTTGTCTCTCCTCTCCTCTCTCTCTCTCTCTCTTCTCTGCTCCTCCACCCTCCTCTCCACCCTCCTCTACGACCTCTTCCTCAACACCTTCTCTTCCGACTCCTCCCTTCGTTCCGCCACCGTCGCAGACCTCCGCGCTGCCCAGATCCGCGACCCGGCCTGCCTCTCTGTAAATTTCTGATTAACAGCTGAACGCAGAGTTTACCCACGACACCTTCGAAGTCCATCATCGATGGATATGGAAAGAATGGAAATCCAGAGGAAGCAGTTGAGCTCTTTTTCAGAATGCAAAGAGATCGATGCACAAAGATGGAACATTATGCTTGCATGGTTGACCTCTTGGGGCGCGCTGGAAGTTTAAATCAGGCATGGGAGTTTGTAATGGCAATGCCTGAGAAGCCTAATTCTGATGTTTGGGCAGCTTTGCTTAGCGCTTGTAGACAACACGATGATGTAGAAATTGCGAGTATAGTATCCAATGAAATTTTCAAGTTTAGTCATGATGACCGTCCAGGGGCGTACATTGCGCTATCCAATACTTTGGCAGCTGCTGGGAAATGGGATAGTGTAAGTGAACTCAGGGAATTAATGAAGGTCAGGGGGTATCCAAAGATACTGGTTTCAGTTGGGTTGGGACTGATGGTGGTTTAGAAGGCTTCCATGTTGGACAAAAGATGTGAGTAAACATGTTAGCAACCGGGAGGTAAAGCCTCCCAATCACAGAAATTGGAATTTCTCTGGATTGGGGAGGAAGAATTTCTCTGGTTTGGGTTGGAGAGGGAGAATATCTCTGGGTTAAGTGAATTTCTCTGGATTGGAGATGAGAATTTCTCTGGTTTTCAGTGAATTTCTCTGAGTTAGAGACGAAAATTTCTCTGGGATGAAATGAATTTCTCTGGAAAGTTCAGAGAAATGTGAGATTTTCTCTGTGGAGTCCAGAATTTCTCTGGAAAAAATTTCTCTGGGTTGGAATTTCTCTGGACTGGAATTTCTCTGGGTTGAAATTTCTCTGGACTGAAATTTCTCTGGATCAATGTTGAGGGACCTTAGACATTATGAAAATATTAGATGTCCTTCATATTATAAAGTCTTAATACCAGGGACCCTAAAAAAAAAACCCCAAAAGAAAAACCATGCCTATTTCTTTTTATTAATTATTTACAGTGAGTAAAATGGCTACATATAATCAAATGAATATTCAACCCCAGAAAAACAAAAAAAAAATCTCATAATCGGACGGTATCGCTGACTATCTGTTTTGAATTTTGATCATCATCTTATCATTATCTTGTCTCATATAGCTTCTAGTAGGCAGCTCTTTGTGTGTTGAAAGTCCAACCAAGACTCCACATCATACTCAACGCGATAACCAAGCGAGTCCACCACATCTTCCGTGCTCCAACCCGCACGCAACAACCTCAGCGACAAAACCCGCACGTGGCACACCACACCCTCCAGGTCTCTCGACACCATCCGATCACGCTCATCTCCACCGTCCATCATCATCATCTCCCTTACCTCGTCTTCTTTCCACCCTCCATTCCTCAGCCTCCAACACACATCCTCCATACACCCAACCAAATCCCCAGTCCACCACAACGGCGGCGGCGCCCTCTCCATCATCTCCGTCCAAAACTCGATCCTCCGGGGCTCCGTCGCGGCCCAGACCGGGAAATCGACTCGGTGGAAGAATCCGGCGACGTCGAAGCTGGCCAGGCGAACATCGGCGCCGTGAACGTAGAAGACGGGGTTTCCCGCCAAATTGGGAGAGGAGGGAATGTAACAGTGGCGATAAATAGGGACGAGAATGGGGGATTTGTTCTTCAAGAAACGTTTGGCCAATTGAACGGCCTCGTTGGTGTCATTGGGCTGGTCGCCCCAAGAGTGGGCCCAGAAATTGTGAATGGAGACTTGTTTGCAAAGGGACAAGATAGGGAGGTTGGTGAGGATTTCGAGCTGTTGGGAGGAGGAGGATCGCCAGTTGGGGAAGCCAGGGCCGACGGGGAGGCCTTCTTGGAGGATGGAGCGGAGGTCAGGAGGGAATGTGAAATTGAATTGGGACTCCACGGCACTGAATTCATCATCGGTGAGGCCTTCGGCGATGGGGACGTTGCAGGATTCGAGGTGCTGGATGACTTTCTTGGCATATGCTGCGAATGAGAAGCAGACTCTTCTTGCTTTTGGGTGGCGCTGCTGCTGGTTCTTGACGGCGGTGCTGATGGATGCTTCTGTTACTGTTGTTGTTGTTGGTGCCATTAGATTGGATTGGATTTAATTAAGAGTACCACCATATACGTTTGGGTATGGCGGTCATATATATATATAGAGAGAGAGAGAGATACGCGGTTCAATGTGCGTGTGAAACAGCCTTCCGTGCTATTCCTTCCCCATCCCCCGGGAAATTTTTTTACCAAAATAATTATGAAAGATTTGCAATTCTTAAATTACATTTAAAATAAAGTATTATACATTAATTAAGTTAATTTAAGGATCATAAATTTTTCATGATACTTAACTTTTCCTAAAAGAGAAAAGAGTCTTCTATGTCATTCCAAACTACTTAGACCTAGGGCTGCAATTCGGTGGGTTCGGTCGAGTTGTGAAGTTGTTCAAGCGTAACTCAAGTTGTACTAAGGTCTATTTAGGTCCGTTCAAGTCTGAATTGTAACCCAAAATTACCTGCTCAAGTCTTATCCGAGTTAAATTCGAATTGCCCGAATTGTATTTTATTTTATTTTATTTTTGCAGCTATATTATTAAATTATTAAAATTTAACTCTATTTATATTTATATATATATATATATATAGAAAATCATTAATACCATCAAAACAAATAATTTATATAATATAAGAGAGATGTCGCTATAGTATTTATTACAATTTATGAGTGAAAATAAAAAATAAAAAAAGATTTTATGTTATTTGTATGTATAATATATATTCAATATGATTTAATAATTTAAATTCCATATCTTGTAATGACTAATAATTTATATATATTTAATATTTTTATATATCTATATATGTATAATTCGTATTTCAGATTATTTGGATTATTTGATGTCTTTGTCTAAGCCTGTCCAAATTTAATTGCCCAAGTTCGTATCAAATTTAAAAATATTTTATCCAAACCCTAAAAAAATTCAGATTGAATTTGAATTACTCGGGGTTAAACCCACCCATGTTACAACCCCGCTTAAACCAAACAAGTCGTCCGAGTAAAATCAGTTTGTTGATAGAGAATGAGAAGAGAGAGATTTATAACATTTATTTATTTATTTATTTCGGATAAACTACAAATTAAAAATAATAATAAATAAACAGTAAGTGTTATAATTTTAACATAATTATATTAGGGTTTTGTAAAATTTTAATGAGGGCTATTATTTTCATTCCATTTTGTTTTAAATATATATATTTTTCTTTATTCTTATTATACATAGTTACATTAATACATTTTAATAAAGAACAATTAAAGTATATGTGTAAAAGTAAAAAAAGATATTAAGAAAATGTTATAAACTCCAAATAATTTACTAAAGAAAAATATTTGGGGGCCCTAATTCTGTGGCTCAAATATGGCTCAAATGGCCAAAACGACATCGTTTTGGCCATTTTGATGTTGTTTTGTACTCAAAACGACGTCGTTTTGGCCATTTGAGCCACATTTGAGCCACAAAATTTGGGCCCTCTACCATTGCTGTTTACTAAATTTTCTACCAAACATCTCACATAGGTGTGGGACCTATTGTGTGGGTCCCATACCTATCTGAGAGTAAAAAATTTAATAAATTATTTGGGGTCTCTAGTATCACTCCAGATACTAATATATCTATGTATAATAAGTCCAAAGAAGGGAGTGTATTTGGAGTTAAGTTGATTGGGAATAACGGTTCCCATTTTAATTTACATAACAGCGAATATACTTTTGTCAATAATTCCTTGTTTATATAGATGAAAAAAATATATTGTCATATCTTTCATAATAAAATGTATATTTTTATTGTTTATCTTCAAATTTTAATATCATTTACATTAGTTTTGATTTCTTTAATTTTATTAAAATTTATATTAGTTTTGATTTCTCGAACTTTATTAAAATGAAGGTGATTGTGATTATATTAAAATAATAAAAAATTTCGTAATTGTTTTTTTAATTTTAAGAAAAGTCAATATAATTTATTCTTTTATTTGTTATGTGAATTATGAACATGATATAATAAGAAAAATGTAACAATGTGATTATGATTATTAATGTAATCAAAACACTTACCATGTATGGCAGACATACTATTTTCATCATCAATACATTTCTCACTGTTATTCCTCACTCACATAGCTGTGGGGCTCCTATTTATGGTCTGTAAACATGGTGTAGGTTGATTTTTTGACTTTTTAGTTATTTTAATTTTGGATTAAAAAATATTGGGTTGGTTTGGTTTGAATTTCTGAAAAAAATTTGGAAAATTTTCTCTACAAATAAGTTTTTAAAAATAATCAAACCAAACAAATTTTTCCAAAAAAATTTCTCAAAACTTGTAAACCAAACAAGTTTTTCAAACAAATCTCTCTCTCACACACATCAAATCAATCACTTTTTCCAAAACTCACTCTCAAAATAATTTTCCAAAACATCTTTTGAAAAAAACCAAACCAAACAACTTTTCGTACTTTTTATCTCTAAAACACATCTCTCAAACACAAACCAAACATACCCATTGTTTAGAATAGGTTTTTTTGACTTTTATGAAAGAAAAAATGAAATGATTATTAGTTAGATGTAACATTGTCCTATTTGACTAAATAACTGTGGGGATATATTTTCTGAGTACCAACACGTGGCCAAGGTAACGCCGACGTGTCAGTCGAGGTGCCACGTGTCCTGGTCGTGATGCCGAGGTGATCTCGGCTATGCCGAGGTTATCTCCGAAGATATCAGAATCCGGGATAAGCGGATAAGGAACAAGAGTCCTAGAATGAGAAAGGAACTCAACCTAGATAAGGATAAACCTCTTAAGGAGTTTATCTTTATCTATTAGAGAGTCTAGGATAAGCATTGAGCAAAAGTCCATTAGAGCAAGGCTTCTATTAAGACTAAGATTGAGTTAACTATAAAAGAGAGGCACCCTCATGGGTCTAAGGTATGCAATTTATATTCTGAACAGTGAATTAAGCACTTGATTGATCTTTGAGAGATAACTGATTTGATCGTCGAGGTTCCCCCGAGTGAACGAACCACTGCCGGAATCTCTTCTTTCTGTTGCAGGTCAATCAGGCGCCATCTATTCTGCCAGTGCTCCCTAGCTGAATGTTCAGTTGGCAGTGTGGTCAGAAATTCACTCACACAATTTAGCGCCGTCTGTGGGAACGAAAGGAGAATAGATGGCCAATGACGGACAGAAGGAAAAGATTGGGAACGAAATCCCTGCTGGGAACGGTAAACACGTTGACCCTAACATGGAGGAAGATGGTTGCAACGAGGAGGCTCAAGACCAAAATCACAGTAAGGAAGACGTCGGCCAGGAGGGCGACGTACCAAAGAAGTCAGACCGAAGCGGGTACTACAATGAGAATGACCTCCAAGTATGGAAAGATAGATGCCTGCAAAGGGACGAAGAAGTAAAAGAGATGGCAAACAAATTGGCTGACCTGCAATCGGTCGTCAATTTTATGATGCAAAACAATGTCATGCAGCCACCGTTCCCGCTGCAGGACACGCCGATACTAGCAGCCAATACTCAAAAGGGAGGATAGAGAACAATCCCTATAGCCCCCTAGCACACCAGGAGCGAAAGGCACTCTCACCGGCCTTCGAAGGAGGTCGGGTGAGGAGAGTCGAGGAGGGAAGAATCTCGAAGGATACATCGCACCAAGGAGACAAACCCCAAAGAACATCGACATGTTCAATGGCAGGCACTGTGCTTCGACACAACTAATGGAGAAAGGTCGAAGATGGCTCACAACGAAGCTGAAAGCAGTGCACCAAAAAGGTTAAAGTCAAGAGATAGCTGAGCTCCAGGGCGAACCAAGGAGGACTTGAGAGATTACCTCAAGAGGAAGCAACAAGATGCCGAGGTAACTTCCCCTGTTAAGCCGAAAACACCATTCTCGGCAGAAGCCCCAAAAAGATTCAGTATCCCAAGGTTCCAAATATACGACGGAAAGTCGGACCCCAACTTTCACATTAGATTATACCTGAACTTGATGGCACTATACACTGGGAACAAGCCGTTGCTCTGCAAGGTGTTCCCCTCATCCTTCAGGGAGATTGCATCAGATTGGTTTCACAAACTGCCAAAGGAAAGTGTGAAGACCTGGGAAGGCCTGGCCGAGATGTTCGTGGCCAGGTTCATGACAAACAAACTACAGCCATTGAGAGTAGATGCCTTGATGGCTCTAACAATCAGTAAGGATGAAGGCCTTAGAGCCTATGCAAAAAGGTACTACGAAGTGTTCAACCGAATACCCGAGTGCAACCAAGAGGTGGCGGTCGTATCTTTCAAGAATGGCCTAAAAGATGACTGTCCACTACGAAAGTCTTTGGCAAAGACATTGCCAAAAAGTATGGAAGAGCTCATGGCTAGAATTGAGAAATATGCCAGAGCCGAGGAAGATACGTCGGGGATTAAGGAGACAAAGCAAGAAAAAGGAAACGGCTCGCCGAAGCGAGGCCGAGGTAACAACGGATCCAACAAGCAAGAGATAGGACTGAGGGCTACACAGGCAGTCACAACCGTGTTCTGAATCCCAATTCACAAAGTCCTGGATAAAATCCCAACCCAACCCTATTTCAGAGAGCCAACAAGGGTACCAGAAGAGTTTATGGGAAGGAGCCTTGGTAAGCATTGTGCTTACCATAACGAAGATGAGCATATGACTTAGGGTTGCAGAGCCCTGAAGGCACACCTGGAAGACCTGGTAAGGCAAGGCCATCTGAGAGACCTTGTAGATGAGGCCAGGACAAGGGAAGAGCAGGCAAGACTGCTTAAGGCACCAGCAGCTCCACCTCTCCTAGCACAGCAACTGCAGACAGGCGAACCTAGTGTAATTAATGTAATTCACTCGAAGGTCAACGAAAACGAAATACGGGAGGAAACCCAGAAGGTGAAGCACTTACAGCATGTGTACCAGGTCGGGGAAAAATGACATCGGGCCGAGGAGTGCCAAGGACCAGTAGTGTCCTTTACCGAAGTAGACCTTGAGATGGTACAACATCCACATAACGATGCCTTGGTAGTATCCCTCCAGGTTGGGGAGTGCCAAGTGAAGCGCATCCTGATTGACCAAGGTAGCTCTTGTGACATCATGTATGTCAGGTGTTACAAAGAGCTTGGCCTTCACCTAGACGATATGGAGCAATCGAATGGCCCAATGGTCGGGTTCAATGGAACACCGACATGGCTACTGGGAGCAACAAGCTTGGAGGCGCAGACTGGCACCAGGAAGATAAAGACAGAGTTCACTATAATCGACACACCCTCCTCTTACAATGCCAACCTGGGAAGGCCATGGTTGCATGCAATGAGGGCTGTTCCCTTAACATTGCATCAACTATTGCCATTCCCAATAGAGCATGGGATAGAGGAGGTCAGAGGAAATCAGCTGCAGGCAAAGAATTGCTCTATGGCAGCAATGAAATCTACCTGCAACATACGAGAACCAGAGAGGGCAGAAACCGAAGACGAGGACGTGGAGGTCCTAGAGGACGTCAACAAGGAGCCAGCCGAGAAGAGTGAAGAAGCACTGAAGAAAATCGTCGTCCAGCAGGGGGATGAAGAACGCTTCTTTCTTCTCGGCTCAGGCTTAGCCAAAAAAGAGGAAAAAGAGTTGGAGGCTTTCTTGAGAGCAAACATTGAGGTGTTTGCCTGGACACCTTACGAAATGCCTGGCATTGACCCCGAGGTCACTTGCCACAAACTGAACGTAGACAGGTCGGCCAAACCTGTAATCCAACGAATAAGAAGACCGACATTGATGCACGTTGAAGCAATGGAAGAGGAAGTAGACAGGCTACTGGAAGCCAAAGCCATTCGAGAGGTAGATTACCCGACTTGGCTATCAAATACGGTGGTGGTAAAGAAAAAGAATGGTAAATGGAGGGTCTGCGTGGACTTTACCAGCTTAAACAAGGCCTGTCCCAAAGATAGTTTTCCTTTACCCAAGATCAACCAACTGGTGGACGCCACTTCAGGGTATGGAAGGATGAGCTTCCTAGATGCCTATAGGGGATACCATTAGATAGCCATGTACCCCCCAGATGAAGAGAAGACTGCGTTTATTACCCCAAAAGGGCTGTATTGTTACAGAGTGATGCCTTTTGGTTAAAAAACGCAGGAGCAACTTACCAGAGATTGGTAACCAAGATGTTCAGACACCTGATTGGCTGAACAGTGGAAGTTTACATCGATGATATGGTCGTGAAGACCAAGGAACCTAAAGGTCATTTGGCCGACCTAAAAGCAGTCTTTAACATCTTTAAAACATATCGGCTCCGACTCAATGCGTCAAAGTGTGCATTTGGAGTCGGATTTGGTAAGTTCTTGGGATACCTGGTGACCAAAAGGGGCATTGAGGCCAGCCCAGATCAGATTAAGGCCATCCTTGAGTTGAAGAGCTCGACGTCAGCAAAACAAGTGTAGATGCTGACTGGAAGGGCTGCAGCCCTGAACAGGTTCATAAGCAGGAGCTCTGACAAATGCAAACCTTTCTTCAACTTAGTGAAGAAGGCCACGGACTTCTTATGGACAGAGGAGTGCGAAGTCGCCCTGGCCGACATAAAGAAGTATTTGACCACGACTCCAGTTCTCTCAAACCCAGAACCTGGAGAGGAGCTATTCCTATACTTAGCAGTTTCAGAGCACGTGATAAGCGCAGTGGTAATCCGAGAAGAAAAAGGGGAGCAAAGGGTTGTTTACTATGTAAGCAAAACTCTAGCTGATGCAGAAACCAGGTATTTACTCCTAAAGAAGTTGGCACTGGCATTAGTAATGGCTTCAAAGAAACTAAACCATTATTTTCAAGCCCACAGAATTGTGGTGCTAACCGAACACCCTTTGAAGTCCCTATTACAACAGGAAGATCTGATAGGAAGAATAGCCAGATAGGCAGTGGCCTTGGGCCAGTATGACCTAGAGTATAGACCCAGAACGGCAATCAAAGGCCAAGTCTTGGCCGACTTTGTGGCCGAGTTCACTCTAGGATCCACCGTACATCGGGCTCCATCGAGCCGAGATGAACGCCGTCCAAGTGAGCAAAGAGGAGCCCAACCGAGGGCAACAGAACAAAGGAAAGAAGAAAAACTAAGGCCCTGCAGCATTTACATCGGTGACTCCTTTTGACTGTTTGTTGATAGGAGTTCAAACTAACAAAGAGCGGGGCAGGAGTAGTACTGGTATCTCCAGATGGGCAGATACTAGAGCAATCCATTCGTTTGGGGTTCAAGGCCTTAAACAATTAAGCAGAGTATGAAGCACTGATTGCAGGACTGAAACTGGCAGTAGTAGTAGCAGTAGAAGCAGATGAGGTGATAGTTTTTTGTGACTTTCAACTTATAGTCAACCAAGCAACAGGGGAGTTCACAACCCGAGATGAACGTATGTCGGCATACGTAAAGGGAGTAGGCAGATTGGTGGCCTTGTTTTAGAATTGTCGACTATAGCAGGTTAACCGAGATGATAACAGTCACGCCGATGCCCTGGCCAACCTAGCTAGCGCAATACAACCGGGAAAGGCAATGACGGTAATGGTCAATTACTTGTCGGGCTCGAGCATCGAATCATTGACCACGGAGCGTGAAGCAATGTGTGTGGACATGAGACCAAGCTGGATGGATGCAATAGTAGCATTCCTGAGAGAAAGAAAGCTGCTAGATGATCACAAAGAGGCACACAAGATCAAATTGAAGTCAACAAGATTCAGTCTGACAGCAGAGGGGCATCTCTACAGAAGATCCTTCACTGGACCCCTTTTGAGGTGTGTACATCCTTTACAAGTTGAAGATTTTTTATACGAAATACATGACGGAGTATGTGGAAGCCACGCTGGGGGCAGATCACTCGCTCATAGGGCCATTACCCAAGGGTATTGGTGGCCCTACATGCAGAGGGATGCAGAAGCCTATGTCAAGAAGTGTGAAAAGTGCCAAAGGTTTGCACCTCTGATACACTAACCTGCAACAGACCTAAACCCAGTATCCAATCCTTAGTCGTTTGCCCAGTGGGGAATGGATCTTGTCGGACAATTACCCCATGCAACTGGGCAAAGGAAGTACCTGCTGGTAGCAACAGATTACTTCACCAAGTGGATAGAAGCTGAACCCCTAGCCAAGATTCGAGACGTGGATATGAAGAACTTCATATGGAAGAACATAATCACAAGGTTTGGGATCCCAAGAGCAATAGTTGCAGACAATGGGACCCAATTTGACAGTAAGCTAATCAAGATCTTCTGTGTAAAGTTCAAAATCAAGAATTACTTTTCAACCCCAAGCTTTCCTCAAAGCAATGGACAAGCAGAAGCATCCAACAAAGTCATCTTGGATGGGATTAAGAAGAGGCTGCAAATAGCAAAAGGAAAGTGGGTGGACGAACTGCCAAGTGTACTCTGGGCATATCAGACTACACCGAGAAGATCAACTGGAGAATCCTCATTTGCCATGGCTTATGGCACAGAAGTAGTCATTCCATTGGAGGTCGGCATCCCAGGGATCAGAACCCAGGGAGTAGACAATGGGACCAATGATGTATTGTTAGCTCGAGATCTGGATCTATTAGAAGAAAGAAGGGAGAGAATTGGAATTCAACTGGCAGCTTACCAGTAATAGCTTGCTAAGGCCTATAATAAGAAGGTTAACCCAAGGGAGTTTCAAATCGGTGGCCTCGTCTTGAGAAAGGTCGTCGGCAACAAGAAGGATCCCAGAGAGGGCAAGCTTGACCCAAATTTAGAGGGACCCTATAGAATCATCTCGGTGTTGGGCAATGGGGCATATCGGCTTGAAGATAATGAGGGCAAAGAGTTGCCAAGGTCCTGGAATACTTGTAATTTGAAATTTTTTTATCATTAGATTTTCATGTTCTTTGTTATTTACTGAAGTAATAAATATAATTTTAGCTCGATTCTTCTTTTACACCTGTGACTAATATGATACTTGCCGATGTTTCTGGAATACATGCATAATGAGAACCCAAGTGGAACTTAAGTTCACATTAGGAGGCAGAGAGTTGGAAAATGGTTTTAACACTTGTTGAAATTTGAGAAAAATTTACAAGTTGCAGTTAAACCGAGATCATGTTTAACACTTGTTAAAATTTTAGAAAAATTTACAAGTTGCAGTTAAACTGAGATCATGTTTAATACTTGTTGAAATTTGAGAAAAATTTACAAGTTGCAGTTAAACCGAGATCATATTTAACACTTGTTGAAATTTGAGAAATTTTTACAAGTTGAAGTTAAATCGAGATTATGTCTAACACTTATTGAAATTTTTGTGAAAAATTTACAAGTTGAGACCAAAGTTGTACCAAAAGAAGTACTTATGTACTTGTCGAAGTAAACCATTGGTTTGTAGTTAAGGTACATCACCCCAAGAAAGTTGCATAAGACTAGGGTGTATATTGAAGACACAAAATTATTCTAAGTATGAAGGTCATACAAGAGTAGTAAAGGGAAGATAAAGATAGAAGCATTTAGAAAAAGTAGTTGCATTTATTTACAAAAGAGGGCACTCCGGCCTACCAAAAGAGTGATTGTTCAGAGATTACAAAAGAAGGCACAACGACCATGTGAAGAGCTTACATTGTCTCAAAGAAAAACAAAAAAGTACAGAAAAAAGAAGGAGAACATCAAATTAAGACTCTTCAGCGCCACTGACATGGTGGGTCTAGAGCTCGGAAGACTGCTGGGAAGACATCTCGGTGGCCTTCTCAACCGTAAGCTCGGTATCGATTTCTTGCAAGGTTTGATCAAGGATCTTGTCGGCGATAGGCATGTCCGATGTCGCCTTCTCAGAAGCAGTATCTTTGGGAACCTCCTCACCCTCCTCATCTTGAGTTAAGTCTAGGACTTGCCCATTTTGAGTAGAGGACTTGGCCCCAGCAGCTTCCTTTGACTTCCTCACCAAAGCCTCCTCCTTAGAATCAGAATCGTCTTCAGATTGGCTTGGAGTTGGGGGGAATGGCAGAGGAAGGACGTCGGTGTTCCTGAGGGGGGAGTCATCGGGGATTTCAAGCTTTTTCAGCAAAGTCAGCCAACCAAGGGTGAAACCCTTGTTGCATGCATGCTTTACCTGTTTTTTATAATCCGCCATGACATCGGCCATCCCCTCATTGTATCACTTCTAATTGGTGGCCTTGAGCTTAGCGTCATTTGTGGACAAGGCATCCTGCAGCTCTTTCTGGGCCTTGGCCGTCTTTTCCTCGGCCTATTTTCTCTGGGCCTCAAGAACCTTCTTTATGGCATCAGCAGCCTCTACCTTTTCCTCGGCCACGTCTTTGGCTTTGACAGCAGCCTCGGCCTGATCTGCCAAAGTCTTCATTTTTGATTGTAAGTTTTTGTTGGTCTTCTGCAGACTAGTGGCCTCCCTAGTCTTGTCGGCCAGCGCCTTCCTTGTCTCAAAAGATTGTATTGAGAAGGAGTGGGTGTGCTGGATTGCCTAAAAAAAATGAACAGAGCAGAAGTTATTAGAAAATTTTCTAAGTATAAAAAAGAGAAAGAAAGAAAAAATTACCGAATAAAGAGACTTACTTGAACAGAGCGCTGGAGCATCAGAGCAAAGTTTTCATACTCGCTCATCTCAGCGTTTCGGTCGAGATCGCCGGGAAGAAGCAGAGCGGTACTAAGAGCGACGCCAACATTAATTTCGTCGGCGCTATCGCTAGCCCTAACTGGCCTACCCTCTAGTGTGATTTGGGAGGCCTAGAGGGAATCATGCTTTAGAGACCCCGAAGTGGTTGCAGAGGAAGACCTCGGCCTCTTTGATCTAGTAGACTAGGATTGTTGGGCCTCGGCAGGCCTCTTCTCGGCGGCAGAATAAGACTTATCGCTCTCAGCCAATTTGGAGATTGGCAAGGTGTGCTCAGTATCAACCTGAGTCACCGTTGCCTTTGGCTGAGCATTCTTTATCCTTTTTTGTTTCGACTTTGGCTGGGTTGGTTCTGGTTGAGCATCAACTGAGTCAGGAATATTAGCCAAACGATCCTTAGCGACTGCTTTCTGGCGGCCCATCTCAACAGCAAAAGCAGTTCGGCATTGTTGATGGCGTTGAGATGGGGGGATCAGATATGGAGCCGAGGTTGATGGCTGCTCTGCTGGATCAGAGGTTGATCCTTGATCTGGCCGAGATGTGGAGGCAGCTTGAGGAGTTGTGGCAGAAGGAGGAGATTGACTCTTCTTCTTCTTCTTTGGAACGTCGGGGGGTACTGATTTGTATGTTGGGATGAAATTGAGTACCAAAGGGGCTCTCCGCTTGTGGACTGGCAAATCCAATAGTTTCTTCAAGTCTTTGCTGGGGAAGAAAGACTGGCGGAAGCCCTTTGGTGGCTGAGGAAGAGCTGCAAGAAAAACAGACATTAGAAACAAACGAAGTATTGAAGACTTTAACAAAACGAAGTAGGTATGAACACAGGGTTCTTACCATTACCCTCTAAAAAAACTGTTCAAGGAAGAGGGTAGAGGTGGAGGTCCTCATTTAGAGCGAACTCCCAATTCCTCGAGGTAATGAAGTAATCATTCCCAGCTCCCTTGTTGGAGTTTGGGAGATCGGCAACGATTTTGTACTCTGTAGACCTCGGTTTGAGGTAGTAAATATAGCCTATGTCTTTTTTTAGGCCACACATGGTGTAACAGTATTGGATGTCGGCTAAAGTAATCCTAGCATTTTCTTGTTTGGCTAAGGCAATAATACCATTTATGACTCGGTAAGAATTGATGGCAAACTGTATTGGGTTCAACTTATAGTAATGGATTATCTCACAGAGAAGGATATTGAGTAGGAACCGAAGTCCGCACTCGATAAAAGCTACAACAGAGAAGGACATAGAATTAGTTGTGGGTATGATAGAGTCATCCTCCCCAGCCAACCTCAGATGAACGTCGGTCAGGATGTCAAACTCTCGCCTAAAGTGCTTTAACTTGGTCGGGGTGTCTACCCTATGCTTCCACATACCCATGATATCGGCTTAACTGGAGGGTTTTTAGAGACCTCGGCTAAAACCTAAAAATACACAGAATCTATGGGGAATCGTTTCAGTTTTTCCTAAAAATTCGTGGGTTCTACAAACAAATCCCAAACCTAGATCTATGGAAACGAAGATTGAAGGCACGAATCTGCAAAAGTCACAAAAAACAGAAAAGCAAGAATGTGTTTCAGAATCAAGAGCAGTGGTGAACTATCAAAAAAACTGTGACAAAATGTGCACAAGGGCACGAGGCCAAAGACAGTGGCAAAAGTGAGCAATTTTGTGAACAGTGTGTGAATATTCAAGAAAGGGTTGGGCAAAAACAGAATCGCGAAGCAACCATACTCAAATACATGAATAGATTAAACTAATCAAAGACATGAGAGAGTTCGAGGAAAAATCAAGAATTAAAACCAGGAGAAACAGTGACTTACCAGAAAAGTGAGGCCGGTGTAAAGGATCGCCAAAGTCAGACGATGGTTGTAAAAGCAACGGAGCGGTGAAAGTCACGCTGGAAGAGGTGAACGGAGCAAGTTGCAGAACTAAGAGGGCTTGAACAAAGGCAGATCTTGGGAAAAGGTTAGAAAAAGCTTCAAAGACAAAGGTGTAAAGTGAAAAGACGAAGAACGGGAGAAAAGTTTTTTCAAAACTCGAAACGGCGGCAAAAGGGCAATTAATGTGCCTAAAACAGACGGCGCATGCGAGAGCAGGTCAACTTAGTGGCACGTGACGGGTACGGCCCAAAGAAAGAGAGACGCGTGACAAGAACGGTTGGGAAGTCATGCGTGACAGCTCATACGCGTGTTGAAGCTCTTAAAATTCTTGATTCCAACGAAGTAGAGCCTCAGCTTGGAGGTGATGTCAGCTGAGAAACTTGAAACGGACTTCGTGAGTTCTTGGTCATATTAAGCCGACATATTGTGATCTCGATAAATGGATGATACAGCAAGATAGCCGACATGCTGGACGATATGACAATATAGGTTCCATCACTTCAGGATGTCGAGGTAATAGAACCTAGGGGGCAGTTGTGGGGATATATTTTCTGAGTACCAACACGTGGCTAAGGTAACGCCGACGTGTCAGCCGAGGTGCCACGTATCCTGGTCGTGACGCCAAGGTGATCTCGGCTAGGCCGAGGTTATCTCCGAAGATATCGGAATCCGGGATAAGAGGATAAGGGACAAGAGTCCTAGAATGAGGAAGGAACTCAACCTAGATAAGGATAAAGTTCTTAAGGAGTTTATCTTTATCTATTAGAGAGTTCATAATAAGCACTGAGCAAAAGTTCATTAGAGCAAGGCTTCTATTGAGACTAAGATTGAGTTAACTATAAAAGAGAGGCACCCCCATGGGTCTAAGGTACGCAATTTATATTCTGAACAGTGAGTTAAGCACTTGATTGATCTTTGAGAGATAACTAGCTTGATCGTCAGAGTACTCCCAGGTGGACGAACCACCGTCGGAATCTCTTCTTTCTGTTGCAGGTCAATCAGACGCCATCTATTCTGCCAGTGCTCCCCAGCTGAATATTGAATTGACAGTGTGGTCAAAAATTCATTCACACAATAACCTATTTTATCTTATATGGCTATTTCAGTCCAATAAGACATTCCAAATGAGCACATAATCTAACAAGTGATTGATTTTTTTTAAAGTAATATAATTTAGTAAAAAGAAAAATCAATTAAAATATAAGGTTACATTCACTTGCCATATAAATTAACAAAGTAAGACTCAAATATATCGATGGAATTATCACAATGTGGGACATTGTTAGGGATGCGCCTATGATAGAACAATTGCATTTTAAGCGGGGAGTGCATCTTCGACCATTATGCTTGTTGTATGCTTTTATAACTGCTAATCTCTAGTTTTTCATAAAAAAAATTTCGCCTTATTTGACATATCGTGTGCCCCTTCCATTTGGCAGGCATATTTTTTTCAATTGATAAAATATTAATCAGAAAAGTACATTAAATTTACTACAATAAACAAAAGGTTTAGAGATTAAATTTTTATTTCTAAAAGCGAAAATGTAGTTATAAAAAAATATCTAGAAATTAATTTCTATTATCATGAATATAGTCGTTAAAATGTTATCTCAACAAATAAAAAAATACTTTTAATGACAAAACTATGAAAATGTCGCTAATAAAAAAATAATTTGGTACAAAAACTTATTTTTTGAAATAAAAATTGTTGTTGTCCTAAAAAGATAGTTTAGGATACGGGGATACCGTAATGCTCGATCATTAGGTAATTTAGATGGTGGCTTAAGGTTGTCAATTTTTTTTTTAAAAAAAAACCTTAATGTTAAAGGTTTCAAAATTTTGAAAACCTAATAAGATAAGGGGGTGTTTGGTGGGGCTTTTTTGAGCCAGCTTATGGCTTCTGACTTTTAAAAAGTTATTTTGGACTGTTTGGTTAAACTTAGTTCAAACAGTTTCTGATTCTAACAACTTATTTTAAGTCAAAAAAGCTGATTCTGAGAAGCTGCTCACCCCTTGCTTCTGATTATCAGCTTCTGCTGTGGACATGTTAATTCACGGTTATACTCTTAGATTTTTTTATTTTTTATTTTTTAAAAAATAGAAAAAGACTCAAATGGACTATAAAATATTATTATTATTTTTTATGAAAAATGTAGACAAATAGTGAATAATAAAAAATAAAAATTAATTGAAAAAGCTACTTCACAGCTTATGTAACAAACACTACACAGCAACTTAAATCTATAATCTAACAGCTATACCAAACAAATTAACAGCTTCTGATTAAAGTCATAATCTATAATCTGTTAAGCTATAATTTATAATCTGTTTTAACAGCTACACCAAACAGCACCAAGATCTCATATTTAACTTAAAGTCTCAAAAACAAGAAAAAAAAAAATTTCTAGAACCGTTACTGTGTGCTACTAAAATAGAGGAAAATGTATTGTTTAACCCATTGTACTCCGCACTAGAGAAGAACTTGGTAATTTAAGATTGCAAAAAATTATAAATTCACTTCTGATGCTAATATTATTTAGTGTGTTTGATTTGAATTTTTTGGATTAAGTTTTTTAAAAATTAAATTTTTTGGTTTTCATATTCTTTTATTTTTTGTGAATATTTTTTAAATTTTAAACATTTTTATTTTTATTTTTTTAGATACACCTTAGTTAGATGTATCTAAAAAGTAAAAAAATTGTGAAAAAATATTTTAAAAAATTAATAAATACATAGAAATACAAAAAATGTACTGAATTCTTGTATTTTTTTTTTATATTTTTGGTATTTAGTGAATTTTTAAAAGATTTTTTTTATAATTTTTTTACTTTTTAGGTGTATTTATGCTAGGTGTGTCTAAAAAATAAAAAAATTGTTTAAAATATTAAAAAAATTCAATATAAATAAAAAAATATGAAAAATAAGAAAATAAAATTTTTTGAAAAGTGTTTTGTGAAAAGAGAAAACAAGCAAGCTGATTAGTGGCAGAAATAGCATCTTGATAGAGAGGACAAAAAGGAAGATAATATTGATTATTGATTCTTTTGTTTTTTTAAACTTTTCATTAAAGTTGATAAATCAAATGATGATCACTGACGCAGCAAGCAGAACTTGGAATTTTTTTTTTAAATATAAATATATATATTTTTAAATTTTGGCAAAAGACGTTAACTTCAACTTCAAAAGGCTCGCTTTCATGCATGATATTTTGTAACGACCAAACCAAGCATAGGGTCTTCGACAGGTCCGGCCTGCAACATAAAATAATAATATTTTTATGTTAATTAATAAGTAACAAGAGAGATTTGATTTTTTTTTTCTTTTTCTTTTTAAAAAAATAAATAAAATCAAGAGACTCCTCCGTGATTTACGCTATGTTGTTGGGTCGCAGTGATGACTTCACTCTGCCGTTTGTATCTTTGTTTTTTTTCAAACCATAAAAAAATATTCATAAATTTATTCACAAAATAAATGTATGATAGAGATTGA
Organism: Camellia sinensis; assembly: GCF_055761805.1. NCBI lineage: Eukaryota > Viridiplantae > Streptophyta > Magnoliopsida > Ericales > Theaceae > Camellia > Camellia sinensis. Next base: position 209,710,772 of record NC_138961.1, on the reverse strand, counting down.
ACTTGATGTAATATGGATTATCAATAATAAATTTGGTTTACACAATTCAAATTATAAATAATTTATAAATATGTTTTTTTTTGGATTTGTAATATTGATGTTTTTTAATAAGGGAGATGTTAAGTATAGATTGCAAAAGTTGATGATATGAACTTTATAGTAAAGGTGATTCATTATCTGACTAAGTTGGATTTATTTCAGTAATTTAAACCCTTCATTTTATATAACTAACTAAAAAAGTTATTCCTATAAAAAATTAAGTTGGACTGATATCGATTGTCATCCTATAGACTATTTTTATCTATATGATTTATATATTTTTAAGAATAGACCGTTTATGCGTTATAATATATATGTGATTACTTATATATGATCAATCTAATTTTTTACGTACATATCTCATCTTATCATATAAGATGATGATTGAGATCATTGATATAGGTACAAAATTAGTCGCATAATGATAATGCACAAACTTTACCCAAGAAATTTTCAATTTTAGTAAATCCTGGAAAATGCTAGTAAAAAATGCATATGGTGGTTTCTTAATAATAACATAAAATTTTATAAAATAAATTATTAAATGACATAATTTTGTTTATATAATTATAACATTTTGCTTATCAGAAAAGATTGCAATTATAATTTTCTTACAATGTAACTTATTTTTAGGGTTGTCCATTATAAATTCCCTCTTTTTAATAAGGATATACTGTACATTCTAAGTCGTGACATATTATTTTAGGGCAAGTTATAAAGTCTCTATAATTTATTTCTTATGTCAATGTATTTTCTGTAATTTTAATTATAATAATTTTGTCAAGAAATTCATATTTGTGTGGAATTCACTCCAAAAAATATATATTTATCCCCTTTTCGTGTCAAGGGAAATTTAGCTAAAACTTCTCAATTGGGCTTCTTATTTTGGTGAAAAGGGTAGTCTAATTTATTTTACATCATAAATCCCTAAGGAGGAGGCGTATAATTTAGTAAGGACAAAGTAAAAAATATATATTTTTTTGAACAATATTGTCAGAGTAACATGTTACTGTGAACCAGAATAACACGTTACTGTCAAACAAAATAACATGTTTCTGTTTACATAAATTTCAATGATAATAATTTTTTAAAAAAAAAAAGAATTTCACAGTCAATATGAATCTTATTTAATAGATTTTGATAACAGAATTCCAAAAATCTTAATTTTAAATAAAAATTATATTATTTTAAAATTTAATATTTTAATAATAATGATATGTTTTGAATTTTGAATTTTTTTTTCATATTTATCCTTAATATATTAAAATTTTATTATAAGAGATTATGACCAAATCCCCTTGTGTCAATCCCAATACCATCTTATCCGTTCCACATTCAATCACGGTGGATCAGTTAAAAAAGAAAAAAAAAAAAAGTCATATTTTGATTTTGATTTTCAAAAAATACTTTTTAAATTTTTATTTTTTATTTTTTTATCTATTTCGTTTTTAATGAATTTTTTAAAATATTTTACGTATTTTTTAATTTTTAAACACATCTAACATAAATATACTTAAAAAATATAATATTTGTAAAAAAAATCTTTAAAAAATTCACTAAATATCAAAAATAAAATAAAAAAACACGAAAATTTAGTCCATTTTTTATTTTTGTGTATTTATTAATTTTTTAAAATATTTTTTCACAAATATTTTATTATTTAGATATATCTAAGTAAGGTACATCTAAAAAAGTAAAAAAAATTCTTAAAATTTTAAAAATATTCACTGAAAATAAAAAAATACGAAAAATAAAAAACTCAATTTCAAAAAAACCGAAACTAATCACACTAATTGAGTTTAAAGATAACCAAGCTTGAAGTGATAATTTTCACCTTAGTCAAAGTAATATTCAATCGCTAGTTATATATTTACTTTCATTAAAAAAAAAAAATCACTTCAAATTAGATGGCAACTCATCAAATAATAACTACTTTATGTGCTTAAACTATATAGTTCAATCTCCTTGAATAGATTAGAGACAAGTTGAATCATTTTGAATGTATTTGAATTATAAATTTAAGTATAAATTTAAAATTCATAATTTAAATACAGAATATTACATGTAATGATAAAACAAATATTAAGTTGAACGGTATTACATACTTTTTATACATTTGAGTGATATCAATCAAAAAAAAAAAAAATTACAAATATAATTAAATGATATACTGCCAATGCAATCATATAATCCTCACCAACCATTATAAGATTTGTCAATTGGAAGTCCCCCCCAAAATTGAAGATTTTGGATAGATGGGGCATTCTTCACTCAACATTTGGCCATCTGATGACATATGAGACAACTCTCTCCATTATTATTGTTGTTATTATTATTGCTACACTGCTAATAATATGCTAAAAGATGCAACCACACCACCTGACCGGCCGCAAAGTCCGGGAGATGTTTGAGGGAAATTTTAAACTTCATTTTGATTTTTTATTTTTTTGGTTGAAATTGAGAGCCATTCTCATGATGATTCTATTTTCTTCCAATCTATGATTCTACCTATGTAGCTTCGTCTTATTTTATTTTATTTTTAGTGTCAATAGATATTGGGTAATGTTAAGAATATCAAATTTTCTACTAAATAAATGAACAAATATTTCACATGGGTGTATGGTTTGTAATTTTTTAAATCCCATATCCATATGAGACATTTGGTCATTTATTTTTTTTTAAGCTTATTTGATCATCTATTTAGTAGAAAATTTGGGACCTATAACATTTTCTATAGATATTTGCTATTGTGGATTAATCAGTGGAGGAAGACCAAGTAGCTAATTGTGATTTTTTTTTTTTTTTTGGGAATGATGTTACTATCTAATGATATGTTATCATATAATTCTGTTGGTATATGTGACAATTACTAAATTATTATAAAAATTTGGTTATATCTTAGAAGTGAAGTTTATATTATATTTATTATCGATTAGTATTACTCTGAAATTATTTTTTGCCATCATTACTTTGCAGTCTAATGTTTTTCAAAGTTCATAATTATTTTATTATTTCTCAACACACTTATATAGATTTTCTCAAATCACGAATTAAGGATAGAGCACCCACATTAGACACACAAAATTATCAGAGTGCATCGATGTGGTGCCCGTATAAGGCTGTGAGGCTCAAGTTTGGAGTTCTTTTATTTTTATGATATGATTTAAAACCTTCTCCATTTTATTGATAGAATAAAGATCTTCATTTCATGATAAATGACTAGGAAAAATTAACATCAACAAAGTTTTGTTTTAAATTTAGAAGTCAGTTAAAAGACATTTTAAAACTTCTAATTATATGGTTATTATAAGTTAATGATTTTAAATTTTGATTGTTTTACATGCTTATGAAATGAAATGAACATCTCCATTCTGTTTATGAAGTGGAGAAGAACAAAATCTTGTTTAATGATCTCTAAAGTATTCAAGATTGAGGACAGAGATGCCTTATTCTGATAGTTTGATATATTTATGTAGGAATCATGGGTCTTTGGAGTTACAAAAAGAACTTTCCATTGATTTTAGATATTAACTAATGGTGTGACGCAACTCTAGGCATAATTGTATGCATGACTTTAGGAATAGTTGTAGTTCAGTTTCCAAGTCAATTATCTGATTAGCTCGATGGTTCCTACTCTGATCAGTTCGGTCACTATAGTCGGTTCGGTCACTCCATTTTTGGTCAACTCAGTCTCGGTTTAGGCACACCAACTCTGATCAGCTCGGCCTATTCTGGTCGACATGTTCTTGCTGTGGTTTTCTAACAATTTTTCGAAAGCCTCTTTTAAATAGATATATACTAGCCTATCATCCGTGTTATGCACGGAATAATTATAAATATTTATATTTGTTTTTAAATTTTTTTAATATATAAATTATATTTTTTAAGATTTTTTATAAAAATAATTTAACAATCTTATCACTAACCATAGTGTATGGGAGAAATTGAAAAGGGTACTGCAGTAACTATACACAGATTGTATCTATAATTATTTGTTTGATGAAATTTTAAATGCTGATCAAATGATTTTGACTAAATCAATAAATACAGGTAATACACGGATTGTATCTATAATTATTTGTTTGAGGGAATTTTAAATAGGCATGTGAAAAGACATGTGCATTGAAAAAAGTTAATAAATACTAATCAGGAGATTTTGACAAAATTAATAAATGCTGAGTTTTTTTTTTTTTTTTTTTAAATAAAAAATTTTAAAAATTCAGATTGAGATATTGAAACTCTCATAGGCCTCGGGGATTAAAAATCCTTTTTTTTGCTGAATATATAGTATAGATATATATGAAAGTGACATTCCATAACAGTAGAGTGACACCTAAAAGTGGAGCAAGGATCCTCTAGAGTGATTTTTTCCTAAAGTTTCCTAAAGTGCTACATTGTGTGGTTGAGATTTACTAAGTTTCCTAAAGTGCTACATTGTGTGGTTGAGATTTACTGGCAAGTCACATTCTTGCCAGTAAATCTCAACCACACAATGTAGCACTCTAAGAAACTTTAGAGAAATTTCACTTTAGAGAATCCTTGGTGCTAAAAGTGACATCAATTTTCTTTAGGCTCTCCTTTAAGATTTGAATATCAAAGTGACGTTGCTCAATGATTTGTTGGACTATTTTAATTTCATAAATTTTATTATTAGAGATTTTATAAATATGACCGTATGAAGTCAGCAACCAAATATGTATGTCTCAAAATGTTGAATAATTCTCCGCATAATATCTCAAAACAAACAAGATGAATGACTCCAAGCCAGAGCCGTTTTACATGGTCAATCAAACATGGCAAAAAAAAAAAAAAAAAAAAAAAAATCTTAATGCAAATATTTATCAGTCTACAGTGGCAGCCTGTAATGGGACAATAGAACTAATCTAGAACAAGAAACAAAAGCAATACAACTTAACAGCGAAGATTCCGCCATAACATAGAAACAAATAGTAATATCCTTAAGAAGCAAACAATGAAGACATTCACCTCTCAGTACTCATCTCCCTCGTCACCATCATCACCCTCGGCAGACTCAGCTCCTACCTCCTCATAGTCCTTCTCAAGTGCAGCAAGATCCTCTCGAGCTTCAGAAAATTCACCTTCCTCCATCCCCTCACCCACATACCAGTGCACGAAAGCCCTCTTAGCATACATGAGGTCAAATTTGTGGTCAATCCGCGAGAACACCTCAGCAACACTTGTGGAGTTTGAGATCATGCAAACCGCCCTTTGCACCTTGGCAAGATCACCGCCAGGAACAACAGTTGGAGCCTGGTAGTTGATGCCACACTTGAATCCAGTTGGGCACCAGTCAACAAATTGGATGGTGCGCTTAGTCTTGATAGTGGCCACGGCAGCGTTCACATCTTTGGGAACCACATCGCCTCTGTACATCAAACAACAAGCCATGTACTTGCCATGGCGCGGGTCACACTTGGCCATCATTGATGAAGGTTCGAATGCACTGTTGGTGATCTCTGCTACTGAAAGCTGCTCGTGATAGGCTTTCTCGGCTGAGATAACAGGGGCATAAGATGAAAGCATGAAGTGGATCCTGGGATATGGGACCAGGTTAGTTTGGAACTCAGTCATATCAACATTCAATGCACCATCAAACCTCAAAGAAGCGGTCAAGGATGAAATAACCTGCATTGTAAGATGGTTACGAAAATAATTTCATGTTAACATGAAGAGTAACACAGGAAACCAAGAAGAGCCATTAGTGGTACCTGA